>NC_141685.1:297889550-298489550 GCF_964263255.1 Lissotriton vulgaris
CACATCACCCCACCTGTGTTTACATACTTGATGTGAACTAAGACAACACAACCACATCAGCCCACCTCTGCTGACAGCCCTTGTGAGATAAGAGCACACAACCACATCACCTCACCTGTGCTTACATACTTGAAAGTGAGATAAGACTACACAACCACATCACCCCACCTATGCTTACGTACTTGAAAGTGAGATAAGGCAACACAACAGCATCAGCCCACCTCTGTTGGTAGACTTGCAAGTGAGATAAGACAACAGAACCACGCCAACCCACCTCTGCTGACAGACTTGTAAGTGAGATAAGAAAACACAATCACATCACCACACCTATGCTGACAGACTTGTCAGGTAAGGCCACACAACCACCTCACCACACCTGTGCTTACATCCTTGAAAGTGAGATAAGACAACACAACTACATCAGCTAACCTATGGCTACAGCCTTGTGAGATACGCCCACACAACCACATCACCCCACCTCTGATGACAGCCTTGTGAGATAAGACAACACAACCACATGTTATGTTGTTATGTTATGTTAGCATCATTTGCTATAGCCCCCAACTCACCCGGGAGAATCTCAGCTCTGTTTTGGATCCTGACAGGAGGTGCGTATCAAATGAAATCAGAATAAGTATGCTTTTAGTACTTTCCTAAACTTAACATATGTGGGAATGGATAGCAGGGTTAATGGAAGTTTTTTCCAGTATTTTGGCGCGAGATATGAGAAGGCCTTGCCCCCCATGCATGTTTGGCTCATACGAGGGACACGCAGTAAGGCTTTGTCGCTGGATCTGAGATTTCGCCTTGGGGCATAGGCCGTTAGCTTACCTTGAAGGTAAAATGGACCTTTGCCTTTTAAGACGTTTCTTTACTGGAAGCCAGTGCAGTTCCCTCAGTAGGGGCACCAAGGGCGTTCCGAAAGGGTGGTTCAACGTAAGCCTGGCCACCGTGTTCTGAACCACCTGGAGTTTGGAAAGCAGTGATTCACTAGCTTCTGCTAGGAGAGCATTTCCATAGTCTGGTCTGCTTATCACCATTGCCTTGACCAGCGTTTTATGAACTGTCATAGGGAGGAAAGGAAAGATTCTACGCAGAAGGTGTAGATTGTAGTAGCAAGTGCTTGTTATTGCCGCAGTCTGATCTTTCATCGTAATTGCTTGATCTACTGTTATGCCTACATTCTTTACAGTGAGTTTAGTCACCTGAATGGTACCCAGTTGGTGTGGCCACCATTCATCCGACCAGATGGAGGGGGCTTTACCAAGCAGCATGATCTGTGTCTTCTCTGGATTTTGCTGAAGATAGTTTTCCGTCATCCAGTTGGAGATGGTTATCATTCCACATGCATTTTTTTTGCTGTTTTGCTGTTATCAGGTCTTGGCCTAGAGTAAACATTAGCTGGGTGTCATCGGCATAAGATATAATCTCAAAGCCAAAGTGTTCTGCAATCTTTGCTAACAGGGCCACATAGATATTGAACAAGGTGGGGCTCAAACATGAGCCCTGCGAACGCCCTTGTCCAAGCTCATTTCACATGATGAGTACGGGCCCTGGATGACGGTTTGCTGTCTTATCTGTTAGGATATGCTGAAGCCACTTTAGTGTACACCGATATACTGCAGCCTTTCCAAGAGCCTTGGGTGGGAGATTGTATCAAAGTCTGCGGACAGACCTAATAGTATCAATATAACAGGGGACAGCTTATAAATGCGATAAGACAGCACTACCACTTCACCCCACCTCTGCTGATAGACCTGTGAGTTAAGCCCATACAGGCACACTGCCCCACCTCTGCTGACAGACTTGAAAGTGAGATAAGACAGCACTACCACATCACCCCACCTCTGCTGACAGACTTGAAAGTGAGATTAGACAACACTACCACACCACCCCACCTCTGCTGACAGACTTGTAAGTGATATAAGAAAACACATCACATCACCCCACCTATGATGACTGACCTGTGAGATAAGACAACACAACTGCATCACCGCACCTCTGCTGACAGCCTTGTGGGATGAGCCCACACAACCGCATCACCCCACCTCTGCTGACAGCCTTGAAAGATAAAACAACACAACCACATAACCCCTCCTCTGCTGATAACCTTGTGGGATGAGCCCACCCAACCACATCACCCCACCTCTGCTGACAGCCTTGTGAGATAAAACAACACAAGCACATCACCCCACCTCTGCTGACAGCCTTGTGAGATAAAACAACACAAGCACATCACCCCACCTCTGCTTACAGACTTGAGATAAGACAACACAGCATCATCAGCCCATCTCTGCTGACAGCCTTGTGAGATAAGCCCACACAAGCACATCACCCCACCTCTACTGACAGTCTTGTGAGAGACGACAACACAACATCACACACTCATGTGCTGAATACCTTGTGAGATGAGCCCACACAACCACATCACCCTACCTGTGTTGACAGACTTGTAAGTGAGAAAAGACAACACACCACATCAGCCCACCTCTGCTGACAGACATGTATGTGAGATAAAACAACATAACCGCATCAGCCCACCTCTGCTGACAAACCTGTGGGAGACTGCAACAAATCCACATCACACTAAGTGCTTTACATAAAATAAGAAATCCACTTGAAATAAATCTATATGAACCAGACCACCCTATACGTCAAAAACTACCTCTCGCCTTGCCGGCAGGTTGATGTTAAGTGCATGTTGATGTCCAAATACAAAAGCTGCTGAAGACATTAAAATACATGTCTTTATTGGGCGATAATAGGTCCACTCACAAGCATCTGGGACTGTCATAGAATAGTAGAATACATTTTTGCTTCACAAAGAGGACTGCTGAGAACAAGTTCTTGGAAAGAGCACTGTGCAATGAACAGAAGTCTTTATTGAAAAGAAAGTTCACTCCAAGCATTGATGTGCTAAAGCAAAATTACCATACTGAATACCAAGAATTTGATGTGAAAGTGCTCAGGCGCACATCCACGGATGGTTTCTATTCCAAATACTCAGAACCATTTTAAAGAGGAACAATGTTAAAGGTTTTGTGAAGCATAGTATACAAAAAAGCAATCACACAAAGCATACATCATTAGTACATGTACCAGTGAATGGCTCCAGACATGAGTACTGACAGATTCAGTAGCTCACTAATGTGGACAACAAATAACACTAGTTACATCAGCAGTCGAAATGTTTCCCAAAACAAATTTGATTTGGCGAATTGGTAGAATATTAAAAACATATTAAAGGACACTGTCCTTATTTTCACTAAAAGTGCCAGGGTAGGTAATAGAGGCTTTGAGATGCAGCTGAACTGATGACTCATAAGTCTTGGCTTCAATAATAGGATGGTGTAACGAGGAGCATACAATAATTGGGGCACCTGCTGCACTCTTATGAAAGTACATGGTCAACCAATCAATCAAGGTTTGTAGAGCGCACTACTCACCCGTGAGGGTCTCAAGGCGCTGAGGGAGGAGGTGTGAGCAGCTCCGATGCCGTCATTGGAGAGCCAGGTCTTGAGGTCCTTTCTGTACTGGTGCAATGTCTGGCTTCATCGGAGGTGAAGGGGGAGTTCATTCCAGGTTTGGTTGCGAGGTAGGAGAAGGATCTACCACCTGCTCTGGTTGTGTAGAAACGAGGGACGGTGGCTAGGGCGAGGTCGGCTGAGCAGAGATTTCTCTTGGCGGCGTGGAAGGAGATTTGTTCGTTGAGGTATTGGGGTCCGGTGTTGTGGAGAGCTTTGAAGGCGCGTGCGAGCAGTTTGAAGGTTATTCTACTTTTGACGGGGAGCCAGTGGAGGTTTTGGGGTGTTGAGTGATGTGGTCATGTTGTGGGATGTCGGGGATAAGTCTGTCTGTGGCGTTCTGGATGGTCTGGAGTTTGGGAAGGAGTTTTTTGTTGATTCCGGTGTAGAGAGCATTTCCGTAGTCCAGTCTGCTGGTGATGAGTGCTTGAGTGACTGTTTTCCTGGAGTCGGGGGAGGGGGGATCCACTTGAAAGTATTGCAAAATATGTGAAAGGTGTTGAAGCATATGGAGGATACGGCATTGATCCGGCAATTCATGGTGAGTGAAGAGTCGAGTATGATCCTGAGGTTGTGTGCGTGGTCCATTGGGGCGGATGGGTTGTCCCATGCGGAGAGGGTGAAGCCGAGGATAAGGACTTCTGTTTGCTCCGAGTTGAGCTTCAGGAAGCTGTTGCTCATCCAGGTTGCGATGGCTTTCTTCCCTTCTTGGAAATTGCACCTGGTGATGTTGGGTTCCTTGGTGAGGAGAGGATGAGCTGGGTGTCATCGGCGTAGGAGATGATGTTGAGTCTGTGGTTTCTTTCAATGGTTGTGAGGGGGGCCATGTAGACATTGAAAAGTGTGAGGCTGAGGGAGTGTACCATTACTACTAACTGTGGTGAGCCCTGAAAGAACTTGGCTGAGTTACTCTGTTAAACTAGTGTGGTCTTTCTTGCATGGATGTGAACCTACTGTCTCTCCAGGAAGATTCTGTCAGTCACTTGTGGTGAAGTGCAGCCTGAGTAGCTATCTCAGAATCACCACAGGAACACTTCAGACCAAGAAGCATTGACTCGGTCGTCCTAAGGTTGAGTAACTCATTCCGGACCATGGCTGGCAGAGCTGCTTCTCTTCTAGGTAGGAGCATCGTCTCCGTTTCTCAGCAGAACTGTGGTACTTCATGAACCTGAGATAGGAAAGAGTTCATTTGTGATGGGCTGCAGAGGGTCTAACCCCTATCTAGACTATGAGCAGCGTTTTCATCCTTTATGAGAACGCCACGATTTCACAGAGTTGATAGATGTTCAGTATCTTGTGCCATTCTTGACTCATGGCAGACTTGGAGGGCGATGCAAGTTTTACAACGGCTGGTGATTGCTTACATGTCTTTTTTCACAGCATGTGGAACTTGGTGATTGCCAAAGAGTCACTTAATATTTCAATCAGGACAAAAAAGTAATGACTGAAATCCGGTCATCTTAGACACTGTCAAGGAGAAGAGGAAATAGTGTTATCTCGAACTCCTTCAGTAAAGGGACAACTAGCCTCTTTTGAACAGATTACTCTGTCTAAGCCAAAATGACAGTTACCCTCCTCATTTTACCAGACAGATCTCACAGAAACTGACCCCTTTCAGGACGTCTTCTCCTCCACTGACCCTATTGGCGACTTGATGCAAACTGTCACTTTCTAATCTGGTTAGAACAGGTCTACACTGCCGAATTCAGGATCACAAAATGGCCGCCACCTTCCCAATGCAAAATGGAGGATCATACCGAACACTCAGCATCATTAATATACAGAGTTTACATACCTAAATAAACATTCTCAATATGTGTTCTGTTTCACTGTACTTTAATAATAATATTTATAACTTGTGTTAGGGGTACTGTAAAACTGCAATTCTCACGTTTCTAAATCTTTAAATAACAGATGTTATTCTTACCCACTTTATGGAACTCAGTTGACCTACAGATGGATTGCTGAGTGCGTCCTGCCAGGGTATCTAACTCTTTACTGTCAGCACACTTCATTTTGCCAGCGATCATCGTTCAGCTCACTGAGCAATCTACCAGGTATTAGAAGACACTTAAGACTTTAATTGAATACACACCATTCAAACAGGAATATATCTGGGCATTTTCATTGGGTAGTGTCTCAACATAGTAACAAAACCAGTAGCCATACTTAAGGGACTTCATAAACATGAGGGAAAATTTGTTTCTGAGACACCTGCACAGCTCCCTAAAGCATCATGGGTATGGAAACGAGACCTGGCGAGCCAAATTAGGTCAAACACCATTCATCCATTTTTAGAGTGACTGAATGCTGGACAAATTCGGAAACGTTGTAGTGGTTCGACTTTGACACTGTCTGGTTCATTCTCGAACTCTGTTTCCCAGCTGTGCATTAAGAGAAAACTTTACAATCTGTGCTGATTCTAGACATGTGCAGATATGTTATTCATTGGTTTGAAGAGGAGGGTACACATGTTATGTTTCGGGGTTTGTGAGTTTACTTGGTTATGATAGATGTTCAACAGATAAACGATTACTTCAGCTAACAACATACTGGCTCTATGCCAACAGAAATTGACTATAATGTGAACAACTGTATTCACATGCATTCTACAAAGTTGATATGTAACTTGCATTGGATTGCTGATGTTTCAGATGTAATGCGAACTGTTGCAATGTAATAATTGTCATGCACATAATACTAATGATAACAACAATAAAAATAAAAAACAAATTTAAACAAGAAAAGAAAAAACTTTACAAGAACTGGTGGAAATGGCATATCTACAGGTCGTCCAGAAGGCCAGGGCTGTGCTAATTTTCTATGGGTCTGGCTGGCACTTCTATGGGAGATGGGGTGGTGTAGGATTGGAGGGCCTAACACCAAAGAAGCAGAAACACTGAGTTCCAATGCCAGGACAGGTGCAGAACTCAGACCAGGAGAGGGCAGATTATCAAGAGTAGAAAGAGCTTTACGAAACTGCATGGAGGGTGCTGACAGGCCAGACTGGCACCAATGAAGCCAGGAGGAGGAAAGCTGGGGCGTGAGGGGGCAGACTGGCACCAATGAAGCCGGGAGGAGGGAAGCTAGAGCCTGAAGGGGGCATACTGGCACCAATGAAGCCGGGAGGAGGGCAGCTGGAGCGTGAGGGGGCAGACTGGCCCCAATGAAGCCAGGAGGAGGAAAGCTGGGGCGTGAGGGGGCAGACTGGCACCAATGAAGCCGGGAGGAGGGCAGCTGGAGCGTGAGGGGGCAGACTGGCCCCAATGAAGCCAGGAGGAGGAAATCTGGCGCTTGAGGGGGCAGACTGGCACCAATGAAGCCTGGAGGAGGGAAGCTAGAGCCTGAAGGGGGCATACTGGCACCAATGAAGCCGGGAGGAGGGCAGCTGGAGCGTGAGGGGGTAGACTGGCCCCAATGAAGCCAGGAGGAGGAAATCTGGCGCTTGAGGGGGCAGACTGGCACCAATGAAGCTGGGAGGAGGGAAACTAGAGCCTGAAGGGGGCATACTGGCACCAATGAAGCCGGGAGATGGGCAGCTGGAGCGTGAGGGGGCAGACTGGCCCCAATGAAGCCAGGAGGAGGGCACTGGAGCGTGAGGGGGCAGACTGGCACCAATGAAGCCAGGAGGAGGGAAGCTAGAGTGTAAGGGGGCAGACTGGCACCAACGAAGCCAGGAGGAGGGAAGTTGGAGCGTGAGGGCGCAGACTGGCACCAATGTAGCCAGGAGGAGGGCAGCTGGAGCGTGAGGGGGCAGACTGGCACCAACGAAGCCAGGAGTAGGGAAGTTGGAGCGTGAGGGCGCAGACTGGCACCAATGTAGCCAGGAGGAGGGCAGTTGGAGGGTAAGGGAGCAGACTGGCACCAATGAAGCAGGGAGGAGGGCAGCTGGAGCGTGAGGGGGCAGACTGGCACCAACGAAGCCAGGAGGAGGGAAGTTGGAGCGTGAGGGCACAGACTGGCACCAATGTAGCCAGGAGGAGGGCAGTTGGAGGGTAAGGGAGCAGACTGGCACCAATGTAGCCAGGAGGAGGGCAGTTGGAGGGTAAGGGAGCAGACTGGCACCAATGAAGCCGGGAGGAGGGCACTGGAGCGTAAGGGGGCAGACTGGCACCAATGTAGCCAGGAGGAAGGCAGCTGGAGCGTGAGGGGCAGACTGGCACCAATGAAGCCAGGAGGAGGGAAGTTGGAGCGTGAGGGCGCAGACTGGCACCAATGAAGCCAGGAGGAGGGAAGCAGGAGCGTGAGGGGGGCAGACTGGCACGAATGAAGCCAGGAGGAGGGCATCTGGAGCATCAGGGGGCAGACTGGCACCGATGAAGCCAGGAGGAGGGAAGCTGGAGCTTGAGGGCGCAGACTGGCACCAATGAAGCCAGGAGGAAGGAAGCTGGAGCCTGAGGGGGCAGACTGGCACCAATGTAGCCAGGAGGAGGGTAGCTGGAGCGTAAGGGGGCAGACTGGCACCAATGAAGCTGGGAGGAGGGAAGCTGGAGCCTGAAGGGGGCAGACTGGCACCAATGTAGCCAGGAGGAGGGCAGTTGGAGGGTAAGGGAGCAGACTGGCACCAATGTAGCCAGGAGGAGGGCAGTTGGAGGGTAAGGGAGCAGACTGGCACCAATGAAGCCGGGAGGAGGGCACTGGAGCGTAAGGGGGCAGACTGGCACCAATGTAGCCAGGAGGAAGGCAGCTGGAGTGTGAGGGGGCAGACTGGCACCAATGTAGCCAGGAGGAGGGCAGCTGGAGCGTGAGGGGGCAGACTGGCACCAATGAAGCCAGGAGGAGAGAAGTTGGAGCGTGAGGGCACAGACTGGCACCAATGAAGCCAGGAGGAGGGAAGCAGGAGCGTGAGGGGGGCAGACTGGCACGAATGAAGCCAGGAGGAGGGCATCTGGAGCATCAGGGGGCAGACTGGCACCAATGAAGCCAGGAGGAGAGAAGCTGGAGCTTGAGGGCGCAGACTGGCACCAATGAAGCCAGGAGGAAGGAAGCTGGAGCCTGAGGGGGCAGACTGGCACCAATGTAGCCAGGAGGAGGGTAGCTGGAGCGTAAAGGGGGCAGACTGGCACCAATGAAGCCAGGAGGAGGGAAGCTGGAACCTGAGGGGGGCAGGCTGGTGAACAGTCGGGTAGAGACGGGATTAGCAGAAAGACCAGTTGCCCCAGCGCAGGTGCAGATGATTTTTCATACAAGTGAATCAGGAAAGGGGGCCGAACTTTGGGTCCTTGGGGGTTCACAACACCTGAAATTAAAATAGAGACTGGCAGGTGCCCTGGAACCAAGAGCCCACAAAATAAAGCACATGTACTGCAAATCACCCTTTTGACATTAGTAACTGTGATGAAGCTACCCATCATTTCCTGTACTGCTGCATCTTCAGAGCATGCAAGGAATAAAGAAGCCAAGGAATATGAACGTCCTCCTGCTTCAACAGAGCGCGCAAGGAACATGGGCGCCAAGGAATATGGATGACCTCCTGCTTATACTGAGCGCATAAGGAGCATGGGCACAAAGGATTCTGGATGCCCTCCCGCTTCTATGACATTCAAGGAACATGGGTGCCCATGAATATGGACACCCTTCTGCTTCTACTGCCTGTTCAAGGAACATGGGCACCAAGGAAAATAGATGACCTCCTGCTGCTACTAAGTGCGCTAGGAACAGGGGTGCCTATGAATATGGACGCCCTCCTGCTTCTACTGACCATCCAAGGAGCATGGACGCCAAGGAATATGTATGCCCTCCCTCTTCAACTGAGCGTGCAAGGAGCATGGGCACCAAGGAATATGTATGCCCTCCTGCTTCAACTGAGCGTGCTAGGAACACGGGCACCAAGGAATATGTATGCCCTCCTGCTTCTACTGAGCGTGCAAGGAGCATGGGCACCAAGGAATATGTATGCCCTCCTGCTTCAACTGAGCGTGCTAGGAACACGGGCACCAAGGAATATGTATGCCCTCCTGCTTCTACTGAGCGTGCAAGGAGCATGGACGCCAAGGAATATGTATGCCCTCCTGCTTCTACTGAGCGTTGTAGGAACACGGGCACCAAGGAATATGTATGCCCTCCTGCTTCTACTGAGCGTGCAAGGAGCATGGGCACCAAGGAATATGTATGCCCTCCTGCTTCTACTGAGCGTTGTAGGAACACGGGCACCAAGGAATATGTATGCCCTCCTGCTTCTACTGAGCGTGCAAGGAGCATGGGCACCAAGGAAAATGTATGCCCTCCTGCTTCTACTGAGCGTGCTAGGAACACGGGCACCAAGGAATATGTATGCCCTCCTGCTTCTACTGAGCGTACTAGGAACATAGACTCCAAGAAATATGGATGCCCCCTGCATCTTTTGCTCTTTCAAGGAAAATGGGTGCCATAACATATGGACACCCTCCTGCTTCTACTGAATGTGCATGGCACATTGTCGCCCTCCGGCTACTATTGAGAGTGCAAGGAATATGGGTGGCAAGGAATATTGCCGCCCTCCTGCTTCTGCTGAACTTGCGAGAAACATGGATGCCAAGGAATATGTAAACCTTCCTGCGTCTACTGCGTGTTCATGGAACATGGACACCAAGGAAAATAGAAGATGTCCTGATCTACTGAGTGCGCTAGGAACAGGGGTGCCATGGAGTATGGACGCCCTCCTGCTTCTACTGAGCGCGCGAGGAACATGGACTCCAAGGAATATGGATGCCTTCCTGTTTCTAATGAGTATGCACGAAACATGGGTGCCAAGGAATATGGATGCCCACCTGCTTCTACTGAGCGCACTAGGAACAGGGGTGCCAGGGAATATGGTTGCCCTCCTGCTTCTACTGATCGTGCCAGGAGCATGGGCGCCAATGAATATGGACACCCTCCGGCTTCTACTGACCATCCAGGGAACATGGGCGCCAATGAATATAGACACCCTCCTGCTTCTACTGTCTGTTCAAGGAACAAGGGCGCCAAGGAATATGGATGTCCTCCACCTTCTACTGAGCATGAAAGGAACATGGGCGCCAAGGAATATGGATGTCCTCCACCTTCTACTAAGCATGAAAGGAACACGGGCGCCAAGGAATATGGATGTCCTCCACCTTCTGAGCATGAAAGGAACACGGGCGCCAAGGAATATGGATGTTCTCCACCTTCTACTAAACATGAAAGGAACATGGGCGCCAAGGAATATGGATGTCCTCCACCTTCTACTAAGCATGAAAGGAACATGGGCGCCAAGGAATATGGATGTCCTCCACCTTCTACTGAGCATGAAAGGAACATGGGCGCCAAGGAATATGGATGTCCTCCACCTTCTACTGAGCATGAAAGGAACATGGGCGCCAAGGAATATGGATGTCCTTCACCTTCTACTGAGCATGAAAAGAACATGGGTGCCAAGAAATATGGATGTCCTCCAGCTTCTACTGAATGTGTAAGGAATTTGGTCGCCCTCCAGCTACTATTGAGAGTGCAAGGAATATGGGTGCCCACGAATATGGACACCCTCCTGCTTCTACTGAGCATGAAAGGAACATGGGCGCCAAGGAATATGATGCCCTCCTGCTTCTACTGAGCGCGCGAGGAACATGGGCGCCAAGGAATATGGATGTCCTCCACCTTCTACTGAGCATGAAAGGAACATGGGCGCCAAGGAATATGGATGTCCTCCATCTTCTACTAAGCATGAAAGGAACATGGGCGCCAAGGAATATGGATGTCCTCCACCTTCTACTAAGCATGAAAGGAACATGGGCGCCAAGGAATATGGATGTCCTCCAGCTTCTACTGAATGTGTAAGGAATTTGGTCGCCCTCCAGCTACTATTGAGAGTGCAAGGAATATGGGTGCCCACGAATATGGACACCCTCCTGCTTCTACTGAGCATGAAAGGAACATGGGCGCCAAGGAATATGGATGTCCTCCACCTTCTACTAAGCATGAAAGGAACATGGGCGCCAAGGAATATGGATGTCCTCCACCTTCTACTGAGCATGAAAGGAACATGGGCGCCAAGGAATATGGATGTCCTCCACCTTCTACTGAGCATGAAAGGAACATGGGCGCCAAGGAATATGGATGTCCTCCACCTTCTACTGAGCATGAAAGGAACATGGGCGCCAAGGAATATGGATGTCCTTCACCTTCTACTGAGCATGAAAAGAACATGGGTGCCAAGAAATATGGATGTCCTCCAGCTTCTACTGAATGTGTAAGGAATTTGGTCGCCCTCCAGCTACTATTGAGAGTGCAAGGAATATGGGTGCCCACGAATATGGACACCCTCCTGCTTCTACTGAGCATGAAAGGAACATGGGCGCCAAGGAATATGGATGTCCTCTACCTTCTACTAAGCATGAAAGGAACATGGGCGCCAAGGAATATGGATGTCCTCCACCTTCTAGTGAGCATGAAAGGAACATGGGCGCCAAGGAATATGGATGTCCTCCACCTTCTACTAAGCATGAAAGGAACATGGGCGCCAAGGAATATGGATGTCCTCCACCTTCTACTAAGCATGAAAGGAACATGGGCGCCAAGGAATATGGATGTCCTCCAGCTTCTACTGAATGTGTAAGGAATTTGGTCGCCCTCCAGCTACTATTGAGAGTGCAAGGAATATGGGTGCCCACGAATATGGACACCCTCCTGCTTCTACTGAGCATGAAAGGAACATGGGCGCCAAGGAATATGATGCCCTCCTGCTTCTACTGAGCGCGCGAGGAACATGGGCATCAAGGAATATGGATGCCTTCCTGTTTCTAATGAGCATGCACGAAACATGGGTGCCAAGGAATATGGATGCCCACCTGCTTCTACTGAGCGCACTAGGAACAGGGGTGCCAGGGAATATGGTCGCCCTCCTGCTTCTACTGAGTGTGCCAGGAGCATGGGCGCCAATGAATATGGACACCCTCCGGCTTCTACTGACCATCCAGGGAACATGGGCGCCAATGAATATAGACACCCTCCTGCTTCTACTGTCTGTTCAAGGAACAAGGGCGCCAAGGAATATGGATGTCCTCCACCTTCTACTGAGCATGAAAGGAACATGGGCGCCAAGGAATATGGATGTCCTCCACCTTCTGCTAAGCATGAAAGGAACAAGGGCGCCAAGGAATATGGATGTCCTCCACCTTCTACTAAGCATGAAAGGAACACGGGCGCCAAGGAATATGGATGTCCTCCACCTTCTACTGAGCATAAAAGGAACATGGGCGCCAAGGAATATGGATGTCCTCCACCTTCTACTAAGCATGAAAGGAACATGGGCGCGAAGGAATATGGATGTCCTCCACCTTCTACTGAGCATGAAAGGAACATGGGCGCCAAGGAATATGGATGTCCTCCACCTTCTACTGAGCATGAAAGGAACATGGGCGCCAAGGAATATGGATGTCCTCCACCTTCTACTGAGCATGAAAGGAACATGGACGTCAAGGAAAATGGATGTCCTCCACCTTCTACTGAGCATGAAAGGAACATGGGCGCCAAGGAATATGGATGTCCTCCACCTTCTGCTAAGCATGAAAGGAACAAGGGCGCCAAGGAATATGGATGTCCTCCACCTTCTACTAAGCATGAAAGGAACACGGGCGCCAAGGAATATGGATGTCCTCCACCTTCTACTGAGCATGAAAGGAACATGGGCGCCAAGGAATATGGATGTCCTCCACCTTCTACTAAGCATGAAAGGAACATGGGCGCCAAGGAATATGGATGTCCTCCACCTTCTACTGAGCATGAAAGGAACATGGGCGCCAAGGAATATGGATGTCCTCCACCTTCTACTGAGCATGAAAGGAACATGGGCGCCAAGGAATATGGATGTCCTCCACCTTCTACTGAGCATGAAAAGAACATGGGCGCCAAGGAATATGGATGTCCTCCACCTTCTACTAAGCATGAAAGGAACATGGGCGCCAAGGAATATGGATGTCCTCCACCTTCTACTGAGCATGAAAGGAACATGGGCGCCAAGGAATATGGATGTCCTCCACCTTCTACTAAGCATGAAAGGAACATGGGCGCCAAGGAATATGGATGTCCTCCAGCTTCTACTGAATGTGTAAGGAATGTGGTCGCCCTCCAGCTACTATTGAGAGTGCAAGGAATATGGGTGCCCACGAATATGGACACCCTCCTGCTCACTGAGCATGAAAGGAACATGGGCGCCAAGGAATATGATGCCCTCCTGCTTCTACTGAGCATGAAAGGAACATGGGCACCAAGGAATATGATGCCCTCCTCCTTCTACTGAACATGCAAGGAAAATGGGTGCCATGGAATATGGACGCCCTCCAGCTTCTACTGAACATGCACGGAACATGGTCGCCAAGGAACATGGTCGCCAAGGAATATGGTCGCCCTCCAGCTACTATTGAGAGTGCAAGGAATATGGGTGCCTAGAAATATGGCGCCCCTCCTGCTTTTACTGAGTGTGCAAGTAACATGGGCAACAAGGAATATGGATGCCTTCCTGTTTCTAATGAGCATGCACGAAACATGGGTGCCAAGGAATATGGATGCCTTCCTGCTTCTACTGAGCGTACAAGTAACATGGGCAACAAGGAATATGGACACCCTCCGGCTTCTACTGAGCGTGCGAGCAACATGGGCGTTAAGGAATATGGTCGCCATCCCGCAAGGGACATGGCCTCCAAGGAATATGAACTCCATTCTGCTTCTACTGAGCATGGAAGGAATATTAATGCCAAGAAATAGGGACGTCCTCCTGCTTCCACTGAACGTGGTAGTAATATTGACATGCTTCTCCTTCTACTGAACGTGCAAGGAGTACATGCGCTGAAGAATATGGACACCCTACTGTTTTTACTGAGCGTGAAAAGAATATGGGCACCAAGGAATATGGATGCCCTGCTGTTTATACTGAGCGTGAAAGGAACAATAGTGGCACGGAATATGGACGCCCTCCTGTTTCTACTGAGCGTGCAAGGAACATGGGCACCAAGGAATATGGATGCCCTGCTGTTTCTTCTGAGCGTGAAAGGAACAATAGTGGCACGGAATATGGACGCCCTCCTGTTTCTACTGAGCGTGCAAGGAACATGGGCACCAAGGAATATGGATGCCCTGCTGTTTCTACTGAGTTTGCAAGGAAAGGTATGTCTTCCTGTTTCTACTGAGCGTGCAAGGTAAGGGATGTCCTCCTGTTTCTACTGAGTGTGCAAGGAACATGGGCACCAAGGAATATGGATGCCCTGCTGTTTCTACTATGCGTGCAAGAACTATAGGTGCCAGAAATATGGACTTCCTCCTGTTTCTACTGAGCGTGCAAGGAATGTGGGCAGCACGGAATATGGACACCCTCCTGTTTCTGTGGTTCTGTGGTTCTGTGGTACTACAGTCCTGTGGTACCGTCATTCCGAACCTGTTCAATAAAGGTTGTCTGATATAGACGATTTTGGTGCCAATGACAAGTGCGGTGTGTACGAGTGTTTTCGTCATAATCGATCAATGAGAACACTACGTATTCAGGGATTTCGTTTGAACCCTCGGGTTCCATTTTGTGTGCGGCAGCCATTTTGTGTAGTTGCCCTCACATAGGCCGATGACTATGGCCGAACGAGTCCCTGGGACACGTACACCTTAGCTGACTTCTGTGTGACCTGGCCGAACTGACTCCCTTGCCCGAGGCTGACCTCGCTGAGCCAGTTCCTTGTTAAGCAGCTGGTCAGATAAAGATCAAAGAGCAAGACATTTCTGAGTTTATGGTACACGCACACACCCTTCTATCTTGCTTCTCATCTGTTTCTGTTCCTTCCTTTATGGCTTAATTATTGATTTGGGTTGAGGTCTTTATGATGGGTTTGTCCGGCCCGTTCGAACAGGAATGTTGGATTTTGCCTTGTCATCTCTGGGGGCTGGACAACGGAAAGTGGGATTGTCGTCATGCGATATGTTTGAAATGTCGTTTTTCTATTGGTCAGTTTGTATGTAATTGATGCTAGCCAGGAATGTGATTCAGCATAAAAGAGGATGCTCGGCTCCATGAATTTGTGCAGTCTCTAGCGAACCACCCGTGTTGTGCTTCGTAGATCTCCTGGTTGCAGCCAATAAATTTGGTCTTTGACGTCATCAAGAAGTGTCCCGTGTCTCTGTTTGCCGAGGCAGGGGAATCTGAAGACATCGGGCGTTATCCCTGGCGCCGCTGGGTTCTAAAACCCGGTTCTTCAGTTGGCGCCCAATGTAGGGCGACTTCAGCGGTACCGGTCCAAGCCCGAAGATCGTGAGGAGCTTCGTGTGAAAATTCTGGAGGAAGGCCTGCCACTTCATTGACCCCTGTATGTCGTCATGGTCCGAAGGTCTTTGCTGCGAGGTTCCCCGCTTTCCGACGGCTACGAAGGACTGCTGCCCTGACTGTCGCCCTGTCTTGGAGCCATTAGACGATTTGTAGAGCGAGACAATAGACGGGTCTTCTGGTGACGCCATCGACATTTCAGTTAAGTATAAGTGGAGCGTCTCCCAGTCCTTAGTTTTGTTTGGTATCCCATCAGGATCGCTTTGATTTGGTACCTGCAGGCCCCAAAGCCGAGGGACTCGTGTATTCACGAGTCTATCGTTTTGAGATTTCCCTTGAAGTTTGAAGCTAGACTAGAGAGCGAAGATGCCTGGTCTAAGCAGACTTGGAAAGATATTTGGTTGTGGTTGTACTAGGGATTCCCGATTGGAGGATTTGTGTCTGGTTCCTCCGATTGGAACTCCGACCTATGAGCTCTACGTAAAACATGGAGTGGGCCCCATCATGTATAATGAAATGTGGATCAAGTATACCAGAAAAGACGGCGTCCTACAGTGGCCCCGTTATGGTAGCTTTGAAACTGAGATTTTAGACAATCTCGAAGTTAAACTGTTCAAGAAGAAAGCCCGGCCGGCGATGTTTGACTCTTTCCGCTTATGGCAAAAGGAAGCCAAACAGAAAGAAATTAAGTTAGCAAAGAAAAATAAACGAGAACGAGGTATGTCAATGGTGCAAGCTGCTATACAGTTTAGGGATAATGAGGAAGAGCAAGAAAGTGAACAGATGCTTAGGCTACGTAAACTCGCGGTAGACAAGTGCTATCCAGCTTTGCCGTCTCAACAGCAAGAAGAAAAGAAAGATCTTGTGAAAGATCCTTTAATGTCGCACCTATTGAGTTCGCCACCCCCTTATGCACAGAATGCTACGGCACCGCCACAAGTTGTAGTTGCGCAACCTCCGGTTGCTTTGCCACCTGCAATTCCTCAGCAGCCAGCTCTTCTTCCACTGGCTTCTATTGCTTTGGCGCAGCCTTCTCAAGGGCCACCGACTTTGCTACCTCCTTCGTCTGCTAATCCTACGCCTGTCTTGTCTTGTTTACTCCTCCTGTTACTGTTCCGCCTCCGGTTTCTTCTCATTCTGCTCCGTCTCCTCTTCTTTTATCTACTTCTCCTTCGGCTCGACAGAGAATGACTGATGCTGTTGCTGGTCTCTTTTCTCCTTTCTTGGGTTCATTGGGTATATCTCCTGTTGTAGAGCGTAAGCAATTGCGTAGCCAATTGCCTGGTCCTGATGAACGGACAGTGTTAGATCACTTCGCGCGTAAATGGATTACGTATCCTTCGCACTATGACCTTGAGAGTGTTATGGATGTTTTCCATCAATGCTAAGCACCGAAACAACGATACGTTTTTGATATGATGTGTTCTTTCCTTCGTGAACAATGGGAAGATGGTGAGGTAGGACAGACTCCGCCTGAGTTATACCGCATACGTTCTGAGTTTGCGAAAGGGACTGTTGTGGGTCTTGGAGTTGAGAAAACTGTTGCGACGTTGTTGTCATTTAGGAGTGAGTCTCCTTCTCAGCGATTGTTTGAGCCTGATTCGTCGGTTAGGAGGAATGGTGCATCTGGTAGGACGGCACAGTACTATGCGGATGATTACTATGTCGAAGGTGAGAATGTGGATGGTAATGATTGTTAGGACAGCCATGGACAAAGAGAGGGATTTGTTTCAGTTCCAGTAGATCAGAGTGGACCCTATGTTGCAGTGATTGCATCAGGTGTGTCAGAGCCTTTTCTGTTGGATACTGGTGCTGCAAAGAGTTCTATTATGCACTCTAAACTCCCTGGCGCACCTTTGTCTCGCTTAAAGAATGTTTCAGTAGGTTTTTCTGGCGCCCCGGTTACGAATCCGATTTCTAGTCCGTTGTCTATTTCTGTTGGGCCTCGTGAATTCGAAGCACCCCTCATTCTGACGACTGGTTGTGGTGAGAACTTGTTGGGATTGGACTTGTTAAAGAGGTTGCATGCTACGCTATATTGTTCTCCGTCAGGAGCACACCTTACATTGGGTGAGAGAGTGATCTCTCCGATGTACTTGTCTAAAGATCGACTTCCACCTGAATTGTCTTCTCTCCCTGATTGTCTTTGGGCTACTGGTCCTAATGATGTAGGTCTCCTAGAGATTCCACCATATGTTGTGACGTTGAAAGCGAATGCTAGATTGCCACGCATTCCGCAGTATCGCATTTCCAGTGATGGCGAAAGAGCGCTTTTGGCGATCATCTATGATCTGATTGAGAAAGGTGTGATTGAGGAAACGAGAGGTAATGTGTGCAATAGTCCGGTTTTGCCTGTTCTGAAAAGAACTGATTCTTCACAGCCTCCTGTATATAGGTTTGTGATCGATCTTTGCGAGGTGAATAAGATTGTTGTTCCGCAATTTCCTGTTGTACCTGTTATAACCGCTTTGCTGACTTTGATCCCGGCTACAGCCACATGGTTTTCGGTGATTGACTTGAAGAATGCTTTCTTCAGCATCCCGATTGCCGTGGAGAATAGAGAAATCTTTGGCTTCCCTTTAGGAGGACAAAGTTTCCGCTTTAAGCGCGCTCCTCAAGGCTATTGCGAAAGTCCATCAATCTATAGTCAGGCTTTGAAGACACAACTTGATTTGCTGGTTTTACCTGATGGTGCTGCTCTTATTCAATACGTTGACGGTCTGTTAGTTGCTGCCGACAATGAAGAGATCTGTAGAGAGGCTACTTTGTCGTTGTTACGTCATTTGTCTGATATCCATCATAAGGTTTCTCTTTCGGAGTTGTAATATTGTCGACAAGAAGTTAGCTACTTAGGTCACCTCTTATCGAAGGAGGGAAGGAAACTGACCCCAGAAAGAATTCAAGCCATTGCGAAAATGAGTGTGCCTACGACACAGAGAGAAGTGCGTGCTTTCTTAGGTATTATGTCGTACTGTAGACAGTGGATCCCTAATTTTTCGTTGCTAGCGAAACCTTTGATAGCTCTTACTGTTAAGGATACTCCAAATCCTATTCCTTGGATTGACGAATGTCAGAAGAGCTTTTCAGAATTACGCGATGTGTTGTGTTCGGCTCCTGTGTTGGGTACCCCCGACTACAGCAAGCCTTTCACATTGTATGTCCACGAGAGAGAGGGATGTGCATTGTCAGTTTTGACTCAACAATTTGGCGATAAGCAGCGTCCATGTGCTTATTTTTCATCGACTTTGGATCCGGTAGCTAGAGCATTGCCGAGTTGTCTGAGAGCTACAGCAGCAGCGGCTGTCTCGATTCGACAGTCTGCTGGTTTGGTGATGGACAATACACTGATTGTGATGGTTCCACATGCAGTGGATACCTTGTTGAACCGTACCAAGACACAGCACTTAACTAGTGCTCGGTTGTCGGGTTACGAATTGACCTTGTTAGCGAGTCATGTGCATATAAAGAGATGCAACACGTTGAATCCAGCTACGTTGTTGCCGATTTCAGCTGAGACGGACAATGCCAACCAGCATGATTGTTTCCTTAGGACTGAGGAAGAAACGAAAGGGAGGATAGACCTTAGGGATATTCCTCTTCCAGAGTGTGATGGAACATTATGGGTTGATGGTTCGTGCTTCAAGCTTCCGAATGGTGATATGACTGCGGCATATGCTGTTACGACTTTGCATACGATTGTTTAAGCTGCACGTATCCCACATAATTCAGCAAAAGCAGCAGAATTGATTGCATTAACAAGAGCGTGTGTGTTGGCGAAAGGAAAACGAGTGACTGTGTACACCAATAGCCAGTACGCGTTCGGTGTGGCTCATAGTTTTAGACGTTTGTGGAGAGAGCGTGGGTTCCTGACTTCGCATGGGACTAAGATCCAGCATGGTCAGTTGGTGAATGAACTCCTTGAATCACTTACTTTGCCATTGCAAGTAGCGATTGTGAAATGCAGTGCGCATAAGAAAGTTACGGATGATGTTGGTCGTGGTAATGCGTTTGCAGATGAAGTCGTGAAAGAAACTGCGAGAGATGTGATGAGTCGAATGTATGTTGCGGGTCCAGCGAGATGGGTTCCAGATGGAAGTATGTGTGAAGATACGATTGAGAGTGTGAAATCCATCCAAGCTGAAGCTACAGAGAAAGAGTTGAATGAATGGAGAGAGAGTACGGGTAAATTGGATTCGAATGGTTGTTGGATTGATTGGTCAGAGCATCAGAGATGCGTATGTACTTCCAGTGGTTACAATGGCTCATGGATTGGCTCATATCAGCGTGAAAGGGATTTGCAAGTTGTTGGCTCCGGTTTGGCAGCATGTTGGAATTCTTAAGTGTGCAGAGAATCTGGTTAAGAACTGTATGGTGTGTTTGATGTACAATCCTGGTAAGGGAACTCCAACTCCAGCTGGTCATTTTGCTCCTCCAACGTATCCGTTCGAGGCTTTGCAGCTAGATTTCATCCACATGGAGAGGTGCAACAACCTAAAGTATGTGTTAGTGGTTGTTTGCTCTTTTTCTAGATGGGTGGAAGCCTACCCTTTGAAGGACAACACTGCCTTGTCCACAGCGAAAGCCCTTATTAAGGAATTCTTCCCTAGCTTTGGATTGCCGAGAATGATCTGGAGTGACAATCGGAGTGAATTTGTGGGTCAAGTGATGAAGAAAGTATGTGATGGATTAGGTATTCGGCAGAAGTTCCACGCTGCAAATCATCCCCAATCAGCTGGTCTAGTCGAGTGCTACAATGGCACCCTCAAACTAAAATTGGCCAAACTTCAAGTGAGCTCTGGTTTACAATGGCCAGATGCCTTGCATCTAGCCCTTTTGTCCACCAGAATGACTGTGCATTCACAAATGGGTTTGAGTCCGTATGAGATCGTGTTTGGTCGCCCGGCGAACATTTGGGGAGTGCCGAGGCCGACAAAATTTAGTGAACTAGAACATCCTGTGTTGCTTGACTACCTGTATGAATTGACGGCTAAACTGCGTGTTTTGCATCAACAGGTTCACGATTCATTGCCACAAGCTTCTGAAGATCCAGGGCACGCCATTGAACCTGGCGCGTGGGTGCTCGTGAAGAATTTCCAGCGAACCAAGAACGAGCAGCCCCGCTGGACGGACCCTACCTGGTATTGTTATCTACCCGTTCTGCAGTACGAGTGCACGGTAAAAAGAACTGGATCCTCGGTGTACATTGTAAGAGGGCTCCTCTGCCTCGGTGGGTCCAGAAAGGACTTTCTGATTCTGAGACTGAGACCGTGCCTCGTTTTCTGCCTTTCAGCGATGCCCGTTTGATTGGGACGAACACTGAGAAAGAAAGTGACGATCTTCTTCAAGAAGCTGTGCCTCCATTGAACCGTTTGAACACTGTTGAACCTGAACTCTTGTTTCTTGAACAGACATTGCCTGGCAAAGAGCGTTATAATTTGCGACCGAGAGTCGCTGGACTAATAAAGTGAAATTCTTTCTTTTACTGATTTTTTTGAAGGTTAGCTCTCCTCCGAGGAACTACTTTGATTTTTGTTTTTCGAACCGCCATCCGGGTCCAGCTGTAGGGTCGCGGTTGCTTAAGTCTTTGGAGTGCAAGCCGAAGACGTTAGGTCGACGGTTCTGATTGGTCTAAGGGAGTTGCCCTGGACTGACAGAAGCATTCCTTAGCACGGAACACCCTACCACCGCGAGCAGCAATTAGAGAGGATGGAGTTTTTCGAGATGGAGACACCTGTTGAAAGAATAAGCTTTAAGAGCAAAATCTGTAAACTGATGAGCCGAAAACGATTTTTAATATTGTGCTTGTTTATGTTGCTTAGTTTGATGATGTTTTTAATTGGATATGTGACATTTTCTTTTCAAGTGACGTTCATGCCCACTACGCAACCTATACCTCCTCCTACTATTTCTTATTCTTTTCACCCTCTGCCCGAACATGAAATCGTTAGAAGACTAGAATTTGCTAACAATTTCTTTGTTGAGCTTCTGCACCAACACTAGCTAGTAATGAACACGACAAACTGTTGGGTTTGTGGCCTTATGCCCCATACGGCCGATAAAGGTATTCCTTACCTGGTTTTGCCTTTTAGCTACAATGGTTCTATTTGGGCATACAGAACGATGTTCATTTATGCTCATGGAGTCTATCCCCAACGTTCCGTGAAAGATAGTCCGAAGACTAGTGCTCTGGTCAAGGGTATAGTCGATATGATTAGGGGATTTAGTTCCTTTGAGACTATTCCGAGAGATGAGACACAAGCCTACATTGGGTGGAACGTTACTGGATATGGAGTTAGTCTGAGTGTTAACCAGCGAGCGAAAAGTCCTCCACCGATTTGAATAGTGCCCCATCAGGGTCATTATTGTCTGCGAGGTAATGGCAAGAATCCGAAAGCTCGGTTAGGGAAGAGTGTCTGTACTGAGACATATGTATTTGCATCTCAGACTTCCCCAGCGTTCCTAGCAGCTAAGGGTACCTATTTCATCTGTTGCGATAAAGCATATACCTGGTGCCCCTTGACTTTTCGGGCACATGTTTTATTTTGTTCCTGTTGCCTCCCACATTTACAGCTGTGGCAGATTACCATAAGACGAGAGTTGCTAGAGTGTCTTCAGTAAGGAAGATACCGCAGTTGGGAGATTTCTTTAAGGGGTTTCTGCCATTCTGGGGGCCTATGGCTAACAGCAGGAACATTCGACAGTTGACGAGAGTGGTTGAGTCCACCATAGTCTAAACTGCCGGTGCCCTTAGTAACTTGACTGCTGAGCTCCAGTCGGATCGACTTATGACACTTCAGAATAGAGTTGCGCTTGATGTTATACTTGCAGATAGAGGTGGAGTGTGTAAACTGATTCAATCGAGCTGCTGTGTTTTCATTCCAGACAACGCTCCGTCAGTCTTCCAGGCCATTTCCAAGCTACATAAGATCTCCGAGTCTGTACATATAGACGAGGGAGATTGGTCGCTGATGGGATGGTTTTGGGGATTGATATCCACGTGGGGATGGAAGATTCAGATGGTCATTGGGATGGTTTTAGCTATCCTTTTCCTGTTCTGTCTCTGTGTACAGTGTGCCCCTGCTATATGTGGCCTCTGTGCTACTTTGTGTGCGAGGAAACCTGTCCAGAGAGAGTTGCTAAGTACTAGGATGATGCTATAGCAACATCTTGATGATCTGATGAATATAGACCTGGATTCAGACTGACATGGGTTTGGGTTTATTGCCTATGTAAGGGCAAAAGGAGGGGCTGTGGTTCTGTGGTACTACGGTCCTGTGGTTCCGTCATTCCGAACCTGTTCAATAAAGGTCGTCGGATATAGACGATTTTGGTATCAGCGGACCGCAAATGACAAGCGCGGTGTGTACGAGTGTTTTCGTCATAACCGATCAATGAGAACACTACGTATTCAGGGATTTCGTTTGAACCCTCGGGTTCCATTTTGTGTGGTTGCCCTCACATAGGCCGATGACTATGGCCGAACGAGTCCCTGGGACACGTACACCTTAGCTGACTTCTGTGTGACCTATCCGAACTGACTCCCTTGCCCGAGGCTGACCTCGCTGAGCCAGTTCCTTGTTAAGCAGCTGGTCAGATAAAGATCAAAGAGCAGGACATTGCTGAGTTTATGGTACACGCACACACCCTTCTATCTTGTTTCTCATCTGTTTCTGTTCCTTCCTTTATGGCTTAATTATTGATTTGGGTTGAGGTCTTTATGATGGGTTTGTCCGGCCCGTTCGAACAGGAATGTTAGATTTTGCCTTGTCATCTCTGGGGGCTGGACAACGGAAAGTGGGCTTGTCATCATGCGATATGTTTGAAATGTCATTTTTCTATTGGTCAGTTTGTATGTAATTGATGCTAGCCAGGAATGTGATTTTCAGCATAAAAGACGATGCTCCGCTCCATGAATTTGTGCAGTCTCTAGCGAACCACCCGTGTTGTGCTTCGTAGATCTCTGTTCCTGGTTGCAGCTAATAAATTTGGTCTTTGACGTCATCAAGAAGGGTCCTGTGTCTCTGTTTGCCGAGGCAGGGGAATCCGAAGACATCGGGCGTTATCCCTGGCGCCGCTGGGTTCTAAAACCCGGTACTTCATTTCTACTGAGTATTCAAGGGACATGGGCACCAAGGAATAAGGACACTGTGCTGTTTATACTGGCAGTGCAAGGGATGTGGGCCACTTCCTTCTTCTACTGAGCTTCCAGCACATATGTAAACTCAGCCCAATCCCTTGCGTCCACATAACATGGAAAGAACATGGGTGCTTAGCCAGGCAAAGGATCTTGTCCTCCAATATTTTATGCCTCTCCTATGATTTTCAGAGGAAGAATAGACATTAGACTACTTCAGGGAAGCCTGGTCGGACAGGGCATGCAGCTTCCCAACGCTTAGGGGGCAGCTACCTTATATTAGTTATAACATACGCTGTAAGTCAATGCCTTTCAATATCATTATACATTTACAGATTCACTTTATCGGATTGATTGATTTAGCTTCTGGTGGAATTCAGGAGGAAAAAAACAGTTGCAGTAATGATGTTAAACTTACTCAGATTTTGCATTTCGTGGAAAAAGAGATATTGTGAATAACATGCAGTAGCAAAGTTGCCCCACATTTTAGTGCAGACAGCACCAGTCTTTAGTTGCTAGTAACAAGACACTGATTGTTTGTGCCATGATGCAGTGCTAGAACAAAGCACAGGGAATATCCTTAACCCCAAAGGATTCTGGGGACATACAGAAACATAAGTGTAAACATTTCCCTCTAGTGATAAATAAATTTAATTTGGAAAGAGTTAACCTTGAGTATTCCAGTATTAATTAAAGCCAATCCATATTTCTAGTTAATACATTTCATCCAAATATATATTGATACAAAAGATAGGGTGGTGGTTGGTAAAATCGGCGCACACACAATACTGGTACAGAGTGATTTTCTGAAATTATTGATATCTCAATGTTCATATATCTTGGTCGGTGCTCATGAGGAGAGAAAGCCACCCAATCTTTCTCGATTGGAAAAGTAAACTTCTCCTCAATGCTTAATTGGAATCTTCAAGTACTCAATAAGTCAACATATTATTATACTTGAAGTATCCACTGTCCTTTATTTGAATATCCAAGCATTTCACATTGCCGTTTATCAGTTAAGATACTTGCCAACACGTGTTTCGTCTGTTTTTAGTTTTAACAAGACTTCATCAGGGCTGAAACATAAAGATAACAGGAATGGTGACAGATCATGTAGTTTCAAATGGGGAGGGACATGAGATATATCTAGTCCTATCGCCAGGGTACATCACCCAAATTGTTTCATAGACGTCCCTTTCAGAGTTTCTGGACCGATGTGAGTCTTGTAATAGGAAGCTGATCAGAGAAGGTAAAATAAGCAAAAGGTAAGGAGATGAGAAATCAGGAAATGTATTGTGTCCAAATTAGTCCAA
This sequence comes from Lissotriton vulgaris, assembly GCF_964263255.1. Lineage (NCBI taxonomy): Eukaryota > Metazoa > Chordata > Amphibia > Caudata > Salamandridae > Lissotriton > Lissotriton vulgaris. The sequence continues at coordinate 297,914,760 of NC_141685.1, forward strand.
TTTATGTGAGTTTGAAATCCAGTCACTGTTAGTACCATTAATTTCCAATTGTGTCATAGATGACTCTAACTGCATGTTACTGAATATTATTTTAGGGCCCCAAGGGGAAGAGCTTACCATCAACGTAATCTCTATGTACCTATAAACTGTATTGGGTACTTTCTTCTATAAGTAACCAAATATCTGAAAAGTTAAGAAAATCATATTAATGTACTACTATGAGGTATGTATCTATTGATCCAAATTATTTAGCATTAATGCTTCACTTGCCAAATGCATCAAACAACTGTTTGACAAGAATATATGGTGTGTTGTCAGTGCATCTTTATATCTGAAATAAAAATAATGGTACTGTATAAGCTACGGGCCAAACAAAGTCCTTGTGTCCCTGATGCCTCCGTGAAGGTAAAATAACCATAAGAGAATATACATTGATCAAGGCAAAAAGTAATGCCATATATCATTCATTTCAGGATTATTTTATCTAAATTTTGAACGCCTTAGACATATTTCAAATGCTTTCATGGGTTTATTAGTTGTATAAGGAGGATATTTTTAAGTGGAGAAGTCTACCTACTTTTTCGGAGCGTTAACAGATTTTCAATTTTCCTTTTTTGAATAATTTCCTACAAGTATGTTGATGTGTTTCGGCCCTGGTTAATTAATGGTCCTCATCAGGACAATAAAATCGACATTCCAATTGCTAGTTTCAGCAACCACTAAAATGAATCATTGAGCAAGTGTCAAATTGAGTCCTTCTTGATTATGATTTAAATGCAAGAATGGTCATCTTGGTTACTAGTGCGTTTAGTCAACAGCAGAAAAATGTGTGGAAAGAACACCAATAAGCAATCTTATCAGTACACCAAACTTTTGCTGCTATTAATAAGATTCTATTTTTATGCCATAATGCATTATGATTATGATTAACTGCTACAGTATTATGATATCACTCATACAATATTATCTAATCAGGCATGTGGTTTTACACCTTGTTAAAAAAAATAAGTCAACAACTATGAGTGGAAATTTGTTTAACAGACATATTCCCATTAACACACTTCACGTGGTTATCCGAATGCCATGGTTTATAGGACTGGTCAAATCTGATTACTTACGCCTACATATCTGATAAACCAACATCAAATATATTGGCCCAAGCGCCTACGGAAAACCTTGCCAGACAATTGTAAGCAAACAAACTCATTTCAAAGATTGCCTGTGTCTAGATCTTACATACAGAGGATGTTACAAACACCTGACTTCTTGAATGTGGATCAGAAATGCCAATGTAAACCACATTAAACCCAGCTGCTATGTTGTCATTCCTCAGTGCTATGAGCTGTCATTGCACCCCCCTTGGTGCCATCACAGCGAGTAATGTGGGTCTTTGGAAAGGGTTGAAACTCACAACAGTGGACGTCAGTAGATTTTCATCTGTCAACATAATGAAAACTATTGTCTATGATCAACACACAGTGACCTGCCCAGTATTATGACTGCTACTGATTGAGAAGCAAAATCTTTCTTACTTCAGTGTAGCTGTTCAGGGTTTAAAAACATATTACCTTTGAAAAGATGTCCGGGTTTCACAAATTCATGCTATTCGCCACGAGTTCTGTTTACCCCTTCTACTGATTTTCATGTGGGTTGGACTTACTGGCAGGGCTTTAAGTGGGATGAAAAAACTGGGGGGTCTCTCAAAGGGGGCGTGGTCAGTGTAATTAGGGGTGTGGCTTTAAATCACTTACGCAAAAAATCTGTGCTTAGCATAGTGTACTGCCCGACTTGTATTTTGCTGTTTCTGTCATTGCGTCCAGATATTTGATACAAGTAACATCATACCTACAACAAGTAAGGAATATTGGCTTTGTCAATGGTTATTACTTGCAGAAGATAAATAAGCTGCAACTATGACTTGTATATAATATTGACAAAGCTTCCAAATAAATCCCTGGTGACCCTACCACAATGTTGCTGCTCCTGCGTTTCAAAAAGAGAAGGGAAATCCAGAAAGAAAATTTCTCTTAAAGGATTTCCCTCCCCCCACAACGCTTACCTGGCATAACGTCATGCTATAACTTCTCTACTACTGAGAAGTGAACAGTGTGAGCACCGCACATCCATGTGCCTGGTGCTGTCTCGAAACGGGTCTCTATCAGGATTTGTTTTGCGCCCTGGCACTTTTTTCCGGACTGCAGTGACAGCAAACAGCGGTCACTGCAGTTTGGGAAAAAAACGGACTGCCTGTGTCAGGGCTCAAAACAGAGCCCAGAGACCCGTTTCGAGGCCCCCTGAAAAAAACTGCCGGTGCTCAGACCCCTTGAGACCCGGCCCACTTAAAGCCCTGCTTACTGGAGAAAGAAATTGTCAGCTCACAGGCAGTTCTTCGCTGGACACCAAAGATGCTGGGCAGGGGCAGAGCACCCATCAGGGCAGGGCCATACATGTGAATCCTTGCGATGCTGTGAATCCTTGCGGTGTTGTTTCCAGCAGATGCAAAGGGCTGCAGAAACATTATTTATTTTTTTTAACTCACAAACTTCACACGTTTTACAATGAAATTACCAAATTTGTGAGTCGGGAGGCTTTTCTAATTCACACACTCCAAATTATAATCTTGAAGGGTGACTGTATGTCCCCCCAACCTAGGAATCAAAGGAATTCTGAATTCAAAAATGTAATAAAGCAATCATTGGCAAATCCAATATATCTGGTGTAGCCTGCCTGTCTTTTGACTATGGCAATGCATGTTTTACTTTGTTATGTTTTTTGTAAAACTTTATTGTTGAGGAAGAAGTGCTGCCAATATATAGAAAGTGCTGCCAATATATAGAAAGGTTGGGATACGAGCTGGACCAAGGAGTGGTGGCCTTCATGTCTGGGGCCGCTACCCACCCCCTGTGAAGCAGCCAAGAATCTGGGGATTTGGGTTGACCCCAAACTCTCCTACGACTGCCATGTGAACAGGGTGGTCGGTAAATGCTATGGGGTCTTGAAGACCCTTAACCGTACCCTTGATCTCCTTCCTCTTGAAGCGAGGCGCACTATGACACAGGCTCTAGTGACTTCTAGAATAGACTATGGGAATGTGCTTCTGCTTGGAACATCGCAAAATAACATCAGGAGACTTCAAGTCCTCCAGAACACAGCAGCACGTCTAGTCCTCAGACTTCCCAAGAGAGCTCCATCCAAACCTGCTCTAGATACCCTCCACTGGCTACCCATAAAAAAAAGAGTTCTATTTAAAGCACTATTAATGTGCCATAGGATCATCTCCCAAAAAGCTCCTCCCTATATGAATGACTTAGCCATTCCCTATGAGCCCAATAGAACTCTTCGCTCTGGGGGAACTGGCTTGCTCACAGTACACAGTACCTCAGGAAGGCCAGAATGGGTGGCCGCTCTTTTCGGGTTATGGCCGCCAGGGAATGGAACGCTCTCCCGATGGAGATCAGACTAGCGGACTCGGAGACCGCCTTCAGGAAAAGCTTAAAAACCCACCTGTTTTCCCTGTAACTTCCTACTCTGCACTTGACTTCTTTCCACAGCGCGGGGACACGCCGTGATGGCGTCACCAGGCGCTTTATAAACTCCTTTGTTGTTGTTGTTGTTGTTTAAAAGCAAAAGTATTTTTGAATTCTAAAATTACATATTGGCACAGTCGTCCCTGACGCGGAAGGGAATTACTTTGTGTGTAGAGCTGCTTTTGTGAAAGAGTGAATGCCGTCACTCACAGTGACAGCCAATAGCTGAAGTGGGCTGACGCATTACCCCATGCTATATATTATAGTAGGCAGAAGGAAAATGTGAATGACACGATAGCAAACCAATGGATTAAGAAATACATATAATAATAAGTTATATAAATGTATATATATATATGTGTGCGTTTGTACATTTATATATGTTTGGAGCACTCCACGGGTTCTAAATCCAGTTATTTCACTAGGCATGGGGAGCTAAGTGATGTATTTAAACCATCTGCAGATTAAAGCTTTGTTTTACATGAGGCATTTGAAAAAGGCTTGATGCCGAAACGTGTCATGCCCAGTGAAATAAATGGATTTACAACCCGTGGAGTGCTGCGGTTTTTTTCCTGGTGCAGGGACTTTGTTGGCATATATATATAGTTGGGCATGCTCAGTGTATTTTAGCGGCATATATATATATATCTCAATCCCAAAGCGGATCTCTCTATTCAAAAAGCAGCATACCGTGGACTCAAGTTGTTGCAAAGTGGTAATTTATTAGGCTTAGACAAACTCAACATGTTTCGGTGGGAACCCCTTGATCACGGGTTCTCCCCGAATCGCGTTGAGTTTGTCTAAGCCTAATAAATTACCACTTTGCAACAACTTGAGTCCACGGTATGCTGCTTTTTGAATCGAGAGATCAGCATTAGAATTGTTATATTGGGACTCGCCGTCCTGCAGTGTGGAACGCTTCCGCAAGAGGCAGGGGTGAGGCGACTGCGTTGCTCTGCATGCTTGGCTGTGGGATATATATATATATATATATATATATATATATATATATATATATATATATATATATATATATATATATATATATATATATATATCTCATCCAAATGCCCAAAAGCTTTGCAGGACGCACTCAGCAGCAAGCCTTCCTTTCGGCGTACCAATGACAGCTGGTCCCACACCCGGATTATTTTTCGTTTGCCTTACGCGTTTCGAGACATCACGTCTCTCATCAGAGGCAGCTTTCGCAATTGAGTGGCAAGTTGTTCCTTTTAATTTGTTCACATTCATGCGCCACAATAGATGTTCACGCCCACTTAAAGTTGCGTATATCATGAGATTTGCATGCTGGTAGTTATAGTCCAGAGGAAAACTTCATTGTTTTACCTTTAGTAGGTTCCAACTCACTTGTGTTAATAAAAGCATGTATTTCCTTAGTAGGATTCGGAGTGTTTCGGCCAGCAAATTTTGTCAGACTCGCTGCGCTGATCAGGTTTGAACATGGTTTCAACCACAGCCTCTTTAAGGTTTCAAGATGGTGCGCCTTGCCACGACGAGGGCCGCCGTGTAGTTTATCTCATCCAAATGCCCAAAAGCTTTGCAGGACGCACTCGGCAGCAAGCCTTCCTTTCGGCGTACCAATGACAGCTGGTCCCACACCCGGATTATTTTTCGTTTGCCTTACGCGTTTCGAGACATCACGTCTCTCATCAGAGGCAGCTTTCGCAATTGAGTGGCAAGTTGTTCCTTTTAATTTGTTCACATTCATGCGCCACAATAGATGTTCACGCCCACTTAAAGTTGCGTATATCATGAGATTTGCATGCTGGTAGTTATAGTCCAGAGGAACACTTCATTGTTTTACCTTTAGTAGGTTCCAACTCACTTGTGTTAATAAAAGCATGTATTTCCTTAGTAGGATTCGGAGTGTTTCGGCCAGCAAATTTTGTCAGACTCGCTGCGCTGATCAGGTTTGAACATGGTTTCAACCACAGCCTCTTTAAGGTTTGAAGATGGTGTGCCTTGCCACGACGAGGGCCGCCGTGTAGTTTATCTCATCCAAATGCCCAATAGCTTTGCAGGACGCACTCAGCAGCAAGCCTTCCTTTCGGCGTACCAATGACAGCTGGTCCCACACCCGGATTATTTTTCGTTTGCCTTACGCGTTTCGAGACATCACGTCTTTCATCAGAGGCAGCTTTCGCAATTGAGTGGCAAGTTGTTCCTTTTAATTTGTTCACATTCATGCGCCACAATAGATGTTCACGCCCACTTAAAGTTGCGTATATCATGAGATTTGAATGCTGGTAGTTATAGTCCAGAGGAACACTTCATTGTTTTACCTTTAGTAGGTTCCAACTCACTTGTGTTAATAAAAGCATGTATTTCCTTAGTAGGATTCGGAGTGTTTCGGCCAGCAAATTTTGTCAGACTCGCTGCGCTGATCAGGTTTGAACATGGTTTCAACCACAGCCTCTTTAAGGTTTCAAGATGGTGCGCCTTGCCACGACGAGGGCCGCCGTGTAGTTTATCTCATCCAAATGCCCAAAAGCTTTGCAGGACGCACTCGGCAGCAAGCCTTCCTTTCGGCGTACCAATGACAGCTGGTCCCACACCCGGATTATTTTTCGTTTGCCTTACGCGTTTCGAGACATCACGTCTCTCATCAGAGGCAGCTTTCGCAATTGAGTGGCAAGTTGTTCCTTTTAATTTGTTCACATTCATGCGCCACAATAGATGTTCACGCCCACTTAAAGTTGCGTATATCATGAGATTTGCATGCTGGTAGTTATAGTCCAGAGGAACACTTCATTGTTTTACCTTTAGTAGGTTCCAACTCACTTGTGTTAATAAAAGCATGTATTTCCTTAGTAGGATTCGGAGTGTTTCGGCCAGCAAATTTTGTCAGACTCGCTGCGCTGATCAGGTTTTAACAAATTAAAAGGAACAACTTGCCACTCAATTGCGAAAGCTGCCTCTGATGAGAGACGTGATGTCTCGAAACGCGTAAGGCAAACGAAAAACAATCCGGGTGTGGGACCAGCTGTCATTGGTACGCCGAAAGGAAGGCTTGCTGCCGAGTGCGTCCTGCAAAGCTTTTGGGCATTTGGATGAGATATATATATATATATATATATATAAATATGTATGTTACCAGTGTCAAATGGGAACTGGAGGCCACAAGGTTCTCTCAATCGCATGGGATCCTTCAGTCTCTCACCCCGGCTTCAGCCCGTGGGGCAGTTTTCTTTTTTTTTTGGATGTGCGCCATTCCGCCTCTGCTAACCCTCCTGAGCCGCAGTCATGTGGAGGGTAAGCAGTTTAAGAAGATGACGGCTCATCTGCCAGAGAGGATTGGAGCTGGGTTAGTGAGGCGCACCATGATTGTGCAAAACCTCGCTGGTTCCGCTCACGCCACGTATGGCGCCAGCTCACGCCACATACCCCACTCATCAGGGGTTCGTTTAATTGGTCAACCTTCTGCATGAACAGGCCCTAAGCCCATATAAGGACTAATCCCATTAATATTAAAAAAAATAGAATGACAGTCGGAGCTCAAAGGTTATGAAATATTATGTAAGTAAGGCATTTGGTGCCTGTGGAAGTAGAGATTCTTACGAGTTGGCTGGAATATGAGAAGTAAAAACTCTCCCCCCAACCATTTCTTGCTGAACCCCCATTCTCCCACCAAACAGCTGGCATGTGAGACCTTGAGATGTGGGTGTGAATCTCATTCTCATCCATGCCACAGCTGGCAAAAAAGGTAACTGAGTTACATGCTCGCTACTGACATCGGCTTTACCCTGCCATGCAAGGCTAACATTGGTAAATACAGCATCGTTAAATTGGGCAATAGAAGTGTCTTGCCTAGACTGCCATGGGTTCTAAGGCAAGCAAGTGAACTGACCCAACGCCCAGCATTTCGTGAAAGCAGCCATAATTAGGGTCTATAGGGCCCCTCGAACCGCTGGACTATGGATCCAACGTGCCCGCAGAAATAATGATAGCTACTTCTCTGTGTAACAGTGCTTCCTGCTGCTTCTAGCGCTTAGAGGTGGTATAACTGAGGTATGAAACACCATGCAAATCATTTGTCTTTATTTCTAGATCCCTCTTCTCCAGTGTCTACTCTACCAGTCTCGGTTCCTCTCTGAGTTACACACATATTACATCTATCTATCTGTCTGTCTGTCTGTCTGTCTGTCTGTCTGTCTGTCTGTCTGTCTGTCTGTCTGTCTGTCTGTCTTCCTTTCTATGCTTTTTGTCTCGATTCCTTACTTTTCCCTTCCATTGGTTTTTCTGTATCTGTTACTAAGTCTCTTTATTTCATATTTTCATTTTCTGCTTTTTTTCCCAGTCATGTCTATTTTTTTCTCCAGTCTCTCCCTGTCCTCTATATTTTTCAGCGTCTCTTCCCCTCTCTCATTCTTCTAGTTCTTTGTTCGTAGTATACCTTCCTACCCGTTCTCGCCCCTTGCTCTCTCTGTTCACTCATCTTTTACTTCCTCTTTCTTTCTTCTTGTGCTCCTGCCCACTTCACTCACCCTGTTCCTATCGTGCTTTTCCTTTTCTTTTACATTCTGTCTCTCCATTTCGTTTTCTCTTTTCCATTTCCCGCGCTCTTGTCTCCCTCTTTTGTTCTTCGCTTGCGTTCTCTCTCCTGTTTTCCTTTCTCTTGTTCCTGCTTTTCTCTGGGTCTCCTTCCGCTCTTCACCTTTGTCTCTCCCTCGACCCTGTTTTGTCTCTCTTTTGGCTTTTCTCTCATTTGTGTCTTTTCTTTCCCTTCAAAGAAGGGTGGCAGTTTAGTGATCTCCATGTTTTAGTGTTTGCACAGCGTATGTTGGTGCCTTTCCTTCCCGCTGCCGGTGGAAGTGCGCTGTACCTTAGGTCGAGCATCTCCAGGGGTGTTGTCTAGCTTCATGGGAGAGGATGCTTCTGCGCGCTTTGCATGCTGGGCCTTGCGCTGCCAGCTGTGTTTCGGGTTCAGACTCGCCCTGTCTGCGCTCATCTGCTGTTTGATGCTCGAAAGGTGCTTGTTGACTGTTTCCCAGTCAGTACTTAGGTGTCCTCATATAACATCCAAGGGTGCAGTTCACAGACAGGACAGCATAGCATTAAGCCTAACACTTACTTATGCTTCTTCGGGACAATTGCACGTGTTATATATAGAAAGGTACATTCAGGATGCTCCGCAGTGATACTTTGGGATGAGCAGGCGGTCAAGGATGAGACCATTAAGTTGGATGGTGATGGTTGGTTATTCAGGGCTGTTGGGTTCACCTTTCAGGGTGGGCAGGGCTTTGAGTGGGCCGGGTCTCACCGGATCTGAGCACCGGCAGTTTTTTAAAGGGGGCCACGAAACGGGTCTCTATTGGGCACAGTCGGTCCGTATTTCCCCGGACTGCAGTGACAGCAGGCCCTTTGATGTGCTGTGCTCACACGGCTCACTTCTCACCAGTGGAGAAGTTACGCCAGGTGAGCGTTGTAGGGGACGGGAAATCCTTTAAAGATTTATTTATTTTATTTTATTTTATTTGTGCAATTTTATATAGCGCGAACTTTACCCGAAGGTGTCAGACCGCTTTACATAGGATCCAGTTGAAAACATAAGGACTGACTGTTACATGCGTAAAAAGATTGCAAATTTTTGCATTACATAAGAACCAGTTGAAAGCATACGGATTTAGGATTACATGCGTTACAAAAAAGGTACAAACAGAAAAAATTGCAAATGTACAAGAGAAAAAGTCACACAAGGAGGAGATACAAATGGATATACTCTAGGCCTATACTAGTGATATCGCTATCAACATAGGGAGGGGATACACATGGATATACTCTAAGAGTCACATAGGAATGGTAGAGAGCACAGCGGACTACTGCATATACTAGTGCTTAGAGTTATCTCTATATACATAGGGAAGGGATACACATGGATATACTCTAAAAGTCACATAGGAGACTAGTCGTTAGAGTTATCTCTATATACATAGGGAAGGGATACACATGGATAAACTCTTAACAGTCACATAGGAGACTAGTCGTTAGAGTTATCTCTATATACATAGGGAAGGGATATGACTGGATATACTCTAAAAGTCACATAGGAATGGTGGAGAGCACAACGGTCTCAAGCATATACTAGTGATTAGAGTTATCTCTATATACATAGGGAAGGGATAGACATGGATATACTCTAAGAGTCACATAGGAATGGTAGAGAGTAGAAAGGTCTACTGCATATACTAGTGATTAGAGTTATCTCTATATACATAGGGAAGGGATAGGACTGGATATACTCTAAGAGTCACAGAGAAGGGAAGGCACGTGAGATAAACGAGAGAGGGAAGCAAATAGTGGTGAGTAAGACAGTGAGGAGTGTGTCAGAGGCAACAGGAGAGACGATAGGAAAGTCGAAAGGGCAGAGGGGGAGGTCAGAGATCGCTAAAATGGCGGAGGAGGAAGGTAGAAGAAGAGGCAAGTCATACAGAGAAAATGGCGGGAAGCACAAAGGTCCAAGTCCGAAAGTCCAGGAAGAGGGCTGACATAGCCAGCAGGTCCAGGGGGAGAAGGGCAGACCGCAGCAAAGTCGCAGCCTCATCGTTCAAGAGGAGCTGGGGCAGAGGAGATCAATCCGGAGACCAGAGGGTCAGGGGAGGAAGACCACAGGCGCCCAGGCAGAGATGGGAGGCAGCAAAGTTTGAAACAAGGTTTGAAGGGAAGGGGGGGCCTCTCACCAGAGCCCAGTTAAACACGTGGGTGGTGGCGTTGAGCGAGTGGGGTGAAGGCCGTGTTGACGCTATTGATGCGGTCGCGCTGGTTCCCGGTGAGTTGTGTGTGGGTTCATCGGCCCTGGCATGCGTTGGTGTCCCTGGAGCCTGTGGCTGCCGGTCGTAGGAAGCGTGTCCCCAAGGGCGCCATCTTGGAGTCAGGCACCAATTGGCGCGAAGCAGCGCGGTCAGCAAGAGGGGTGAGGGGGGCACATCTCTGCCCTCGGGCCCAGGCCAGTCTGTCGCGGAGAGCGGAGGTATAGCCCCCGGAGCTGGTGAGTGAAGATGGTCTCGAGGCGGCGCCGTCGTCAGCAGAGGGCGCCGCGTTAATCACCGGCCCTTTCTGGTGTGCCCCTGACATACCGCAGAGTCTCGGCGGGTGGCAGCAGGGGACGCGGCTAGAGCCCTACGTACCGCTCGGGTGTCCAGCGCCTGTCAGAATCGCCCCCGGCAGGACACCTTAGGCTCCGCTCCGCGTCACTGTTGAGCCCGGGTTGGTAACGGGCGGCCGCCATATTGGGTCCGAGGCAGGGATCAGGAGCAATCTACGCCGCTCCAGTGGCACCAGCAGCGATCGGAGCAGTCCTGCAGGTGCCCCACACCTTCCGCTTCAGTTGGGGAGCGTGAGCATCGCGCAGGGCTTCCTTAAGACGCTGGGCTCCAGGCCGGAGCGGCGCGCGGACCGGGATGGTAATTTTGTCTCTGGATTTCCCTTCTCTTTTTGAAACGCAGGAGCAGCAACATTGTCATGGTGTCACTAGGGCTTTAAGTGGAAGCTTTTTCAATTTTATTTAACCCCTTCGATGTGCTGGGGGGGAGGTGGCGCGCACAGCGCTCACATGCTCATGACGAGCTGAGCTCGTCATGAGGCACGGCGCTCCTGTGCTCATGACGAGCTCAGCTCGTCACGGCCACACCCGTTCCAGTGGAGCGCTCAGCACAGCGGGGGAATTATCCCCGCATGCGAGCGTTCCACGGCTCATGACGAGCTGAGCTCGTCATGAGCACCAGAGCGCCGTGGCTCATATCGAGCTCAACTCGTCATGAGCATTCAAGGGGATAAAAGCCATAGTTGCTGCTTATTTATCTTATGCAACTAACAACCATTAACAAACCCAATTGTCCTGACTTGTTGCATGAATGATGTTTGTTACTTGTAAATCGGGTGGCACACTATGCTAAGCACAGATTCTAATCTAAGCCTACATGTTTTTAAGCCACTCCCTTAATTACATAGGCCACAACCCTATGAGAGACCCCCCCCAATTTTTTTATCCCACTTAAAGCCCTGAGGGTGGGCATCATAGTTCTTTGGACTGCATGCTTTGAATGCTTGCAGGAACTGGGAGACCGTGAGCGCTTCCCTAACACAATCTTTTTTTTAAAAGGCAGGATGGCCACCGTGTAGGAGCCTCCCGCAGGAGCTCCAGGTTTCTGGGATCACCTTTTGGTAGATATCCCTACATAAACCACACCAACTCCGGCCTGCCACCTGCCTACACTTCGTGTATCTACTGGGCAACTTCACGGGCGCACTTCAAAGAAGGATGGGACGGCAACTCACCTGAAATGTTGGTCTGACCACTGTGGCGACCCCGACCTGCAGACACTCGACCTGGTCAGCCCGTCTCTAGCGCTGCTTGAAGACTGCCCAGCTCGGTGCACTTGGGTCTTGCGAGCCGGATCCATCAGTGCTGTTGCGACACCGGGTCTTGAACCTGCAGGCCACAATGCCTACACCATTCTCTACCCACCCAACCTTTCCAAAAATGCGACAAAGAAATTTAAGCACCGGCTTATGTTAAATCATCTTGAGACTCTTGTTTTGGACACTTACTTCAGCACTAACAAAGGCATTACTGCCAACGACATTATCTTCAACATTAAAAAATTTGCCCAATGGAAATACCTTCTACGCTATGCTCCGAATTTCCATAAAGAAAAAATCCCCACATGACCTCAAATTGACGGTTACTGCTTTGGACCTTTACCCAGTGAATGCCACCATTACTATTTACAACAATGGTAATATTCTTATGCAAGCCTCTAACGATAATCTCAATATCTTTGACCGGCTTTTCCCTACTCTCAAGAAAGCAGCAAAGAATAAGAATAGTACACTCACTGCACCCTCGCATCTTCAGGATTTAGAGGTCCCCTTAACTACTCTTCTTCAAAATACCACATCAAACTCTCCCAATCTGACAAATGTCGCGCCTGTTATTGTTTCCAGCTGCCCAGACACGTCTGATACAAATGCACATGGGTCCCCGGGCCCAGACATGATAGAGTTGTACTCAGCCACTATCCTCAGCAGTGCTGAAACCACCAGTATTCCCTACCACCTAGTACGTTTGGTCGAGTCCACTCCTGATCCCTCAGACCAGAAGAGGCAAGGTTAGTCTTTGCTACCAATCTCATCATGTCTGATGCAACATCGTTATCGTGGCCCTCCCCGAGGGATGGCACCAAACGGGATGCCACCAACACCGCCCTCCTCTCCAATCCTTCATGCAAAGCGGATCGATTAGATCCCCCTCTCCCACTGTCCTCCTCGTTATCTGAGGGAACCGTTACACCCACTACATTCCTCCCGCCCATCCAATCACAGAACTCAGTGACCTTTCCCCAACTTCACGAGGAAGCCCCCATCAGGTTGCCAAGCCTCTATACCACTCCACCCATGGACATGGATCCCACAATTAAACATCCCAGGTCAGCCTTATGCATTGACTCCTATTGAGGTTATCCCCAATCAAATGGAGAACGTGATCTTGCATATTGAACAGACTGGCGGATCGCCCTCCATTTGGTTGCCTAGCCTCTATACCACTCCACCAATGGACGTGGATCCCACATTAAACCTCCCGGTTCAGCTTCCCGCATTGACCCCTATTGAAGTTATCCCCAAGCAAATGGAGAACGTGATCTTGCTTACAGAACATACTTGCAGCACCCTCCATAATGCACCCTCCATAATGGATCACACACCCATACCTAATGTAGATATCCCCAAGTGTGAGAAGTTGGCCTGATATATGATGTCCACAATTCTGTGGGCACCTTGTATCAGTCCAAACAATCCCTTATGGCGGTGGTTGTAAGTCAACCTTATAGACAAGCTATCTTAGTGGTAGCATGGACTAAGCAGCCTTCAGGCTAAACTCAAGAGGGCATGTGAAGCCAGCTGTTTTACCATATGCAATCCTGTATTACCAAATGAAAGGACACCACACAAGTTATATAATATAAAAATATATGTATTTATTACTAGAATAATCCTCTATACTCTTTATGAGTATAGAAGCACAAGCGATTAAACAAAATCACAGTTTTACATATGAAAGTTGCACATTTATGGATGAGGACGGTGGCCACTCAAACCATATATTAAAAAAGTGGTATAAGTATCACTAATCGAACAGTGGCAAGGCCTAGGGCCTTGGGAATCGCTGGGACTATTCGGGACTAGCAGTGATGACGTCGTGAAAAGCACGCGGGACTCGGGTGCAGTGCTAAAAGCACACGCATGCACCAATGCAAAGTCAATGGTACGTAAAAGTTATCGAGTTACAGTTTTAGGAGTCTTCCGACTGGACTAGAAATTCAAAACTTTAGACTTACACACTAGAGGTGTAAACCACTACAGGAGCACCGGTGTTCATGAGTTACCTCACCCACAGGAAGCTGGTGCATAGGTGCAAAGTCGTGTCGGGTTTCGTCATGTAGATCTATGGAGCCTGGAGATGAAGATGCTGCAGGCGGCCAGAGGAGAAGAGTCCGGTTGGATCCACGGGTGTATGGAAGATTTAGAGTACCTAAAAGCAGAGGGGACAGAGTCTGGGTCACTCAGCAGTGATCAGGGTGGAACCAGGAAGGAACCAGGCAATGTCGGGCGCAAACAGGTGGTTGTCAAAAAGCTTGTCTCCACTGCCACGTGGACTCTGGGGCACCGAGGATGTCCAGGAGTGGATCACGAGCTGTCCCACAAAGTCTCTCGCTGTCAGCGGTGTCGGCTCCCGGATCAGAGTTAACAAGCCTTGGCAAGCGCAACCCATGCAGGATTCAAAGATCGCTTCTTACTCTGACCAGCAAGGTCAGAGTGGGTACTCCTTTTCAGGGGAGCGAGGGTCAGTCTAGAGCAACCAGACTAGCAGTATACATTCAAAGGTTCGTCGGTACTGGGGCCGCTAGCCAACGGGCAAGCGACCCAACCAAGGCGTCGAGCAGGAAAATGTAAAAGGGCCCCACGCAGTACTCGGTGAGTGTGGAGAGAAGAGCTTTGGTGCAAAAGTTTCACGGGGCTGGGGCTTCTCAAACCCCAATGCACAGCATCGAGGGAGCCTCGGGAGCTGCACGGTCAGCACTTTGTGGTTTTTCCATGATGGCCGGCCCCACGCTTCAGGTCACCTCCACGGGTCTCAGATTCGCTGGGACTGTGGATCGGGCTGTTGTAAGGCAGGAAAGGTGGGTCTTGTTGATCTCTGTCGCGCGAGTTCCGACGGGAACTGCAACAAAGCAAATGGTGAGGCGCTGGATGGTGCCTGTTTGCACAGGGTGGTCACTCCTTGACCACAAGGGAGATTCTTCAGTCTTCTACGTCGAGGACGATGTCGAAGGGTCCAGAGTTTTGTTTCATAAGTTTCAGTCAGGATAATCCGATGTGCGCTGGCACTGCTCCCACCTTTATTCCAAATCTGTGGGCTGGATTACCTGCTAGGCCCCTCCATTGGGTGGGACCCAGGAAGGGGGTGGTTACACCCCTTTCTCTTTGTCCAGTTTCACGCCAGGACTGGGGCTGGAGTGCCCCAGGACCGATTGGACTGGATTTTGCATGGGACACCTTGTGTGCCGCAGGCAGTGTCCACCCTGCCCCAATCCACTATCTCCTGTCTAGGGAGGTGTAGCACCTCCCTGTGACAGGAAACCTTTTGTCCAGGCCTCCCCTGCCAAGTTTTGGTCAGCAGTAGGAGGTCAGACTTGTGTGTTTTGATAAAGCCAAACCAAAGTTAGCAAGTAACCGCGAGGATTATAATGCGCTTAAGAGTATATGGTATGGCAATATCCCGGAACAGCTAAGGGAGTTGGTCCCGACAGCTGCAGACAGCTCAGCTCATGCTAGAGCACCATCTCACATAAAACCCAGCACTCTGCCTCCAGGATTGTTAAGGCCTGCCATAGGAGTGACTTATAGGTATATATATGTCCAGATATAGGTTTAGATATAGGTAAGTCCCATTGTGACACTATTGAAACCATTGTAGCTAATCCCCTCAGAGATCCGACTCTCAATAACAGATCTGTAAATAAAGATAACCTCACAAATATCAACTTAGAAGTTAGAACAGATTACCTTAAACGACTCGATTAACAAGTTGAAGTGTGGGCTCGTTCATTGCAGATCTGCTAACAAACATGCTACTGATATATTCTATCTCATTCTAGAGAATGATTTAGACATTATGGTCCTCACAGAAACTTGGTTAAATAGCTCCTCCTTGCCCATTCTCGACTTCCTGGTTCCTCCTTCCCATGACCTAATCCGACTTAATAGAATTGGGAAATTAGGGGGAGGGGTAGCCTGTATTTATCGTAACTCAATATCAGTCAAGCAAGCGGACTCCATCGGGCTATCCTCCTGTGATTATCTATGCATTACTATCTCTGATGCTAAGCGGATAGCCAGCAAGCTACACATATTCTACCACCCCCCAGGCGATAACTTGACTTGTATCGACAAGATTATGGAGATCATGGCATCCCACACCAACTCTCTAGTTCCTCATATTTTCTTGGGTGACTTCAACCTCCATTGGAACAACGTAAACGATCATATTGTAGGCTGTCTTAAAGAGTTTCTGTCAGGCAGGAGCTATCTCAATTCTGTGACAGCCCAACGCATAACAAGGGAGAGACATTGGACCTCATCATTGCAAAATCAAACATCGTCCTACTAGAATCCATCACCCCATGCGACTGGTCTGATCATTTTTGCATCCTCTTCTCCATCAATATCGAAGTTATTCATAAAAGGGGCCAACCCGCAAAATCAAGGCAATGGAAATGGAACTTACAAAATATTAACCCCATCTCCTTGGTAAACAATTGCAACTCCGCTATGACCCTCATGACGGACATGACTGGTGTACATGACCTCACAACCTTCTACAATGCCACGTTACTCGAAATCCTGGACTCTACAGCGCCCCTCCAGGAAAAAAACTTAGGGGAACTGTGGACGGAGACTGAGGGCGGGATAACCCAAGGATTGGATCAGTGGGCAGAGTCAGAGGTGTTGCCAGAATGTGCAAAACATCCCAATTTTTAGTATATGTTTGGCATTTCACTGACTAGTTACAGCTTATTGTGTTATTTAATTCAACCAATGGATACACTTGATTTTTTGAGGTTTAATACGAGTTATTGGCAGTTAAATACATTCACAAAGTGGGATATAGTTTTAATCACACAATGTCCCAAATACGCTAAACGTGGAATTACAAGCCATTTGTCTCCGAGCCATACAGTTTCTGTCATTAGCACTTCTCCTCCCTCCTTCCACAGGAGCAGTTCAAACATGAATGGCAAAATATACTAGTTTGCAAATGTTTTCTATATAATTATGGCTCTGCCATATTTACCACATAATACATTACCTACTTCATAATCTTACAGTTTTAAATAATCATTTTTGTAGCTCAAACGGATAAAAAGTAACTAGAAAATGCGATTTGTGTTGCTGCAAAGTGGATAGCCCTTTGCAAAGGTTGACTGATCACCTTTCTCACTGCTACGTTTGTATGTTACACTAGTACTAATGAGGCAAAATCTTTGCAGAGACTTAACATGTGTAAAAATGTCAAAATAATAGAGTATAAGAAAATGTATTGCATTATGCTGCAACCTTTTTTTGGCTGCAAATTTAGTCAACAATGCCACATAATTCCAGTGGCCCCAGAGCAGGTAGCACATGTTAAAAGTGCTTGTCCATGTAGCAGAGAGACTGAAAAGTTTGCAAACTTAGTTTGGTGTGCGTGCAAATTCTGGTGAGTTGCACCTACTACTGCTGAAACAAGGCCAATGGAGGTACCAATGGGGGAAGCAGACTGGCCTCGAGGGCAGAGCCGGCTTTAGTGCGGTTGGCGCCATTTGCAACAATGTTTGTTGGTGCCCCCAATGACCACCTACGCCTCAGAGTTCCTCACTACCTTGCTTGAGGAGTTCCCCTCAAGTCTCCATAACCGCACTCTTTCTCAGATGCATTTAATTTGATTTACAGCGCTACTCATACCAGTGTACGGTGTCAGACCACTTTACATCACACACACTACACAGAGACAATCATTTATACGTGTGTAAATCACTGTATAGGAAATGTTACATAAGACAAATGACTATAAGCTGTAGAAGTCACATGACAACCATAATAGTAGGCAGTATAGTTTAATAGCTCACTGTTCTATGTTAGGATTTTAACTTATAAACTGCAAGCATTTGACAAAGGCAGTAACCCACTCATCCAGTTAACATTATATGCACTTTGTGTTCTGCATGGTACATGTTCTTTGTAGCATGCACATGAACCCTCTGCGCTACCTTTCCAGGAGTCAACCCTTCCACTAGACAAAACTCCAATCTCTCTCTAGGAAGAACATTAATCACTGGAGTTTTCATAAATTTTTTATTGTTGCTGAAAATTACTGGAGGCCAGGAAGGAGGCAGCAAGTTTTTTAAAAACCATTATATACCGTATTTTCCGGCGTATAAGACGACCCGGCGTATAAGACGACCCCCTACTTTGCTTAATAAAATGTAGGTTTTGTGCTATACTCGCCGTATAAGACTACCCCCACTTCCAGTGCAGTCCAACGCAGTCCTGCATAGCCATTTTGAGAATGTATTTTATTTTATTTTGGCTCGTACTTTGTTTGCTTTGTATGCTTTTGTAACCTGCACACTTATCACTTTTACTCCAGGAATGTACCGATTGCTACCTCATGTATTTTGTCACTTTTGATCCATGTAACTTAATGTTTGCTTTGGTAATTTGTCCATTGTTATTGTTGCTAACATCAGCCCATTGTTATATACTGAAGAAGCAGTCTGACACCTTCGGGTGTAGTCTGCGCTATGTAAAAACGCATGAAAACATTCCTTCAAATTTAGCATCCGGCGTATAAGACGACCCCTGACTTTCCAAAACATTTTAAGGGGTTAAAAGGTCGTCTTATACGCCGGAAAATACGGTACTTGCAAACACTAAGCCCCCACCCGAAATAGGTGCCCGGTGCAGTCACACAGTTCACAACGCCCTAACTTACTCAAGGTTCCTGTGACCTCAGTGATAGTCACAGTGACTGGATCACTGTTGCTCGAGGGTGTGCAGCTTCATAGGCCTTCCCGCAATGCTAGAGATGAACTTCAGTATGGATTGTGGTGGACAGGCCTTCAAGGATAACCCATAATTGACACCACTAGGGTACACCTGCGTGTGCTAAAACACCAGGCTTCTAAGGTCTAGTGGGGCCTTCTAAGGTCTAGCATGGGAATATACTACCTCAGGAGAGTGGTCTGGTGGACTGGTCATGAAGGCTGAACCTGATTCCCCCGTTCCAAATTCGGCAGCTCTGGCCATAGTGCCACATCCTCTACCCCACTGAGCACCATGCTGCCCCACTGAGAAAAACTTGCACTACCTTCAGCTACAACCTGATTGTGCCCACTATAAACACATGGATGTGGCTCAATTCAAATTATGTACTAGACAAGAGTAATATGCTGCCTAAAAAATAAAAAAAATCCCGGAAAAAGCAAACACTCATAGGGAATGCAAGATTAAGTAAAGCATGTGAAATGTAAGCAGAATCAACATGGTTACCTTAACGATTTCTCACTCACTATTTAGAAATCAGTGAGTGCTTTCACCTGAAAAGATAAGGAAATGACTACAGGGCCCTGAAGGTAACCATTCCAATGTCCATTGCTTATATCCTTATAAAATGTAAGCAGTCTGGTTTTAAAAGAGCACATCTATAAACACAGAGTGTGGTACACATTTTGTTTTCCAATCCACCCATTAAACAGGTAATGCAATACATTCAGGAATGGTGCATGTCCCCACCTGGGGACAACAATCCTGTTCAATGAAAGACGAGAAAACATAAGTAGAGCTTCACTGCAAAGCCTGTAAAGTGAGGCTAATGTGTTTGGATGTGAATAAAATCAATCTGGCCAGTTTGCAACCACTCTGTCTTGCTTTCTTTAGTTATGTATTTATTTTTCATATTTTAAACCTTTTATTTCACTCTGTCCCGATGCTTCACTTTGGAATAGTAAAATGTCAGAAAAAGAGGGCATTTCCATCAAGTGTTTTTTTCTTTTTGGGATCCATTTCACAGGGATGCAAATAAATGAAAGCAGGAAAGAGAGGTTGCCAACTGTTTCTTCAAGTCACGGTTTTTTAGTAAGTGAGGGGCTACTAGATAGAAAGAGGGGCAATAGGAGGAAGGGGGTGGGAGGGCAGCTGCCAGTGCAGAGCAGAAGTAGATATTAATATTATCGGTGGTTTCTCTGGGCAGGAAGGAAGAGACAGAGTCCTTTTCCTTCTCTGTCAGTCCTGCCCGTCCCGAACGGCCACGAAAGCAGAGCCTTATCTGAAGGCCTCATCTATTTCTGCCGTCCTGGGACACAGTTTTGAAAAGATAAAGTAGGGGAAACGAAACTTTTAAATAAAAGAAGTAGGGGCACGCTGTGCCCTGCCGATCCCGCCCACTTCGACCACTGCCTCTAAGATTTCCAAGCCTTGGTTCAATGAAAGCCTGAACTCGGAGAGTAGACATCTAAGAGTAGCTGAGCGTCTATGGAAATCGGCTCCTAACACTGGTAACCTTGAGCACCTTAGAAGGTTAAGGAATTCTTACAATAGGAAGATTCTTAAGTCAAAGGCAGGCTTTTTCAGAACTCAGCTGAACCAAGCTATCAACCGCCCAAAAAAACTCTTTGAAATCGTCAAGCATTAATCGTGCAATACAACTAACTCTAGAGAATTAAATGACCTGGCCACACCTACCTGTGACATGCTTGCCAATTTATACCATGAAAAGACTTTGGGGCATATTTACAATAACTGGCGCATCCCTGCAAATCAGCAGGGATGCGCCAGTTATTGTGCGCCACAGCTCCGCCATCATGGATGCGCCGCATGCGGCGTACCACGGTGCAAAAACGTCACAGATGCGTGACGCATCTGTGCTGTAAAAGTGACGCATTGCTGGAGTTGCGTCGCAAGCGCGACGCAGCTCCAGCAAGGCTCTGGGGGCCTATCTAGTTAATGCTGCGTCAATCCTTATGCCTGCTTCAGGCAGGTGCAGGGTTTTGACGAAGCTTGGGCCTACAAGTGACTGAGTGAAATCTTTTACATTTCAGTCAGCCACTTTTAGGAGGCGTTCCAGCGCTGGAACGCCCCCCCCCCCCCGCACAGGAACGCCTACATGTGGCGCAGGGCATTACAACGTAACGCATCTCCCAGATACGTCACGTTGTAAGTACCCGCGCACCATGGAGCAGGATTTGCGCCGCCGCTGCGTCACAAAAGTGACGCAACAGCGGCGTAAATGAGGTGCAAGGGGCTTGTAAATCTGCCCCTAAGAACATCAAGCTAGACATCCAATCCAAGATGGCCCTCCCGCAAACTATGGTCCAAGATACTTAATTGGGCGCTCTATTTGAAGTACATTTTAAAAATCCAGGGTAAATCACCAAAAACAATGGGGCATATTACCAAGGGCCTTATCGCCACTTTAGCGGGAATTTTTCCCGCTAAAGCGGCGATAATTTTATCGCCCTATTACCTAGCTGTCGCTAACACCAACACGACAGCTTTAAGGAGATAGCGATCATTTTGGTGCCCACTTTGCATGTCAGCGATAATTATCGCTAATGACATGCAAGTGGGCGTGCCAAGATGTTAGCGACTGGAAACAGTTGCTAACATTGCTATCTCCTGTTATCTACTTTTGGAAATATTCGCGCTAAGTGCGAATATCTCCAAAAGCTAACACCTGCCAAAAGCAGTTCTTAGCCATGTTATCCAATGGAAAGTGGATAACATGGCTAAGAGCATTGTCACGATAATGCATGAATATCGCTGATTTTTCAGCGATATTCATGCATTTCGCAGGATTTTTACCGCTTTTGAGATAAACCTTGATAATATCAAGGTATCTCAGCGGTAAAAATCCTCGGTGCTCGGTGATATAATTTTACACGCTAACCATGCATAGCGATAATTATCGCTATTGCTTGGTAATTTGCCCCAATGCCTCTTGGCACACCTTCTCTCCAATCTCTCAACAAATTATCAACAACACTCTTCAAGCAATCAACTCCTCCAATCATTTCTCTGACCCCCTGCCTCCTGCCATGTTCATATTTTTAAAACCATCTATCCTACCATTATGGGCTAAATTTGTAAATTCCTCCCTGAGTCAAGGTGTCATTCCGGACTGTCTTAAAATAGGGCAGATCACAACTATACTAATTAAAGCTGACGCCTCTCCATCTGATCCAAACAACTACCGTCCTATAACCAACATCCCCACATTGGAGAAACTATTGGCGAAATGTGTACAAATTCAATTATGCAACCACATTGAGAACTACAACCTCTTTGACAATCACCAATCGGGCTTCCGCCGATGACACAGCACAGAATCTACACTCACACCAATTATGGATAATATACTAAAAATGCTTGACCGCAATGAATCATGCCTATTGATACTTCTTGATCTGCCCTCTGCCTTCGATACGGTCAAGCATGACAACCTTCTGTCCCTACTGGAACGTAGGATGGGCCTCTCTGGCACAGTGTTGCAATGGTTCTCCTCCTTCCTGAATAACAGATCTCAAAGAATCAAAATGAAGAATTAATTCTCTCAACCCTCTATAGTCACACTCCGTGTGCCTCAGGGATCTGCCCTATCACCCATTCTTTTCAACCTCCTAATGGAGCCTTTGGTGAATGCACTGAAATTAGCGCACGTTCTATATCACCTATACGCGGATGACACCCAGCTATATCTGAAAATCACCTCACCTGATAATTTCATTGCCCTCAACACTATTCTACTGAACACGCAAAACTGGCTCACTAACAACCACCTCATGTTGAATAGCAAAAAAACTGAATTAATTCTCATCTCGCCACCAAGCCACACACCAAAGCTAGACCTATTGTTAAAACACCTAACCTCCTTTGACTGTGTCCCCCTCATCATTGACTCAGCAAAATCCCTGGGAATCTCCATAGACACACATCTGAATATGCAGTTGCACATCTCTATTGCCACCAAGGGAGCTAATCACAAGATGAGTATATTAAGGAAACTCAAACCCTTCCTCCCTTAGGCAGATCTAAAAATGGCAGTAGAAGTCCTAGTGCTACCAAGATTAGACTACGGAAGTACAACCATCTGTGGTCTCCCCAAATACAAGTTGGCTCAGCTGAGAGCAGCACTGAATGCTGCGGCTAGACTGGTATCAGGAACCAAAAGAAATAGTCACATCTCACCAACCCTGAAAGCACTGAATTGGTTGCCTTACAAAGCAAGAATTCACCTTAAAGTGGCCTGCATGACGCACAAAGCAATTCACAACAATACACCCACTTACTTGGCTCTAAAGCTGGAGAGGTCTGGAGGCTGCAGACAATTACGAAGTGCAAGCACTTTCCTTCTGAAACCTTAATCCTTCCATAAGAGGAGAACTGGTTGTAGAGCTTTCTCAGGGATTGCACCAAAGATTTGGAACTCTTTACCTCCACTAGTGCGTGGAATTACTTCCTTTACTGCATTCATAAAGGAAGTAAAAAGACTACTAATGAACAAATTCATGTCCTAAGTTTAATTATAGGATTTCACTGAGTCATCTTTAAGATCCTATTACCATTGCCTATCTCAGATGGATTGGACGAGTCTACTGTATGTAAGACATTTCACAGCCCTTTTTGCTCAATTATTGTATGTAGTCTAAAGCTTAGTTGGCTGTGGAACCCCCTTGGTCATCTATACATTTTATATTCACCGTGAATCAATAGACGTTATAATATGTATGTTAGCTAGCACAATCACCCAATGTTCATTAACTGTCTATTGTACAACTTCCTGCAGAATCACGGTCCTCTATGTTTGTTATTCATATATTTAATATGTCTTTTGTGCAAATTGACACATTTGAACGCTTGTATACTACCTCAACCATTTATGTTCTTATACCGTAAAGCGATCTGAAACCCTCGTGGGTCACGTTCGCACTATATGAAACTTTATAAATAAATAAATAAACCATCTGTATTGACGGGTGTGTGAAATTTGCACAATTTGCTTTTGCTTGATTGTGTGAATTTTTATAAAATGGATGTAAAATTACAAGTAATCATGCAAACTGCAAAACCAGCATTTGGCACTATTGTTTAGTACGAAATGTACCAATCTGTTCATTTTGGATGCAGAGGGGTATTCCATGCTAAATGAAATGATTGGAAAAAACGAAAGTGCTGCAAACAGCAGCCATTCCCATTTGTGTTGTTTTTGTGTGCACACGTTACATTTTTGCTGAGAATGGCATGTATTTGGGGTATATATAATAGCATCATTTAGAGAATTTCACGTACCAAGCATAACGCAAAATGACTGAAACTACGCAGGATTACCCCGGCTAACCGACAGCTCACCTGGGCTTAACTCTGATGCATAAAGACTTTGTACCTCATTGCAATGCGTCAGTGACTCTGGATCCCAGAGTTTAACACTTGAGTCCTAGGTGTGTGATGCCATTGAAAAGCTTGACCAATACGTGATGTACTGTTACTTCCATGGGCCGGGCTTTAAATGGGCCGGGTCTTGCCGGAGTTCTAAAAAGCAGGTGCCGAAACGGGGAGCATATTACCAACAACTAGCGATAATTATAGCTATGTTGGTTTAGCTGCGATATTTTTATCGCCGAGCTGCGGCGATTTTTAACGTTTAGGAACCTTGCTATTATCAAGGTTTATCTCCTAAGCGATAAAAATCGGACGAAATGCATGAATATCGCTGAAAAGTCCGCGATATTCATGCATTACCGAGCTAATGCTCTTAGCCATGTTATCCACCTCCCATTGGATAACATGGGTAAGAACTGCTCGGGGGCAAGTGTTAGCTTTTGGAGATATTCGCGCTTAGCGCAAATATCTCCAAAAGTTGGTAATAGGAGATAGCGATGTTAGTGACTGTTTCCAGTCGCTAACATCTTGGCACGCCCACTTTGCATGTCATTAGTGATAAATATCACTGACATGCAAAGTGGGGCCCAAGATGATCGCTATCTCCTACTAGCTGTCGCTAACTGGTGTTAGTGACAGCTAGGTAATAGGGAGATAATTTTATCTCCGCTTTCTTGGCTTTTAAAGCCAAAAAAGCGGAGATAAACCCCCTTGATAATATTCCCCCGGGTCTCTATCGGGCTTTCCTTTTTCACCTTCACCCTCGGGGTAAAAAAAAACTATCTTAACTCTGCAGCAGTTCCACCCTTCACTTCCTTGCGGTAACTTCAGATAGACTCCTTATAGTTCTTTTACAGTCTCATCATTTCAGAACGGAAGTATTGTCAATATTATATGCAACAAAGCCATAGTTGTTGCTTATGTATCTTATGCAACTCACAGCCATTGACAAGACCGATAGGCCACGTTTGTTGTAGGTAATCTTACTTAGTGTATTATATACCTAGATGCACTCACAGAAGCAGCAAAATGCCAATTGGGCGGCACACTATGCTAAGCACAGATTTTTAGCTTGCTTGTTTTAAGCCACGCCCTTTACTGTATTGACCACGCCCCTTTGAGAGACCCCCACCAGTTTTTTCATCCCACTTAAAGCCCTGCCCATAGGACTCCGGAGATTCCCTCCCCGATTCCCCCATCATATCGCTGAATTAACACTGCATTAAATGTCTTTGCACACATGAGGCCAAGTAACAGTAGTGAACCCTCAGGAGTGCTAATGAGGGTTTATGGAATCAATTGTTATATTCTTCTCAATATAGCAGCTGTGGAGTGTATGTTTGTGTGTGTGTGTGTGTACGCGTGCACTCTTTTGTAGTTATAGAGAGATGGTGTGGAACCAGAATATCCTGGGGCCAAATACCGTCTATCAAAAATATTGTGCCCTAAATATAGTTTGCAAAAATACAGCTCTATTGGAGTTGATCTACATCCAATGGAGCGATGTATAAACAATATTTTGGCCACGATATTTCCGTCAGATATATAGTCAGCAGTATCTCGACTTACAATCTGGACAGCAATAGAGTAACAATACTCAGGATAGCGGAGAGTAAAAAACAATGAAGAATTTCAGATTGTTTTATATCGCAAAAAGAGAATACGAAAAATGATTTCCTACCTACAGTGTGAAAATAAATGTCTGTGTCGACATCTACAGTACAAGCACTTTACACAAAGCAATACATTTTGCATATTCAATAGATTTTACAGTTAGCAACAATGAGAGCCAAGAAGCATGTCTGTACTAATGCAGAGATACAGAAATATTAATTCAAACTGAAAAGGCATTTTTTTCAAATAACTTTTGCAACTTTTGACAAATCAGCCTGAAAATTCATGAACAAAACGTGATCCCCTTTGTTTCCTCCTGTACAATCGTAAATAGATGTATCCATATAGTAAGGTGATACTGCAACAGAATGCCACCAAAATGTACGTGGACACCGAAGAAATGTTCCTCTGTCTGCCTTTTTATATTTATGTAATTCCATTTAATACGTTTGCACACTGGGAACAGCAGGTAGTACAGGACGTCCTAGCAGTTCATGTTTTGTTACAACCTGATGGGCTGTTTGCAACTGAAGGGTGTCTTATTCCACCATGTTTGAAATTTAAATCCTTGAACATCATAATGCAGACAGCAAGGAATCAGACTGTTCAAGGTTTGTGTATTAGATCACTACCAGATCAGGGATCACCCCAGAGGGATGAATAAAGCCCCAAATGGACTCAACAATCTCTCGTTCAGTTTCCAGTGTTTGAGGATGTCAAATCAATGTCTGCAGGCATATGGGCACATGCATCAAAGGAAATTGCATTCGCAAATGGTGCGAATCGCAAAATTCGGCCGTTTGCAAATGCAATTCCCATTTTTGGGATGCATTTATATTTTTGTAATTTTCGCAATTTAAGAAATTGCAAAATTGCGATTTCTTAAATTGCGATTGCATTTAAGGAATCTCAAATTGAGATTCCTTAAATGCAATGCAGCAAACTCTAAAAATTTCCGAATTCGCAAATAAGGGGAGCAAATTACCATGAAGTTGACCTTCATGGTAATTTGCGAAAACTTTGAAAAATGCACTAAAGTGCATTTTTCAAACTTCCATTTTACACACACACATGCCCTTGGGGCATGTGAGTGTGCAAAATGTACTTCTAAGCAGATTTCAGGGGTGCAACAGGGTGTCCTTTAGACACATCTGCACCCTTGAAATTGCATTCTTAATTTGAGAATTTCTAATGGTGAATTTCAAATTAAGAATGTCTTTCCATTCATTCCTATGGGCCTCTAGGCCCATAGGAAAGGATGGGGAGGTATTCCTTAATTGCGATTCTCAATTAGAGAATCGCAATTAAGGAATTTTAAGAAATCGCCATTTTTATAGCGATTTCTTGATGCATTGCAGTTTGCAATTCCTTAATTGCGATTCCTTATTTTTCACAATTAAGGAATCGCAAAATGCAATATTGATGCATGTGCCCGTAAATGCTTGAAGGCTTCTGAACGAAGTCTGAGGATTTCTTATGGAACCATAATTACACACTTATAAGGGTTACAAACCTTGTTAAACACGTTTGTAATACACATACAAAAACACACACATACACACACAACACATATTTTACATTACAGAACTTTGCTCTCATATACTAAGATTAGTAACTTATCAATAGAATAAAAAACAGAAATATCTAAAGAAAATACTTTGTTTGAAGGGATGCTGTGGTTCCAATCCAAACCCACACTAATTCTGAATTTGCCAGTTATGGTGGAAACCTCCCGTTTCCAGTCAAGCTCCTACCCCAGACTTGCTAACGCCATTAGATGAATCTGGCTTGATTGAGAAAGGTCCAAGGGTTCTCGTTGAGCTGGGAGCCTTGAGTGTTCTCCTGTGGTCTTTCAAGGAGGAAGTAAAGGGTGAGCTGTGGGATTGCTCCACCTTGAGAACTAGTTAAAGTGAACTCTCAAGGGTCCTGCAAAGTGTGATAGCAGACTTTAGAGGTACCTTCAAGCACCAGGGTGTGCACGTTCTGCAGCCGTCAATAAGGTAGCTCAGACGGAGCTACTATCAGTGGAGAGCGCTCGGATGTCCCTAGTAAGTCCATTTCTTTAGCCAACATAAAGCATTTCTTTACACTGTAGATTAACGCACAGGTATAAATGAAGACCTGTTTTGTAAAAGTTAGAGTATGTTTTCCAGGTTTTTGTGCGTGAAGTTTTTAAGGTTAAATCCTTTAATCGTTGATTCAAATTATCATTCAACAAATGAGGTCGATCCAAGGTTTAGAAAGAGTATAACATTTTTATTGGTGCAAAATTGAACGAAGACAGCCGACACGTGTTTCGCCCTCTTTGGCGAATTGCGCCAGGGCTTTCTCAAGGCTAAATTCAGTTTCTCAGCAATAATCAATTGGATTCTCAAGATACATCATGATCGATATAGGCAAAGGCAAATTCCTTTAAAATTTCATTTGGAGTTACATTTTCCCGCCAGGTCTACACGTTGTTACGATGAAGACCTGTAATGTAAACCACAACTTCCTAGTACCTTCTTAGGCCAAGATAAAACCCGAAATGTTGCAGAATGTCATCTCTTTTAGGCACTTCAGTCGTTTAGACCCTGGGTTTGTGTCTGGAGCCCAAAAATCCAGTACGTCTCCCATATTTGTAGGAAGTAACTAATCACACCGCCGCTTCTAATCGCCATTATCATTACCGATTGTGTCCTTCTAATCGATTTACTGACTAATCAAATCAAATCAAAGTACGCTTTATTCGATTTAAAAGTGTAAAATCATAAAAGCATAATGCATTAAAAAATAAGAATACATCAATTCATATAGATAAGTTTAGAAATATATTAAAAATGACATCAATTAAAATTAAAAGAAAAGAATTACAAGCTAATTTGTATGCACAGCCATGCCATACATAAAATCCATAAACAGTTAAGAAAAAGAGGGGCCTTGCATAGTTTTCCTATGTCTAACCACCCCTTTCAGATATTTAGCTATGTGATCTGTAAAAATTTCAACATCTAAAAATTGTATCTTGATGAAAGCAGGTTAACATTGTCTCTGGCCTTGCACTTTTAGAAAAGGCATAATCCATCTTTTCCTGATTAAGATGTAGAACTTACAAAAAAAAGATAATATGAATTGTAGACTGTGCAGATATATCATTGCAAGGGCCTGGGCATAGAGAGCGTGACCAATCATTTATCTGAGGGAATGTGACCATATTATAAAAATTGCCTAAATGTAGGCACGTCAATAACAGCCTGTCATAGTTTCCTGAGGTAAATATTAAATACGGTTGTATACCCGGTTGGGTCAGGAGCAATTGATTTGCTCTGACAGATGTTTTCCTAATATTGGAGGACAATCTGATCGTCTCCAGGTGTTTGATGCATAATAACTTTAGTTCCTTCTTTGTGACAAGAGTCAGACTGTCGGGATTAACAAAATACTCTGGGCAACCTAAGTCATTCATAAAAATTTTGACATATGCGAGCCAGGCAATACAATGTTTACTGATTAATGGAATCTTCAAATATACTAACACTTCATCAGTGCTCACCCATTCTTGATCACGTGTCTTTACTTGATCATTCAACGTAGAACAAGTGGCAAGGAGCGGTGACCAAGCATACCAATTTTTTTTCTAAGTCAGTTTTGGACAATTCTTTTTTGCAGGATGTCAAAGTCCTCAATTAATATGACTTTTTTATTTTTAATAAGAAATAATAGGGCAGATTTACAAGCCCCTTGGTCTGCCAGTACATCACTTTTTGTGACGCACTGGCAGCACATTTCTTTGCCCCATATTTACAAGGACAGGAAAAGTCACCCTGCATGGCTTTTCCTGTCCTTGTAAATATGGCCCCTTTACACGCAGCACTTTGCGTGAAAGGGGCGTTCCAGGAGTTTTACCATTGGTGTGCCTACGCAACACGCATGGAACCAGGCACAGTTCCAGATTGTTGAGAAATCGTCAACCTGGAAATGCGTGGGTTTGCTACGCCACCCTAGCGAGGCGCAACGAGGATAAATGTTTTCATTTCTTCTAATTTTTTCCTCTTTCAATGCGTGCTGCATTCTACAGCACGGATTGATAGAGGAAAATGCCTGCAGTGATTGTTTTTGTGCAGTAAGGTGCCCCTTCCTGCACAAAAACAATCTCCCCATGGTGCAGGCATCAATGCACCATGGCGCAAGGATGCCTGCGCCAGCGCATGGCAGCTGTTTGTGCACCACCGCAGGGCTAGAGCACAGGAATGCAACATATTATTGTAGAAATGTTGCATTCCTGTGCTCTGAAAGTGCTGAAGCGTGACGCAGCCAATGCCGCGCTGCTGCTCTTTCTTGTAGATCTGCCCCAATATTTTTTGATGAAACAGGTTATCTGTAACTTGTTCTTTGGGCCTAGATCATTTCTTATTTGCCTGTACCACTCCTTTGTGTTTTCTTGCGGTTTTCTGCTTGTATGAATTTGATCTGGTATCATTCCTAACTTATGGGCTGCTACTAACGCACTTCGAGAAGGGGGTATATGGTGCTCCAGGTAAATGTCAGCAGTAAGTTTCAGTCCTATTGCAGTAAGCTGTTTTGGGCCTTATGCAGGAGGAGTAAGATGGCCCCCTAGCACAGCGCGCCTGGGACTATTACCTGAGTTAACTATTAGCAAAGTTCATAAAAGGTCTTGTACTATTCTCAATAGCATAGCATGTAATATTCTCGATATCATAGCAGATAGAATCACCCATGATTGATTACACCTATGGCTGAGAGTGTTTGTGCAGCAGGTGCATTAACCAGCTGAGCCATACAACTGTTTGTATGAATAGTATGTAGGGCGGTGATCTGGGCTCTCCAGAGCCTATGCCAGTTGGAGAAAGTAAATACAGAACAAAAGGTCCTATGGGACTCAGTCAGTTGTACACACTATCCAAGCCACTCCTTGTACATAAGTATACATGAGTGAATGATTAGGGGAACACTGAATCAATCAGTACTTGACTGACTACATTTACAATTTTTGCAAAATATATTTGTTTCATAAAAACATAAATAAATGGTGCTACAAAAACTGATATAGTGCAGACAGTGCAGTGCTCATGAACGTGTGAACAGATCAGGGCACAGGTTCCAAAAGGTGTCAGGTAGCACAGAGCAGCACCCAAAGATGCAGCGCTGCGTTGCGTGACAGGGAGAGAAGGGGAGCACCGTATTCACAGAGATATGGCTGTCTCCTCCCCTCTCCCTAATGCCGGCGCTGATATCAGCTGCCTTGCGCCATGCACACACCTTAGCGTCCTAGTGCAAGGGTTCGTGCCTGACTCTAGCATAGGAAGGCTACTTTTCCTGTACAAAATACTATGCCTAGACAAGTTTAGACGTCGTTCCTGCTTTGTATGTGTGCTGCACAGTCCAGCACGCATGCAAAGTCGGAAAAGCCCAGAGAAATGAAAACATTTATCTGTTTAACACCTGCTTTTCAGAGGCATTCGTTTCTGGTGCTAAACCCTTTCAACTGATGTGCGAGATTAGGGTTTAGCGTCAAAAAGCATGAGTGGTAGGAAGGGCACGACCATGTACCACCCATGTAACACCCGCTTGACGCAGAGTAATGCTAAGCAGCATTTCACGCTGCTCTGCGTTACTTTGACATAAAACCGACGCTAGTACCAATTAGCGTTGGTTTGTAAATCCCAAAAGGTTTACCGTTGGTTGTGCATTGAAAAAGTAACGCTAACCCGGCGCTAAACCTTTGAGAATCTGGGCCGTACAATCCATGTACAAGAATCACACTGCTCGGGGCAGATATCGGTTTTCGAGATGGAATAAAAGAGGGAGAAGAGAGCAGTACTTTTCCACAGTGGAATCTTTCCATGAGAAGGGGGGGGGGGGGGGGGAGGATAGAGCACAGGACGCGCAGCGCGCAGACCACATCACAGAGGCGATGGCGATAGGGCCAACCTCCCAAGGTTACATGAATTATAATAATGAGAACCTGTTGATATGCATAGCGCCTGCCGCTGCAGCTAGCAGCTTCGCGGTGCTGTAAATAATCGCCGCGGCTATCATCCTGCTCGTTGTTATTCATTGCATTGTCCTGGGAATGATGAAAGCCTTTGTTTGCCTCCTCATATGCATTTCATTGCATGTATTTGATGCACAGCCATAACATGATTTCCTCAGAGACCAGCAGGCTTCGACATCCAAGCAATGCCAGACATTGCAGTATTCTTTTTAAACGTATGTAATCTGAAACACACATTTACAGATTCATTGTTACCCAAAGACCCATGTGCTTCTGGCCTCCTTCTGCAGCCCTGCATCATACAGCCTGGCTTTAAACATGCCCTCTGCCACCAAGACACAGGGGGACATGCAAACAATTTATCGGTCTACTATTGGGGTGCCAGCATAGATTTAATCCTTTCCCCTCAGATACCAAGCACGTGATCGACAACATATTGGAAAAGCTATAAAAATGCATCAACTTGTTGCATCCAAATGACATTGAAGACATTTTTCCATACGTTCTTTTTCTGCTCGTGGACAGACATAATAAGAATGTAACAATGACACACTGTGTATAACATCATCTAGAACTTTAACTTACTTGTAACCATTGTTTAACATATAAGAATCATGGGCAGGGCTCTTCCCCAGGGTTGTGTTGTCTCTTTTCTGCCATTGAAAGCTCGATTGCCCCCTAACCATGCCCTACAGGGGGTGGAGCTGCAGATTTATAGGACCGCAGATGATCTTTCTGAATTCTGACAATTGATACCATGCTCTTATCACCCCAGCACTTTTATTTCTGAAACTTTAAACCTAAAAGTAAGTGAACGGCCTCGACTTGGATAACTTGTCTACAGTAAAGATTACCATCTATTTTACCCACTGCTCTCTCTAAGTCTGTGGTCAAACACTCTGCTGTAAAACATAAAAAGTAGAATAATGTCCTCCTACAGTTATTTAAGGTTATCTAACAGAGATACTTATTTTTGGTGAGCCTTTCTTCCTTTAGTCGGGAAAAAAATTGGTGGTCACAAGAATCAGGCTTATTTCCAACTCTGGTAGCACTTGCAAAAAATGTAGGAATCGGCTTTGGTTCCACTCTGGCTTTTGTGCGTCAAATCAATGGACTGCGTTCGACTTTCTTCTATTATCTACGCTTAAAGTGTAAGGTTATCCCTCTACGTCTGTCGGAAAAGCGTAAAGCAGTGGTACAGTACGTGGTGTTATCCCGACTGGACAACTGCAGTGCTCTGTATCTTAGCCTGCCTAACAAACTTCACAATAAGCATCAGATTATACAGAGCAGAGCGGTTCGGCTATTATTAGGTATTAATGCCCAACATTCTATCTTGTCATACCCTAGGCATTACGTCAGATCCATAAGGCAAGGTTAGGAGAGGGGTCTAGTTCCATCTCCATCTGCTCTACATTTTTGGACTACTCCCCTAGCCGGATTCTTAGCTTGCAGTGCCATAACCTGCTGGATATGCCTAGAGTGCATAAACTCATGTTTAAGGGTGGGTTCATGCTTTTATCTATATACAAAGTTTTGGAACATCTCCCTCTCAGCATGAGACATGTCAACTCCCATCACTCTCCGGAAGCAAATCTAGATCCGGAATATTTCATCCTATTCTCTTTGTCTAATTTAGCAAATTCTGTCCCCTCTCTTAGTTGTATTGTCACTTTAGCACCAGCATGCTCTCGCGGGTAGCAATTACACTTTATAAAATTGTCATCATTTCATTCATTCAAATTCCTTAATCCTTGACTTTCTGCAGCGGACAAAACTTTTATAAACTCCAAAGCAGGAAGATGTTCCTTTGCCAAGTTGTGTCTTCATGTGCAAACCCACGATACATTGGCTGTGAGTAACACAGCCAGATTAGCAAATTCACATATAATGGCTATTGATTCTTCATTTACCACCAACTAGGACATTTAATGACAACTGATGCCCTCATGATAATTGCTTTGACAATATTTGGATTTATTTTCAGAGCATCCTTTACAATTTCATTCTCCATACTATGTAATCTAAGCTCTGAGCTAATTTTTGTTAAATTCACCACAATCAAATCAATGGCATACATCAAAATAAAAAAAACCGAAATATTTATTGTCAAGAAGCTAAGTTTTTGTGAATGAGATCAAATACATGGCATATCAACCATATATGCAGAGTTAATAAAGGATCCTGTCGCAATCATTTACTCACGGGTATGTGCCTTTTGGATTCATTTACAGATCTCAACATGACCTGAGTCCATGTGTTGGAGTAGGGCGTCAAGGAGTAATAAAATACCTTTCAATACGTATTTTGCCACTCAATATTAATCCGGCAACAGACTCAAAAGCAGATGTAAAATCTATAGAAATTCATCACTTATAATATATTTCTGCAACAAAACGTGTAGAGCCAGAGCGTTGTCTCAAGTCCTTTTCCATAAAGCTCGATTGTTCAATAGTAATTATATAGTTAGAAAATTTCAGCTCTTAAAATGTAAACAAATAGTTGGAGAAAATATTTCCCTTCGAATCTAACCAGGTTGTCAACCTATTTACAAGGGGTGGCTTACTGCTGCTTTAAATAGTAGTTTAATCGGGCTGTCCACCTACAATTGTTTTTTGTATAAAGCCTGATCAAATATATAACCTACTCCGTGCCCTCCAACGCTTTAACTTATTTAATCACTGAGATGGGCCTTGGGTCTAAGACTTGTCAATCAGTATTAATATACTTTTGATTTCTACACTCACCAAACCCTATCCCAAAGTTGGATACTTTTTAGAAGAAGAAACTCAAGCTACAGAAGAAAGCTGAGTTAAATTATTTTAAACTTGATCTTAAAAATCAAGAAGACCCAAAGCATTTCAGGCATCCTCAGATCTCTCCACTGGGTGCCAACAGAGAAAAGAATATCAGTTAAAATGTTGGGGCTGGTTCACTGAAGTATTTTATGAGTACAGATAGTCGTACTATAGGAGTACTCTTTTACAGACTCTTACATAATTTAGTAAACTCCCCATTACTAAGCGAGGTCACTGTCCTTTCTATTTATAATAATTGTATTTGAATGAAACATACATATTCCCATTTTAAATGTGTTGGGGCTACTTCATAAAGCTTCATGAATTGAGTATGTAAAAGATTACTAAAGGAGTACTCTTTATTTCTTCTTGAATAACATAATAAACTCCCTACTAATAAAAGAGGGCACCATCTCTTCTATTTATATTAATTGTATTGAAATAATCACTGAATATTCCCATTTTTAAATATTTTAGGAACACTTCAAGAAAGGCATGCAAGTGTGTGTAAAAGGGTGCTTCATGAGTAGTCTTTTACATACCCTACATACTGCCTACTAGTAAAAGAGGGTGCTGTCCTTTAAATTTATATTAATTGTATTTAAATAATCGCAGAATATTCTCAATTTTAAATGTTTTGCAGTCACTTCTTGAAGGCATGTAAGTATATGTAAAAAAGTACTACAGTGTACTCTTTTACATACCCTTACATACCTTAGTAAAGTCCCTACTAGTAGAAGAGGTCACTTTTCTTTCTATTTATAGTAATTTTATTTAAATATTCACTGAATATTCTCCTTTTAAATGTTTTCAGGCCACTTCACAAAGGTATGTACGTGTAAATATAAAAAAGACTACATCAGTATACTTTTACATACTCTTACATGCCTTAGTAAACTCCCTGTTAGTAAAAGAGGGCACAGTACTTTCTATTTATAGTAATTGTATTGAAATAATCACTGAATATTCCCAATGTTAAATGTTTGTGGGCAGTTCACGAAGGCATGTAAGTGTATGTAAAAGAGTACTCTTTATGTATTCTTATATACCTTAGTAAAAATCCTACAAGTAAAAGAGGGTGCCTTTCTATTTACAAATATTTAAATAAGCACTGAATATTCCCATTTAAAATGTTTTGTGGCCAGTTCACGAAGGCATGTAAGTATATGTAAAAGAGTGCTACTGGAGTACTCTTTACATATTCTTACATACCTTAGTAAACTCCATACCAGTAAAAGAGGGTCCAGTCACTTCTATTTATAATAATTTTATTTGAACAATACATAACTATTTCCATTTTATATGTTTTCTGGGAAGTTCACAAAGCCATGTAAGAGTATGTAAAAGAGTACTAAAGGAGTACTCTTTACATATTCTTATATACCTTAGTAGACTCCCTATTAGCAAAAAAGAAGAGCCCTGTTATTGCTATTTACAAACAGTTTATTTTAAATATCACTGAATATTCCCATTTTAAATGTTTTCAGGCCACTTCAAAAAGGCATGTAAGTGTAAATAAAAGATTACTACATGAGTACTCTTTTAGGTACTCTTACAAACCTTAGTAAACTCCCTGTGAGTAAAAGAGGGCACCGTTCTTTCTATTTATAATAATTGTATTTAAATAATCACTGAATATTTGCATTTTAAATGTATTGTGACCACTTGACAAAGACATACATGAGTATGTAAAAGAGTACAAAAGGAGTACTCTTTTACATACTCTTAAATATCTTAGTAAACTCCCTGTTAATAAAAGAGGACACTGTCCTTTCTTTTAATCTTAATTGTATTTAAATAATCACAGAATATTCCCAATTTTAAATGTTTTTGGACCACTTTATGAAGGCATATAAGTATATGTATAAGAGTACTACAGGAGTACTCTTTTACATACCCATACATACCTTAGTAAAGTCCATACTAGTAAAAAAGAGGCCACCTTTCTTTCTATTTATAATAATTGTATTTAGATATTCATTGAATATTCCCATTTTAAATGTTTTCAGGCCACTTCACAAAGGCATGTAAGTGTAAATAAAAAAAGTTCTACTGGAGTACTCTTTTCCATACTCTTACATAAAAGAGGGCACCTTCATTTCAATTTATAGTAATTGTATTTAAATACTCACTGAATATTCCCACTTTTATATGTTTTGTGGGCAGTTCACGAAGGATTGTAAGTGTATGTAAAAGAGTGCTACAGGAGTACTCTTTACAAATTCTTACATACCTTAGTAAACTCCCTACTAGTAAAAGAGGGCCCAGTCAGTTCTATTTATAATATTTGTATTTGAACAATACAGAAAGATTCCTATTTTAAATGTTTTGGGGCTACTTCATGACGGCATGTAGAGTATGTAAAAGAGTACTAAAGGAGTACTCTTTACATATTCTTATATACCTTAGTAGACTCCCTACTAGTAAAAGAGGGTGCCCTTCTTTCTATTTATAATATTTGTATTTAAACAATCACTGAATATTCCCATTTTAAATATTTTCAGGTCACTTCAAAAAGGCATATACGTGTAAATAAAAGAGTACTACAGGAGTACTCTTTTACATACTCTTACATACCTTAGTAAACTCCCTGTTAGTAAAAGAGGGCACCGTCATTTCTATTTAAAGTAATTGTATTCAAATATTCACTGAATATTCCCAATTTTATATGTTTTGTGGCAGTTCACGAAGGCATGTAAGTGTATGTAAAAGAGTGCTACAGGAGTACTCTTTACATATTCTTTCATACCTTAGTAAACTCCTTACCAGTAAAAGAGGGCCAGTCAGTTCTATTTATAATAATTGTATTTGAACTATACATAAATATTCCCATTTTATATGTTTTCTGGGCAGTTCACAAAGGCATGTAAGAGTATGTAAAAGAATACTAAAGGAGTAATCTTTACATATTCTTATATACCTTAGTAGACTCCCTACTAGTAAAAAGTGCCCCGTTCTTGCTATTTACAAAAATTGTATTTAAATAATCACGGAATATTCCCATTTTAAATGTTTTCAGGCCACTTCAAAAGGGCATATAAGTGTAAATAAAAGAGTACTACAGGAGTACTCTTTTACGTACTCTTACATACCTTAGTAAACTCCCTGAGAGTAAAAGAGGGTACTGTCCTTTCTATTTATAATAATTGTATTTAAATAATCACTGAATATTTGCATGTTATATGTTTTGTGACCACTTCACAAAGACATACATGAGTATGTAAAAGAGTACAAAAGGAGAACTCTTTTACATACTCTTAAATATCTTAGTAAACTCCCTGTTAATAAAAGGGGGCACCGTCCTATCTTTTTATATTAATTGTATTGAAATAATCACGGACTATTCCAAATTTTAAATGTTTTGGGACCAGTTCATGAAGGCATATAAGTATGTGTATAAGAGTACTACATGAGTACTCTTTTACATACTCTTACATACCTTAGTAAAGTCCCTACTAGTAAAAAAGAGGCCACCTTTCTTTCTATTTATAATAATTGTATTTAAATATTCACTGAATATTCCCATTCAAAATGTTTTCAGGACACTTCACAAAGGCATGTAAGTGTAAATAAAACAAGTACTACTGGAGTACTCTTTTCCATACTCTTACATACAAGAGGGCACCGTCATTTCAATTTATAGTAATTGTATTTAAATACTTACTGAATATTCCCACTTTTATATGTTTGTGGACAGTTCACGAAGGATTGTAAGTGTATGTAAAAGATTGCTACAGGAGTACTCTTTACATATTCTTACATACCTTAGTACCTTAGTAAACTCCCTTCTAGTAAAAGAGGGCCCAGTCAGTTCTATTTATAATAATTGTATTTGAACAATACATAAATATTCCTATTTCAAATGTTTTGGGGCTACTTCATGACGGCACGTAAGAGTATGTAAAAGAGTACTAAAGGAGTACTCTTTACATATTCTTATATACCTTAGTAGACTCCCTACTAGTAAAAGCGGGTGCCTTTCTTTCTATTTATAAAATGTGTATTTAAACAATTACTGAATCTTTCCCTTTTTAAATGTTTTCAGGCCACTTCAAAAAGGCATATAAGTGTACATAAAAGAGTACTACAGGAGTACTCTTTTACATACTCTTACGTACCTTAGTAAACTCCCTGTTAGTAAAAGAGGGCACCGTCATTTCTATTTAAAGTGTTTGTATTTAAATACTCACTGAATATTCCCAATTTGATATGCTTTGTGAGCAGTGCACGAAGGCATGTAAGTGTATGTAAAAGAATGCTACAGGAGTACTCTTTACATATCCTTACATATCTTAGTAAACTCCCTACCAGTAAAAGAGGGCACAGTCAGTTCTATTTATAATAATTGTATTTGAATACATAAATATTCCCATTTTAAATGTTGTGGGGCTACTTCATAAAGGCATTTAAGAGTATGTATTTATAATAATTGTATTTAAACAATCACTGACTATTCCCATTTTAAATGTTTTCATGCCACTTCAAAAAGGCATACAATTGTGAATAAAAGAGTACTAGAGGAATACTCTTAAGTACCTTAGTAAACTCCCTGTTAGTAAAAGATGGCACCGTTATTTCTATTTAAAATGTTTGTATTTAAATACTCACTGAATATTCCCAATTGTATATGTTTTGTGGACAGTGCACGAAGGCATGTAAGTGTATTTAATAGAATGCTACAGGAGTACTCTTTACATATTCTTACATACCTTAGTAAACTCCCTACTAGTAAAAGAAGATACAGTCAGTTCTATGTATAATAATTGTATTTGAATACATAAATATTCCCATTTTAAATGTTTTGGGGATACTCCATAAAGGCATTTAAGAGTATGTATTTATAATAATTGTATTTAAACAATCACTAAATATTCCCATTTTAAATGTTTTCAGGTCACTTCAAAAAGGCATATAAGTGTAGGTAAAAGAGTACTACAGGAGTACTTTTTTACATATCCT
This sequence comes from Lissotriton vulgaris, assembly GCF_964263255.1. Classification (NCBI taxonomy): domain Eukaryota; kingdom Metazoa; phylum Chordata; class Amphibia; order Caudata; family Salamandridae; genus Lissotriton; species Lissotriton vulgaris. Next base: position 297,954,146 of record NC_141685.1, read on the forward strand.
TACATACCTTTGTAAACTCCCTGTGAATAAAAGAGGGCACCGTCCTTTCTATTTATAATAACTGTATTTACATATTCACTGAATATTCTCATTTTTAGGTCTCGCCTGTCGATGCGCATGCGCATCGAGCAAGCGAGACTATAGGGGCTCATCGACTCTTTATCTAACTTGCAAGGAATCGTGGCGATTCCTTGCAGTGCCCGTGACTTTTAAGGTCAATGCGCATGCGCACTAAGCTTATGCGCATGCGCATTGACCTTAAAAGTCACGGGCGCGTGCACGTCCGCGTTTGTTTACCCGCTCCGCCCCCTCCCGCCGTGTCGCATTTCTCCTCCCCGCACCTCTCCCCTCTCCGCCCCCTCCCCGCTCCGCCCCCTCCCCTTCCCTCCGTGTCGCATTTCTCCTCCCCCCTCCCCTCTCTTCCGTCCGTCCGTCTTGTTATTCAACCCCCAGTATAACCCCCTGTTAGAACATTTGACGACAGATTAGGGACAGATTCAGAACGGCATGGCACAGTGGTAAACAGAATACCCAGTAACACGTATTCATGCTCGGGCGGCACTTCCTCCATGTTCACCACCCAAACACATCCTGATGGGGCCCTTAACCAGAAGGCATCAACAATCTTTCCTTTCTGCTTCCAACGCCAATTGCACCTACAACGAATCCGGATCTTGCATAAGGTCCCACCGCCCCTCCCCCTCTGCTCTCCGCCCCTCCCCGCTCCGCCCCCTCCCCTTCCCTCTGTGTCGCATTTCTCCTCCCCCATCCCCTCTCTTCCGTCCGTCCGTCTTGTTATTCAACCCCCAGTATAACCCCCTGTTAGAACATTTGACGACAGATTAGGGACAGATTCAGAACGGCATGGCACAGTGGTAAACAGAATACCCAGTAACACGTATTCATGCTCGGGCGGCACTTCCTCCATGTTCACCACCCAAACACATCCTGATGGGGCCCTTAACCAGAAGGCATCAACAATCTTTCCTTTCTGCTTCCAACGCCAATTGCACCTACAACGAATCCGGATCTTGCATAAGGTCCCCCCGCCCCTCCCCCTCTGCTCTCAATACCTCAATCCAGAGCGCCATTTAAGTCCGCCATAATAAGCCGTGCTGCGCTTACTGGGTCAAGGGAAAAAGCACAAAGATGCCTTGTTTGTTTCGCTCCGAGGGACAGGGAGCCGCCACAGAGACCAGAACCAGCGTCAGAGAAGGAAAGCCTTCCAGATCTTCAACCATGGTAGTCGATTCACCGATGCTGTACACACGTCCCTAACAACGTCATTTCAGGCGGACCCCATCATACATGACCGCACCAAAACAAAAGAGAAGGCAGCATTCGTTGTCCCGCTAAGCACCACCTTTTGTCCGTACAGGCAGCCGCTCAATGCAAACACCTCCCAGTGCCATGTAAAGCCACCCCCAACAACACAAAGGAAAACCCGGATATACAAGCAGAATCCACTGTGAGACACTGGCCTGCCCGCCCATGTGACACATCAGCAGCCCAACATCAAACAAACGCCAGAACACGTCAGACAGCCCACAGATGATTAAACACAACTGATTTATCTGCACGTCATGCAAGGCCATCGCAACATAACGCCCTTCGGCCCACACACACATCTATATAAACACCAGTGCTTAATTCGATTATAAAAATTGAAAGTGTAACTCCAAAAGTTTTTCTTAAGAGATCGCTGCTTAATACCAAGGCTGCTTACTCTGGATTCTACCTCACGCCTCTTCCTTCCACTCCTGTGACGATCTCAATCGTGCAGGGTTTGCCATTTTTGCTTTCTTTGTTTTCTGCATTTCTGACTCCTGCTCTGGGTCAAAGTCTGATGACAGAACCTCAACCCCTCACCCTCAATCCCTCACCCACACTCACCCACACTCACCCTCACTCACCCTCACTCACCCTCACTCACCCTCACTCACCCTCACCCTCACTCACCCTCACTCACCCTCACCCTCAACCCCTCACTCACCCTCACCCTCAACCCCTCACTCACCCTCACTCACCCTCAACCCCTCACCCTCACCCACCCTCAACCCCTCACCCACCCTCAACCCCTCACCCTCACTCACCCTCAACCCCTCACTCACCCTCACTCACCCTCAACCCCTCACTCACCCTCACTCACCCTCAACCCCTCACTCACCCTCACTCACCCTCAACCCCTCACTCACCCTCACTCACCCTCACTCACCCTCACTCACCCTCACTCACCCTCAAACCCTCACTCACACTCACTCACCCTCACCCTCACCCACCCTCAACCCCTCACCCTCACCCACCCTCAACCCCTCACCCACCCTCAACCCCTCACCCTCACTCACCCTCAACCCCTCACTCACCCTCACTCACCCTCAACCCCTCACTCACCCTCACCCACCCTCAACCCCTCACCCACCCTCAACCCCTCACCCTCACTCACCCTCAACCCCTCACTCACCCTCACTCACCCTCAACCCCTCACTCACCCTCACTCACCCTCAACCCCTCACTCACCCTCACTCACCCTCAACCCCTCACTCACCCTCACTCACACTCACTCACACTCACCCTCAACCCCTCACCCTCACCCACCCTCAACCCCTCACCCACCCTCAACCCCTCACCCACCCTCAACCCCTCACCCTCACTCACCCTCAACCCCTCACTCACCCTCACTCACCCTCAACCCCTCACTCACCCTCACTCACCCTCAACCCCTCACTCACCCTCACTCACCCTCAACCCCTCACTCACCCTCACTCACCCTCAACCCCTCACTCACCCTCACCCACCCTCAACTCCTCACCCACCCTCAACCCCTCACCCTCACTCACCCTCAACCCCTCACTCACCCTCACTCACCCTCAACCCCTCACTCACCCTCACTCACCCTCAACCCCTCACTCACCCTCACTCACCCTCAACTCCTCACCCACCCTCAACCCCTCACCCTCACTCACCCTCAACCCCTCACTCACCCTCACTCACCCTCACTCACCCTCAACCCCTCACTCACCCTCACCCTCACTCACCCTCACCCTCAACCCCTCACTCACCCTCACCCTCACTCACCCTCAACCCCTCACCCACCCTCAACCCCTCACCCACCCTCAACCCCTCACCCTCACTCACCCTCAACCCCTCACCCTCACTCACCCTCAACCCCTCACCCTCACTCACCCTCAACCCCTCACTCACCCTCACTCACCCTCAACCCCTCACTCACCCTCAACCCCTCACTCACCCTCACTCACCCTCACCCTCAACCCCTCACTCACCCTCACTCACCCTCAACCCCTCACCCTCACTCACCCTCAACCTCATGCTAAAGATTTACAAAAAAACCCATAAACAATTCTAAAAGCACTAACTCTAATGCTGCGAGACCTATTGCATTTCTAATGCTTGTTATTTTTTTGTGACCACTTCACAAAGACTTACAAGAGTATGTAAAAGAGTACTACAAGAGTACTTTTTTATGTACTCTTACATACCTTTGTAAACCCCCAGTTGGTAAAAGAGGGCATCGTCCTTTCTATTTATAATAATTGTATTTAAATAATCACTGAATATTCCTAATTTTAAATGTTTTGGGGCCACTTCATGAAGGCATGTAACTATATGTAAAAGAGTTCTACAGGAGTATTGTTTACACATTCTTACATACCCTAGTAAACTCCCTACTAGTAAAAGAGGGCATGGTCCTTTTTATGTATAATAATTATATTTGAACAATACATAAATATTCCCACTTTAAATATTTTGGGGCCACTTCATAAAGGCATGTAAGTGTATTTAAAAGAGTACTAAAGGAGTACTCTTTACTTATTCTTACATACCTTTGTAAATTCCTTACTATTAAAAAAGGGCACTGTCCTTTCTATTTATAATATTAGTGTTTAAATAACCACTGAATATTCCCAATAAAAAAAATGTTGTGGCCATTTCACAAAGACACATAGGAGTATGCAAAAGAGCACTACATGAGTACTGTTTAAATACTCTTACATACTTTATTAAACTCCCCGCTAGTAAACGAGGTAGCCGTCCTTTCTATTTATAATAATTGTATTTGAATAATCCCTGAATATTCCCATTTAAAATGTTTTGGGGGCCAGTTCACAATGAAGTGTAGTAGTATGTAAATGAGTACTACTGGAGTACTCTTACATGCTCTTACATACCTTAGTAAATGCCCTGCTAGTAAAAGAGAGCACAGTCCTTTCTATTTACAATAATGCTGTATAATCCCTGAATATCCACATTTTTTATGTTTTTGGGCACGCCTCAAAGACACGTAAGAGTATGTAAATGTATACTACGTGAGTAGTTTAAGTACTCTTACCTACTTCAGTAAACTGCCCGTTAGTAAACGAGGTAGTTGTCCTTTCTATTTATATTAATTGTATTTGACTGGAGCCAGTTCACAATGAAGTCTAGTAGTGTGTAAAAGAATACTACTGAAGTACTCTTTTACATTCTCTTACATACCTTAGTGAATGCCCTGCTAGTAAAAGAGTGCACAGTCCTTTCTATTTACTATAAGTGTGACTAATCCTTGAATGTCCCCATTTTAAATGTGTTGGAGCACTACACAAAGACACGTAAGGGTATGTAAAATAGTATTACACATGCCTGTGTAATTCGCCTTCGCAGTGTTAACTCACTGATATTTAAACAACCAGGTACCTTCTTTCTCCAGAAGAATCAGTGGTGACTGGTGGCCCCAATCCTTGAGATGAGACTGACCCTCGGGGGGTGGGTGCAGGCCAGAAGGCCTCAGTCTTCAGACCCCCAGAGACAGCTGCAGAAACTCACCTCTTCGTGAAATGGAGCTCACTGCAGCGTCCACGTCACTGCAGTGCATTGCAACATTAACAGACGTCATTAGGGCACCTAAATATGTGCACCTCACCAGATAAATGACAAATGAATAGATAAATCAACCCCCTATCAGTGCCGACATCAGATCCAATGTGTTTCATTTGAATTTGGCCGGAGATAGGGGCCTCTGTGGAACTGCTGCTTTAAACTCCTGCCAGGGTTTCAACAGCTGCCCTTACTTTTAATCTTTTCTGATAGGGCCTTGTTTACGTCATCGTCGGATCGGCTAGTAGGTTCTGCTGCAGAGGAGTGACGGCGTATAGCTCCTAGTGTGCCAGCGCGAGGGGGGCAGGCGAGCCTGGTGCCAGTCCTGTGCTGCATAGAGAACTGCAGCACAGCAGGAGGCTGGGCACCGCAGACTCCAACCATTTATCAAAATGTTTTTTTTAATTAAAGCAAATATTTCAGTTTACGGTTTTGGGGCATCATTTCCCACAGATATTGCTTTAAACATCGTAGGTTTTACATGCAGGTTGGAGGCGACACTCATGGAACATTCCAATAAGTTAAGTCGGGCTAAATGCCCAGGAGCATTATCACTCTGTAGCAGCAATCCATGTAGAATACAAGGCTGTCCACCTGAGCTCACCCAGATACCTCGCTCAGAAGCTGACGATTTCTGGAGGCTCCAGAAACACTAGAGGCACAAACAATCTTTTGCTAAAGCCCCAAAGATTCCGCAAGGAAAAAACCTATAAACGCTCCTTCTCAGGAATGGCACCCAGGATCTGGAATTCACTCCCCCCTGAAACCAGGCCAATCTCCTCTACCATACTTTTTAAGAAAGAAGTAAAAGCTATCCTCATGGCTAAATACACTTGAATTATTCTTGGGGATGATTTTTACAAACGCTATGCCATCCAGTTCTACTGATCTTTCTGCATTTTTGTATGACTCGTGTTATTGACTTACCTGATTGTTTACGCTACCACTTATTTTTACTTGTATCATTATTGATGTATCTGTCTGACTATGCTCCCGCATGTACCTTCCCCACCCCAATTGTTATTTTTTTCACATGTTGTACCCTTAGTCTGTAAAGCGCTCTGATATCTGCAAAGATCTTGTTCGCGCTATATAAAACTTTCAAAATAAATAAATAAAATGTACCAACCTGTGAGAAATGGAGTGCTGAGCCCTCGGGGCTGCTTTCTGGGGCTGGGAGGGGCAGGGTGGGCTGGAGGAGGGGACGGGCAGAGTGGGCTGGGGCGGGGGTGGGGTTGGGATATGACAGCTCTTTGTGTCCCTGATGGACAACAGTCTTGCTAACCTATTGGCCGCAGCAGCTGCATTAACCAACTGCACTGCACTATCTCTCTTCCCATCCACCAGTGAATCAGACACGGCTTTGTCTAAAAACAGATACCTTTGGGTTTACCACATGCTTGTTATACGTAGTTTAAATAAAGTTTGTTTTGTTTTTTTCATTCTTGTAACAGTACATTTATATTTTGAATTATCAACTTTTTATCTTTGTGTATTGGTGATACTTATAGTGTTTTTCTCTTAGTTATCCTTTTTTTATTTTAATCTTCACTGGTTATGTATTTTGTCTGTTTATTTTATATTGTATCATTGGCACTTTATGTATATGCGTAGGTATTTGTTTCATGATCATTGTTTGTTTAATTTTGAAAAATGTAATACAAAGTTTTCATTTTAAGAAAAGGTGTCGATGACTTCGGTAGTATGTACCATTCCAATTTATGTCCCGTCCTCTGCCAGAATATTGTGGTATCAATAGCGTCTTACAAGCATACTGTGTCCTAAACATTATTTACAAAAACGTTCTCCCCATTGGAGTAAGTACTAGAACATCTGGATATTCGTGAAAACAAATGTTTATACCCCAATATTTGTCAGATGACATTTTTGTTGTGATATTTTGACACACAACGTCTGGGGCTTATGTCTAGGTAGGCTTGTGTGATGGGGCTGACCTGTAAACCAAGGGAGCCTGGCCAAGGGGATAACAAGAAGGGTTCCTTTGGTGCATAACGAGTAAATACTTATGTTGTAGTGTTTAAATGCATAGTGTATGGCAGTGTTTCCCAAACTGTGGTCCGCGGACCCCCAGGGGTCCTTGACACATTCCCAGGGGGTCCGCAGACAGCAGTTTTAAAAGCACTTGAAAGTATCTTGTCTCATTAGCAGTATGCAAACAACAATAAAAGTGTCAAGATAACACCAGTGATTAATGTACCTACTGTGGAGAGATGAGAGTTTTGTCCAGTGGCAGATTTGAATTATCTAATGTAGCACAGAGGGTTAACATGCCTACTGCAAAGAACATGCATAATGCATTTTAAAAAACAGAGATTATTTTGGTACTGTGTAGTTCAGAAGTGACAATCGTAATCTATCACAGTGACCTATAAACTGTCATCAAAGAGCTGCTTGCAAGGTTCAAGTTAGTGACATGTTTTCCCAGTCTTTCTAAAAAGGTTTATTTGGGTGGAAATATATTTTTATTGGTAAAGTCAATGCTAACCACTGTGTTATGTTCTGAACCCTGAGTTTGTGCTTTTCCAGACCAAGCACTATTTAAAAATGCCTACCAGTATGAATGACGTGAATTCTACACCTTGTAGTCCCCTTTGCCTTGTGTGACATTTTCTATACACTGATTTACATGTATGATTCACAGTCTCTATATGTGTGTGATGTAAAGTGCTCTCTCTCATACAATGGTAGGAGAGATGCTATAAAAAATGTAATACATATGACAGAGGGGCTATGGAGAGATGAGTGGTACTGTTGGAGGGTGATAGTGGGGGAATCATTGAAGAACCCCAAAAAAGATTGTCGTATTCTGGTGCATAGTAAGGACTTAATTTACTATTCTTTAAAAGCTAATACAATTCAATATGTAAAGATAATTGTGTGGTAGACAGCACCATTGTTACCTAAAAGTTCTTTTGGGGGGAGCATCCCAAAGCCCCCTTTGTAGTGTAGTGGTCAGTCTCACTCACTGCACTTGGTGTGCACCCTATGGGGACTGGTCTGAAAACATTTGCCAGGGCTGCTTTGGGTTTCTAGTCTGGCCCTGGCAGTAGCAGGAGCCTTGTACTGCAAAATAAAACTAACCATTTAAAATTTAGTCATAGAGATGCAGCAACAACCTTCCCATCAATTTTCTTCATTGTTTCCAAATACTTTCAATATAAAATACAACAGAAGTGGCAGAGAGAGTCGTTAGCCTCCTTGGCTTAACGACAAGATCCGCCACTTCAGAAATGCAGGGCTGCACCTATATTTACAAGAATATGATGCAGCCCTGTGTTTCCCCTACGCTCACGCTAAACTTAACTTTGTGGCGCCAACGTAGGCACCCTTGCACCATAGTGCAAGGGTGTCTGCGTGCAGGAGAAGATTCTTTATGTACAGTAAGGTCCCTCTTCCTGCACATAAACAATTTTGAAATGCTGGTTTGTCACTTCTATATGTGCTGCTTAATGCAGCACACATGGAAGTTACAAAATGTCATTTTTTTAAAAGATTGTTTATGTGCAGGAAGGGTCATCTTCCTGAACATAAACAATCGAAGGGGTTTCGCAAAAACTAGGAGAATTAAAGCATTTCTCCTTGTTACGCCAAGTTGAGACTAGGTTTTCCCTGGTCTTAATTTTGGCGCTGCCTCCCATTTACGCTGCCCTTGTTAATAGGGGGCAGTGTCAAAATCAATGGGTGTTACGGTGGACCGCCCACCACAACACCCACTGCCACCCATTTTACGCTAAACATTGGGTGGAAGGGGGTCTTATTTACAAGCCAGCGTTAAGCCATGTTAAGTGGCTTACGCTACCTTGTAAATAAAGCAAAGTCCCTGTCGCCATGTGAACGTCACAAAAAGTGACGTTCTCATGGTGATAGGGGCTTGTAAATATGCCCCTAAAATACTTACTAATCCGAGTATTTGTTTTGTGTGCACACGTGTGTTTATTTTTTTCAAATTACTGTTTTAATGTTTGAATTTTAAATCCTACAAATTGCCTGGGGGTCCCTGGCTTTCAGTGGTGAATCAATGGGGGTCCACAGGAGTCAAAAGTTTGGGAACCACTGGTGTATGGGATACCCTTGCCGAAACCACAGGGAGAATATGCATTCAGACACTGCAAACGTCTATGCTGCATATTGTTGCTTAAAGAATTAGATCAAAACTATATGTGTATACCTAAAAGTATTGTTTTAATTTCCCAAACAGTTCATGTCATATTTTTGTAACATTGCACATAACAAATATACAGTATGCAACTTTTCTCAGAAAAATGTGACAGGGCCCTCCTCTGGCGTCCATGACGTGACAGGATAGCAATGTGGAAAATGTGTGGCCATAAAAAAAATAACGCCACGTTTTGTCTCCCAGAATTTAAGTTGTATTGTTTTAAACAGCTGGTAGTTTTCTGTCTATCCACATATTGGGTACTAAGCAAAATGGGGTATTTATTACCACCCAAAACTGTGATGGTTTTGATGACGTGTCAGCCAATCCAGGAATTAAAGAGGCCATCCTCAGGAAAGAAATTCTGAGGGCCCGATTCACAGAATGAGCTTAAGACTCAATCTAAACTTACTACTATTTTGGTATTCACAGAATGCACTTACTACTTTTGGCATTCACAGAATGAACTTACTACTTTTGGTATTCACAGAAGTTAGGGTTTTGTCTTAAATTTGTCTTAAAACAAACTTAAGACTGACTTAGGACAAAATCCTAACTTAAGTTTAAGTCTGTCTTAAATTTGTCTTAAGACAAAATCCTAACTTCTGTGAATGCCAAAAGTAGTAAACGCAATCTGTGAATACCAAAATAGTAGTAAGTTTAGGATTGAGTCTTAAGTTCATTCTGTGAATCGGGCCCTGAGACACTTAGCAGCTGTCCGCCATGTGGTTTACACCTTGAAAATTCTAGTCAGGGTGGTTACACGCAGTTGATAAATCAGCATGTTCACATTGGTGACGAACCCTCAAAAGTGTGAGGGATACAGTGCGCATGTCATCAACAACTTTGAAAGGATGAAGGCCTTGGTCGCCCCCATCGCGTTTTGAACCTGTAGCCTACATCCTACAGATCCATGGAGCAGGCGCTCAGCCCACTCAGCTGTCTTCCCTGCCACCCATTACGTCCGAGAAGCGGGGCAAAGAAACCTCTAAAAACGCCGGCTTCGGGCCCCGAGGCCTGCACTCTGACGGCGCGCGCTGATCTCCTTACTTACAGTCACTTTGCAGTGACATTGCACTTACAAGGTGATTATCCAATTTGCAAATCACTGCAAAATCCAATCTAATTTTTGTTTCTAAACATGTGCCACGTGAAGCTTAACTGACGGTTACACAAGCACTCGACCTGCAGAAAAAAAAGAAGCCCTCTAAGGTGATTTAAAAAAAAAAAAAGAAAGAAAGCGCAGTGGGTTTGAACACTAAAGTAGTGTCACCTGCAGAAACTCGGGCTCACGTTCCAAAATGCCGATTAGCTTCCACTAATGCAAGCAGTTTAAATGGACCTCGTCCCCAGGAGGGATGTAAGCGACAGGGTTAATTGGCTTGCAGTTATCCCCTCGAAACGAATGGGCTCCGGTGCCACTGCACCTGCTGCACAGTTGGCAGCTGCGCCGCTGTACATTCCTTCTGTCTGAGACGGGAGGGTGTGAGAGTAACAATTACGCGTATTATCCCGGTAGCAAGAAAAAAACAGCATATTAACCGAGATTTATACAATTGAACCGTCTGTTTCTCCAGAAAATGTCAGCGACTGTCGTGAAACCCGGACCCAACAAAACTCGTGTAAATGTAGACACACTGTTCACGGCCCGCAGCCCTCCTCCTGCCAAGGTGTGAGTCGCTGCCGTCTCTCGGAGACCGCCTGTTTACATAAGTAATATGTGTTCTGTCCGAGAAAAGGCGGAGCACCAGAGATTGTTTGCAGCAGGGAGGGGCCGACGAGGATTAAACTGTTGCCCAAGAGCTACTCTCTTCCCAATAATGTACTGATGTACTTTTTGAATCATAAGCAATATGTATTGATGTAAGCAAAACATATAAGGTAAACATGGGTCATGAAATAATAGTTTAATTTGAGAAACAATACAGCGACGATGGCACAGTCATCTACCGAGTATATTAAAATACCTTCGTGCTATGTTTCAGAATGCTACAATAACATGAAATAAATAATCACGAAACTCCAGGATAGTAGACAGACGAGACGAATAATACAAATAAATATAGTTGAACTGGGTTTATAAACAACACGTGCATTATTATTCGGACTGTTAATTAAAATCACTCACGTTTTCGTAAAAACCCATGAGGTTGTGTTTTTTTAATATAACCTTCTGATATTTTGGAATTGCGGTGTTATGTCCCCCGTTGAAGGGGGGTGGTGGGGGTACGATCCCTTTCCAATTCCTACAGATTCATTTCTTGGCCTTGCTCCCCCTGGCAGCTCCCCCCCCCCCCCCCCCCCACACACACACACACACCTGCCCTCTCTCCTACAGTCCTCATTGACACAGACTTCAGGTTATTTACAAGACCGACAGACGGATGAAGCTCCGCCATTTTATGTGAGCCCAGCCCACTCTAAAGATAGTTGTTGATGAGGAACTCGCTGCCTTTGCAGTTGAACCTGCCGTGATGTGTCGCGTCACAGTGTGATACCTCTGACCGCAGAGATCAGCAGCGAGCGTGTAAAATGAACCTGCGGCGAGGGCGCGTTGGGTGCGTGTGTTTCATGAGCGTGCTGCTCATTGCACAGTGGGTCTCATGAACTGTGCTCACAATACACAGTCCGCCCATGTGGGGTAGTAAAGACTGAAAATAGCGCACGCAGCACATGGCTAGGGGGCTTCTATCCGCTCCATACTGTACTGTGACGTGGCAGGGCCGGCTCTAGGCTCATGGTGGCCCTGGGCAGGGAGCGTAGGTAGGGGGCCCGGAAGAGGGGGTCCGAGCGGGGCGGAGCGCGCAGGCCAGTAAAGAGGGGAGGGGGGTCAGGGAGTTTAGAAGTGGAACAGAGCCAGAGGCCGCCAAATCCCTGCCAGGGGCCACCACGCAAATATGTATCCATCCTCAGAGGATTAATATATTAAGGATATATATTGGCGTGGTGGCCCCTGGGGTTTGGTGGCCCTGTGCAGGTGCACAGCTTGCACATGCCCAGAGCCGGCCCTGGACGTGGAGCAGGAGATGGATGTTTGTTACTTCAGTGAACATTTAAGGACCTCCCGTCCATCAATCCATTCATCCGTCCAATAACCATCCATCCATCAGCCATTTTGTATAAACATCCATCCATCTATCCTTCGACCAGTCCACCCGCCCACCCAGTATCTATTAATTCATCGATCCATCCATCCAATATCATTCATCCATCACCCGTCCTTCCACCAGTCTGTCCATCCATTCATGCACCCATCCAATATCCATCCATTCATCCAACCATCCATCGATCCATCCAATATCATCTATCCATCCATCCATCCACCACCTGTCCTTCTGTCCATTCATCCACCCACCAATATCCATCCATCAGCCATTTTATATAAACATCCATCCATCTATCCTTTGACCAGTCCACCCGCCCACCCAGTATCTATTAATTCATCGATTCATCCATCCAATATCATTCATCCATCACCCGTCCTTCCACCAGTCTGTCCATCCATCCAAGCACCCATCCAATATCCATCCATTCATCCAACCTCCATCGATCCATCCAATATCATCTATCCATCCATCCATCCATCACCCGTCCTTCTGTCCATTCATCCACCCACCAATATCCATCCTTCAGCCATCTTATCTAAACGTCCATCCATTCTTCGACCAGTCCATCCACCCACCCAGTATGCATTCATTCATCGAGCCACCCACCAATATACATTCATCCATTCAACATCGGTCTTCGACAGGTCAGTCCGTCCATCCACCCACCATCAATCAATTCATCCATCCATCATGGCATCCATCCATCGTGCACATCCATCATTTTCTCCAGCCATTCATTCCAATTTTATCCGTCAACCCACCCAACAACGATCCAGCACCCACCCACTTATCTATTTAATATCCAGCCACCCTCCCATATCATCTATCCATCCAAATGCCCACTCTGGTATGGCGGTCGATCCGTCCATTCATCCATACATCCTTTCGCCCACAAATTCATTCCTCCATCTGTTTGTCTGTCCATTTATCAATCTATCCATCCTTCCATTTGTCCGTTGGTTGTCCATCCATCCATCCATCAGTCTGAACCACCCATTCAATATCCTCCATCCACCCAACACCCACCCATCAATTTATTAACCCAACAGCCATCCGCCCAGCAGTCCAATTGCCCATCTATCCACTATCCAACCACCCACCAATTCATCTATTCATTTATCCAGCAACCTACCCTGTTCCATCTGTCCACATGTACATTCATCCATCCACCCAATACCCATCCACCGTCCCATATCATCCCTCCACCCACAAATCATCCCACAGTGCCAAAATACATCCTTTCACTCAATATCCATCTATTCATCCATCCATCCATCCAGTCATCCATCCAACCAACCATCTAACCAACCTTTCGCCCACCTGCTCCCAATCGCACCTCCAATGTGCCATCTGAGTTCTTAAAACAAATGTGAAAATTCAGCAAAATAAGAAAAATAAAAACTAGTTTCCCCACAGCTTGAACTTCGATCACCGCATGGCGACCTCCTCGCATCTCCCCCCACTCCCCCTTCGGCCCCCCTAGGATGAGGTGAAGGGCTCGCTGCGGTTCCAGGGGCAGGTTGGAAGCACAACTTGCACTGCTTGGAACACGTGTTTGCGGTTTAGGCAGCGAGGCCAGGGACTGAATGTGCACTGAGTCCAAGTGAGGCTTTAGAGCAGAAAGGACCCTCATTGCCTGGGAGGGAGCATGTCGTCACCTAGCGCTCCGAGTCCGGCACAGCATGTGAACCATATGCAGGCACGTTACAACTCTGTTGGCTCCCCCCCCCCCCCCCGCCCTCCCCACCACGCCACCACCATCCATTGGTAGCGCCCAGGGCTCGAGTCGGGGTACCGCGCGGGTGGACGGCGTCCCCCCACGTATTTTACCGGGAGCTCGATAACTATAAACTGCGACTGAGTGCAAGCCACCTTTTGTGACTCACTTCCTGTCGTAACGTCAGCATCCCCCACCTCTTTATTTAGGACTTGTAGCGCCTCCGCAGTATCAGTAACTGGGCCTGACCTTTTCTGAGTGTTAAAAGAGCTTCAGGAGCAGAACCCACCGAGCTGTGTTTAGCGGATTTTCGACTTGAAAAAACGGTCACATTGGAATCGGGTGTCAGGGCCCCTTGGGGTTAAAACAAATTCAGGCGGAAGACGGGCTTTGTGCAACTTGGAATGAGATGTGGTATTGCACCCGTCATGCGGATGAGGTAAAAGGTCCCAGCATCCTTTGAAACAAGCACTGGCGTTGCCAATAGGTCTCGCAGTAGGAAAGTTGGAGCTATTGGTTTTGTAAATGACAAAGCCCTTTATGTTTTTAAAATGAAAACAAAAATAAAAGGCATTGTTATTTGCAATTGTAATAGCTCCAACTTCCCTACTGCGAGACCTATTGGCAACGCCAGTGCTTGTTAAGGTTTAGGGATTGTTAAAAGTAAAGGGAGGGAAGGGTCATTTTAGGGCTATGGGGTGGGCAGTGGTAAAGGAAGGTAAGGGTAATTGAACGGTTTAGGAGTGGGCAGTGGTAAAGAGAGGCGAGGGTAATTTTAAGGTTCAGGATTGGGTAGTGGAAAAAAGGAGGTATGGGGAACTTCATGTTTATGGGGCAGGTAGTGGTAAGAGGAGGTTGGGAGTAAATGAAAAAAAAGATAATTGGGGGAACCCCGTCAAAAACGAAAATATTAACCTACAACTACATATATGTATATATGTTTTACTTACCTTACATATGCGTGCAAAAGGCATGTGTGGTTATGTCATGCATTCAACTGAAAAGACCTGTCTGTCATCAGCCTTCCTGAAGTAGCAATCGGGCAAAGATAAAGGAGCAGACCCTGCCGTGAAACTTCCTCACATTTAACAACAGAATCCTCTGACTCACACCCTCTTCCTACCGTTAATGAAATGGCGGTGTTCAGGACGTCTGATCAGGGTTCCCCTGCTAAGAATTCCTCACAGAATGTCTATCTAAAGATAGTCCTGTCTCAAACCTCCAACACTTCAGTATCTTGATCTTCTATTTTCAGCACCAGGAATGCAGGCAATACACTTCCACTGTCTGTGAAAGTTGTATCCCATTCTCCATTTTGTGTCTGATTAAACTAGAGGCTATTCAAAATTAATCCCACTGGTCCTAGCAATCAAACTCTCCCTAGAACACAGAGTTTTGATACCATGTGGATGTTAAACACACACTCTCTCAACACACAGCATAGCAGACAAGGATCTAGATTTCTAAGCTGAACTATACATGAGTAGATCTGTTACCCTTCCTGAGGAAGGATAAATGTCTGTTCAGTATCATTAAGCCACCAAAATCTGTGTGAAGCCACCGCCACTTCACGCCAACAACCCAAGACATGAACAGTTGTCTCATGTTATTATCAAGCATTTGCACTGCATTTGCGGGAGTTAGAGCTATTGGGATTTTAAATGACTGTCATTCAACTATGTTTTGGTTTGGTGTGGAGTGGATATATGTGGTTTGGAGTGGAACTATGTGGGTTGAATTGGATTTGTTAGTTGCGCAATCGTGTGGTGTGTAGTGTATTTGTGTGGAAATTATGTGGCATGGTATGCAATGTAATTATATGGATATTAAACTATGTGGTATGGGTGCTGTACCTTGTTGTCCCATGCTGGGCTAAACAGTTCTGTACTATGCAGCATTGCAATGTGCTGTGCTGGCTTACATTGTCCTGTGCTATGATGTGATGTACGCAGCTGCACCTGGCTGGTGCAGACTGTGCTAAACTCTGTTGTACTATTTTAAACTGCAATGTGGTGGTGTTTACTGCACCAGGATGTGACTTAATCTATGGTATCTGCTTTACGGTTCACATGATGTACCGTGCTCTTCTGCTATGGGTTGCAAAACAATTTTATTAGGCAATCATATAACAACCAAACAAAACAGCGTGGCCGCACTTCACAAATTAAACATTTGGGGCATACTCCATAAAAAGAACAGTATTTATGGTTTATAGGTTTCTCTTTCTTTTGCATACACTGGCAAGTTACGACGACGAGCCTCACTGATGGCAGAGAGCAGTATTACAATAAAAACAAGAGCAGGAATAAGATCGGAAGCAGGGATTACGGAGAACAGAGATGCTACTGGGGGTTGGATGCTGAGTTGGTAATGGAAAGTCTTACATTCATAGATGTTTTTTGAACTCCGTTGTGCTAAGGAGAGGGGGTGGTGGGGTTCTTAAAGCTATCCTACGTGTCCAATTCATTGGGGGGAGGGGTTGCAGGGGTTGAAACTAATTTGTTCTAGATGCCCGGGCAGAGAGCGGGTCATCCGGATTTTAAAGCGTAGGAATGCAGGCTGTGCAATACGAAACAAAGTCGGGCGGTCCCCTTGATTAAAGATTAACCATGGCGACGATGAATGGGTCTGAATGCGTAGTGTGAAGTACAACATATTCATTGATTAGAGCAATGAGTGCTACATGTCATACACAAACTGTAGCTGCTACTTGGGGAAACGGAGCAAAGGCAAGTGCCAGGAGTATCACGCCATGCAGAACAAAACAAATGCGTGCGGCCCCCATGCTTAAAGATATAAAGCATGGGTTGCCGCGCATGGTCAGGCCTTTAATCCTGGAATGCATATTAACTCGGACAGTGCTAATTAAAGTACATCAAGTTGGAAATGTGGGACAGAAGGCAGACATTTTACCTTTCCGCTTGTAGGAATGCTGCACCGGGCAAAACGAAAGAAAGGCGCGCAGGCGCCTTGATTAAATGTAAATCAGTCTGAATGTGTAGTGCGAAGTACAGCGCATTCCTTGATTAGAGCAAGGAGAGCTGCATGTCATAAACAAACTGCTACTCGGGGAAGCAGAGCAATGTCACAGTTTGTAAACCACTGTCCGCACAAAGGAGAAAATATGGCAAGAGGCTCTCGATTTTTGTGCTTGGCGCTCTGCCCCATTGCTGCCATACTTAACAAGCTGGATTTGTATTTAAAACCGAGTTAAGCAGAGGGGCTGAGTCTGCCGGCATAAACGCAATTGATTTCATGGTAGGGGGTGGGGGGAGTTGAGGTTTAAGAGCGGCGCCTGATTCGAAGCGGGCACGGAGGGGGTTACAGAAGGGGGGTGGGGAGGGGGTCAGTTACATCGAAGGGGCACAGTACCGGATTGAAGGTTAGACATTTAAAATGAAAGGGGAGAGGGGAACGGGGGTGGGGTAACCAATGATGGGCTATGCAACTAGAGAGGGTGTCAAATAACAAGGGAGAGAACAACACGAGTGGTGGGGGAACGCACGCACGGAGACAAAGTGAAAAAAAAAAAACAACACGTACCTGATAAATGCACAGCGGCCGGGAAACTGAAACTACGGCCGGCCTGCGGCCGGCCATGAATAATTAGGGGAGGAGAAGCCCTTTGATGTGCTGGGCTGGCCGTAAATGCGCGTGCTTGTTTGGTCACGTGATTCACGTGAACTTAAAGAAAACCGCAGGAATGAAGCCCTTGGTTTGACGAGGATTTTCGAGACATAAATTCTCGCTCCGCTCAATGCGCTTGCGTGCTTTGATAGGTCGCGAGACCTAAAAACAGCTACGCAACAGACAGCGAGCCACCACTTTTCTGGCAACGTAGCCAGGATGTGGAACACACTTCCTAGAGGCCTCAGATGCAACCCCTCCCTCCCCTGCTTCAAAAGGGATCTGAAACTCCATCTCCTCAACAAATGCTTTACCGACCAATGTCAACTAACCTGGAGGCATATTATCAAGAGTGCTGTTAAAATTATCGCCGCTTAATCGGCAGGAAACTGCAGCTAAAGTGACGAATACAGGCTTGATAATAGGCACTAGAGAATTCCCATAGAATCCCTGGTTAGATGTCTAAACTGGGTTTCTATTGGAATTCTATAGAGCATATTATCAAGCCCATTATCGCCACTTTAGCGGCAGTTTCCTGCCGATAAAGCGGCGATAATTTTATCGCCCCGTCTTGATAATATGGCCTCTAGACTTCAATCACCTAGTTGACTCCCCTCTCACTTGACCATCAAGGATAGGTAGTTACTTGACTGTGTCAACCGCCTGCGTTTTTTTTCTCTCTCCCCTTCACTATTTGCATAAATATTATGTTTTCATTATTTCTTTTTTTGCTTCCTTAGGTCCTGGTATGTACTGAAATTTTTCTCTCCTGTGTGTATGTAAAGCACTCTTATACTCATGGATCAAGCTAGCGCTATATAAAACTTTAAAAATAAAAATACATTTAAAAAAAAACCATGCCCCAATCACAGGGAAAACAGACGTCTGTGATTACAGGGAAAGGGG
Source organism: Lissotriton vulgaris (assembly GCF_964263255.1). Classification (NCBI taxonomy): domain Eukaryota; kingdom Metazoa; phylum Chordata; class Amphibia; order Caudata; family Salamandridae; genus Lissotriton; species Lissotriton vulgaris. The sequence continues at coordinate 297,972,552 of NC_141685.1, forward strand.
GGGAGCCCCAGAAGAGGCCAGAAGGCACCCATGAGAACAGCAAGGAGGCACTACTTTATTTGGGTGGACACGAACACCCTTGGGGAGAGTCGCGTCAGGTTCTGGTTTGCCTACAGGACATCAAAAGATAGAAACCAGGAAACATGCCATAAACTATATGATAAAGGCCTTAAAATGAAAAAAATTTATATATATATATATATATATATATATATATATATATTCAACATTTCTCAATGTCTAAAGTACATGCGATGATATATTTGAATTGAGCGACATTTATACATACCAAGTATATTTTTAAGGATACATTCTTGAATACCCCATGGGCAAATTACGTTTCCCTGAGTTACCCAAAATATGTCACGTTGTCTCGTTCTCTGTTTATATAGCCTATATATTCCTACTAAATATGAAGCAAGATTATTTTATATTAACCATTTGTAAGTGAGGATTTTGTAGAGTACATGCCATTTAATGAATTACTTGAATGTGCTCTCAAACTGGATGGTTAAGGAAAAAATACACATTGAAGTATTGGTATGGGCCAAGGATCACACCACTCAGCAGGGGTACTCAGGGTATGGTCTGGGGGCCGCATGCCCTTCTGACCTTTACATGCGGCCCCCTGAGCAGCAGCAGCACTGGGATCCTGTTTACTGGACTCAGCACTAACATTAACAACATTTTAAATATACAGCAAACACTTATTTAAAGGTTCATTGCAGTTAAACAAATGGAAGTAACTACGCCCTTAACTGTAGGAACACCCTCATTTTTAAAGACAACAATCGCATAAACATACTATAGCCTTTTCACCTTAGTAAATCAAATTATAGCAGTGCTTTCAGAAGTATTTTTTTTAAGTGATGGGTTTCAGACATGAATTTAGAAAAAGTTCATGCTTTCCACCCCCTACCCGGACAACAATGCCATTGGTGATCATATACAAGCAGAGGAGATGGTCTGACAATGAAGAAAAAGAAGAGACATTTGAATAAAACAATTGCCCAGGGTCACACAATTTGCTCAAGTGGAAACGCCGGGATTCATCCCAGGTTTTCCGGTTTTACACTGCCAGTTGAGCGCAGCCACTAAATATACATGCTTTGCTTCCCCTACACCCACTTTACACCCCCTCCCTTCCCCTGCTGGCATCAGTGCAGTCCTATTTTCACACCAAAGACCAAACTTTGTGGCCAGGAACATTTTTGTAAGTACCCATGGATCACACAGTGTTGTCATGTGGGGAAGCCAGGATTAGAGTTCAGGATTGTATATCTGCATATTTGGTAGGGTTACATCCCTCTCTCTTCCATTTAACACCAAAGGTCAGTGCTTTGTTGTTCAGTTCCTCGATTAATGTTATTCACTTAGTCTTAATATATGGAGTTTAATAATACACTTATCACACCTAATGTAAAACTGACACTATATATGCAGATATATGCATGTGAGTAGTCATAAGATTTAAAGGTGTTTCTCTTCTGGTTGAAATGCGTGGACAGACACTGAAGGTCGAAATCAAAAGCAGCCTCCATGTGGCTCTGAGAGCCCAAAGGGGTTTATTGCAAGCCTCTTACACAGCCGGAGCGTCACTTGTAATATGGGAAAACGTGGGGTACCGGCAGCGCAAGGGACTTGTAATTAAGCCCCTTACTTGTTTGCTATTTATTTAAATACGTTTTATTGAGCCTCGAATAAAATCGTTCTTTTTAAGTCAGTGGAATCAGCAGTAGCATGAACATGAAATAGCCTCTCCGCCTTCCCTTATTCTGCGGTCTCACCTGGCATGATAGACGGATTTGAGGAGAGCTCAGCCCCACAAGGAGCGTAATAAATGATTTACAAAAAACCACAAAGAGCTCATGGAGAACAGACAGAGTTTGCTCCTCGGTTACAGCGCTTTAATGAGACGTAGGCGCTGTGCAGCACGGCTTAAGAGAGACGCCTTCCATTGCTTAAAATGTTTCACTTAAAAATATGGGGAGTTGGGGAGAGGGGTAAATACATTCTCCCATCTCACACAGTACCTACGACTTGACAGCCCAGCTCCCCCAGACTCACTGGCACTCTCCCTCCTGCGGGCAGGCCAGCGCTAGGCGCTACAAACAGCCTCTGCATGTTTTAACACTAGCGCTATATGCACGGGCAGGATTCGGCTCGCTGAACCGGAACAGTTCACGAGAAATTTAAAAACACGAACAAAGATTCACTTCACAGCACCATTTTCCAAATAAAATGTTGGACGAGCCATGCGAAGGCTCAAAACTGGCTGAAAGGAGGGCTGCTGAAACCGCTCGTCACCCCTGCACGCGTGGCTGTGCCCTGCTGTCTCTCGCCCTTCTGGGTCGCTTGTCCCCTCGGACCCTTCCTTCCTGGCTCCAGACGGCCGCCTCTGTCTCTCGGCACTCTAGAATAAACACTCTCACCCACTCATTTTACTGTAATCCTCTCTCTTTCTCCCTTTGGTCTCGGCTGCATTTCTATCCACCTTTTTTTTATTCCTCGTATCCATGCAGATGTAAAGCGCTCTGACGTCTACTTAGACTATTTCAGCGCTATATTAAAACTTAAAAGAAGGAATGTCTGAATAGAACCACGAGAGCTTCCAATACTTTGGGGTCTGTCTGTCACGTTGTTTCTCTGCGGCAGCAAACCACGTATATTGTACTGCAGTTGCATCAGCAAGAAAGACCACATTTTACAAAAAAATGTCCTCTGAATAACACATTGTTAGCCCCAAATTCAGAGTTATTAAAATAACTACACAGTATCTTGGGCACATTACAAAAATGCGTGGGTTTTATTCCCTCTTGTTTTTCATTCATTATATTTTACCATATCAATTGCTGCATGGTCTGTACACAATGAAAAAGATTGCAAGTGCTTTTGGACAACCACCAAACTCGGAACAAAACATTATATATAAAATCATTGTCACTTATTTCTAGTTGTACCTATTTTCATTACTTTTTGTTTACAATGATTAGTTTTTTTTAAGGGGGAAAAAATATAAATCGCAGACAAAAATGACTTTGCTGAATTTATTATTTTGTGTACTTTAAAAAAATGTATAGCTTAATGGATGCACCCATGGGTTTCATGCCTGTTCCCACAAAAAAAAACAGTATGTAGGTAGAAACCACACACGTACAAAAAATCAGACCTATTGACTACCAGTTTGAGAATTGCAAAAACCATAGTAAAAGGCAAAGCTAGATGCACACACACACACACACACACACGCACACACACACACACACAAATATATATTATTATATATTAACTTTGCCTTTTCCTGACAGCTGGGTGGAAGGTGATATAAGCGCAGCAAACCTTTTGTTGATTTTTAAAAAACAAATCTTGCAGAGCACTTTTTCCAATTTTTCCTAAATACAAAAGTTTGCTACATTTTGGGATTTTGTTCTTGGTTCCATCCAGGTGAATCCACACCACCTTGGTAAACTCCTCAACAGAGAAGAGTTGGAATAGATTGTACAAAATGAAATTGACCCAATCTGTGCAATGCCCCTGCCCTATCCGAAGCAATGGAGGCATAGAAAATCTCTTTTGCAACTTCTTTCTCTTTTTTTCACCCTGAAATGTCATTCAGTACCAATAAGAAAGAAGGGTTTATTTATTTATTTGATTTGATTATTTGCACAGTTACTTAAAACCATTGCAATAATACCATCGACAATAAAACTTTAAAGACTTCAGAAATGCTGTGTTGTGCAAGTATTAAAATAAAATAATTTCTCAAGGGAAAGAGATCCGGCACAATAGCAATGCTGAAGAAAAAAAAACATAATTATCTATGATAAAACCTGATTTGCCCCTGCGGCTATTAAAAGTATTTTTAGTTTTCAAAGTGCAGGTGCAAAAGTGCAGGAGAGATCAGATGAGCACTTAAAGGCAGGAAGGGCTGGTGCAAAAGATTGTGGCAAGAAGTCCCAATTGCAGGCCTAGACTGAGCATCGAGGGTGACCTGGTCTGAGGCTGTTAGTCATTGAAGTGAGCAAGAGTTCCATAGCAATGGGCAAAAGATGCAGGGGATCATCGGCCGAAAGTAGGATATGCTCAGTCGTTGCTTCTGTTTTGACCGGACTGACCCGTATCGACATTATTATGCACTCCAAACAGCCGGTCGCTCATTTTGTCAGTCTAAGTTCTTGCAAAATTAATTTGGGTAAAATTAGCTTAGTGTCAAATGTGGTTAAAAAGCGTAAAGGTTAATAGTAGCCCGATATCCCATGGATCATTTTATTTTATTTATTTTTATTTTTATTTTTAAAGTTTTATATAGCGCTAGTTTGACCCGTAGGTATCAGAGCGCTTTACATACACACTGTAAAAAAACAGAAGGAAATTGCATTACATAGTAGGCAGGCAGTAAGGCAGAAAACCAGAGATCAAAAAAATGCAGCATGAAAAATAAGTAAACAGTGCTTTCCGAGGGGGAGAGAACAAAAAAAAGGTGGTTAACAGAGTCCGGTCACCAACTATCCTTGCATGTCAAGAGCGAGAGTAGTCAACTCGGATATTGAAGTCTAGGACCATCTTGAAGGCCGGTGAAATTGCAGGATGTGTGAAATATATGAAATAAGAAAGTGGAACATGTCTGGGAGAACATTCTAGAAGGTCGACATGATACCTCTTCATTGAAGCTAGAAGAGCAGGGGTTTATGGGATGTAAGAAATGTATTTGACTCGCAGAGTTGAGAACAAATATAGCACGAGGCAGGCCGATTCGTTTTTGAGGAGTTTTGGCAAAACCTACCAAGTGCTCCGTCTGGCACTGCAACATGTGCAGGGTACCAGCCTGGCTAGGGTCAGACTCGGGCTTGCCTGACCGGTGCTTGTCTGTCTTTGGGTGGATCCCCACCGACACCAGGAAGACGGTCACCCAGGTCCTCGTCACCAGCCGACTGGACTACGGGAACACCCTCTACGCTGGAACCACAGCCAAACTCCCGCGCATACGAACGCCTCTGCATGACTCATCCTGGACATCCCCCGCCACAGCCACATCTCTCCCCAGCTGAGAGACCTGCACTGGCTCCCCGTCAACAAGAGGATCACGTTCAGACTCCTCACCCACGCACACAAGGCTCTCCACGCGCCAGCCTCGCCCTCGCCACCGTCCCACGCATTCGCAGAACCACCGCCGGAGGAAGATCCTTCTCCTACCTGGCGGCCAAGACATGGAACTCCCTCCCCATCCACCTACGGCTGACCCAGGACCATCTCTCCTTCAGGAAACAGCACAAGACCTGGCTCTTTGAGCAGTAGCGGCTCCACCCCCCCCCCCTCCCCCCCCCGCACAGCGCCTTGAGACCCTCACGGGTGAGTAGCGCACTATACAAATTTGATTGATTGATTGATTGGGAACTTGAGAGTGGCTTGGGGCATAAAACCCTTCTCAAAATGTTGGTTTCCTGTGGCCTACAAGAGAAGGTGGCATCTGGGCTTTTAAAGATTGTGTAGTTTCTGCTCAGGTTGCTAGCCTTGATTGCGTTTCCTCTTCATTCCTAATTCAAGGGGTGTGCTGTACTCTGAACGCAGCTATAGTTTCTGCGAATTACGGGCACCTGCCCTCCTGGATCACAAGCCCTCTTTCTATGAGACAGCATCCTTGCAACCCAACAATACCTAATCTCAGTCTGTCTATTCACCCCACCAACCATTCTCACCAACTCACACCAGTCATCACACTTCAGGCCAATGAATGTCATCTACCACAAGGAAACCTGGGCCAATGAATACATGGAATGGTTCCTTGAGGGCATAAAGTGAATCCAAATAGTCAACAATAAACAAAAATCTCTGGAATAGCCATTAACATTGGGTTATGAAGTTGCGTGCTACTCATCATAAAGCCCTTCAACGCTTCATCAGGGGTTCTAAGAGCTATATTAATGCAATTATAATATAATCCACATTGAAAAGGGCTTCTTACCCCTGAAGAGGTGCACATGATTAAGGGCCTGATGGTCAGACCCTCTCTGCCATAGAACACCCCCATGCCCTGACCCTCCACCTTCACAACCAGAGAAAAGCCGTAGTCTTTGACCGCCAGGCCCTCCAAGCCAAAGAATAACCCTCTACCATGACCCTCAACCATCACAGCCAAAGAACAGCCATTGTCATAACCATCAGCCCATCACAGCCAGAGTGACCACAAGCTCCGACCCTCACAGCCAGAGAACAGATCCAGGCCTGGTCCCTCCCTGACGCCCGCAGCACAGAAACAGTCCCAGGCCCTGACCCTCACAGCCAGAAAACAGCTCCAAGCTCAACCCTCACAGCCAAATAACAGCTCTAGTCCCTGACCCTCATGTCCAGAGAACAGCTCAAGTCCCTGACCCTCACAGCCAGAGAACAGCTCAAGTCCCTGACCCTCACAGCGAGAGAACAGCTCAAGTCCCTGACCCTCACAGCCAGAGAACAGCTCAGGTCCCTGACCCTCGCGGCCAGAGAAAAGCTCAATCCCTGACCCTCACAGGCAGAGAATAGCTCCAGGCCCTGACCGTCACAGGCAGAGAACAGCTCAGGTTCCTGACCCCCACGGCCAGAGAACAGCTCAAGTCCCTGACCATCACAGCCTGAGAACAGCTCAGGTCCCTGACTCCAACAGCCAGAGAACAGCTCAGGTCCCTGACCCCAACAGTGAGGAAACAGTCCCAGGCCCTGACCCTCACAGCCAGAGAACAGCTCAAGTCCCTGACCATCACAGCCAGAGAACAGCTCAGGTCCCTGACCCCCACAGCCAGAGAACAGCTCAGGTCCCTGACCCCAACAGTGAGGAAACAGTCCCAGGCCCTGACCCTCACAGCCAGAGAACAGCTCCAATCTCAACCCTCACAGCCAAAAACCAGCTCTAGTCCCTGACCCTCATGTCCAGAGAATAGCTCAAGTCCCTGACCCTCACAGCCAGAGAACAGCTCAAGTCCCTGACCCTAACAGCCAGAGAACAGCTCAAGTCCCTGACCCTCACAGCCAGAGAACAGCTCTAGTCCCTGACCCTCACGGCCAGAGAACAGCTCAAGTCCCTGACCCTCACAGCCAGAGAACAGCTCAAGTCCCTGACCCTCACAGCGAGAGAACAGCTCAAGTCCCTGACCGTCACAGGCAGAGAACAGCTCAAGTCCCTGACCATCACAGCCAGAGAACAGCTCAGGTCCCTGACCCCTCACAGCCAGAGAACAGCTCATGTCCCTGACCCTCACGGCCAGAGAACAGCACAGGTCCCTGACCCTCACGGCCAGAGAACAGCTCCAAGCTCAACCCTCACAGCCAAATAACAGCTCTAGTCCCTGACCCTCATGTCCAGAGAACAGCTCAAGTCCCTGACCCTCACAGCGAGAGAACAGCTCAAGTCCCTGACCGTCACAGGCAGAGAACAGCTCAAGTCCCCGACCATCACAGCCAGAGAACAGCTCAGGTCCCTGACCCTTCACAGCCAGAGAACAGCTCAGGTCCCTGACCCTCACGGCCAGAGAACAGCTCAGGTCCCTGACCCTCACGGCCAGAGAACAGCTCCAAGCTCAACCCTCACAGCCAAATAACAGCTCTAGTCCCTGACCCTCATGTCCAGAGAACAGCTCAAGTCCCTGACCCCAACAGTGAGGAAACAGTCCCAGGCCCTGACCCTCACAGCCAGAGAACATCTCCAAGCTCAACCCTCACAGCCAAATTACAGCTCTAGTCCCTGACCCTCATGTCCAGAGAACAGCTGAAGTCCCTGACCCTCACAGCCAGAGAACAGCTCAAGTCCCTGACCCTCACAGCCAGAGAACAGCTCAATCCCTGACCCTCACAGGCAGAGAATAGCTCCAGGCCCTGACCGTCACAGGCAGAGGACAGCTCAGGTCCCTGACCCCCACGGCCAGAGAACAGCTCAAGTCCCTGACCATCACAGCCAGAGAACAGCTCAGGTCCCTGACCCCTCACAGCCAGAGAACAGCTCAGGTCCCTGACTCTCACGGCCAGAGAACAGCTCCAAGCTCAACCCTCACAGCCAAATAACAGCTCTAGTCCCTGACCCTCATGTCCAGAGAACAGCTCAAGTCCCTGACCCCAACAGTGAGGAAACAGTCCCAGGCCCTGACCCTCACAGCCAGTGAACAGCCCCAGGCCCTGAGCCCCACGGCCTCCCCAGCCAGACAGCACACAGCCCCAGTCCGGACCTCCAGCTCCCAGAAGCAGGCAGCAGGCAGCAGGCAGGCCCTGACTCTAAGCCTCGGCCGCCCAGCCTGAAGGAACCCTGTGCCCTCGGGCCCTGGGCTTCTTCAGGTTGCACCGCCCACCCCTCTGGGTCAGTGTATAATTTGAGGCGGAGCGCGCCACAGTCCTCTGTGGCAACCGGTACTTATTTTACACCCAAGATGAAGAGTGGAAGACGGAAATGGAGGACGACGTGATAGGTAGAACAACTACGACGCAGGGAAAAGCAGGAGTGAAAAACACCCTGCAAGATTGAGAGAAAGAGACAGGAGTCGGTGGTGGTGGAAGAAAGAGGCATGAGGTGGAATCACAACTTTGCAGCATTGCTGTTGGACAGCCAGTGCCGGATTAAAGCCTGTGCAGGCTCCTAGGCAAGCGACCCCCCCCCCTCCCCCACCCCCTTCCTAACCCCACCTCCTTGCAAAGTATCCTCTAATATCCAATGCACTGGATTTTTTTTTACGAGAGTTGAGCTTTTAAGAGACAAACTGTTATGTGAATCTGATGTCTCTATTTTATGTACTTTACGTTGTTAATGGGTAGATTACATTGATACAATATTTTCTCTATATGGTCTTTAATGTGACGTTTTCATTTCTCTGAGTAGATTCATTTTTGTTCTATCTTTTAGACACAATATTTAAGAAAGCTTGATTGGAATTTCCTTTCAAAAGCAAATCAGTATTATTTTGATCCGTTGCCACAGGGCCCCTGAAAGGATTGGGGCCCCTGAAAGGATTGGGGCCCCCATAGGCTGTGCCTACTTTGCATATTTGCTAGTCCTGCACTGTCGGCAAGCCCTGACTCAGCAGACCGACCGTCCATTGGTGGTGACGTGTCACTGACGGTTGCTGTGGTCGACTCGGGGCAGCGCCCCAAAGACCACCCGACTCAAGGAGCTACAGATTCAAGAGATTTTTGAAAAATGCAGTAACTTGTCGAGAACTAACTTCCTGGGGTTTAAACCTTTCTTTTCTAAATTGTAGTTTATCTGTACCACGGCACTATGGTTTTCCTGGATGACAGGCGACCTGCACTTCTCAGCGTGAACAATTTCTAATTCCACAGTTGCCCAACGCGCTGCGCTCTGACGCTGTTTGTCGAGGGCTCCTATTGAATTAACGGCCCTGGTGCGAGGCCCCGTGCCCACAGCCAGTCTGCGACGCGGTGCTCGGTGCGCGCCATTTCTCTAAGATGCCCGCAACGTAGGAGAAGTAGGCATACTTCCATACATTATTCTCGGGTCTATTATGTAGAGCGGAACCATGCTACGTCTAAGATCACTGACCACATACATTATTACCGAAGAATATTTGTAAACGCGGTATTGACCTCGCAAGGATAAGCAGCCGAGTCGTCCCCTCCAGGCAGAGAGGTTGCCTAAACGGATTGTGAGAACGGGTGGCGGGAAATGGGGTCAGTGCCTGGCAGATATGTACCGCACCAGGCGCTATACCCGTCCTTGGGTTTGAAAACGATGAACAGCAGCTGGCAGAAAGGCAGCACTGAAGGTCGAGAGGGCACAAGAGAGCTATGTCCACGAAGCCAGCTGGTTATCCAATTACAATGCAAAGATCTGCATAAAATACTCATATCGCGCAGTAACAAAATTGTGGTCACTAACACAGCAGACATAATACGTTTCATGTGCAGGAATACAAAGTACAAAACGCGTGTCCTGCTGACATCGGTATGCCGCACAGTTGATGACACGCCGAGGCCGCGCTCTTTGCACCAGTTAGGGGCAGGGGTGCAGTCACATGCAGCGCCTCGAAAGGAGAGGGAGTGGCGACATGCTGCGCATAAAGCGCCTCGAAAGGAAGGGGGCACAAGAAAGAGACCTACTGACACATGCAGCGCCTCAGAAGGAAGGCGAGAGCAGGAGAGAGAGGGGTGGAAGGAAGGAGAGAGGAAGAGAGGTGCAGTCACATACAGCGCCTCGAAAGGAGAGGGAGTGGCGACATGCTGCGCATAAAGCGCCTCGAAAGGAAGGGGGCAAGAAAGACACCTGCTGAGACATGCATCGCCTCAGAAGGAAGGCGAGAGCAGGAGAGAGAGGGGTGGAAAGAAAGAGATGAAGAGAGGTGCTGACACAGACAGCGCCTCGAAATTAAAAAGAGGGGAAAAGGTGGAGGGAGTAAAGTGGAAGGAAGAGGAGAGAAAGAGAGAGGGAGATGTAGACAGATACAGCGCCTCGAAAGGAAGGTGAGAGAAGGAGAGAGGTGGAGGGATGGAGAGCGGAGGAGCGAGAGAGATGGAGCAACATACAGCGCCTGGGAGGAAAGGAGAGAGTCGCTGTCACGTATAGCGCTTTGCAAGAAAGGAGAAGGAGAGCGTTGCAGGGACAATGGTACTGGCACTTCAGTATTACAAGCGAAGAAATGGAGGGGTAGGCTGGGAGAGAGGTGCTTACACTGACGGGGCCACAGGGAAGACAGAGGGGCAGGGAGAGGCGTGCTGACACCGACAGGGCCCCAGGAAGACAGAGGGGCTGGGAGAGAGGTGCTTACACTGACAGGGCTCCAGGAAGACAGAGGGGCAGGGAGAGTCGTGCTGACACCGACAGGGCCCCAGGAAGACAGAGGGGTTGGGAGAGAGGTGCTTACACTGACAGGGCCCCAGGAAGACAGAGGGGGCAGGGAGAGGGGTGATGGCACAGTAAATGCCTCAGGAGGACAGAGGGGGCAGGGAGAGGGGTGCTGATTCCGACAAGAGTCCCAGGAAGACAGAGGGGCAGGGAGAGGCGTGCTAACACCGACAGGGCCACAGGGAAGACAGAGGGGGCAGGGAGAGTGGGTGCGGACACCAACAGAACCTCAGAAGGGCAGAGGTAAAGGGAGAAGGGTGCCAACAGTACATGGTCGGAGGTGCTGACACCGACAGTGTCTCAGGAGGACATAGAGACAGGGAGAGGGGGAGAGGGGGAGAAGGGTGCTGGCATCGACAGTGTCCTGGGGAAAGGAGGGGACAGGGGCTCTGACACCGACAGAGTCTCAGGAAGACAGAGGGGTCAGGGAGAGGGGTGCTGACACCGACAATGTCACAGAAAGATTGCAGTGGGGGTGTGGGGGGGGGGGGGGCGACAAGAGGAAGAAGAATGCAAAGGGGCAGGGTGTGTGAAGTAAAACGGCCCAAGACGCGCTTTGAAAATGACATTGTATCTTAATTGTGACATGACGGAGGAGGAAAGTAGAAAAAATCTCGGGAGCACGACAGACCCGAGTTGTCTTCCTTTGATGTGGTGTTTTACACCCCCTCAGACACCCGTCTTTTCACACCATTGGTTTATCTTCTAAGGCACCGACTGGTGCCGACCTAAAACCGATAAGAGCACACCGCGTTCACTTGACAAAGATGCCCCAAGGGCAGGCGAGCAGCTGCCCAAGATCAAACGGCGCGTTCTAACGCAGAGATGCGATTTAAAGACAGGAATCAGGAATTCGGAGCCAGCCCCAGACCCACCCACTCAGATCCTCTCCCTGCCTCGAAGACCCCGGTTATTATATCACTTTGTGATGCTGTTGTAACTTGTTATCAGTCACCATTTGGCAGTTGTCCGTGAGGTAGCGCACAGTCGACCATTTATCAGGCATCGCAACACATTACGAGTACAGGGTCCGCGCTCAAAGAGCATCTGTAATGGCGCTAATCACACCTGGTTATCGCCCTTGTTGTATGAAATATGAATACATTTTTCCTGTATTAACTGCAATGTGATGTAACATGTTAATCTGCGCTTTAGAAAATATGTAAGTGGATCAGATAAATAGCACACGTATGTCACTGGCGTGGTGTCGTACAGAGGTGGGCTTCTGGGGGGCAACTTATGTCACCGGTGTGATGTCATGGAGCGCAGAGGGCTTCTGGGGTGCACACATATGCCACCAGTGTGGTGTCATAGAGCGGTAGGCTTCTGGGGTGCCACTTATGCATTGGTGTGGTGTTGCAGACCTGCGGGCTTCTGAGGTGCACACTTGTGATAGCTGTGTGTGTCGTGCAGCCATGGGTTTCTGTGGTGCACACGCATGCCACTAGAGCGATGGACTTCAGAGGTGCACACTTGGGCCACTGGTCTGGTGTCATAGAGAGCAGAGGGCTTCTGGGGTGCCCACTTATGTCACCTGTGTGGTGTCGTAGAGCGGAGAGGGCTTCTAGGATGCACCTTATGCCACTGGTGTGGTGTTGTAGAGGGGTGGTATTCTGGGGTGCACACGTACGTCACCGGTGTGGTGTCGTCGAGTGAAGAGGGCTTCTTGGGTGCACACTTATGTCACTGGTGTTGTGTCGTAGAGCGGTGAGGTTCTGGGGTGCATTTTTATGTCACTGGTGTGGTGTGGTTGAGCCATGGGTTTCTGAGGGGCCCACTTATGACACCATTGTGGTGTTGTAAAACGGAGACGGCTTCTGGGGTGCACACTTGTGCCACTAGTGTGGTGTCCTAGATCGATGGGCTTTGGAGGTGCACACTTGTGCCACTGGTGTGGTCTCGTAGAGCGGTGGGCTGTTGGGGTGCCACTTAGGCCACTGATCTGGTGGTGTAGAGCTGTGGGCTTTGGAGGTGCACACTTGTGCCCCTAGTGTGGTGTCCTAGAGCGAAGGGCTTTGGAGGTGCACACTTGTGCCACTGGTATGGTCTCGTAGAGCGGTGGGCTGTTGGGGTGCCACTTGTGCCACTAGTGTGGTGCCCTAGAATGATGGGCTTTGGAGCTGCACACTAGTGCCCCTAGTGTGGTGTCCTAGAGCGATGGGCTTTGGAGGTGCACACTTGTGCCACTAGTGTGGTGTCCTAGAGCGATGGGCTTTGGAGGTGCACACTAGTGCCACTAGTGTGGTGTCCTAGAGCGATGGGCTTTGGAGGTGCACACTTGTGCCACTAGTGTGGTGTCCTAGAGCGATGGGCTTTGGAGGTGCACACTAGTGCCACTAGTGTGGTGTCCTAGAGCGATGGGCTTTGGAGGTGCACACTTGTGCCACTAGTGTGGTGTCCTAGAGCGATGGGCTTTGGAGGTGCACACTAGTGCCACTAGTGTGGTGTCCTAGAGCGATGGGCTTTGGAGGTGCACACTTGTGCCACTAGTGTGGTGTCCTAGAGCGATGGGCTTTGGAGGTGCACACTGGTGCCACTAGTGTGGTGTCCTAGAGCGATGGGCTTTGGAGGTGCACACTTGTGCCACTAGTGTGGTGTCCTAGAGCGATGGGCTTTGGAGGTGCACACTGGTGCCACTAGTGTGGTGTCCTAGAGCGATGGGCTTTGGAGCTGCACACTAGTGCCACTAGTGTGGTGTCCTAGAGCGATGGGCTTTGGAGGTGCACACTTGTGCCACTAGTGTGGTGTCCTAGAGCGATGGGCTTTGGAGGTGCACACTTGTGCCACTAGTGTGGTGTCCTAGAGCGATGGGCTTTGGAGGTGCACACTTGTGCCACTGGTGTGGTGTCCGAGAGCGATGAGCTTTGGAGCTGCACACTAGTGCCACTGGTGTGGTCTCGTAGAGCGGTGGGCTGTTGGGGTGCCACTTAGGCCACTGATCTGGTGGTGTAGAGCTGTAGGCTTTGGAGGTGCACACTTATGCCACTGGTGTAGTATCGTACAGGGGTTGGCTTCTGGGGTGCACAGTTAGGATACTGGTGCGGTGTTGTAGACCTGTACACTTCCAGTTACGTGCATGTGGTGTCTGTGGCAGACTGGACTCTGTGGTGCAGCGCCTGTGCACCATGTTGCTTCGTACTTGTGTGTCTGTGCGCTCTGTGTCCACAAATGTCAGCGACTCCCCACTCCCTCCCTTATTGCGCAGTATTACTCAGTGTTTTAATGCACCCCCATGCCTCTCTTGGGTTGTGTACCAGAACACCGAGGACAGAAATATGAGCCTGACAAGTCTTCTGCTAAAAATACTGAAAAGCAGAATATTGTGAAAGTATGTGTACATATAGTTATAAATTGTATGTTCTTAATGCCACGTCTACGTACATTTAAGATAAGTAAGTAATTAAAGGTATGTATAGGTTTACTGTTCTTATCTCCACGTCTACGTGCCTTGCAGATAAGTATTTAAACGTATAGATTTACTGATCTTAATGCAAACCTATATACCTTGACGATATATGTATATATATATATATATCAACAAGATACGTGGATGTGGAGTTAAGTATAGAAAATCTATAATTACCTTCCTCCACTTACCCACGATATTCTACTAGTTGATATTCTTACCACATTATTTGCCAAGTTGACATTAAAATCTCGATATTTTGGGAGTAAACCCTCCCCCTGCCCACTTCTCTTCAGCATCATAAATATATATACACACACACACACAAGCACACACACACACACTCTATTACGTTCCTCAATGTTATGCAGATAGATAGATAGATAGATAGATAGATAGATAGATAGATAGATAGATAGATAGATAGATAGATAGATAGATAGATCGATCGATAGGTAGGTAGGTAGGTTTAGGTCTCACCACAATCTTTCCTTTTTCAGTGAATTTAAGAGTTCTGTAATGATTTAGTTTTGCAAGCCTTATCTGTGCTGCCTGTAAAATGTAAGCATGACATTATAGTAGCAGGAAATCCTCAGACTGTGCTTTCAAGTTCTCGAAAGTAAGAAGCTTGCACATTTTGACGTGAAGTCTCCAAATAAAATAATATTGCTTTATTTTTTTAATTACAGGTAGCTGCATTCTGCACCTTTGGGGATGAGCCCTAACGTCCACTGTGGTGGTTATGTGCCAGGAATACATTCATATATGTAATTTTTTATTTACACTGGGTAAACTAATATTATAAGTACATTTATTTTTTATTTTTTAAGTTTTATATAGCGCTAGTTTAACCCGTAGGTATCAGAGCGCTTTACAAACACACAGTAAACAGCAGAAGGACACTACATTACATCGTAGGCCGGCAGCAAGGAAGCAAACCAAAGAAAAAGAAAAAACGAAAAAAATACAGCATGGGAAATAAATATGCCGTGCAGCGGAGGTGTACCTACTTAATCTGCTCAGCTAATTTTTCGATAGCCAGTTCTAAAGAAAAAATGACTTGGAAATGTAATGCACATATCTCTGTTCTGGGGTCCTCCATTAACCTTTAACCTATTGGCCAACTTGAAGAATAATTTACAGAATTGAACGAGAGTGAATCAAGTTTCTATTTTGTGAAGGTTCATGCTGACTTCTTAAATGATGCAGACTTTGTTAGTTATACAGTAAATGCCTGTTTTTTCAGTGGTAAATGGGACCTGCTGGTAACTAGAGAAAGACTACTGCTTCTCTCTAATATATTACATAGTTGGTGACTTTTATTGCATAAAGTCAGTAGATTTAAAGCCCACAACTCACAAAGATTGTGTAATACTCTTGAATGATTTGACTTAATTTCCAGACGTTACATTTCTCGAATGAATTATGTATTTCATGAAATAGTAGACTTAGAACCTGAGCTTCTCGTCTGATTTCATATTCGACGAGTATGACCATGCATTTAGATAATGACACATCAAAACACACAGCGTAGGATCATTCTTGCCCAGCATTCTCAAAAAGTAAATAAAATATACTTATTTCACTGTAATCAGTGCTGCAATGTTAGCTAGATCATGAAGATAATATCTATAAGACTTGTAATGTGTACAGAATAATTATTTTAGGAACCAAACATGTTCTGTAACCCCCCACACACACTTTGCGACTAACATACATTAAATGTTTTCCAATGTTACTACGGTGAGCCCAAAAAATACAGCCCTTTTAGCTTGCAGTTTTCAATAAACATTTTCCCATAGCTGCACCAATGTTCTCATGTAAAATAAAAATACTTATTAGTGCATCTGTGTTGATGGTTCTAACCTGACATCTGGGGTGCCGTGGTCTAATACATCTTGAGGCCAGGGGCTGGTAAAGAGGTTGTAGTATGAATATTGAGGAGGAAGTATTGAGGAGGGAATATTGAGGTCACACAATTTCATGACCAGTATATTGAGTACCAAACTATCGAGAAGGTAAGTACACAGAGGGAGGTATAGATTTATTGTTCTTAACTCCACATCTACGTACCTTGAATGTCTATATATTGGCAGAGTATGTAAATCTGGAAGTTAGGTATATAAAATATATACATACTTAGCTGTCTATATTTTGGTCCTCGGCATCATGATATTGCGTCACCTCAATACTCCCTCCTTCACATTTCAAAACCAATGTCACCGGAAATTGCTTCATAGAACCCTAGTATGATACATCTTATTCCTTTTTATATCATGTGCTCATATTGGTACAGTTAGCAAGCACTTTTTTCACATAGTAATTCTTTTATTTAAAACAGTAAGTTAAATATTGGACTATATTGTTTGGTCGTCTATCTTAAAAAGAACAGAAAAGTTCCAAATAGTTTGAGTGGATGGCATATGGACTGAAAGTGAAAACAACATTTGTTGTGTTAAGAAGTACAATTTTCTCTAAAGGTGGAGACCTTTGCAGCTGCACTCTGCAATTTTCAATGAGCATTTGAGGCCTAATTGCAGTTCGAATGTTCACGGTATGTTGATCAGTCATGGAGAGGATGCTGATGGAACAAGGGGCTGTTATAAAGGCGGGCAACGCTTGGATGCTTTCTAAATCTAAATGCATTGTCATCCTTACACATTAATTAGCTGCTGAGAGGGAAATACGACACTGACTAGGACTCCCATTGGATGAAATTCATAATACATACGAATCATCGAGGTTTCAGTGAGTTATGGAAAATAATTTCTGGTTAATTCATCACCCCTGTGAAATGTGGGTTTCGGATGCAGCAGGTGCTACCCAGCAAAGAAGCTAAAGAAGCAACACGCACGTATGACACATAGACACATATACATACACATGCCTGTATACGTACAAGAATGCACAAAAAAAGGAAGAGTTGTCGATGTAAATAATATATTCATTGGTCAGCACAAGCTTGTGACGATTCATCGAGCAATACTGCTAATTTGCTGTGTAATTTATTGCTCCATATGTGACACAAATGTCTTCAAATTACATCTGACAACTTCACATTCTACATACACACACATATACATATATGTATGTATATATATATATAAATATATTTATATATCTATACACACATACATATATATATATGCTCACACACACACACTTACATTATAGATACATATTTTAAAAATAGACATTTACAGCTATTTAACAATGAACCTGCTGCATAATATTACACTTTAACAAACACACAAAAGTTTTCAGATTAGTAGGAAGTCATGGCTTCGTCCTCTGTCATGCCAGCTAGGGGCTTACAAAGATTGGTACAGCCTCGTGTACCCCAAAGGCTGCACATATCTCATGATTGCGGAGAAAGAGAAATCCTTACCTTGTCTGAAGAAGGCAGGCAGGGAAATGCGGGGGGTGGGAGGGCAGGGGAAAATAAAACAGGATCTCGCTCAATGGTGCATGTTCTCTGCTCCTAGCCAGGGGAGCTTATGCACTGGACACACTGATAGCCTTTCTGATCACTCTGTGCAGAGCCGAACTTTAATATATATATATCTATAGGTATCTTTATATACACACAAAATCATAGTAGTTGGCAAAGTGTTTGACACTGTGTCAAGTGGCAGCTTTTTTTGTGTCACAATGCATATAATTGTCTTTTTGCTCAAGGTTTTTACCGTCATGACAAATTATGATTTATTAAATATATATACACATTTCATATGCAAGGATGATGTTATTCTTTTCTCTTTACTCCTGCAGCAGTACTGCTACGGCCAGCCTGGCAGAAACAGAGTTAAAGTTCCTCTTCTTCAATGATATCACTGGGAAGGCCTGGGATTGGGCAGCGGACCGCTGCCTCCTGATTGGTTGTCGTGGTGCCAGGGCAGGAGACTTCTGGAAGCAGACCTCTGGTTGGCAGGCAGCGGGGCTCCAGCAGCGTGTAGGGAGACAGGGCAGCTTCTCTGCCCATGGAAACACACAGGAGCTGCGAGGAGGCGACGAGGGAGCCTGGAGGGGGGGAGGCAGGGTGGCGTTCACCTCACCACCCCTCCACCCTGCCTGGTGCTCTCACCTTGGGGGAAGAAAACGGAGAGGGTCGCTAAGAAAATGAAATTTACAGGAAACCTGCAGGATAGAAGGGTCTTAATTTAGAAAGCGACAGAAAAACTCGCACAGCCATGATGTGGTAATCGATGACGTCATCACTGTCACCTTTACCTCGCCTATTGCTGTATTTGGGTGTTGAAGTGGAACTAATGAGGTGAAACTTTGCCCAGACTGTTAACTTGTGTACAGATTGCAAAAAAGAATGCAGTAATATATGAAAATGTTCTAAAAAGAGAGAGTTTTCCCAAATAAACCCAGAAAGGACCGGGAAGTATCACAATCAAGTAAAGAAATTCCTTTCTGTGTGTTACAAATCATATACTAGCATTTACTTTCCAAAACACCATTTGTTTAGACCAATTTCAAACTACACATTTAGCCCTGTACAAGACATTGTAATCACAACACAAATATATATATATATCTTAGTGCTTTTTATTAAAATAAGTTTCAAATTAAATACAGGTTTGTTAACAATTACATAAAAAAACAATCATCCATATTCCTCATAACAACATTAAGTTCAGTTGATATGAATTACACAATGAATCAATACATGTTACACAGTACATCATTTCAGTAAAACAATATTTATACATATAAAATCCGTATGTTCGATATATGAAAATGTGCCTCCTTATTCCACATAATTTGTGTTTTCTTGCCGCCTAATTTAGTCAAACCTACCTCAGAATTTGGTCCTCTGCTACTGTATAATTCCAGTGGCCTTGGCTACAGATAAAGGTTGTGGAGACCCCAATACTACACCGCCCCTACAAGTTCAAGTTCAAGTTCGAGTATTTGTATAGCGCACTACTCATCCAGGGGGTCTCAAGGCGCTCGAGGAGGGGGTTCGTTATTTGTCGAATAGCCATGTTTTAAGTTCTTTTCTGAAGGAGATGTGGTTTTGGGTAAGGCGGAGGTGAGTGGGGAGTGAGTTCCAGGTCTTGGCAGC
Organism: Lissotriton vulgaris; assembly: GCF_964263255.1. Taxonomy (NCBI): domain Eukaryota; kingdom Metazoa; phylum Chordata; class Amphibia; order Caudata; family Salamandridae; genus Lissotriton; species Lissotriton vulgaris. The sequence goes on from NC_141685.1 coordinate 297,991,848, forward strand.
AAGGAAGGAGAAGGATCTGCCACCCATGGTGGATTTTCGGATACGCGGGATTGTGGCGAGGGCTTGATTGGACAATCTTAGTTGGCCGTTGGGTTTGTAGAAGGATAGTCGAGTGTTGAGGCATTCGGGTCCTAGGTTGTAGAGGGCCTTGTGTGCGTGGGTGAGAAGGCGGAATGTAATTCTTTTGTTCACGGGAAGCCAGTGGAGGTCTTTTAGGTGTTCGGTGATGTGATCTTGGCGAGGGAGGTCTAATATGAGTCTCGCTGATGCGTTTTGGATGCGTTGGAGTTTTTTCTGTAATTTTGCTGTGATTCCGGCGTATAGTGTGTTACCATAATCAAGTCGACTCGTGACCAGTGCGTGGGTAACAGTCTTTCTAGTCTCGAGGGGGATCCATCGGAAGATTTTTTTGAGAATGCGAAGTACGTTGAAGCAGGAGGATGAGACTGCGCTGACTTGTCTGGACATCGAGAGAGAGGAGTCTAGGATGAAGCCAGGGTTACGTGCATGGTCTGTGGGTGTGGGTGCTGTGCCCAGAGCGGAGGGCCACCAAGAGTCGTCCCAGGCAGAGGGGGATGGTCCTAGGATGAGCACCTCCGTTTTGTCTGAGTTGAGTTTGAGGCGGCTATGTTTCATAGCTACTTCTATCATGCCTTCGTGAAGATTGGTTTTGGCGGTGTTAGGGTCTTTGGTGAGGGAAAGGATTAACTGGGTATCGTCAGCTTAGGAGATGATGTTAAGGTTGTGTTGACGCGCGATGGAGGCGAGTGGACTCATGTAAACATTAAAGAGGGTGGGACTGAGTGAGGATCCTTGAGGTACACCATAGATGACTTCAGTGGCCTTTGAGTTGAAAGGGGGGAGTCGGACTCTTTGAGTTCTCCCAGTGAGGAAAGAGATGATCCAGTCCAAGGCTTTATCTTTTATGCCGATATTGCTGAGGCGTTGTGTAAGGGTGCTGTGGCAGACTGTGTCGAATGCGGCGGAGAGGTCGAGTAGAATTAGGGCCACTGTTTCTCCGTTGTCCAGTAGTGTTCGGATGTTGTCGGTCGCTGCGATGAGGGCGGTTTCGGTGCTGTGTTTGGCTCGAAATCCTGATTGAGAAGGGTCTAGGGAGTTGTTGGATTCAAGGAAGGCGGCGAGCTGGCTGTTGACGGCTTTCTCAATGACTTTGGCCGGGAATGGGAGGAGGGATATGGGTCGGTAGTTTTTAAGTTCGGAGGGGTCTGCTGTGGGTTTCTTCAGAAGGGCGCTGAGTTCGGCGTGTTTCCAGCTTTCTGGAAAGGTGGCAGAGTTGAACGAGCAGTTGATGACATCACGGAGATGAGGTGCGATGATGGAGTCAGCTTTGTTAAAGATGTGGTGGGGGCAGGGGTCGGTCGGCGAGCCAGAGTGGATTGAGTTCATTAGGCGGATGGTGTCTTCAGTGGTGATTGGGTTCCAGGCGCTGAGGTTGTTAGTTGGTGGAGTAGGACCTGAGGGGGGTGGGGAGGGTTGATCGCTGGGATTATTCTCAAAGCTGTTGTGGATGTCGGCAATTTTGTTGTAGAAGAAGGAGGATAACGCGTCGCAGAGGTCTTGGGAGGGAGTGATGTCGTTAGATGCTGCGGTGGGGTTGGTGAATTCTTTGACGATGTTGAAAAGTTCCTTGCTGTTGTGAGTGTTGTTGTCGAGACGATCCTTGAATGCTGATTTCTTGGCGGATCGAATCAGTTGGTGGTGTTTGCGGGTGGCTGCCTTGAGGGTGGCCATGTTGTCGGTGGTTGGGTTTTTTCTCCATGTTTTCTCCAAGGTGCGGCAAAGCTTCTTGGATTTTTTAAGGTCATCATTGAACCAGGTAGCCTTTTTGCTGGTAGAGTTGATCTGGTGCTTTTTCAAGGGTGCAAATTCGTCAGCGCTGTGAGTAATCCATTGTTTGAGGTTGGTGGCCGCTTGGTTTGGGTCCAATGTGATGGTGGTAGGGTTTTGGTTGAGTGATGTGAGGAGTTGGTCGGAGGTGATTTTGTTCCAGTTTCTCAGAGGAATAGGTTGTGGGCGGTTGTGGGACAGGGTGGTTTTGTAGCTGAAGTGAACACAGCTGTGGTCAGTCCAATGGAGAGCTGTGGTGCGATCGAAGGAAATGTGCTTACTGGAGGTGAAGATAGGGTCAAGCGTGTGTCCGGCTATATGGGTGGGGGTGTCAACAAGTTGTTTGAGTCCGAGAATGGCCAGGTTGTTCAGAAGGGTGGTGGTGTTGCTGTCGTGTTTGTTTTCAAGGTGGTAGTTGAGATCTCCTAACAGAATGTAGTTGTCGGAGGCGAGGGCATGTGGGCTAACGAAGTCAGTGATGTCATCGTTGAATTGAGTGCGGGTGCCTGGAGGCCTGTAGATGAGGGTGCCTCTAAGTGTGGTCCTAGGGTCGGTGTGGATCTGAAAGTGGAGATGTTCGGCGGTTGCAAGATTATTGTCGGAGCTGGTCGTGATTTTGATAGTGTTCCTATGGATGATGGCGATGCCTCCTCCTGTTTGAATGGGGCGGTCTTTTCAGATGATCTTGTAAGCGTCCGGTATGGCTATGGCATGTCGGGTGCTGATGATGTGTTCATACATGTTTCTGTAAGGAAGGCGATGTCCGGTGACGCAGTGTCGAGTAGGTCCCAGAGTTCAGTTGCGTGTCTGTGGACCGAGCGGGTGTTAAGTAGGATGCATTTCAGGTGGTTAGAGTCGGATCTGTGTAAGGAGGAAGTGGATTTGGTGAGGGTCCTGAAGCAGTTGAACTTGCAGCAGAGGCAGGCGAATGGGCCGTGGGTACGTCCAGGGGGGGCTTCGCAGCATTGCGGTGTGCGTCCGGGGTTGAGGGCGAGGAGAGTTGCGGCATCATATGTGGTTCTAGTGGGTAGGGTGCGGCGGGGACCAGGGGGACAGGCGCTGAGCGCGGTCCAGGCGCGGACGGGCGCAGACGGGCTTACCTTTGGCGCACATTCGGCGCGCATGGGGCGCGACCGCTGCGCGTGAATGCTGCGCGCAGATGCATCTGTCATATATGGATAGTGGAGGGGGAGGGGCGAGGGGGGGTCAGCTGGGAGGCTGGAGCGTGGTGGGGGGGACGGGCTGGGATACACAACAACAAAATGGCCTTGAGCCAAAAGGTAAACAGGACGCACTGATTAACTAGCCACAAAGCGCTATGGCAAACAATGCTGGCAGCAGAGCGCTGTAAAAAGTACTGCAATTCAGATTCAGCAAATTACTTCAGGCACCAAAGCGCTGCTTCTCAACAAAAGCGCTAAGTTAAAATACAGTCTGGATTACTTCAGGCACCAAAGAGCTGCTTCTCAACAAAAGCGCTAAGTTAAAATACAGTTTAAATTACTTCAGGCACCAAAAACGCTGCTAGGATACAAAGCGCTATATCTAATAGCTGCAAGGCACGCCCAGCCGATCGCTACGATACCAGATGTTAAGGCGGGAAGGGAGCGACCGTCTCCGATGGAGTCAGGGATGGTCACAGCGTAGGGGCGGTCGGGTCAGCTCCTATCATCCAGTGGGAGGGGGGGTCAGCTGAGAGGCGGGAGCATGGTGGGGGGGACGGGCTGGGATACACAACAACAAAATGGCCGTGAGCCAAAAGGTAAACAGGACGCACTGATTAACTAGCCACAAAGCGCTATGGCAAACAATGCTGGCAGCAGAGCGCTGTAACAAGTACTGCAATTCAGATTCAGCAAATTACTTCAGGCACCAAAGCGCTGCTTCTCAACAAAAGCGGTAAGTTAAAATACAGTCTGGATTACTTCAGGCACCAAAGCGCTGCTTCTCAACAAAAGCGCTAAGTTAAAAAGTGTATATATGGGTCTCCTCCCCACGCACCTCTCTTACAATAATATTAAGGGACACACTCTCCCACGCCCATCCCCAGACTAGATACAGGCTACCTGTGATTGAGGCTTACTGTGTCCGAGAATATGGTCTAAACCACTTGTAAAATATTTACACAATACACAACTGGCGTTGAGGGCATAGAACAGGTGCGCACAATGCACAATTTTCAACTATTATTTGTTAATTCAGTGTTGGCGCTCAACTTCCTGTGGTCCACCGAGCAAGCCACTAATCTTTACAACAATTACTACAAATGGGAAAGGAGCGCCCTCTGAATTACAACAATTGTATCAGTCCAAAATTTGACAATTAATCAAAAAAAAGTGTTGGCAGGCCAAGTCTTTGTTGTGATGAAATATTACATTTTTATTCCACAAATATAATCGACAGCATCATCTGTTCAAAATCAAATCATTCAGGGTATGATTCTCGCTTGGGGTGCGAGAGGTCCATATCACGGACGAGCCCCCGGCTGACAAGAATGATTTGATATTGAACAGATGATGCTGTCGATTATATTTGTGGAATAAAAGTTTAATATATTTAATCACAACGAAGACTTGGCCTTCCAACCCTTTTTTTGGATGAATTGTCAAATTTTGGACTGATACAATTATAATTCAGAGGGCGTTCCTTTTCGTTTTGTAGTAACACTTGTAAAATATCTACTGAAGGCCGAAACTCAAAGCACTTCCTCACTCAATCCAAGACATGTGACAACGCCGCTGCCTCATGGTCATATCTCTAACGTGACATCTAGGCTTGTGGTAACTTCCGATGATGGTGCTGCGGCTAGACCTGGGAGGCATTTCACCACCCAAGACAATTCCATACCTGATCAGCATAGACCACACAAACTTGTCATTACTCCGCCTAGACCACACAGACTAGTTATTATCTACCTAGCTATCTACAAAGGAGAAATGGATCCCACCAACGACTACAACCTACAAAATTTCACTGCAAACTCATTCGGAATCATCTACCCTCCCAATCTCTCTAAATACGCTTCAAACACCCAAGCACAAACTACTCTAGGAATACCCATGAATTCTCATCTCCTTCTCCTACTTGTGTATCAGAAAAGGCTGGCAACAAACTGATCTCATTTTCTACTTAAACCAAGTCTCAAAATGTAAAGAGCTCTTGGTCAACCACCTCTTTGTTGTCAACACAATGAAAATCCTGTACAGTCTCAAACTCTCCATCTCTGCTATCTATCATTAGAGCAGAATTTCAATATCCATTTACAACAATAGCAGCATCCCGATTCAAGCTTTGGATCATAACCTTAATATGTTTGACACTGAATTCGTTAAACTTCAGACTTTATTAAATTCCCACCAGAGACATGTCAACCCTCCTCTCCATCATGCCACATGACACAGTAAATACCTCCTTTAATGCTGAATTCCTCCCTAAGTCTTTATCCTCCAGAGGCCAACTCACACACCCCAAATCCTGGCAAACAGACAGCCCCCAATTCGACTGCTTTCATTTCAATGTACCCATCTCCCCACACCCACACCACAGTATATACCCCATATACCTTCCAAGCTACTCCAACTCCTTCACCTTGCAGAGGTTTCTCACAAACAAGACTTGCTCCCATTCCTGCACATTCCTTCTTTTCTGTCACACCTCTGACACTCCACATTATCTACACCTGCCCATCTTGCAGGCCATTAGGTCACACACCCCCTTTATTCCCACCTCTGACTCACTAACTGTTAGTATAAATTGCCTGGCCATGCCTATGACTTACTCCCTACTAAACCCTTCCTTGTACTGTTCCCCTCTCAATCCATCATCCCACCCCTACACACCCTATACTCAAACTTATATCACTGAGGTTAGCCCTCTGGCACAAACTGGAGAAGTTTCTCCTTCTCAGTTCCAAAATCACAAACCCGGCAACCATCAAACCCTTATCCACACACCTTATACCCAATCATACTAAAATTTGCCCAGTCCAGTAGCACAAGTTGCTCCTGCCACCAAAATTGCCCCCTCAACCAATCACGCATCCAATACTGCTAAAATAGCACCCATGGCTAGCAGAGACAACCAGCTCCCAAACGCAACCACCACAGACCCCCACTATCCTCACCCACCCACCAACGGTACAATAGACTCTCAAAAGCCCAACCTATCTGACGAATCTCAACCTTGAATACCTCTCACCAAAGAACACAAACTAAACTACTTACCCAAGTAAGTGAAAGTGCTCCTAGACTACCTGAAATCCAATACTCACCCTACCCATAAACTCAGCACAATACTTGACATTATCCTACTCAAATCCTACATCTAACCCTCAAAGACCCATGTGTCCCACTAACCCCCCCCTCCAATGAAATAAAAGCTCAAGACCTAAAAGAACAGGCAGCCCCTTCTCTCAGCATTACACTGAATTCCTGCTTTCGTTTAATGAACCATCTGACATAACACCCTCACAAAGGAATGCATACAACTCACAGGTGATCATCAGCTTAAACAACTGTGACCCAGGGCATCAAGGGAGGAGCCCTACTCTGAACCACGACATCAAAGTGCAAAGCATCTCAGAGCAAACATCAACACCAACAAAAGCATCCTTAAATTCATTCTGCGTAACTGCTGTTCAGTGGCCAAACATACCTCCAAAGTAGAGGTACTTCTACATCTGAATGTCTAAGGGTAGGTCTCACAGCAGATTCGAAGTTAACCAAAGTCCAAGTCAGGTTGTGCACACTCAGGGGCATATTATCAAGGGGGTTTATCTCCGCTTTTTTGGCTTTAAAAGCCAAGAAAGCGGAGATAAAATTATCTCCCTATTACCTAGCTGTCGCTAACACCAGTTAGCGACAGCTAGTAGGAGATAGCGACCATCTTGGGCCCTGCTTTGCATGTCAGTGATATTTATCACTAATGACATGCAAAGTGGGTGTGCCAAGATGTTAGCGACTGGAAATAGTCGCTAACATCGCTATCTCCTATTACCAACTTTTGGAGATATTCGCGCTCAGCGCGAATATCTCCAAAAGCTAACACCTGCCCCTGAGCAGTTCTTAGCCATGTTATCAAATGGTAGGTGGATAACATGGCTAAGACTATTAGTTTGGTAATGCATGAATATCGCGGACTTTTCAGCAATATTCATGCATTTCAGGCCGATTTTTATCGCTTAGGAGATATACCTTGATAATAGCAAGGTTCCTAAGCGATAAAAATCGCCGCAGCTCGGCGATAAAAATATCGCCGCTAAACCAACATAGCGATAATTATCGCTAGTTGTTGGTAATATGCCCCTCAGTGCTTAATTTGAGCCGGTGGTTTCCAGTGCTCAGCACCAGAACTTATTTATCAACAACGGCAATTATGACAGTCTGCAATCTTTATCCAATTTAAAGATTAACACAACAACAGTTGTTTATTATTTCAATGAACATTAAAAACGACCAATATCTGCTGTCCTAGCCATTATTGTAGCTTTGGGGTCTGGAATAGTCTGAAATGTCATACTTGTAAGAATATGTCATTTTTTCCCTAGTGATGAATGCGGAAACAAGAAACACGCGTCTAGGGATACGAACTGCAAGAATAATTTAAGCACTGGCTTTGAATATTACGAACTGAGACATTGAGCGAGATATGAGTAACTACATTTACCAGGATGCAAGAGGTAATTTCGCTGAGCATGTCCGGGCGCGCTCCCACCCCCACAGTTGTTACAAATTAGGCTCTCGTGAGTCGAGGAGCTGACGAGCTCGGGAGCAGAGCCTGTATGCTGGGAGAGGAACTGGTCCTGATCGATAACAGCAGCATGCACAGCAACCTAAGAATATGCCATTTTTTCCCTACTGTTGAATGCGGAAGCAAGAAACACGTGTCTAGGGATACGAACTGCAAGAATAATTTAAGCACTGGCTTTGAATATCACGAACTGAGACATTGAGCGAGATATGAGTAACTACATTTACCAGGATGCAAGAGGTAATTTCGCTGAGCTTTCCGGGTGCGCTCCCACCCCCACAGTTGTTACAAATTAGGCTCTCGTGAGCCGAGGAGCTGACAAGCTCGGGAGCAGAGCCTGTATGCTGGGAGAGGAACTGGTCCTGATCGATAACAGCAGCATGCACAGCAACCTAAGAATATGTCATTTTTTCCCTACTGATGAATGCGGAAGCAAGAAACACGTGTCTAGGGATACGAACTGCAAGAATAATTTAAGCACTGGCTTTGAATATTACGAACTGAGACATTGAGCGAGATATGAGTAACTACATTTACCAGGATGCAAGAGGTAATTTCGCTGAGCATGTCCGGGCGCGCTCCCACCCCCACAGTTGTTACAAATTAGGCTCTCGTGAGCCGAGGAGCTGACGAGCTCAGGAGCAGAGCCTGTACGCTGGGAGAGGAACTGGTCCTGATCGATAACAGCAGCATGCACAGCAACCTAAGAATATGTCATTTTTTCCCTACTGATGAATGCGGAAGCAAGAAACACGTGTCTAGGGATGCGAACGGCAAGAATAATTTAAGCACTGGCTTTGAATATTACGAACTGAGACATTGAGCGAGATATGAGTAACTACATTTACCAGGATGCAAGAGGTAATTTCGCTGAGCATGTCCGGGCGCGCTCCCACCCCCACAGTTGTTACAAATTAGGCTCTCGTGAGCCGAGGAGCTGACGAGCTCAGGAGCAGAGCCTGTACGCTGGGAGAGGAACTGGTCCTGATCGATAACAGCAGCATGCACAGCAACCTAAGAATATGTCATTTTTTCCCTACTGATGAATGCGGAAGCAAGAAACACGTGTCTAGGGATGCGAACGGCAAGAATAATTTAAGCACTGGCTTTGAATATTACGAACTGAGACATTGAGCGAGATATGAGTAACTACATTTACCAGGATGCAAGAGGTAATTTCGCTGAGCATGTCCGGGCGCGCTCCCACCCCTACAGTTGTTACAAATTAGGCTCTCGTGAGCCGAGGAGCTGACGAGCTCGGGAGCAGAGCCTGTATGCTGGGAGAGGAACTGGTCCTGATCGATAACAGCAGCATGCACAGCAACCTAAGAATATGTCATTTTTTCCCTACTGATGAATGCGGAAGCAAGAAACACGTGTCTAGGGATACGAACTGCAAGAATAATTTAAGCACTGGCTTTGAATATTAAGAACTGAGACATTGAGCGAGATATGAGTAACTACATTTACCAGGATGCAAGAGGTAATTTCGCTGAGCATGTCCGGGCGCGCTCCCACCCCCACAGTTGTTACAAATTAGGCTCTCGTGAGCCGAGGAGCTGACGAGCTCGGGAGCAGAGCCTGTATGCTGGGAGAAGAACTGGTCCTGATCGATAACAGCAGCATGCACAGCAACCTAAGAATATGTCATTTTTTCCCTACTGATGAATGCGGAAGCAAGAAACACGTGTCTAGGGATACGAACTGCAAGAATAATTTAAGCACTGGCTTTGAATATTACGAACTGAGACATTGAGCGAGATATGAGTAACTACATTTACCAGGATGGAAGAGGTAATTTCGCTGAGCATGTCCGGGTGCGCTCCCACCCCCACAGTTGTTACAAATTAGGCTCTCGTGAGCCGAGGAGCTGACGAGCTCGGGAGCAGAGCCTGTATGCTGGGAGAAGAACTGGTCCTGATCGATAACAGCAGCATGCACAGCAACCTAAGAATATGTCATTTTTTCCCTACTGATGAATGCGGAAGCAAGAAACACGTGTCTAGGGATACGAACTGCAAGAATAATTTAAGCACTGGCTTTGAATATTACGAACTGAGACATTGAGCGAGATATGAGTAACTACATTTACCAGGATGCAAGAGGTAATTTCGCTGAGCATGTCCGGGCGCGCTCCCACCCCCACAGTTGTTACAAATTAGGCTCTCGTGAGCCGAGGAGCTGACGAGCTCAGGAGCAGAGCCTGTACGCTGGGAAAGGAACTGGTCCTGATCGATAACAGCAGCATGCACAGCAACCTAAGAATATGTCATTTTTTTCCTACTGATGAATGCGGAAGCAAGAAACACGTGTCTAGGGATACGAACGGCAAGAATAATTTAAGCACTGGCTTTGAATATTACGAACTGAGACATTGAGCGAGATATGAGTAACTACATTTACCAGGATGCAAGAGGTAATTTCGCTGAGCATGTCCGGGCGCGCTCCCACCCCCGCAGTTGTTACAAATTAGGCTCTAGTGAGCCGAGGAGCTGACGAGCTTGGGAGCAGAGCCTGTATGCTGGGAAAGGAACTGGTCCTGATCGATAACAGCAGCATGCACAGCAACCTAAGAATATGTCATTTTTAGGGCTCGCCTGCTGTGCGCATGCGCACAGCTGGAAGCTCTATAGGGGCTTATCCAGTGTTTAACCACCACTGGCAATTCCACTGGCGATTCCTTTCAGTGCATGTGCTTTCTAGGTCATTGCGCAAGCGCAAGCCCTAAAAAGCGCGTGCACAATGCCACCAGCCATCTGCCTGCCTGCCTCGCATTACCACATCAAAGGCAGCCGTCCCAGGTCATTTGTCACCTCCTAATTATTCACTGCCTGCCGGCCGTATTTTCAGTTTCGTCTCCTAATCTTCCCGCCCCTTGCTGCAACAACTCTTTATGCTCTGCTTGAAAAGAAACATGGAATGCATGCTGTATCCAGGACCACAAATTCCATGCTTCTTAAGAGGGCTTTTCGGAGTTTTGGTTTAAGTACTGAGTGCACTGTGTAGTAGCTAGCTAAGGCGCAGTTATGTTGCCATGTGCTGTTGCTGTGCCGAGACAACATTCATATATATTTTCTTTCCTTTCTGCACACATTGTTGCGATTTATTTTGCCCTGCTACTTATCATTTTCTAAGCAGACCTTTAAAATTCGTCATTCCTTAAAATATAGTGTAGCTTCGGTATTAATTAAACACCGACAGGTTTAACAAAACCTTCTCCCAATGCAGATGTTAACAAACAAACCTCTCTCATTTACGGTTCGTACTCTTTTCTTTTCTGTGATTTAGTTTTCCTTCCAGAATAACGTCCTACATATTTTTCTGCATGTATCTGTTGGAACAGTAGCAAGCACTTGTCATAATTTATCCAGCATCGTTAAAGGATAGATTTTTTTTGTTTTGAGAGTTGTAATTTCCGTTAAGGCTCCCACCACACAGCTTCACCTACACAGCTCCACCAAGGCACCCACCACACAGCTCCACCGAGGCACCCACCACACAGCTCCACTGATGCACCCACCACACAGCTCCACCGACACAGCTCCACCGATGCACCCACCACCCAGCTCCACCGACACAGCTCCACCGATGCACCCACCACACAGCTCCACCGATGCACCCACAACACAGCTCCACCTACACAGCTGCAGCGATGCACCCATCACACAGCTCCAGCGATGCAGCCACCACACAGCTGCACCCACCACACAGCTCCACCGATGCAGCCACCACACAGCTCCACCGATTCAGCCACCACACAGCTCCACCGATGCAGCCACCACACAGCTCCACCGATGCAGCCACCACACAGCTCCTCCGACACAGCTCCACCGATGCACCCACCACCCAATTCCACCGATGCACCCACCACACAGCTCCACCGACACAGCTCCACCGATGCACCCACCACACAGCATCACCTACACAGCTCCACCGAGGCACCCACCACACAGCTCCACTGATGCACCCACCACACAGCTCCACCGACACAGCTCCACCGATGCACCCACCACACAGCTCCACCTACACAGCTCCACCGATGCACCCACCACCCAACTCCACCGATGCACCCACCACACAGCTCCACAGACACAGCTCCACCGATGCACCCACCACACAGATCTACCTACACAGCTCCACTGATGCAACCACCACACAGCTCCACCGATGCAACCACCACACAGCTCCACTGATGCAGCCACCACACAGCTCCACCGATGCAGCCACCACACAGCTCCTCCGACACAGCTCCACCGATGCACCCACCACCCAATTCCACCGATGCACCCACCACACAGCTCCACCGACACAGCTCCACCGATGCACCCACCACACAGCATCACCTACACAGCTCCACCGAGGCACCCACCACACAGCTCCACTGATGCACCCACCACACAGCTCCACCGACACAGCTCCACCGATGCACCCACCACACAGCTCCACCTACACAGCTGCACCGATGCACCCACAACCCAACTCCACCGATGCACCCACCACACAGCTCCACCGACACAGCTCCACCGATGCACCCACCACACAGATCTACCTACATAGCTCCACTGATGCAACCACCACACAGCTCTACCGATGCAACCACCACACAGCTCCACCGATGCAGCCACCACACAGCTCCACCGATGCAGCCACCACACAGCTCCTCCGACACAGCTCCACCGATGCACCCACCACCCAATTCCACCGATGCACCCACCACACAGCTCCACCGACACAGCTCCACCGATGCACCCACCACACAGCATCACCTACACAGCTCCACCGAGGCACCCACCACACAGCTCCACTGATGCACCCACCACACAGCTCCACTGACACAGCTCCACCGATGCACCCACCACACAGCTCCACCTACACAGCTCCACCGATGCACCCACCACCCAACTCCACCGATGCACCCACCACACAGCTCCACCGACACAGCTCCACCGATGCACCCACCACACAGATCTACCTACACAGCTCCACTGATGCAACCACCACACAGCTCCACTGATGCAACCACCACACAGCTCCACCGATGCAACCACCACACAGCTCCACCAATGCAACCACCACACAGCTCCACTGATGCAACCACCACACAGCTCCACCGAGGCACCCACCACACAGCTCCACTGAGGCACCCACCACACAGCTCTACCGAGGCACCCACTACACAGCTCCACAGATGCACCCACCACACAGCTCCACAGCTGCACCCACCACACAGCTCCACCGATGCACCCACCACACAGCTCCACAGATGCACCCACCACAAAGCTCCACCGCTGCACCCACCACACAGCTCCACCAATGCACCCACCACACACCTCCACCGATGCACCCACCACACACCTCCACCGATGCACCCACAACACACCTCCACTGATGCACCCACCACACAGCTCCACTGATGCAACCACCACAAAGCTCCACCGAGGCACCCACCACACAGCTCCACCGAGGCACCCACCACACAGCTCTACCGAGGCACCCACTACACACCTCCACCGAGGCACCCACAACACACCTCCACCGATGCACCCACCACACACCTCCACCGATGCACCCACCACACATGCCCCCACCACACATGCCCCAACCACACAGCTCCACAGATGCCCCACCACACAGCTCCACTGATGCACCCACCACACAGCTCCACCGATGCACCCACCACACAGCTCCACTGATGCACCCACCACACAGCTCCACTGATGCACCCACCACACAGCTCCACCGATGCACCCATCACACAGCTCCACCGATGCACCCACCACACAGCTCCACCGATGCACCCTCCACACAGCTCCACCTACACAGCTCCACCGATGCACCCACCACACAGCTCCACCGATGCACCCACCATACAGCTCCAACTACACAGCTCCACCGATGCACCCACCACACAGCTCCACCGGTGCACTCACCACACAGCTCCACCTACACAGCTCCAGCGATGCACCCACCACACAGCTCCACCTACACAGCTCCACCGATGCACCCTCCACCCAACTCCACCGATGCACCCACCACACAGCTCCACCGACACAGCTCCACCGATGCACCCACCACACAGCTCCACCTACACAGCTCCACCGATGCACCCACCACACAGCTCCACTGATGCACCAACCACACAGCTCCACCGACACAGCTCCACCGATACACCCACCACACAGCTCCACCTACACAGCTCCAGCGATGCACCCATCACACAGCTCCAGCGATGCAGCCGCCACACAGCTCCACCGACACAGCTCCACCGATGCACCCACCACACAGCTCCGCCGATGCACCCACCACACAGCTCCGCCGAGGCACCCACCACACAGCTCCGCCGAGGCACCCACCACACAGCTCCGCCGAGGCACCCACCACACAGCTCCGCCGAGGCACCCACCACACAGCTCCGCCGAGGCACCCACCACACAGCTCTGCCGATGCTCCAACTAAGCTCCACCAATGCACCCACCACACAGCTCCACCAATGCACCCACCACACAGCTCAGCCGTGGCACCCACCACACAGCTCCGCCGTGGCACCCACCACACAGCTCTGCCGTGGCACCCACCATACAACTCCACCGATGCTCCAACTAAGCTCCACCAATGCACCCACCAAACAGCTACACCGATGCACACACCACTCAGCGCAACCACAGCATCACTGGTTCAAATATGTTCTTTCAATTTTTCAAGCTTTCACGCTTTATTACAAATCACAAAAAGATGTTAATATTTCACTTCTGTTCTTGGATTTTCGTCACAATAAAAAACACTGAACATAATCTTCACAAATGTTATTTACAAAAGTTTAAGCTATTGCCATTACAAATTAAATAAATAATTAAGTATTAATTATTTAAAAAAATTAAAAGCCATTGTTATTTGTAATATCAATACATCTAAGTCACGTAAATACAAAACATGTTGCATTGCAAATGCTATAGGTGTCACATTTGCGAAAGTTATAACTATTGGCATTGTAAATGATAAATCTATTAATTTAGCTATTTAAAAAAAAACACATAAGTAAAAATAATTCATTTATAACACCAATAGCTCAAACTTTCCTAATGCGAGCCCTATTGCATTTCCAATGCTTGTTTCCCTACTGATGAATTCGGAAGCAAGAAACACGTGTCTAGGGATACGAACTGCAAGAATAATTTAAGCACTGGCTTTGAATATTACGAACTGAGACATTGAGCGAGATATGAGTAACTACATTTACCAGGATGCAAGAGGTAATTTCGCTGAGCATGTCCGGGCGCGCTCCCACCCCCACAGTTGTTACAAATTAGGCTCTCATGAGCCGAGGAGCTGACGAGCTCGGGAGCAGAGCCTGTATGCTGGGAGAGGAACTGGTCCTGATCGATAACAGCAGCATGCACAGCAACCTAAGAATATGTCATTTTTTCCCTACTGATGAATGCGGAAGCAACAAACACGTGTCTAGGGATACGAACTGCAAGAATAATTTAAGCACTGGCTTTGAATATTACGAACTGAGACATTGAGCGAGATATGAGTAACTACATTTACCAGGATGCAAGAGGTAATTTCGCTGAGCATGTCCCGGCACGCTCCCACCCCCACAGTTGCTACAAATTAGGCTCTCATGAGCCGAGGAGCTGACGAGCTCGGGAGCAGAGCCTGTATGCTGGGAGAGGAACTGGTCCTGATCGATAACAGCAGCATGCATAGCAACCTAAGAATATGTCATTTTTTCCCTACTGATGAATGCGGTAGCAAGAAACACGTGTCTAGGGATACGAACTGCAAGAATAATTTAAGCACTGGCTTTGAATATCACGAACTGAGACATTGAGCGAGATATGAGTAACTACATTTACCAGGATGCAAGAGGTAATTTCGCTGAGCATGTCCGGGCGCGCTCCCAGCCCCACAGTGATCCTTTCCTACCTAATCAAAGAGATCACACTCCTTATCTCTGGACTTCAGTAATCAACTCACCCTGTCACAAGGTGCAAATCCAAACTTCCACAAATTAGGTTGGGTTACTCTGCTCCTCAAGAAAACATGGAGCTGACTCAGAAGACCTGAACAACTTCTGTCCGGTGATCAACCGCCCATTCCAACCCAAAGCCCTAGAAAATGCTTATTATCTCAAGTTAATCGGTACATTGTAGAGTTTGACTTACTAGATCATTTCCAGTCTGGTTTTAGAGCTGTGAGCAATACAGAAACTGCCATTCATAATATACTTGCTCTTGATGTTTCCTCAGCCTTCGACACAGTCAAGTACAACATTCTTCTCAACACCATGAAGTCACGTATGGGTATTGGTGGCACAGTCCTGAAATGGTTCTCCTCATATCTAAACTATCACTGCCAACAAATTAAACTAAAGAATTCCTTGTCAACCCCTGCCACAATCAATCAAGTGCAAAAACAACAGTTGATGGACAGAATGCAGAACAATGTCATACATTCAGTCAATCAAGTGGTTCCATTCCATCCACGCCATTCAACCTCTATATGGAGACCCTCACACTGATACTTCAGCAAGCCAATATCACATATTACTGTCCGACTGGATGCACAAACACTGTCTCAAATTAAATGCAGACAAATCTGAGATATTGCTGTTCGGCGGACACACCCAATTGTGGAACGGCAGCTGGTGGCCAGAATGCCTGGGCACTCCACCAACTTCGACACTAACAGCAAGAAACCTAGGAGTAATGCTGGACACCTCCCTATCTATGAAATCTCACGTATCCGCCATATGCGGCAAAGGCTTCGCTGTGCTAAAAATGCTCAAAAGAGTCTTCCCCTGGATTCCCTTAGAGTGCAGAAAGATCCTGGTTCAGTCTTTGCTGATGAGCAGACTGGACTATGGAAACTCCCTGTTCATTGGCATGGCAGAATATCTCTTCACTAAACTTCAAATGGTGCAGAACGCTGCGGCCAAGGCCGTTTTCATGAAAAGAAAGTTCGACCTAGCCAAGAGCTGTCTACGTTATCTTCATTGGCTGCCAATGAAGCAAAGAGCAACTTTCAAAATGATGTGCATAACACACAGAGCATTGTATAATACTGGCCCACTTATTCTCAGAAACAGGATTCAGTTCTATGCTCCAACCAGAAATCTTCGCTCTCAATTCATGGCAAGAGCAAGAACCTCCCGAGTGAAGAGAGCCAGGATGGGAGAGCGAGCCTTTTCCCACATAGCCGCAACCAAATGGAACGAACTGCCCGTGGCCCTCCGACTCACGGACTGCCACTGGACATTCAGGAAACATCTGAAAACCCTCCTTTTCCCTAAACCAGACTGATCTAACACGACCTATTTCAAACTCACCACGCTCTATAGCTATTACAGCGCCGTGATATCCTTTTCTGGATGATTGTTAGCGCTTTATAAGAAATAAATAATAATAATAATAATCTATATGCAGATTACCCTCAGCTTTACCTAAAAATCTCAACTCTACATGAGATACTTCATCTAAATAATGCTCTAAAAATGATCACGTGAACAGATAGTGGGTAACCCAATAAACCCTTGTAGGTATGGGCAATGAATAGTTTAAAACATAAAGACTACAAGGGATTAATTTCATTCACTTAGTGAAATAAATTTGATAGCATAAATCAATAAAGTTAGTTCAAAGGAATCTAACTAATTATTATGTCTAGAGAGTCAGCTGAAATCAAACAAACAGTGAATGTTGACAGAGAAAAACAGGAACACACGGGCAAGTAAACAGGTTTCACATTTTTATATAAAGAAATTAATCAAAAAAGTTCATACATGAGAGAATAGGAACACAGATATGGGCACAATGAAGTTATGAATGAATGTCTGCAAAACTCAACAAAGCAATACATATCAAATCATCAACTCCTGTTTTTTAGGGAAGGGTAACCAAGTCAAATCATGAACAAAGGTATACTTCTTATGTTGATGACCCTGTTAGACTTCGTGTTGAGCTGATTTACGTCCCCGAAGCCCAGTCTGCACCAGTATAAACTCAAGCGTGGTGGATTCATCATTCCTCCGTGTATCCCTTTAACACCTCAAGAGATTTTACTCGTTTGAAGATACATTTGCTGTATCTGACCAGCCCATCAACACGTTTGGCTTGAACACTTCCTGCCATATTGCTAAGGACAATCTTGTGCATAATTCTAGTCCTGATGATGGTCTCATAAACAACAGCATTGGAGACCGAAACGTCGACTGTATCATCATCTCCTTAAGCTTAATTTCGCTTCAAGAAGTATACCTTTGTTCATGATTTGACTTGGTTACCCTTCCCTAAAAAACAGGAGTTGATGATTTGTTATGTATTGATTTGTTGAGTTTTGCAGACATTCATTCATAACTTCATTGTGCCCATATCTGTGTTCCTATTCTCTCATGTATGAACTTTTTTGATTAATTTCTTTATATAAAAATTCGAAACCTGTTTACTTGCCCATGTGTTCCTGTTTTTCTCTGTCAACATTCACTGTTTGTTTGATTTCAGCTGACTCTCTAGACATAATAAGTACTTAGATTCCTTTGAACTAACTTTATTGACTTATGCTATCAAATTTATTTCACTAAGTGAATGAAATGAATCCCTTGTAGTCTTTATGTTTTAAACTAAAAATGATCAGTCATGGCTTTCAGTCTCTCAACTAAAGCTAAACCTGCCGATGACTGAATTCCTCCTCATCTTTCCCCACACAAATCTTCTCAAAATGAAGGCTGAGTCAATTGTACTCTATAAGAGTGTTTTTTAACCATCTTTATTGAATTTTGGCAATATTTATTACAGCAAACATAACGAGTATCATAACCAAACCTGTACATTGTCTGTGGTATGCTGTGTTAAATCCACCTCAATTGTTCCCAGAGTTCACAATGGTAAGGCAGTGCATAACTATTATAACATAAACCCATCTATGAGCCTATCAACCCGTATTGGATACAATTGATACTTGAATGATGCAGTCCTGACTATAGGCCACTTGCAGTGTGGGTCGGTAGGACCACTTTGTGATGCTCAAGTGGGCTCAGTAGGAATGGCGCATCATCACCCCTGCTGTGTTGTAACCACTTGTGGGGGGAGGAGGAAGGTGGGGTGTACCTTTGTAAGGGGAGGTGCTATCAGGAAGGCGTTTACTGTGTCAAGTCATTCAGAGCCCTCGTCGCCACCGGGGGCTCCCTGAAGGGCTGAAAGCAGCTCATCCCATACAGCGGCAATGGGACACTTTCTCAATTCCCCTATTCCTTTGCGATGGAGTGCAGCAGCCTCTGCCTTACCCCAACAGATAGTCATGCCCAGTGAGTCAATATCACATATCACCTATATGCAGATTACCCTCAGCTGTACCTAAAAAGCTCAACTCTACATGAGATACTTCATCTATATAATGAAGGCTCCACCCGCTTTTCGGCATTTCTAGAGACCGAGTAAGCAGCAGGCCATGCAATCCAGATCCTCACGGCCTGTGACACATGAAAGGATAGTGCAGACGTCTGCCCAGAGAGCGCGAGCTGTCGGGCAGCTCCAAAACATGTACCATGTTTGCCTCAGGGGTGTGAGAGCGAGGGCATTCCGGTGATGCTGTAGTGTGTATCTAGTGTAACTTGGCCGACGTTAAGTAGGCTCTATGTAATATGTTATACTATATGTATTGAAAACTGGCGTTGTGTGAGACCTCCCTCAGGTTTATCAGCACCCTGTCCCAATCCTTATGGGTCAATGCATGGCTGATGTCTTATTGTCATGTCTGCCAGAGGGCTCCCTGCAGGTCTTGAGTTTATTGAGAGATGGCTTTAGTGATCCAGGAAATCAGTCTCCACCATTGCCCATTGTGTGTAGTATCTGCGTCAGGGTTTGTACAGCAGGCTCCGTGTCGGTAATGCCCCTCAGTCGCTCCAGTTCACCCCCTAAGTTGCCTATGTGTCAAGAACTGACCCGCCTGAAGACCTGTTTGTTCAGTCAGGAGGTCGAATGGGCTGAGGACCCCGTCATGGAGCAAGTCACCCAGGGATCTCATCCCTACTGATTCCCAACGTGCCACTCCTTCTCGACCTATGCTTGTTTGGAAGGCGCGGGTGGAGCACAGGGGGATCTCTGGAGCATACAATAGCAGTCCTGATGCAGCTCTACGATTACACTCATGTGCTACCCAAAGTAGGGTATTAGAGAGTACAGGCCATGCCAATCCTGAAAGAAACAGTTCTTGCACAAGATGCAGCAAACTTGGCGTCAACCTTAGGCAAAGCAAACACAAGGAGATGATGGACCGTGCACTGAACCTTTTCAGACACTCACCCTCAGTCACTATTAGATCTGGGTTAAATCCATCATCTGTGGAAAATTAATACAGTTTGGTGAACATTATCTACGCCATCTTGCCTTTTTCCCGATGCCACACTTTTCGTCATGCACATCCGCCATATTTTAGCCGTTACGATCAGAATCACCCTCACGAAAGACCCCCACGCACCGGTCATTCCCACTCTCACATGCCTTGCGCATAAGCGGCAGCCATTTTAAACACCATGGCCTCCCTGCCCCTCGCTGATAGCCAGCGCGTCTCTCTCTCTCTCTCCTAACCTCGCAAGCATCCCCCGCACGCTGACAACCCCCGCTCTCTCATGCCTTGGGTCATAAACCCCTCTTCAACGCAGCTTCACCACAGAATCCCATCCTGTTCCCAGCGCGACACCTCCCCTCATTCCTTTCATGGTCTCAGATCCTTTTGATGCAAACCCCCTTTCCCTGTGTCCCCGTTTGTCTTCCTCGTTCCCAGGCCGCCACCTGGCCCTGCGGATACTGTTTATTACCCCGTACAGTAGGAAGCTTCCCCTCCCCATCAAAAGACCCTCGAGCCGATCAAAGCCCCCACCCTATGAGATCCGATCAGCTCCGCGCATTCCGTGAATCGGCGGAATGCCCTGCTGCGCGACAATCATCATCTGTTGTGACCGGGGTGGGGAATTCAACTGTAAATGTATGTGGGAACGGGTCTGAAGGGGAGATTCCGAGGATGTTCTTTCAAATATCAAAGTGTTGCGAGAATGTGTTACGTGCAATAAAGGTCGTAAACCCTAGTATAAGAGGCCAGGCCTCAGAGATGTGGTTAGAGCACCTCGTGACGATACTTGCTGTCCGAATTGATGTGTTCTCCTCCGGAGAGAATAAAATCCTCGTTTCCTGCCTTCCAGTCTCCAGCGCCTGCTTCTTCATTGATTAATATTGGTGGGTCATAGAGGCGACACCGCCGGGCAACATAAAGGGGTCTTTGGTTACTGGTTGTCTTTGAACCCCTTTTAACAATTGGCGTCCCAAGCGTGGGGCCCATCAGCGACTCGTGGATCCAGTGGGAGAGGTCCTGACGACAGAGTGAACGACTGCAACGATCGGAAGGTACCCTGTCCGATAGACCCTCGTCTGACAGCCGATCATCCGAACTTCACTGGTTCCGAACAGACCTCTCTCGAGTGATCTGCGGTCCTGACTGGGAACCATCAGGAGTGCCACAAGGAGTACGAAGAGAAGAGGACGATCGGGCGCTGGATTCGGAAGACAAGAAACTGTCCATGCGGTCCGGGTAAGGTCGTGTAAACACGACGAATTGCGAAAGTGATTGATAATTGATGAGAAAATACTAGTATTACTTTTTGTTAATTTATTTGGAGATTCACTGTCTGCAAACGGAGAAACAACAGGCTCTCCCTTTATAAACAGTGAAGGATAGGTACGCATCCGTCGGACCTATCTTTCTCCCCCACTGAACAATTGCCCCTCCCCCATTGATTAACTGTTATAGATTGTTTTCTGGAGATTCTCTGTCTGCAAACAGGGAAGAATAGGTCCCCTCTTTGCAGATAGTGAAAGGGTAGGTGACGCGGACCTTTGCGAGCCTACTTATTCTCCCCATTGACCATATTGATTTTTTATTTTTGACCTAACATTGATTGCTCAAGATTGGTTCATGAGGTATTCACTGCCTGCAAACAACGTAGAATAGAAATATTCTGTCTAGTCTTTGCACGCAGTGATAAGATAGGTAGTGCTGACTATTATCCCCATTGTGATCCGTCATGCCTGTCTTCTCCCCACTGGTTAGTAGCCTGTTTAGCCCGGACCGCTTATTAGAGATGAACCATCCGGCTCCGCTGGAAGGCACCCCTAATAAGGACATGTTCATGAAGCATGGATTAATCGCTATAGCCTATAGCCAACTGTGGCATAAATATACGAAAAGGGATCGAGAAAGTCAGTGGCCACTGATAGGATCCTTCGATCTTGACAAAATAGAAACGGTAGAAATAACCCTTCGTAGGAATGAAACAACACCTATTATGCTCGATAGTCTCGGTATGTGGCGCAAAGAAGCCACACGACGAAAGGAAAGCGATGAAGTCAGAAAGGGTGAAGAGACACGACGGACAACCCTCCAAACGTCTAGTAGGCAAAGGGAAGGGCCAGCGATGGCACAGTTCCGAGGAGTAGACATGAAAAGGGAACGGTGTAAAGGGATGTGCCGACAGGACAACCCCGGGACACAACGACCCGAAAGTAATCCCCCGACACTATGCACAGGACGAACAGATTTAAAACAAAACCAATGTGCTTTCTGTAGATGTCTCGGGCACTGGAAAGCCCAATGCCCGACTCTACAGAGCATAGGTAAGAACGGAGGGTCGACAGAAAGAACAGGCCGACAGAAAGGGAAAAGGCGCGGGATAAAAACCAATCAGACTAGTGCAGACAGAACAGATAGAACCACCCCGTTTGATTATGCTCGATGGCACAGATTTCGTCAGACCAATTTTAACGACATGTTAGAGTTCTGGGACTGATTGCTCTCTGTTGCTCCCCCACCCTGAAAAACAAACACAATTACAGGCCAGTGTAAACAACCCCCGTTAGAGAAAGGACTCAAGGAAGCCAAGCATCTGTTATATAACTTAGGATTTAATTACGGTAAAGATAACACACAACCAACGGTAAATAGAATAACTAGTAGAACACTCTCTAAAGCAAACTATACTAATAGGAGAAATACAAAACATATTACGCTCACTCCGGAAGTCCTCGAAATGTAACAGTTCGACGGTCCCGCCCACCCGAAACACATAGCACGTGTGGGGCGGGGCCTGCCAACAGCCATAGACCAAAAGAGATCGCCGGCGAGAAGGTACAGGAGGCTCCTCAAAGCAGGCAATGAAATGGTCTTTCCATACTACCCTTCCAGGGATGGCGTCCCCCGGGCCACGAGTAGGGAGGGGGCGGATGCAAATGACCCCCTCCCTCGTATCTCCTGGTCCGGCCATCACGAATTCCTCCATCGAACTGATGCAGGGTGGGCAGGGAGGGAGAGGCGACGCGGACGAGCCTCTCCCGCCTCCGCAGGTAGGAGGTTTCCCAGCCCTGGCCCGGCGCCGATGTCCTCCAGCCGGGCGACGGCCATATACCTGCGCAGCACAGAACTTACAATGTCCGACGCACATATATTTCCGCAGCACAGGACATACAATGTCCGACGGGCATACTTGCGCAGAACCGGACGTACAATGGTCCCCCAAGAGTCGGAATCAGGGGTGTAGGGTGGTCATCATGTACACCCCTGATTCAAAGGGACGGCGTGGGATGCGCCGGGAGAGGGAGACGGCACGGACGAGCCTCCCTCACCTCCCCAGATGAAGGCTCCACTACTGCACCCTGGCGCCCCGAACCAAAATGTCCTGCTCCAACAGCATGATGTTCTGTCTTTGTCGCCACAAGAAGTTTCTTCCACTCCTGAAAGATACGACGGAGGGCGGCTGCCGCAGGGTCTCAAAATGGCGTCTGGGCCCTCGGAAGGCGGGTCTAGGCCGCTGGAGTAACTTTGTCCGAAATTGCAACTCGGGCACTTGCCCACCTGGGCGCAAGCCCCCACCATCGACAAACATCCCCTCGACTTTGAAGATTCTACCAAAGTCCCAAGAGCCCTCAGCCCCTTCAGGCTTCCGGTGGGGAACAGCTGCATTGATCACTAATGAAATAACCACGGCACAGCAACAAGATGGCGGTGCTCTCGTGTCCGCACCAGCTTCAGTCTGAACCACCCAGGAACATTATGGGCTAACAAACTCGAGTAAGTTCCGGCTGAACATCAACATGACCCGGTAAGAAAGACTCTACCTCCCTCCCTCTCTTGATTGACGGTCCACACCACCAGCCCCTCTGTTAGCACAGGTTTTTTGAACTGCCGAAAGGGACCCTGGTCCAACCGCCAATCGTCGGAGGCATTTTTTTTTTTGCCCCTGATGCTACTTCCGGACTAAACCGGCGTCGCCCAAAATGGCGCCGGTATCAATAGGAACTAACGGATGCCTCGTGGTGTTCCTTAGCTAATGAAACTTGATGTACTAAGATTTATATACGAACCTTTGCGCACTTGATGAAAAAGGGAGGAGGGTTCACTTGACGAACATTTGAAAGGGGTCCCGTAAAAATGTTGATTTCAATGAACGATTTATTTTGATATTTATTGTAACTGGTACGTAACGTCGCTTATGATGCACACCCACGGTATACATCTAGGAAATGTGATTACAATGAGCTTGACTGTGTTTCCATTTATGAACTGAAATGCCCCTGATCCCTCATCACGCAATGAAACGTTTTTAGTTACTTGCAAATAATTAATTAGGCCTTTTTAACATGTTCTTGTGCCGCAAAATAACCCCCCTACTGTATGTGCTTCCATCGTCGACATGTCCGGCCAAAATATGATTGCACTCTCACATTTTACGTACTGAACGATTATGCGAATAAAGGTTTTCCAAACTATGAATAGGCATCACATACTTTTGTAAATGTGGGAATTGGTGGGAGGGCTTTTTCTGTGCGCAACCGTTCTGCTCTTTTTTTAAGGTTATCTGAAAAAATGGTTGTTCGGCCCTGGATTGATGATCGAATCAAAGGTATGATACGCTGCCTCCAAAATATGCGACTAAGCTCAGGAACTAACGTATGAAGAAGGACCTCGACTTCTGAGAATGGGTAAAGTAAAGCGGTGTGATTGATAGAATGTTATAAAGGTATGGTGGTCGAAGGTACTAAGGGACAGGGTTGACCGAAGAACTGATATGCCTTAGAACATCACAGCTTTGGGAATGATTTAAGGATCCCGATGGCCAGATACATCTACAAAACCAGGTACCTCGCGCTAGGCACCTCTGATTCCTCTTTTTAGCGTTTCCCTACACACGATCCATAATGCCACCCTCGAACCCCCCATGAACCACCTATCACACTGCCCACCCCCTTGACTTCAGAAACCAAGACCCTAGGGATTATATCCCGAGGAGATGAGTACGAGTATGTGGTAAGTAAAGGACTTTCGTGCCCGTACATTTGATGTGCTCGAATGTTGTTCCCCCTCCCTTTTCCTCCTTTTTCCCTCTGCAGGTTACATTGGAGTCCCGATTAGGGTATCGTAAAGGATCTGGAGCCACGTCACGCCCGATGCATGAAAACGGACTGACGCTGCAAGACGACACAAAAAGACGCCCTACTCAATGCGCGACCTTTTTGTACCTGACCTAATGCTCTTCCGTCCCAAAACTGCATGCTTTCTACATCCTAACACAGACCCGAAACGTCTAACGTTGGGTAATGCACTGAATAGCCCAAACAATACACGGTCATTCTCCATGTCACACGTGTACTATTTGGCCTATTGATACTCTCTCTCTCTCTCTCTCTCTCTCTCTCTCTCTCTCTCTCTCTCTCTCTCTCTCTCTCTCTCTCTCTCTTTCACCCCCCCACACTTTCCCTCTTCCTAGCGACTGGCACCTAATTGGCGAACCTGGTGCACCTCCTGATTGGCCCCAAATACCACAAGTATTTGCACAAATTCGTCCTAAATAAAATTGTATCGATACCACGTTACTACCTCTCCTTTTCTGCTAAATATGGATGAAAATTAAATTGGCCAAAAGGAAAGGGACAGGTAAGACGACTAAGGTTCCCTAAATTTGACCCACAGTCAGGGAACTATTTGTCAGTGGCTTCTATGATTAAAAAAAAATGTCTGTGGTAACGCGACCTTCCCCATTCCAAGTTGTCTCCATACCCCAAGCAGTAAAAAAATGATCGAGACATCCCCGTCTTCCCAAAATGCCCCCAGTTTGGTATCAGCTGCCCTGAACGAGAATCTGAAAAACGCCCCTTGCTCCAATTCGCTGTGTTCCTAGTTGTTTTCTATAAGATCCCACCCACCCCAAGGATAAGTTTAATAATTATCGCAAGCCCCCCCGAGTTTTTGTAGTAGCCAGGTTGCGAGAATCTATATAGAAAGTTAGAAAGATGTGTGCAAAGTTAAAATTAGATCGAAAACTGAAGGAACTTGTTGCAGTAAACCTTGTTGAAAATAGGATGTTTAGCCAAAAGATAGGACGCATCGATGTAATGGAGAGTCGTTTAGCCTATGTTCATCCCTCAGAAGGATGCCTATCAGACTATGGTGAATAGCACGTTGCACTTTTCCGTAAGATACAAAGCCCTGAAGACCGGCCTAGCCTTGCAAGACTCGTACTAGGGAAATGGGTCTCTACCAGAAGAACTGACATCTACTGTAATAGACGAATGCAATGAATGGGTATCAGACCTTGTACCACGACAAATGAATGTAATAACCAACAAAATGCCAAAGAATTAGCCACAAAGGGAAGTTGTAGGAAATCCAGCAAACCCATCATCAATTGTTTATACGTTGGCTGCAAATCTCAATGTAGCGGATGTTTACCCCAGTTGCTTGGTGTTGGGAGAGAAATAGGTTTATGTAATTACCTTCTTCTGCAAATCTCTAAAGACTGTCTTTTCGAACTCATTTAAGGGTACCACTGTCGGAGGAGAAAGAGACCGGATGTGGGAGCACGCGGCCTGACTGCGGATCGTGGAACCTCAGCGACGGAGACCAAGGCGAGACCACAGCAGTAAGGAGTCGCAGGATGAGGCACTGTTTCAGACAAAGCTAAGGAAAGGGCTGACCTGAAGCCCCTGCTCTATGATCGACGTGTGCCAAAAAAAAGTCCCTGCTCTCTGAACCTGGTTATGGACCCGCCTGTCTCAAATTCTCCGTCCCCCTGATCTGTTCCCGACTTGGCCCTGCTCCATCCCCTCCTCCTCCGACCTACCATAAGGACTGTTCACACACACACCTTTCCACCTGAACTTCCAAGTTCCTCCAAATCCTACTGAGCTATCCAGAGAAGGGTATTCCCTGCGTCAAAAGGGAGGGAGCTCCGACTAAGTAGACCACGAACTATATTAATCTCAGAACGGTGACCTAGAACTCCACCAAGGGTCGCCCCTAAAGAGAAGATGAACGAAGTATGTGGTTCTACCCGCTGCTGAACGCCTCGATGATGATGGAAGCAACAGGAAATACCCACCACAGAGACTCAAGAAACAAACAGACCCCACAACTCAAAGACAATTGCACTTTTCATCACAATCCTTTTTCTGCCTCCTAATAACTATGCTCTGGGTTACGGAAGAAAATGCACCTGCTCCAAAACCGTAACGCATTTCTCCTATGAGGTCTGGCGAAACGAAACAAAATGTACCCCTGCCCGCAGACCTCCAACGACTCAATCCACATGAACATTCCTGTTGACAGAACGAATTGTAATACAGGTGCTTAACAGTGCCAACAGAAGACGACGAAGACACTGAGAACTCTGATTTTTATTTTTATTATATCTCATTTCTCTCCCAACCACCATTGGACTGACTATGCTCCCGCCGAGTACAAAAAGGACTTACTTATATGATAACTTACCAGTTCCTATTCCAAATGACTATAAGTATCTATGATCTGTACCCAACGCCTTCGCTACATAATTCTAGTCTGATATTGCAGTACTATGACTTTTTCTGCAACCAACTTAACGATGAACCCGCCTACTAGATGATGAGATTTTTCAATGTGATGTTTATAATGTGATGTTTATGTACAGTTCTTTTGCCTAAGTCCCCTCTCCCTTACTTATGACCGCTGCAATAGGTATAGATAGGAAATAGGCCAGCAAGATGTCTTGGAAATGTTAAAGGGAGGACTGTGGAAAATTAATACAGTTTGGTGAACATTATCTACGCCATCTTGCCTTTTTCCCGATGCCACACTTTTCGTCATGCACATCCGCCATATTTTAGCCGTTACGATCAGAATCACCCTCACGAAAGACCCCCACGCACCGGTCATTCCCACTCTCACATGCCTTGCGCATAAGCGGCAGCCATTTTAAACACCATGGCCTCCCTGCCCCTCGCTGATAGCCAGCGCGTCTCTCTCTCTCTCTCCTAACCTCGCAAGCATCCCCCGCACGCTGACAACCCCCCTCTCTCATGCCTTGGGTCATAAACCCCTTTTCAACGCAGCTTCACCACAGAATCCCATCCTGTTCCCAGCGCGACACCTCCCCTCATTCCTTTCATGGTCTCAGATCCTTTTGATGCAAACCCCCTTTCCCTGTGTCCCCGTTTGTCTTCCTCGTTCCCAGGCCGCCACCTGGCCCTGCGGATACTGTTTATTACCCCGTACAGTAGGAAGCTTCCCCTCCCCATCAAAAGACCCTCGAGCCGATCAAAGCCCCCACCCTATGAGATCCGATCAGTTCCGCGCATTCCGTGAATCGGCGGAATGCCCTGCTGCGCGACAATCATCACCTGTTGTGACCGGGGTGGGGAATTCAACTGTAAATGTATGTGGGAACGGGTCTGAAGGGGAGATTCCGAGGATGTTCTTTCAAATATCAAAGTGTTGCGAGAATGTGTTACGTGCAATAAAGGTCGTAAACCCTAGTATAAGAGGCCAGGCCTCAGAGATGTGGTTAGAGCACCTCGTGACGATACTTGCTGTCCGAATTGATGTGTTCTCCTCCGGAGAGAATAAAATCCTCGTTTCCTGTCTTCCAGTCTCCAGCGCCTGCTTCTTCATTGATTAATATTGGTGGGTCATAGAGGCGACACCGCCGGGCAACATAAAGGGGTCTTTGGTTACAGGTTGTCTTTGAACCCCTTTTAACACATCATTCTCAAACTCACTTCGCCACACCAGTTCAGACCCAGCCATATGCAAATCAGTCCTGACCTTGTTCCTCACTTGACCTTAGGTACCCCACCATTAAGTGATGACCGGCTAACTAACAAGTGAGGCACTGAAGCTGCACAGCAAGTAATAATGCACGAACAGCGGAACTCCCACCCCTTCGAGCTCTGTTGCCAGCTGCAGTTTGGTCAGTGCCTTGCTCTCTGTAAGAAGTTCAGCACATCAAGTAATAATCACAATTCATTGTCAGGGTGAACTCTCAAAGTTGTAAAATTAACCTGAGTCAACCCCCTGGCTGCTATGACACAGATCAGAAAGGCTTAACCTAGAGGGAATATCTAAAGGATTTATGCAGTAGAACAGGTCCTAGGTGCAATTTGACGGTTACCGTTATGGAGCAGGGATCAAATACACTAACCAGGTTCATCCTGGTCAAAGATTTTACCTTCCCACTTTAGTACTTTAAGCCCCACTCCACAATAGAAGGCAACTTCTAAAGCTCCCCAGGATCTCAGGGGAGGCACGTAGAGACTCACAGGGTGGCAGGCGAAGTTCAACAGGAGGGTCCAGTCCAGGTACAGTTGCCGCTGCTCAGCTGAGCAGTGGCAGGTAAAGGCCTGTTGTGGCTTGTTATGTCCCTGTAGCTTTGACAGGAGGTCAGCCTTGTGACTCTTGGAGCCCACATGTTTGTTCTGGTTACAAGAGGGAGAGCAGATTCAGTTTTCTAGGCTCTTCTCAGGTTTCAGACAACAGTTTCAGCCCTCTTCTAATCTTTCACAGGTCCAGGAGTATTCTTAAGTGTGTGCCTGTAGATGTCACATTTATGCCTGGCATGAGATCATGGGATGGGAATGTGTGTTGAGGTCTTCCTAACCGTTCAGTGGGGCTAATCCTACAAACTCGTTGTGGCTAATCCCCCTCGCTGCCTCCCAGGGCCGGTTGAGCAGCAAGCTGCCAGGGCTGGGTGCTGTTCCCAATCCGGCCCTGCTTCCAGCTCAGCTTTGATTTTGCCATACGTCTCTCTCTCTGAGTTTGTTGGGGATACAGAGACTACCTAAAACTGCATTTCTGTGTTAGATGTAGGAGGACAGCAGGATTACCATAGTACACTCCCCACACACACCCCAGCCCTCAGAGTCCAAGCTTAGTGAGGCCAAAGAGTTTGTCCATCTTCAAAATGCCCAAATTGAGTAGTATTTTGGCATTCTGGTTTCCTCCCGTGAAGTGTTCCCCACATGTAATATGTAAACCTAGCAGACTTACCAAGCAGCCTGTGACGCTGTAATGTCAAAGAGAGTCCTACTGTGATTGGGGCCTACTGACTGGCAGACAAATGAAGGGCCCTGTGTCAGCTAACATTTGCCTGCGACATGAGAGGCCTCTTTGAAGTGAGACCCAAGTGTCATATGAAAAAACTTGTCTAGCACCCTATACAAAAGTTGATTTCTAATTACTGTAATGATGCTTTTTGACATTTCTGTATATTTTGAATATAAACAGAAAAAACGTTTGCTTGCCTTAAAAAACCCTTCTATTTCTCTAATTCACCATCTGTAATCACCCCGCTAGTGTTGGGCACAGGCTTGTGTACCACACGGGTGTACTGTGGGAGGTATTTTCGCTGTATGGATTAACTGTTTATTAAGTAAACTTGAATGACCTCTGTCCGACTGGACATGTCATTCCAAATATAGATCTGACTTTGTCTATATTCACTGTTTCATATATTATGGAATGCATGGGACCACTGTTGTTCTAATAAATATGAAAAAACCCTGCAGACATGTCAGGCAGGATGTGACATTCAAGCAGGACTTGATACAGTATTGTTAAAGATGGTGCTGCCAGCCTCCCCTCCATATTCCATCAGGTTCAGATGGGTCATCTCTGCCCATTCAGATCAGCCTATTGTTTGCTCCTGAGAGCAGTTCACATCTCATCACAGGGGAACCACCAGCTCCCAGTTGACAGTTTGCACTGAATGACCTTAGAAGCTTTAGGCAGGCAAAAGGTAACCTTTCTAAAGTATCTTTTCTGTAAGAGTTAGACATAATTCAACTTTACCATTACATTGGATTGTGTTTAACTATTCAAAATAATCCTTGAAATATTTCTCTAGCTGTTTCCTAGGCATATTACTATGTATTAGGCTTAATATTGTAACCCAATGTTTTCCAATAGAAGAGCTAACCTTGCTTCAGTGAAAATAGCCTTTCACACCTATTCACTTTAAGGACTTATTCTACATTTAACTTTTACTTGTCCTACTCTTCAATATAATGTGTCCTGCCTTAATTGGCAGTAAGGCTTACTTAGCAGTGAATTATTCATATTTAAAAGGAGGCTTTAGGCCTCTTAAAAGGGGTTATTTTGACGGATCAAATTTGCAGTTAAAGCCGACACCACTGTGCTAAACATGGCAGGCCTGTAGTCATGTATGTCCTGTCACGGCATTGGGTGGAACAATATGTGATGAAGCCCACCGGTGATATTTAACTTACATGCCCTGGATACACTTTAGCTACCCTAAACTAGAGACTTTTAGGCAAGTTTTATGTGTGGTAATCGGGAATATACCAATTTTACCACTTTGAATGGAAGAGCAGAAGCACTTTTATACCCAGTATTAAATATGGTTTCGTAAGAAGGCCAAACAATTTAGGGTGACCCTGCAGAAAGTGCTTGATTTCAACAGCTCTCATCGCGAGTCTTCTTCACTCTGAGAAATGCTCCACAAATTTTGAAAAGCATTCACCAAGCCTTGGGAGTGACTAACTTATCTTTGTCCCTCGGACTTACTGCCCTTTTGATTGCTTCCATTACCTTACAATTAGAACTCACTACTTTCTGCTGATATGGAATGCCCCAGATACTCGGTCTCCACTACTGCAAATGTACTCTTCTCTGTTCACGTGGTTATTACTGCTTCATTCAATTTACCTATCACCAATCTAAAAAGTTCATTATGCTCCATTTTGTTGACTCCACAAACTACAATATCATCTTCAAATATATTGAATTTGGGAATACTTTACAACAGTGTGTGCATCACCCTTTGAAATACAGCTGACGCAGATGCCAACCCAAATGGCAATATCAAGAATTGATACGCCATCTCTGGTCTTATAAATGAAGTCAACTTCCTAGAACTGCTGTGCAAAAGAATTCGGTGTCCAGTCCAGGATTGAAAGGCCAGGGTTGAAAAACCTTCGACCAACCAATCATTTCCAATATCTCCATTATTCTGTGTCAGGGATGCCAATCTGTTAAGAGTGACTTAATGAGTCTTCTCAAAGTGACACATTCTTATATTGCTGTTGGGTTTTCATGCTTTTACAATGATGGTCAACCCTTCCAAGGTATCTCAGGTCTCAATTAACCATTCAGATAAATGTTTTAATTCTCTTCTTAAAGGTTCCCTTAAGGCCAAAGGAGCATTTGAAATTATGAACTTTAGGGCATGCACCCTCTCGCAATCTAATCGTATGAGTGAATCCCGTTAGCGACCCCAACTTCTCAAAGAACACCTGTGTAAGTTCCTTTACTTCTCCCTATCACTCTCCTGCATTACTAAAACCTGTTCCGTGTCATTTGGGTCTAGAGCCATTCCCAAACTTCTTTGTTCTCTCCATTCAAATAGAACCTTTCCTTTCCCAACTACATAGATTTTTCCATGCATCCCATATCTCTTGGGCTTCAACGTGGCCTTGAAACAACATTGCATCCCACAATATTATAGAACATGCGTTTGATTCCTCCAAGAGAATGCTGCCCAACCTATTGTAAGTGCTAATATCAGTTTGGATACATTTTATTGTATTGTAATTGTAATTGCATATGTATAGAGCTTCCAACCCAGACGAGGCGTCAAAGCGCTTTTTTCGGCGAGTAGCATGCTACTCTGGGACCCATAGAGGATTAGGGGCTGATTCACAGAACTAACTTAAGACAAAATCCTAAACTTACTACTTTTGGTATTCACAGAAGTTAGGATTTTGTCTTAAGGCAGACATAAGACAGACTTAAGACAGAATCCTAACTTCTGTGAATACCAAAAGTATTAAGTTTAGGATTTTGTCTTTAGTTAATTCTGTGAATCGGGCCCTATGTGTTGAATTAGTATAGTGAAACATGCAAGTATATTTTAAGTGGTGGATAGGTTAGTCAGTTCTTTGGATTCAGAAGGATAGCAGAAGGATAGAAGAAGAAAAATGGTTTGTATTTATATAGGTGTTGAAGCATGCTACTCCGGAAACCCATAACGATTAGTGGTGAATTAGAATGGTGAAATATGAAAGTAATTTGAGTGGTGGATATTAGCCAATTATTTGGAGTGAGAAGGATAGCGGAGGGATAGAAGGGGAAAAAAGATCTGCATTCATATAGCACCTGTTAGCCCTGATGGGTTTTGACATGCTTTTCTGGCAAGTAGCATGCTACTCCGAAACCCATGACGGATTAGTGTTGAAAATAAGTGTAGTGAAATATGAAGTCATTTGAGTGGTGGATATGTTATTCAGTTATTTGGCTAGAGAGGGTAAATGGTGAGATAGAAAGAGGTTTGTATTTATATAGCTCTGGCTACCCTTGAAGGCGTATTGAAGCGCTTTTTTGGTGAGTAGCACGCTACTCTGGAACCCATAAGGATTAGTGTTGAATTAGTATGGTGAAACATGAAATTAATTTGAGTGGTGGATATGTTAGTCAGTTATTTGGATTGAGAAGAGTTGGGGATGGGTAGAAAAGGGAAAAAAGGTTTGCATTAATATAGCTCTTGTAACCCTGATAGGGTGTTGAAACACTTTATTGGCGAGTAGCAAGCTACTCTGGAACCCATAAAAGATTAGTGGTGAGTTAGTATAGTGGAATATGGAATTTGAGAAGTGAACATGTTAGTCTGTTATTTTGATTGGGAAGTATAGTGGAGGGATAGAAGAGTGAAGGACCTTGTTTTTTTATTATTTCATTTTTTAGGTCATTGCTGTAGGAGGAGGCTTTTGGTTGAGTAAAAAGGGTTTTTGGTGGGGAAGAGTCAGAAGGGAACAGTTTAGAGAGGTTTGTTTTGTGGGATCGGTGTAGTAAAAGAGGTGTCAGATGATGCAAGGAGGGGTAGAGTCAGAGAGAGTCTAAAAAGGGTTATTTTGGGGATCATAGTGGTATGGGGTTTGGGATAAATGAGAGAGGGGATGTAGAGAATATATTGATAGATGTGTAGGGTGAGAGATAGGGTAGTGCATTGGAAAGAGTAGTAGAAAGTAGTTTGAGACGAGTCAGAAAGTTGGGCTTGAAGATATATTGAGAGAAGTATAGGCTGAGAAATAGGGTAGTGCATTGGAAATGCCAAATTAGAAGAAAGAGATAAATATATAGATCCATAAGTACATTGAAAGTATATAGATGCATAAAGGAGGTAAATATATGTAGATTAAAGATACTGATAGAGGTACAGGATGAGAAATAGGGTAGTGCATTGGATATGCTTTTTCAGGAGAAAAGTAACAGACACACAGTTCCAAGTACATGGAAGGTACATTGATGAACAATGGAAGCAAGTACATGTAGACCAAAGATGATTTTTTTTTCTTTTTTTATTTAACAACATAATTATTCTACATGTTTATACATGGTGAACAGGAATCAACTCACAGGGCACCCTTCGATTTTCAAAATGGACGTAGGTGGATGGTAATCATTATTCATTTCGCATACTGTCCTTTCCTTGAGAACCTCACTCGAAACTACTGACACCTCATCTTCCTTGTTATCGCCATCTGTGCCGACTTCTTGTTCTTGCACATTGTTCACACCTTTGTTTTTAGAGCATGATTCATTTTTGCACACCAGCATATCTTAACACATTTATAACATTTATTCATCATAGCAAGACACAAATTTGACATTATCAGATTTATTATACTACCCCAATTTTAACATTGGGACTTTTCACTTCTCTCATCATGTGTAGCATTCACACCACCTCCATTCTTATCCCTCATGCCTGCATTTTTGAACATCACACTAACTACCGCCATGCTTTCTCTTAAATGATTCTTCTGCTGGGTTCAACTCCCTGAGATGCTTAGAAGTGTTTTCAGTCCTTTGTGTTATGCTATAGGCTTTTTCTAGTGATGGTTTATTGACACTCATTAAGTTCTTCTCAAAGTTCATGCTGGTCATACTGTTTACTAACTGGCCCCTGATGTTGTCCTCGTAAGGGTCAGATTCTTAGGTTTTCACGTAGCAGCCAAAGTGTGTAACACCACCACATATTGTTCAACATTTCTCCCAGCTCTTGTTCCCTTGAAAAGGACCTGTACCTTTCTACTACTGTATTTAAACATTTGCCATCATTTTCTTCCAAGGCACTTGTAGCTCTTTCAGATTCATCAACCTCTCCCTCTTCTTGATCCATCACATCTTCTATGTGGGACATTCTTCTGCATGAGATTTGTAAATGTTTCTGGGCACTACTCCCTTCTACACCATAAACATCGCTAAGTTCCTTTAAGTGACAAAATCGTCCCTTCATGGACCTAGAGATAACTTCCAGGGGACTCCTTCCAGTCTTCCATTGGATAGCAGGTTCACCTTGATAGTGTAGGAAAACTACAGAAGGTACTACTACTTCCATTGTGACTGGGGGTTCAACTGTACGCTGAAAAATAGGAATTATCCTAAATTCTTACAAATCACTTAAAAAAATATAAAACACGAAAACAGAAAAAGTAGCCACCATTGTCTTATCTTTACTTATTTAGATTGTTTGCAGTTCTTACAGCTCAGTTTTTCTTTTTTTAAACAATAAGCTACAAAAGAATATGTAGTCGCCATTGTACTATCTTTCTGGTGGTTTCACCCAAGATCAAGGAAAACAACATCTGTAGTCCCTGTTGTCTTTCTAACTTGCTGTGTTTATTTACATTGGCACGGATGGGGTGTTTTTAGTGTCCCTGCTTTCTTCTTTGGTATTTGTAGTACTCCCAAAGTTTTCACTCACAAGGGCTCGGAGTAACTAGAAACATCAACCTGGCTCCCTTGTAGTTTTTGGTCTATGATTTCTTTTTTTTTTTAGCAAACTGCACGCTATGGGTTCTGGTTCCTCTCTCTTCACCCAGACCCTGAATAACAAGGGATGGTATAGAACACCAATGCACTACCATCTCATGCATGTGTAGCATGTGCCGCACACTTAAAGATATAACCCGATCCCGTTGTGCTTGCGCACTAACACTCTTTGGAACCTCATGCTGTTGACTCAGAGTATATTCATTAAGTGCTCGCACAGCTAAACACTCAGGGTCCGATTCACAGAACTAACTTAAGACAAAATTCTAAACTTACTACTTTTGGTATTCACAGAAGTTAGGATTTTGTCTTAAGACAGACTTAAGACAGACTTAAGACAGAATCCTAACTTAAGGCTGTCTTAAGTCTGTCTTAAGACAAAATCCTAACTTCTGTGAATACCAAAAGAAGTAAGTTTAGGATTTTGTCTTAAGTTAGTTCTGTGAATCGGGCCCTCAGTAACCGATGAATCCCACAACATGCATTGTTGACCCTTATTGGGTGTAGGCTTCTCAAAATGTATTCCACCCCTCACACAATATGGAATCACACAGCAATGCATCATTCAAGCAGTTCTGTTATTCCCTCTGCCAGTAGTTTCCAGTTCCACCAAGCAATGTTCTGTGCCTGTGTTATACATTTGGTCGGATGGCGGAAGCTTGTTCGGTCCACATGTGGCCAAAATGTGGTAGTTGTACACTCTCAAAACAATGATTTCAGGACTTCTGGTAAAGTGATGCAGCATAAACGATATGGCCAGCAGAGTCAAGGCAGAGGAGCAACTGAGCAAACTGGAACCCTGCTAGACGTAATTTGCTGCTGAAAGGTTGGAACACAGATGCTGCTCAATGGTCCAAGGCTTTGAGATGACCATTTACTGGTCCTCGTCTTTTTGGTAAAGACCTTGAGGAGAAGTTGCACCGGGTGTTCAAGGAATGGAAGCATTTCTTTTCTTTTTGACATCAGCAGTGGCATACGGAGGCATTCTTTTCCTCTGCTAAATCCTTTTGACAATCTTCTTGTAAGCAGCGGTATTCATTCAAGAACTAGAAGGCCCCAGGGAAAAGTTTTATGGGGAAATCTCTGAGGAAGCCTCCTCCCGATCAGGGACCTCAGAATCAACGTTCCTAGCTATGAAGCCTTCCAGAGAGGTCCTGCTGGAGTTCTGCCAGAGGTTGGTGGGAGGCTGCACCATTTCCTGGTGACATGGCGTCTCACGACGACGGACCAGTGGGTGCTGAATGTCCTGGACCAAGGTTATCGGATCGAGTTCCTGTTCCCCCCCTGTGATCGGCAGGGTGCGCACTCTGATTCCGAGAGAGGTGTCGCGGAGGTAAGCCCTGTTGGACGGGGTTCAGTTGTCCCTCATTCGGAGTGGAGTCAGGGCAATTATTTGATCATCTTTCGGGTGCTGAGGCTCACAGGAGGCTTCCGGATTGTGATCAACCTCAGACCTCTGAATATGTTTGTCCCGAAGACACCCTTCAAGATGGAGACCCTGCAGCATGTGATCCTGTTGAATCAGGCCAGCTGGGTGATGTCTACCTTGGATATTCAGGATGCGTATCTGCACGTGTCCATGGCTTTAGGGTTCCACAGGTTTCTGAGGTTTCTCCTGCGGGGTAGTCATTGGCAGTTTTGTGTCCTCCCTTTCAGCCTGCGTTCCTTGCTCAAGGTATTTACCAAGATGGTGGCTCCCCCTGTGGCTTACCTTCACCTCCTGGGGGTGTCTGTGTTTCCCTACCTGGATGACTGGATTTTCCAGGCCCCCTCTGCCCTGGTGATGTCTCAACAGCTGGATTTGTCCATTTGTATGCTAGAGATCCACAGCTTTCTCTTGAATTTTCTGAAAGGCCATCTTGATCCTGCCACCAGGCGGTCCTTTATAGGGGCGGACTTCAACTCTGTTCTGGGCAAAGTGTTTATGCCTCCCTCCAGGATCCTACGTCTGCAGTGGTTATTAGGGGCTCTGTTGTCTCTGACTTCAGCTTCCCTGCTTCATTGGATGGAGGTGCAGGGGCACATGGCGGCCCAGGTGTTCACAGATTGTATCTTCGCCCCTTTCTGTGGCATCTTCACCGCTTTGTTCATTTTCCTGCTCAGGATTTGTCCTTGGAAGTTCCTGTGTCTCCGGTTGTGGTGAGCAACCTGTAACAACCCTCCCACCACCTCATTGGACCCAAACCAAGCGGCCACCAAACTCAAGCAATGGATCACCCACAGCGCTGACGAATTAGCACCCCTGAAAAACCACCAGATCAAATCAGGCAGCAAAAAGGCTCCCTGGTTCAATGATGACCTTAAAAAATCCAAGAAGCTATGCCGCACCCTAGAGAAAACATGGGGAAAAAACCCAACCACCGACAACATGGCCACCCTCAAGGCAGCCACCCGCAAACACCACCAACTGATTCGATCCACCAAGAAATCAGCACTCAAGGATCGACTCGAAAACAAAGACCATAACAGCAAGGAACTTTTCAACATCGTCAAAGAATTCACCAACCCCACCGCAGCATCTAACGACATCACTCCCTCCCAAGACCTCTGCGATGCGTTATCCTCCTTCTTCTACAACAAAATTGCCGACATTCACAACAGCTTCGAGAACACTCCGTGCAAACAACCCTCCCCACCCCCCTCAGAACCTACCCCGCCAACTAACAACCTCAGCGCCTGGAACCCAATCACCACTGAAGACACCATCCGCCTAATGAACTCAATCCACTCTGGCTCGCCAACCGACCCCTGCCCCCACCACATCTTCAACAAAGCTGACTCCATCATCGCACCCCATCTCCGTGATGTCATCAACTGCTCCTTCAACTCTGCCATCTTCCCAGAAAGCTGGAAACACGCCAAACTCAGCGCCCTCTTGAAGAAACCCACGACAGACCCCTCTGAACTTAAAAACTACCGACCCATATCCCTCCTCCCCTTCCCCGCCAAAGTCATTGAGAAAGCCGTCAACAGCCAGCTCGCCGCCTTGCTTGAATCCAACAACTCCCTCGATCCCTCTCAGTCCGGATTTCGAGCCAAACACAGCACTGAAACCGCCCTCATTGCAGCGACTGACGACATCCGAACACTACTGGACAACGGAGAAACAGCAGCCCTCATTCTACTCGACCTCTCCGCCGCTTTCGACACAGTCTGCCACAGCACCCTTATGCAACGCCTCAGCAACATCGGCATACAAGGAAAAGCCTTGGACTGGATCATCTCATTCCTCGCTGGGAGAACTCAGAGTCCGACTTTCCCCATTCAACTCAGAGGCCACTGAAGTCATCTGTGGCGTACCACAAGGATCAGAGGAAATCAAAAGGGGGGATGGAAGAGGTGGTGCTGGTAGGCACTGAGGTGGGCACGTCCTCCTCTTGTCAAGGTAATTGTAATCACAAAGGTCCACCTCCGAAAAGGTTATTGTGCATCCTGTTGGTGTTGGAATACACCTGATGTGTTAAAATACCCCTCACACACCAAAAGGGCCCTTGGTGTCATGCTTCATCATCGGGGTCTTCCCGCTCGGCTGCCGAACGGGGCAGTGCTGCTACAAGCGACTACGCCGGAGCACCTTTTAAGTGAAGGTGCTATGTGAGTGAGTGGGAGTGAGTGTCAGTAGGGTCAGGGGTGATATAGTGATGTTAAAAAATACCTGGCCTAGTGTAAAGAAAATATTATTTATTAGGCACTGGCTGGTATTATTAAAATAGGTGATGTCGGAAAGGTTAAGCTAATTAGTGGGCTAACTTTCCTGTGCGGGTCAACATGTTTCGGGGCTCCATGCCCCTTCGTCAGGACCGGGGTCAGATCCCCATGTCACTCACTAAATGTTGTGCCACAGTGCGTGTATGTACCCTAAACTGTAAGGTACTTACTCATATCAATGTGTATTATATTTTATTTGTTATATAAATACACAGCCCTTGCTAGTACTGGTATACTTGATTGTATGCCTGAAAAACAAGAACCAGGTGTTAGAAGTGCGCGGATCCCAAAGCGCTTCGCTTAAAGGTACCTGTGAAAGAAAGAAAGACTAATATACATAGTGCATACAGATGCTACTGGATGACCTATGAGAGGTAAACAGTTTTTCATCAAATCTGTAGACAAATATTGCTGGGTACGTAGTTTCAACTAAGGACAACACACAATTAAACACACACTTCAGTATATTATTGGAGAGTTTGTGCAAAGCGGTATATACATACTAGGCAGGTGGAGCAGTGCCCCATGAGCCAGAACTGAACAGACGGGTAATTGGAGGTCCAGCTGCAGTTGGGGAGTAAAATGGGAAGAAAAACAGGAGGGAAAAAAAAATATATATATATATGTCTGTTGGTTTTCCATATCTGTTCTGTAATGGACAGCAAAGTTTTCTTGCCTATCCTGATCGGCTATGCCGTACTTACTAAACCTCCAGCCTCGTGGTGCTTCCTCCTCTGTCCGTGGCTTCCGTGATTGTGAGGAAGGGAGCTAGGGTGGAGGCTTATATAGTTGGATTTCGATCGTAAATTGCTAAGCTTAATTGGATAATGACCATTAAGTCGGGACACGTGGGTTTGCAAACAGTGGCCGCCCCGGAAGGTAAGCGTGGCGGCCATTGGTTAGTATGCAAATCAACACGAGGGCCGGGTAGGGTGTATTATTTTAAAAGATTGCCATTGGCTCAAACGCCTTCTTTTTCGAGATGATGGGACCCGAGGGGGAGTGGGGACCGGCAACTCCGTTGAAGTCGATTTCCTTATTAAGGTGTGCCCAGCGCTGAACGCGCATGAGCGGAGAAAGTGTACCTGTCCCCGCGCATGCGCGATGAGCGCATAGGACAATCTTGCGGAGGGTGTGTTTGCGCATGCGTGGAGGATGAGTGTCCTGGCCGCACATGCGCGGATGGCGCTATCGTTCGACTGGTGATCAGTTGAATGACCTTATTTTTCAGTGGGAATAGATATCGTCCTCACACTGAATTGAGAAATAAAAAAATAAAAGTTGGGGTTTATTTTCAAAACTCCGAGGCAAAGCTGGGGTCTTATAGACTAAGATACAGAGTTATGATTTTTGAAGTTGTTATTTCTAAAGGGGAGATAGGTGTGGTGTCAAAAGTTTTCAGACTCAATTTTTAGTTGAGGTGCGACCAAGGTATGTCGTCATTCAGGCCTGAATGATGAGTGCCCAGCCTGTGCACCCAGCGTTGTTCCTTTACAAGGAGGTTTTGATCATTGTTAAAGGCCTCTATGACTGTCCATTTCAGGTCTTGGACACTGTGCCCCATGCTTATATAGTGTGTGGACATTTTAGTGGTGGTTTTCTTGCAGCGTATGTTGCTGCGGTGTTCCCCCATTTGAATCTTAACTGGTCTACTGGTCATGCCCACATACTCTTTCCCACATGGGCAGGTGATTAAATACACAACGTTGCGACTGTTACAATTGGTGAACTGGCGTTGTTCCCATGTGGTTTGGTTTGAGAATGTAATGACATGGCTTTTCTGTGTGGACTGGCAGGATATACATGA
Source organism: Lissotriton vulgaris (assembly GCF_964263255.1). Classification (NCBI taxonomy): domain Eukaryota; kingdom Metazoa; phylum Chordata; class Amphibia; order Caudata; family Salamandridae; genus Lissotriton; species Lissotriton vulgaris. The sequence continues at coordinate 298,033,105 of NC_141685.1, forward strand.
GCCACATGGATGGTGGCCTCCTACCGATGTTAGTCTGGTGGGTGCAGCTGGTCCAACATTTCGAGGTCTAGTGTGGACCAACATGTCTTTTAGCTTTTTACCTCTCTTGTGCGAAAACATTGGTTTTGGGATATCAAGTTCTCCACAGTTTAAAATTTTCCAATGTTTGTTTACAATCTTGGTAATGCGGTTGGAGTTAGTGTTATACGTTGTTACACAAATCGGTCTCATGTCCGATTCTTTTTTCTCTGTGTCTTCAAGTAGGGCTTCACGATTGTTATTACGGGCTCTCTTTTTTCCTTTCTTAACAACTGATCTTTGGTAGTTTTTGTTCTAAGTCCCCTGCCTGGGATTTGAAATCGTTAATGTTGCTGCAATTGCGTCTCAGCCTCAAGAATTGCCCGTAGGGTAAATTCTCCCGGAGATGTCGCGGGTGGAAGCTGTCGAACAGTAGCAGGCTGTTTTTTGCCGTTGGTTTGAAGTGGGTGCTGGTCTCCAGTTTTCCCTCCACTGGATAGATATTCAGGTCAAGAAACACCAGGTTCTCTTTGGAAACAGTATGCGTGAACTTGAGGAACTGGTCTTTTTGGTTGAGCCATGACATGAACTGGGTCACTGAGTTTTGATTACCCCTCCAGATGACCAGTACATCTTCTATGTACCTCTTCCACGTAACTATATGGTTTTTGAAGGGATTATGATCGCTGAGGATCTTGGTTGTCTCGAGGTGATATACATACAGTCCGGCTAGACTAGGGGCACAAGTGCTCCCCATACTTGTGCCATGCCTCTGTAGGTAGTATGTGTCCTCGTATTGAAAGTAATTTCTTTTCAGTGTCAAAGAGATGCACTCCAGTACCACTTGTCTGGGAGTGTGGTACTTCCATGGTGTACTGAAAAGAACCTTCTCTATGATATTGATGGTTTCTTGATGGGGGAGGCTCGTGTAGAGGCTCTCCACGTCTAGACCCATGAGAAAGTCTTGTTGTGGGTCAAAAGTTATGTCTTTCATCAACTGAAGAACGGCCTTAGTATCTCTCAAGTACGTGCTTGTTGCTTGTACTAGGGGTCTAAGAAACGCATCCGCGAATTTAGACAGCGGTTCTAAGATTGACTCAATACCAGAAACTATAGGGCGTCCTGGTGGATATGGGGCCTCTTTATGAATCTTAGGTATCGTGTAAAAGTATGGAATTTTTGGTTTGTCCTGAATTAAGAATTCGCTCTCTTTTCTGGAAAGCCAATCGTGTGCCATGGCCTCCTCGATCATTATTAAGATGCTGATCCTGACCTCTTCAGTGGGGTCTTCTCTTAATATTTGGTTGTTACGTTTATCCTCGAGTAACTTTCTACATTCTCTGTCATAGTTCTGATAGGTTTGTATGACAGTTGCTCCGCCTTTGTCTGCAGGCTTGATCACAATGTCCCGATTGTTTGCAAGTTCGAATAAGGCAGCTCTTTCCAACTTTGTGATATTCTGGAAAGTTGTGTTCATATCCATGGGTAATTTCTCTAGGTCCTCCATCACCGCTTTCTCAAACGTGAGAAGTTCAATTGGTATAGTGGAATCAAGAGGTGTGAAGGTTGATTTTTTCTTTAGACCGGTGTCTGATAGGTCGCTTCTTTCCTTATCGCAGTTCTGAAAGAAGACCCTAAGATTCAGTTTTCTCATGAACTCTTTCATTTCCTGACAGATTTTGAATCTGTCCATTTTATTCGTTGGGACAAAGCCCAGACCTTTAGATAGTACTCTTTCTTGGGCTTGTGTCATCCTCCACGCATGCGCAAACACACCCTCCGCAAGATTGTCCTATGCGCTCATCGCGCATGCGCGGGGACAGGTACACTTTCTCCGCTCATGCGCGTTCAGCGCTGGGCACACCTTAATAAGGAAATCGACTTCAACGGAGTTGCCGGTTCCCACTCCTCCTCGGGTCCCATCATCTCGAAAAAGAAGGCGTTTGAGCCAATGGCAATCTTTTAAAATAATACACCCTACCCGGCCCTCGTGTTGATTTGCATACTAACCAATGGCCGCCACGCTTACCTTCCGGGGCGGCCACTGTTTGCAAACACACGTGTCCCGACTTAATGGTCATTATCCAATTAAGCTTAGCAATTTACGATCGAAATCCAACTATATAAGCCTCCACCCCAGCTCCCTTCCTCACAATCACGGAAGCCACGGACAGAGGAGAAAGCACCACGAGGCTGGAGGTTTAGTAAGTACGGCATAGCCGATCAGGATAGGCACGAAAACTTTGCTGTCCATTACAGAACAGATATGGAAAACCAACAGCCATATATATATATATATATATATTTTTTTTTCCCTCTTGTTTTTCTTCCCATTTTACTCCCCAACTGCAGCTGGACCTCCAATTACCCGTCTGTTCAGTTCTGGCTCATGGGGCACTGCTCCCCTACCTGCCTAGTATGTATATACCGCTTTGCACAAACTCTCCAATAATGTACAGAAGTGTGTGTTTAATTGTGTGTTGTCCTTAGTTGATACTACGTACCCAGCAATATTTGTCTACAGATTTGATGAAAAACTGTTTACCTCTCATAGGTCATCCAGTAGCATCTGTATGCACTATGTATATTAGTCTTTCTTTCTTTCACAGGTACCTTTAAGCGAAGCGCTTTGGGATCCGCGCACTTCTAACACCTGGTTCTTGTTTTTCAGGCATACAATCAAGTATACCAGTACTAGCAAGGGCTGTGTATTTATATAACAAATAAAATATAATACACATTGATAGGAGTAAGTCCCTTACAGTTTAGGATACATACACGCACTGTGGCACAACATTTAGTGAGTGACATGGGGATCTGACCCCGGTCCTGACGAAGGAACATGGAGCCCCGAAACATGTTGACCCGCACAGGAAAGTTAGCCCACTAATTAGCTTAACCTTTCCGACATCACCTATTTTAATAATACCAGCCAGTGCCTAATAAATAATATTTTCTTTACACTAGGCCAGGTATTTTTTAACATCACTATATCACCCCTGACCCTACTGACACTCACTCCCACTCACTCACATAGCACCTTCACTTAAAAGGTGCTCCGGCGTAGTCGCTTGTAGCAGCACTGCCCTGTTCGGCAGCCGAGCGGGAAGACCCCGATGATGAAGCATGACACCAAGGGCCCTTTTGGTGTGTGAGGGGTATTTTAACACATCAGGTGTATTCCAACACCAACAGGATGCACAATAACCTTTTCAGAGGTGGACCTTTGTGATTACAAGTACCACAAGGATCTTCACTCAGTCCCACCCTCTTCAACGTTTACATGAGTCCACTCGCCTCCATCGCGTGTCAACACAACCTTAACATCATCTCTTACGCCGACGACACCCAGTTAATCCTTTCGCTCACCAAAGACCCTAACACCGCCAAAACCAATCTTCACGAAAGCATGAAAGAAGTAGCCGAATGGATGAAACATAGCCGCCTAAAACTCAACTCAGACAAAACGGAGGTGCTCATCCTAGGATCTTCCCCCTCTGCCTGGGACGACTCTTGGTGGCCTTCCGCTCTGGGCACAGCACCCACACCCACAGACCACACACGCAACCTGGGCTTCATCCTAGACTCCTCTCTCTCGATGTCCAGACAAGTCAACGCAGTCTCATCCTCCTGCTTCAATGTTCTCCGTATACTCAAAAAGATCTTTCGCTGGATCCCCCTCGAAACAAGAAAGACTGTCACCCACACACTGGTCACGAGCCGACTGGATTATGGTAACACACTATACGCCGGAATCACAGCAAAATTACAGTAAAAACTCCAACGCATCCAAAACGCATCAGCGAGACTCATATTGGACATCCCTCGCCAAGATCACATCACCTGACACCTAAAAGACCTCCACTGGCTTCCCGTCAACAAGAGAATTACATTCCGTCTTCTCACCCACGCACACAAGGCCCTCTACAAACTAGGACCCGAATGCCTCAACACTCGACTGTCCTTCTACTCACCCACCCGCGAACTCAGATCATCCAATCAAGCCCTCGCCGCAGTCCCGCGCATCCGAAAATCCACCATGAGCGGCAGATCCTTCTCCTTCCTGGCGGCCAAGACCTGGAACTCACTCCCCACTCACCTCCGCCTTACTCAAAACCACATCTCCTTCAGAAAAGAACTCAAAACCTGGCTTTTCGACAAAAAATTAACCCCCCTTCCCCAAGCGCCTTGAGACCCTCTGGGTGAGTAGTGCGCTATATAAATCCTGAACTTGAACTTGAACTTGTAGTGGTGGATGGACTCTTCCAATTTCTCGTGCAGCATGTGGTTGCATCCCACACCACCAGTGGTCTTGACAATGGATGCCAATGCGTTGGGTTGGGGTGTAACTCTGGGTCAGTGGTCAGTGCAGGCTCATTGGCAGGGATCAGTGTCCCACAGGTCTTCCAACTGGAAGGAACTGTCAGCTGTAGAACGGGCCCTTCGATACTTCCAGGGTCCTCTGTTGGGGTGCAATGTTCTGGTGAGGTCCAACAACAATGTGACTGTGGCTTACGTGAATCATCAGGGCAGTACTCGCAGTCAGTCCATGAATCTTGTGGCCTGTGCTATTGTGGGTTGGGCGGAGCTTCATCTCCAGGCCATTTCGGCTCAGCACATCCGGGGCTCGGACAACGTGGTGGCGGATTCCCTGAGTCAGTGGTTTCCTTTCTCTCTGACATTGTTTCTGTCTCCCAGGGTATTCCGCTTGATTTGCCGGAGCTTCGGTACTCCCAAGATGAACTTGATTGCTTCCAGGACTTATGCTCTCCTGTCCATCTTTTGTCCCGGATTCTGGAGCAGGAGCGTGGGGTGTAGAAGCCTTGTCCCTCACGTGGCCTCCTTGGTTGTTGTATGCCTTCCCTCCCTTTCCCCTCACCTCTGGATTCCTATTGAAAGTCCAAAGAGTGGGGGCTCAGGTGGTGGCTGTTTTGCCTCACTGGCCCGCAGGTCTTGGTTTCCATTGTTGTTGAGCCTGGCGGTGGGTCCACCTTGGATGTTGCCACTGTGTCCGTCTTCTCTGAGGTCTTCCACTCCTTACCTGCTGGTCCCTCTCACTTTAGCGGTCTGGAGGTGGAACGGCAGTTGCTAGGTGGGCGGGGTTTACCTGACTACATTATTTCAGTGATGTAGAGCTCTCGTAGGAAGTCTACTTTGTCTTCCTATTCTAAGCACTGGTCTTCTTTCAACTCCTGGTGTTCTTTTTATGGTCTATCCTCTAATTCTTGTTCTGTCTCTGAGATTCTGCAGTTCTTTTTAGACAGGTTCCATAAGGGCTTTGCTCTGTCTACCCTGAACAGCCAGTAGGCGGCTTTCCGGGAACCGACTTTTAGTCCTCTACGGACATGGTGTTGGTGTCCTGGTTGTTCCGGAGCTTTTCTCTCTTCTCCCTGGTTGTCCGTTCTTCGGTACCTGCTTGGGATGTTTCTCTGGTTCTGCATGCTCTCCATTCCTCTCCTTTTCGGCCTTTGTGACTGTTGATGTCAAGTACTTGTCTTTCAAAGTGGCTTTCCCGGTGGCCATTGCTTCGGCCGGAGGCTGGGGGAACTTTCTGCTTTGCGTTGTTCACCCCCTTTTTTGAGGTTTGTGGAGGATGCTGTGATTTTGCATTTGGATCCTGGTTTTCTTGCAAAAATTAGATTTATCTTTCATACATCTCAGGAGTTAGTGTTTCCTTCTTTCTACCCTTTCCCTTCTTCTCCCGAGGATCACTTGATGCACACTCTTGATGTGAAGCGTGCTTTGACTGTGTATGTGGACAGGTCTGCTGCTTTTCACTCGTCTGACAGTCTGTTAGTGATTTTTTCGGGTTGGCTGGCCGTTCAATCAAGTCCGCTATTTCTTTGGCTTATCAGGGCTCTGGTTTGCCGTGTCCTTTGGGCGTGCAAGCCCGGTCCACAAGAGGGGTCTCGGCTTCCTGGGCTGCCTTTCATGAAGTGTCTTTGGATGAAATCTGTCATGCAGGGACTTGGGCTTCTGAGTCTACCTTTATTAAGCATTACAGGTTGAATTGCACTCTGAGTGACCGTTTGAATTTTGAGTGTGGTGTTTTGCATGCTGTGGAGCCTGATGCTCCTCGTTGATTCTTTCATGCCATTAATAATTTCACTGTGGTGTGCTTCTTTCCTCTGTGCTGTCTGGTTTGTTGCTGCTGGTGTTCCAAAGGCCTTTGTTTTGGGTGAGTTGCTTTGGTATGCCTTATGTGTTTGTCTCCCAGGGTGTTCCGCTTGATTTGCCGGAGGTTTGGGATTCCCAAGATGGACTTGTTTGTTTCCAGGACCGATGATCTCCTGTCCATCAATGACTGGGTTGAGGACGAAGGATATAGAGGTAATGTCCAGATTACTTACCGGTAATTCTCATTACTCTTAGTCCTATTCGTCCTGAACCCATTCATTTTTCCCACCCACTCTGTCTGTGTCAGGCCTTTGTTGTGCTTAGTATGTCAGAAAGTGCTTTGCGATAGCTACAGCCTCTGGCAGGAGGGTGGGTGGAGCTTGCAAGCGTTTCCTGTTTGTTTCCTGTCAGCGAATATACCTCAAGTGTAATGACTGGGTCGAGGACAAGTAGGACTAAGAGTAATGAAATTTACCAGTAAGTAATCCGTAAAATCTGGAACCCCCTGTCTCATCCCTTGCAGAAGGACATTCCAGTGAATCCCATCCTCTCACTGTTCTACGTCCATGACGGCTGGCTGCAACTCCATATTTAATTATTTATTTAATTATTATTATTTATTATTTAATACGCTTAAAGAGCGCGCAGGTACCTAAAAGGGCCTCCTGGCGCTAGAGGCAGACAATAAGTAGAGATGCTAAATCAAACAAGAGGCAAAGCAACATAACCAGGTGACAAAGAGCTCAGTCAGGGCAATTGAAGAACATTGTTTTTAGGGTCTTACAGAAAGTAAGCAATGAGTTACAGTTCCTAAGAGCTACCTGAAGAGAATTCCAGAGTTTTGGTCCTAAAAAGGAGAAGGAGCGTTCCTTGATATGAGCTCTTCGAAACCTAGGCGTGGTAAACAGTGCGAGGTTAGCTGATCTCGGCCATCGTGTAGGGACATAAGGGGGGGCGTGGCTTGGATGCCGAGGAGGTAGGCAGCGTGAGCTCGGAGCTCCGTGCCCGATCCCGGAAAATATCCTGAAAATTCGTTCGAACCCCGAGATAACCGATACTATCCGGTACTGGACGGTACTGCGGAGGGTCCGGGGCCCACGGAGGACGGCACCGAGCCTTCCCACAGCAGTATTTCGACTTTGAAAGCTGAACCCAGGCGAGAAGTCGCGGACCCCAAAATGGCGGCGAGGGCATGAGATCGCTTGCGACGGAGACGTCTGCCCGGAGACCCACTGAGGACTGCTCCCGGACACACTAGAGGTGTTGGTGGCCGCATCGCGCCTCTCCCCAGGAGCCGAATGGACTTTGGGCGCGCCCTTGGGCGGTGGTTGAGGACCGCCTCCTGATTGGGGCGACAACGGTGCGACAGTGATCCGGAGACGAGTGCCCCGGACCTCTGGCGCATCTGGCGCTGGCCGGACTGCGACCGCTCGGTGCTTCCTGCTTCTTGGTGACATATCTGGGCCTGAGAACCCAGCCGGAGGACGGTGCCCGGCGACGCTCGGAGGGCGGCCAGGAACACACTCGAGGACCACCGCCCATCCCGGCCCAGATGGGGAAGCCGAAGGGGAAGGGAGATGGCGCGACCGACACTGAGGCGGCGGAAGGAGCGGAGAGAGACCAAGCGGCATTACAGCGGATGCAGGATCGTATCCTGGAAGCCATCGCCACCACAAAGGACGCCCTGCAGCAGGATATAGCTCAGGTGGCGACGGGCTTGGGCCTCCTGAAGGCCGACCACGACAAACTTAAAGATAGGGTGAAATCCGTGGAGAACACGGTTAAGGACTTAGCCCCGGGCCAGGCAACGATGAAGGCCCAGATGGCCGACGTGATGGACCGCCTGAAGGTGCTGGAAAGGAGGGCCGAGGACGCAGAAAACAGGAACAGGCGCAACAACGTACGCCTAGTGGGCCTGCCGGAGAAAATTGAGGGCGACGACATGGTGGGCTACTTGGATAACTGGCTGCGGACGGAGGTGGCACCAGAAGGCCTGTCCCCCTTCTTCTCCCTGGAACGGGCACATAGAGTTCCGGCGCGTCCGCCAGCCTTGGGCCTTCCTCCTCGCCCGGTGGTGTTCAAGTTGCTCCATTACCGGGACAGAGACTGGCTTTTACAGAGGGCGAGAGAGGCAGGGCCCTTTCAGGTGGACAACAACAGAGTCACCATGTTCCCGGACTATACATTTGAGACACAGCGACTCCGGGCAAACTTCCTGTCCCTCAAGCGGGAGCTCCGCCAGGAAGGCATCAAGTACTCCCTGTTGTTTCCTGCCAAGCTGAGAGTGGTGGTGGATGAAAAGTCTCTATTCTTCACGACCTCCGCGGACGCATGGGACTGGTGGGACACTTATAAAGCGGGAACGGACGGTGCTAAGGCCAGGGGGGAAGAGGCTAAGGTGGCGAGGCCGATCAGGCAGTCCCAACGGATCAGGAGGAACCGCAAGAGAACAGGGAAACCTTCGATGTCGCAGACGGAGGCGGAGAGGCAGGCGGCCCTACAGGCGGTGGTGGACTTATCTAGAACCGCCAGGACTCAGTCTGGGAAGGGTACAGAATCGGAGGACCCGGGCACGGGCTCAGAGACAGGACAATCGGAATTTGGTGGAGCCCGGGGCCCTATTGTGACGCCGCAGACTTCGGGAGAGATACTGGAGGCATGTTGAACTGATCTGGCGGAATGGACTCGCTGGTTGGACACTGGGGCACTGGGCCCGCAGCAGTGGAACGATATTGATTGAGGTTTTGGGGAGCTGTAATGTGGGGGTTGTGGGGTGGAGCACGCGGGGCTGATTTGTCTGAGGTCTTATAGCATTGAGCCGCGCCTTACTGGCCCCTAAGGTCATCGCAGTGGGGACTGCGACTATTACCACCTTTCCCTGAGGGGTGGTCGGGAGTGTTGGTTTGGATGGGGGTACTTCCAGTTGCGGGGGGGCCTGTCCTGGGGGGGTGGGAGTTGCGAGCAGTTGGGGTTGCTCAGGGGGTTGTAGTTGCTGGGGGGGTTCGGCTTCCTGTTTGGAGAGGGTGGGTGGGGGGGCCCGTGGTCGCGGGACTTATGCGAACATTGCTCTTTGCTGTATGGGCCGGTTGTGTAGGGGGGAATGGCTAGTACTGGGGCATTGAAATGTGTGACCTGGAATGTGCGGGGTATGCAGTCCATGACGCGCAGACATAAGGTTCAGGCGTACCTCAAGCGTAGGGGGGTTCATATAGCGTTCCTGCAGGAGACGCATCTAAATAAGCAGGAAGGGGCGGCTCTGCAAAGGCGCTGGAGGGGGCAGTTATTCTACACAACATTTTCAGCATTCGCAAGGGGGGAATTGATTTGGATACGGGCGGGGGTCCCCTTCCAAGTCTCGAAGACATCGATAGACCCTGAGGGCAGGTATGTGGCGGTGGAAGGGAGGCTGAGAGGCAGGATGATCTCTCTCTGTAATGTGTATGCTCCCAATGTAGACCTGCCCGCTTTCTTGTCTAACATCTCGGGCAAATTGGCGGGATATTTGGCAGGGCCGGTCCTCTTGGGGGGGACTTCAACTCAGTTGAGGATGTGCTACTAGATAGGTCCCATCCCCCGCTGCGCGCGTCCCCAGTACATAGGATCGCCAAGCGTAGGTTAGAGTGGCAGGAGAGCTGGGCCCTCACGGATGCATGGAGGACGTTGCACCCCACCACTAGGGACTACTCCTTTCACTCGCACCTGCATGATTTGCATGTGAGGCTGGATGCGTTTCTTTGTTCGGAATGTGTGCTCCCCGCGGTGAGAGGGGCGGAATACTTGGCCAGGACGATATCGGACCACAACCCCTTGTTGATGTCTCTGGAATGGATGGTGACTGTTAACTGCGTGCCAACATGGCGCCTGCAACCTGACACCCTGGACGACTTGTTGTTCAGGGAGGCCCTGAGTGAACGTATTGAGAGGTATTTTGAGGAGAACAGTGGCTCGGCCTCCACGAGGGCGGTTGAATGGGATGCTTTCAAGGTGGTGGTGCGGGGACACTGTATTGGACACACGGCAGGAGCACGGAAGACTCTGTTGGATGACTTAGATAAGGCTGAGACACGGCTGAGGGATCTCGAGAAGAGGCGCCCGAATCACCCTGAACTGCAGGAGGGGCTTAGCGGGGCACGGGAGGGGCTGGCGGTAGAGCTAGAGCGGCTGCGTAGCTCCGACCATAAGGCGTACGTGACGAGGGCGCATGCGGAAGGTGATAAGGCGGGGGCGTTGTTGGCTTGGCTTGCTAATCCTATCCGGGGGGGAGGGCCGATCATGAGAATCCAGGAGCCAGGGGAGGAGCCCTGCCACTCCCAACCCGGGATCCTGAACAAGTTTCGTGCTTATTATGAGGGGCTCTATCTGAGTGGTGATACGGGAGGGACGGAGGAGCTTGAGGAGTTCTTGGACGGGCTACAGTTGCCACGAGTGGAGGACTCGGAGGCGGAAGAGTTAGGGCGGCCCATCTCCCTCGGAGAAATAGGCTGTGCTGTAAAACAGATGGCTAGAAACAAGACCCCGGGCCTTGACGGTCTACCGATCGAATTTTATGGCAAATATCTAGAGCACCTTGCTCCGCGGCTGCGCGAGGTATACAATGAGGCGCAGGAGAAGGGCCGACTCCCGGGCTCTATGTGCGAGGCCCTTATGATCCCGCTCTTGAAGCCGGGCAGAGAGGGTGCGGCGCTGTCCTCGTATCGTCCGTTGTCTATGTTGACGACGGACTACAAGATCCTCAGTAAAATTTTGGCCAACAGATTGCTAGTGCACATGACGGGTCTGGTTCACGGTGATCAGTGCGGTTTCATACCGACACGCAACACCACTCATAACATCCGTAGACTCACGAGACTGATGGGTGCGGACTGGCCAGACTCCGTCTCCCCATTTGTCCTGTCCATTGACATTGAGAAGGCATTTGACAGCCTCGAATGGGGATACCTGTATGAGGTGATGCGTCGCTTCGGGTTGGGAGACGGATATATACAATGGACCAAGGTCCTCTACACTGAGGCGGTGGCGAGGGTCCGGGTGGGCGCACTGATCTCGAGACAATACCCGATTAGGCGTGGCACTAGACAGGGTTGTTCCCTATCCCCGCTACTGTTTGCATTGGCAATGGAACCCTTCGCTGCGGTAGCCAGACTGGGCCGCCACTACGCAGGTTTGTCTTTTAGGGGGAGGCCACACCTCATCTCCCTGTACGCAGATGACTTGTTGATGTTTTTGGCCGACGCGGGCACCGAACTTCAGGGGGCGCGGAGGCTACTGGAGCAGTTCGGTAGGTTGTCGGGCCTGAGGGTCAACTGGCCTAAATCCTGTCTGTTTCCCCTGAGGCCGGGGGAACCGTGCCCACTCACTGCTCAGGAACTCCGGTGGGAGCCGCGCTGCCTACATTATCTAGGGGTCTATGTTTACCACGCCCCGTCCGACCTGCTGGATGGCAACATCACTCGCTGTATTAACGCCCTGCGTGGATCCATGAACTTCTGGGCGACTCTGCCGCTCTCCCTGGCTGGTAGAATCTCCCTGCTTAAAATGATAGCCCTGCCCAGGCTTTTGTATTATTTTAGGACGCTGCCGGTATGGGTCCCGAGCTCTGTTTTCAAACGCCTGAGGTCACTGATCATAGCGTTCCTATGGGGCACGGGTAGGAGGCGCATAGCGCTCGACACGCTGTTGCGCCCCAAAGATGAGGGTGGTATGGCAGTGCCGGACTTCGAAGGATATTACCTAGCCGCGCAGCTGCAGACTTTTACTCAGGAGGTGGCAAGAGTATATAGAGGCCCCGAGGACGCGAGAGATGAAGGCACCCCGCGACACGTTCTGGCCTATATTACGCTGCACCAGAGACTCCGAGTGGGAGACCTGACGGTCGAGGAGCAGACATTCCGGCTATGCTGGGACCGGGCCCGTAAGCGGGCGGGTGTCCGCCTTATGTATGCCCCCGAAATACCGCTGGGAATGGTCACTGCCCTCCCACATGGAGGTGACTGGTCACGCTTGCTAGGGTGGGAGGAGGCGGGAATACACATGCTGGGTGACCTCTACGAAGATGGGGTGTTGCTGCCGTTTCGGGACCTGCAGGAGAGATTTGACCTACCGAAGGGTGACTACCTGCTGCATGCGGCAGTCACGGGCGCCATGCGAGCCCACTGGGGGGAAGGGCTGCAGGAACCGGGCACCTCGATGGCTTGCCAGTACGCCATGATGGCGGCGGGAACCTTTAAGGCCGTCACGTGCCTGTACTCGAGGATGCAGCGGGAGGCCTTGCAACCTTTGGCAGCCTTGAAGGCCAAGTGGGAGCTGGACCTCCAGGTGGAGATACCAGACACGGCCTGGGGCCAACTGCTGGGGCGGGCACGGAAGAGCTCGAGGAATGCCAGGTTCCAATTGATCCACTTTTATGTTATTCACAGGGCATACCTCACGCCCGGGAAAATCCAACAGTATTTTGGGGTGACCGACGCTGCTTGCCCCAGATGTAATACAGCGGGGGCGGATCTGTGTCATATGCTGTGGCATTGCCCCTCTTTGGGCGACTATTGGCAGGAAGTTGGGCGGGCCCTTAACGGCGCGACGGACAGGGATATCCAGTTTACTAAAGCAGTTGGCATCCTTCATTGGTTCCCACACACACCTAGAAATAAGATGTCTAGTAAGTTTATAGATTTAGGGCTTATCTTGGCCAAGCGGGAGATCACACGAAATTGGAAGTCCAGAGTGGGGCCCACGTATAAAAGATGGTATGGGGAGTGTCTGAGATGGGCCGCGTGTGAAAGTACCCTGCGATACCAGATGGCCTGGAGGTCGAATGACGAGAAAGCACTGGAAAGGGCGACTGCATGGGAGGTGATGGTGCAGGCGCTCCGGGATGTGGACGATGAGGGGCGGGATGGTGAGAGCGAACTAGATGGAGCAGACCCTAACACTACACAGGAGAACACACCTTAGCGAATGACTACTTCCTCCTGCATCACACCGGGCACTATTACATGGTTACTTAAGCGCAGCGCGACCACGGGGGAGGACGGGTAGGAAGCTAATTTGGAGGGATGTTGGGGTACCGAAATTTGGGGAGGGGGAGGGGCGTAAATCACAAAAGCATTCCAGGGTTATGTGCACGATGAAGCGGTCGGACATTGCAAGAAGTACGAGACCAAGACAGAGATGAAGACGCCCGCGTCAAGGGCGAGGTGATCCCCCCGGGCAGAGACTGAATATCTCAAATTAAGTCTGTACATGTTATATTATTTTTGCTGAATATGTTGTCTGTACATTTATATTGGTGATGCAATAAAAATGACAAAAAAAAAAAAAAATCGTGTAGGGACATAAGGAGGCCACAGGATATATTAATAGCTGTTAGATCTGGGGGTCTCTAGTTGGCAATGGTTATCACCTTTGTCCAAATAGGGACCCTTACTTCTCAGTCAGGATAAGGGGATTACACCCCTTAATAACCCCTGCTCAACCAATTGGTAGCTTGGCACGAGCAGACAGGCTTATCTCAGAGGCAGTGTGTTAAGCATTTGTGAATATACACAGTAATACAGTGGAAACACTACAGATGGACACAACACAGTTTTCATAAAAATAAGTATTCTTTATATAGACTTAACACAAGACCACAAACGACAAAAATCCACAATACTATACTTAAGATTACTTAAAAGATGATTAAAGTCTCTTAGTTCAAGTTATTGGTAAATGCAACAAAGTTCTCAACAAAGTACCTGGATGCGTAACGCAAAGTGAACAAAAGGCTCGCAAAAGGGGAGATATGTCGGTTCGGTGACCCGGGGGAATGGTTGCGTCCTTCCTCAATGCTTGCGCAGAGTAGGGGACTCGTTGCGAGCCTTACCGGTGCGGAGGTGATGCGTAGATTCTCTGCTTGCGGGCCTGTTGCGGTGCGCAAAATGGTGCCTTGATGCGATGTGATGATCCGGTTGCGATGAGAGAAGATGGTGCCCTTGATGCGGCGATGCGATGACGATGCAATGACACCCTGGCAGCCTTACGATGACTCTGTACTTTGGAGCCGCGACAGGCCCTGCAACACACTTCTCCGGTGATGCGATGGCGACTCTCGCTATGGCGTCACACATCTCCGGTGATGCGACATCAGGCAGCTTCGATGAACACACGCTTCCAGGGAGATGCGGCGAAGGCTCGCTTCTCCGGCGTTGAGACGATTTCAGCTGCGGTGGCGACACGCTTCTTCTCGATGCGTCGCGCTTCCAGCTCCTAGCGGCACGCAAGTCTCTGGATTCAGAATTCCCAGCAAGGAAATTCAGGAGGGAGCTGGAGGGGAAGTCTGTTGTCCCTGAGACTTCAGCAGGAGGAAAGCACATTTCAAGCCCTTGGAGAATATTCTGTAGATGAAAGTCCTTACAAAGTTCCTTCTCCTTTCCCTTGGCAATGAAGCAACATCTGCAGGCCAACCCAGCAAACAGCACACTGGCAGAGGGGCGGTCCAGACTCCTGCAGCTTCCTTGGTTCTTCTCCTTGGCAGAAAGTTTTCTTGTTCCAGAAGTGATCTAATTTCTTGGGATCAGGGCCCCAATATTTATACCCCAACATCCTTTGTTCTCTGAAGACAGAGAGGCCTCTGCCTAGTCCAAACCAGTTCCTGAGCACTTTTTTTTACATGACTCTATTCTTCCTTTCACTGTGCAGGGCAGAGACATCAGCCGCCCCACAGGAGGTGGAGCCAGCACAGGGGAGGGAAGATACAGCTCTGGAGCACTCTGTTGACATGATTCCTCCTCTCCTTTCACAGTGCAGGGCAGAGACATCAGACAAGCCACAGGGGGTGGAGCCAGCATTGTAGAGGGAAGGCCCAGCCCTATTCAGGTCCCAGGTGCAACTCCTCCCTCCCATCTAGATGCAGATCTCTCTATTCACCACGGGCTGCCCCAGCCTGTCTCCTGGAATCCCCCAGCCCTGTCACACACAAACCCAGACAAGGAATACACAACTCAGCAGAGGCAGGCTCAAATGGTTAGGCAAGCAAATACCTACTTTCTAAAAGTGGTATTTGCAAACACAGAATATTAAAACAAACTTCACTAAAAGGTGTATTTTATTATTCTGAGTTCAGGCACACTAAATTCGAATTTTCACCATGTTCCCTGAGTCAGTTAGGATTATAAGAATGTAATAATCCATCGCCCATTCTAACCTATGGAGAACAGGTAGCCTTCAATACTGAAAAACGAAAATGGCTGTAATTAACTATCAGAACATGCTACACACATCAGAGCATGTCCTACCTTATACTTACAATGCACCCTGCCCTTGGGCCTACCATAGGGGTGTATAATATGAAGCAAAGGGAAGGTTTAGGGACTGGCAAGTGGGTGCACTTGGCCAAGTCGACATGGCAGTGCTAGACTGCACATAGGCCTTGCAATGGCAGGCCTGAGACACACTTTACAAGCTGCTTCTGTGGGTGGCACAACCAGTGCTGCAAGCCCACCAGCAGCATTTGATTTACAAGCGCTGGGCACACATGGTGCACTGTACTAGGGGCTGACAGATAAATCAAATAACCCAATCATGGAATCCAATTGGTATATCCATTTAACATAGGGAGCACATGCACTGTGGCACTTTTAGCAGTGGCACCGGGCCCAAAGCATAAAACCAGAAAAAACATACAAAAACAGAGGAGGCAATCCTTCAAAATGAAAAGGAGACTCATGCGAATGATGCCAGCTCTAACAATATCATACAGGGTACATAACACAGCCCATCGTGGCTATTAGGCAATAACAAAGCGCGCCACCTGCTGTCAGAATGACCTGAAGAAGAAAATATTAAAAGTGATCAATATCCTTAGATTTGTATTTAAATCCCAAGCTCAGAAAATACATCCTACTAACAACTTCCTGAAATTACAACCTCTGGAGCTAGAGGCATCTTCTATCCCAGGCTGTTTTTAGGGCGTAGTTGAGGGTGGGGGAGAGTAATGGTTACTAAATAGCATCTCTCCCTAGGTGATGGCAGCGTTTCCCAACTGTCCCAGGTCGGGCTTCCAGCACCTCTTCTGTCTTTATAAAATTTTGCATGTAGTACTGCATTTATAATGGAGAAAACTGAATTAAAAGTAACAGGCTGCAAAGGAAAACCATATGTTCAGCTGCAAATAAGGCTTGAGATGGGCAAAGGGCAAACAAGAGTTCAACCCTGTGATGTCAATGGGTGTCAAGCGATACATGATGTCACTTCCGCTACCCATGGCAGTTTGGTGAATGGACGTTCTTGTGGAGAGCTGATTAGTCATATGATGCCCAGATACTCACATTCGAGGTGGGTAGTATTGTCTTTTCAATGGCGTCACCGTTAATGGAAGATTGTAAAGGTGAAAGTAGTATACGATTCCTCTCTGTTAGGTGAGGTGTCTAATTTTTGGG
Source organism: Lissotriton vulgaris (assembly GCF_964263255.1). Taxonomy (NCBI): domain Eukaryota; kingdom Metazoa; phylum Chordata; class Amphibia; order Caudata; family Salamandridae; genus Lissotriton; species Lissotriton vulgaris. The sequence goes on from NC_141685.1 coordinate 298,049,655, forward strand.
TCAGCCTGTAGGTGAATGATGATCTTTTTACCTATCTTGACTTAAAGGTATCTATAATATAAATTAGGAGGAAACGGTTCTCTTTGATGCCAGTACCACATGACCATTGCTCACTCTATTCCCTGCCAGACAAGAGGATCTGCCACAGCGCAGGGTGCGGTGCCTGTCCCAAACACGCTCATGACCCCCCTCCTGGGTCCCGGAAGCGGCCCTGGGCACGCACCTGTGTTAACAGAGGGACACGCGCCGCCATGGGTTTTCTGTGAACTCTCGCGAGACCTGTCAGCCATTATTAGAACACGTAAACAGACATTTCTCTCTGCTCGGGCTCTAACCTTTCTTAGAATCGCAGGTAATCCTCGACCACAGATTCCTTGAAAACATTGTGACACCCAGAGACCTAAGCTTGGCTGGCAGTGCCAATGGGCACGTCCTGGGAGATGGTTGTCAGACAACAGCGAACTTACTGTTTGCAACTGCTTTTTCGTTCTCTTCAATGACAGATGCAACTTTTGTGCTTCGTGTTTACCTAAGGTGGGTTTGCACCGTGGTGTCTTTAGTGTCCACGCGCTGTTTGTCATTTAATGGCAGGCACTGTCACCTATTCTGAGTATGTGCTCTCAATTCATTTGAAAGTAAGGGTGCCAGCACTTCCCAGCAAGCGTGCAATACCTGTAGTGGGTGAATATTTACATTTCAAGTGTTGTGTCCAAGCAATTTCGTTGAACGATGCCGTACGTTTCTGTTAACTTTGTATTAGAGGTGGGTGAGCCATCAAATTAACGAGGAAAGCTGGGATCTTGCCCGAGCCGAGCCCCGAAAACGTCTGCTATGTAAATCATAGACCAACAAGCATTGGCATAGCCTATAGGTCTCACTTTTGGGACTTCTAAGTATTTAGTTATGCTGCACCATATCCTTGGTGCAACCACATCAACTGTTGCGTGGCTAAACACTTATAAGGTCCCAAAGGCGAGACCTATTGGCTATGCCAATGCTTGGTGTGGTTGGTAAAAGTGATAATTTTTAAATATGAGCCTTTAGTAAACCCATAGGTAAGGCCATTGTCATGTAAACCCTGTACTAGCCCAGATTATGACAGTGTAATATTCCTTATGTTAAGATTTTGCTTTTACCGGTTTGTACACTTCTCAGCAGTTTTATATAGCGTATACTTGACCCAAGGTACTGGTGCGCGTTGCATAGGCACCCGTTACATTACAGAAGGTCACCATTTATTGTTTATAGTGATGGGGAAATGAAGTGATTTGCCTAGAATCACAGGATACTGAGCCAATGCCAAGACTCGAACCGGGTTGGTACCCTAGGTCCAAAGACAGCAGCTTAGTCCCTAAAGCCACGCTCAGAGTACAGGGATGGAGGCAGGCATAAGCCACATGAAAGCTCGGCTCATTATGGGCTCAAAGTTTCAACAAGATCTCGAGCTAAGCCAGGGTCAGGCTAGAGCTGGCTTGAGCTTTCATTGGCTCACCCACTTCTACTTTGTTTTCCTGGAGTCTTCCTCTCCCCAGATTGCAAGTACACTTGGAATATATTACAGGCATTCTGTGCACCACTTTACAGCTGCTTGCCCTGTTCACTCCAAATGCTGCCCTTTCACAGCTGCCTGCTCTCTTCACGTCATGTTATGTTATGTGGACTTTTATAGCACACTCTCACCCATGAGAGGATCTTGGCACTCTGCAGGTGTGTGAGGCTAGCCCCCCCGAGGAGACTTACTCACAGAGGCAGGTCTTCAGCATCCTGCAGAATTCAAAAAGAGATGAGTAGGGCATTCCTCAGTTAAGGAGAGATGTATGAGAAGGCTTGACCTCCTGATCTGCTTTTGTGTATGTGTGGGACATGTGTTAGTGAGAGTCGGGCTTAGCGGAGGTACCTGGAGCGTTGGTGGAACTGCACAGGGCTGTTCAGGTAGGCTGGGCCTGTATTGTGTAGTGCTTTGTATGTGTGGTAACGCTTTACAGCTGCCTGCTCTATTCACTCCATGTGCTGCCCCTTTACAGCTGTGTGCCCTGTTCACTTTGTGCACCACCCCTTCTCTTCATGCGCTGCCCCTTTACAGCTGCCTGCTCTGTTACCTTCATGTGCCACCCCTTTACAGCTGCCTGCTCTGTTATCTTCGTGCACCACCCTATTACATCTGCCTGCTCTGTTATCTCCATGTGCCGGCCTTTTATAGCTGCCTGCTCTGTTCACTCCATGTGCCGCCCCTTTACAGCAGCCTGTTCTGTTAACTACATGCGATGCCCGATGACCTCATAATGTGCACCTTTATGGCTTTGTGTGCAATGAGGTCAGTATAGCTCACCTTTACAGCAGCACTGTGTTATGTGTTTACTGCTGTGCACTTTTACAGCTGTGGGCCCTGTGAACTCACTATGGTGCACTGTTACAGATGAGTGTGCTTTGAGGTCACTGTAGGGGACCTTTACAGGTGCATGTGTTGTAGGCTCCCTATGGTGCGCATTTTTATGTTATTTTATTTTAAAAGTTTTATATAGCACTAGCTTGACCCGTGGGTATCAGAGCGCTTTACATACACACAGGAGAGAAAAATTGCATTACATAGCAGGACCTAAGGAAGCAAAAAAAGATATAAGCAAAACATAATAATTAGGCAAACAGTGAAGAGGAGGGAGAAAAACGCAGGCGTTGACACAGTCAAGTAACCGCCTATCCTTGATGGTCAAGTGAGAGGGGAGTCAACTAGGATATTAAAGTCTAGGTTAGTTGACATTGGTCGGTAAAGCATTTGTTGAGGAGATGGAGTTTCAGGTCCCTTTTGAAGCAGGAGAAGGAGGGGTTGCATTTGAGGCCTCTAGGAAGTGTGTTCCACATCCTGGGTACTTTGCCAGAAAAGTGGTGGCTCGCTGTTTGTTGCGTTGCTGTTTTTTCGAAGGATGCTGGGACCTTTTACCTCATCCGCACGATGGGTGCAATGCCACATCTCATTCTAACTCGCACAAAGCCCTTCCTCTGCCTGAATTCATTTCAACCCCAAGGGGCCCTGACTACTGATTCAAATGTGACCTTTTTCACGTCGAAACCCGCTAAAAATAGCTGTATGTGCTATGAGCTCACTGTAATGCACCTTTACAGCTGCAGGTGCTATGAGCTCACTGTAATGCACCTTTACAGCTGCAGGTGCTGTGGCCTTGTAATGGTGTGCCATTACAGCTGCGTGTGCTATGAGCTCACCATGCACCTCTGCAGCTTCGGGTGCTATGAACTCACTGTAGTGCACCTTTACAGCTACATGCGCTATGAGTCCACTGTACTGCACCTTTACAGCCATGTGTGCTATGAGCTCACTGTAGTAAACCAATCCTTGACCTTATTGAACCAGGGAAGGCGTTCTGATTGTTTCTGTAGTATTAGTAGCTCTTCCAAGGCCTCCTTTACTGGGACCTGTGTGCTACTGGTTCATAAGCTTACCCAAAACAAAAGTGCACTGAGAATCGCAAAATAATTAATGGGTTTAAGACCAAGGTCAAGTCGTAGCGGCATTAGGGGGTGTTCACTGGTAGATCAAGAATCGCCCTCATGAATTAATTCTCAGCAAGTTCTAACGAATTTACGCTCTCCAGCCCCCACAGCTCAGCCACAAATAAGGCTGCGCCTAGCCCTTTTGCTCTATGTATTTCCAGAATTGGAGAGGAGGGTCGAAAGGCAGAACCTTTTACCCTCCTGGCTATTGCACAATCGACATGCTGGAGAGTTAGAACACTCTTTTCTAATTGGGGTGTCCACGCTAGACTATCACTGATTCGGACTCCCAAGTAGTCGAACACCTTAACCTGTTCCAAGACCTGGGAGCCCAACATCAGTTTACCCTTGATGGATTTGTAGGGGTTAAACACCATGTATTTTGTTTTGTAGCTATTGATTTTTAAGCCCCTGTCCTGAAATGTAATAATTTCCAGAGCTTAGTAGTCCAAAAGTAGTTCCTAATAGATCTGTGATAAATGAATTGTATCTATGAGTCTCAAATGTAATGTATTGTAACTGATTTTAACAGCCCTATTGTACTGCTTTTTAAACTCTGTTATTACCGGATACTATTTTAACTCTATTTTAAATTGTATGTATTTCTTTTATGATCTAAATAGATCGAAATAAAGATTGAAAGAAAGTTCCTAATAGGTTGGGGCGAGTCTGGGTAGGTTTAATGCAGCAATAGGAACTGAGAAGCTAGAAACCCCAAGATGGGCAAGATTTCCAATCCAGAATGAAAAAGGCAAATCTTCCTGGTTTTGCTCATTCTGTTCCAACAGGTCTTTGACATTAGCCCCTAGATTTCAGGAAAAGGTAGTTTAACACACAGTGGATGGAACCTCCGCTGCAGAGACGTGTGTAAAAAACGTCACTCAGTTTTGCAAATGTTGTGGTTGGTTGTTAGATGACCTAATACATCTTCCAGACTTTGAAAAGGTTACCATTGGGCTGTAGAATGCTTAAAATATAGGTAGGATGTATTATGAGCCATTCTCAACCATAACCAACCAATGCACTGAGTGTAGAGGTATGTCTATGCTGTGCATGATGTCAGAGGTTCAAATCTGGAAAAGTACAACTCGTCCCTTTTGAAGCAATTACATGATTACCATTGAGATGGGTAATAAGAACACTTGTTATTTAAAACCTCATGAGATAAAGTCAGTTTCTGCTGTCCCATCTCTTTTTTTTGTTAAAAACATATCTTTAGTGGACTTATAGTATGAACACCTGAAGAAGTGGGGCAGCCGAAGACAGAGCAGATGCAATGATTTAATTATTTACTTATGGACCAAACCATAGTGATACAATAAATGATCCCATGCTCACCCCTGTTGCCATTTCAGTACTCTCCTATTGATTCATGATGATTCTTAGTCTGGGCGATAGATCTCCTGGAGTATATTGTTATCTATATGCACTCATTTAGACTCAACATCACCCCAAACTGAGCAGCGTCGCCCGCATCTCAGAAACCTCCACTGACTACTCATCCAGAAGCCAAAGCCAGTTCAAGATCATCATGCACCATACAAAGCTCTGCACAACCAAAGGCCATCAAACATCAACTATCGACTAAGTTTCCAACTGCCCGTAAGACATCTGCGCTCCGCTTGCCCTCGCACACCCTCCCTGTGTCCATCACAGCCTCAGTTGGGGGGCCGCTCCTTCTCCCACATCACCTCCCTGGAATAACCTCCCCCTCCACCTCCGAACAGAACCCTCCCTGGCAGACTTCAGAAAGAAACTTAAGACCTGGGTTTTTATAGAAACATGACACTCTTAGTGCCCAGATACCCCTAGGGGCTTACACTGTTACGCTATACAAATACTGTTTGATTGATTGACAATTCTTTGCACACACATATTACCCCACTAGGTTTGCTTGCAAGTATCATATATAGTAGATCCATACTGAATGGTCTGTGGGTGCTAAAGAGCTCATCCACATTTCTCCTTCAGAGCATCTATAAAAACCACCAGCTCATTACAGACCTTATGTTCCTCAGGGGTCCTCCCATTCTTTAAGAGACTGTGGTGAACAAAGCCATTCAATTGACCAAGTTTTTTTTAATACATCAGAAAAAACATATCAGTTGATTCACTCTCCCATCCATATCAGTCAGTACCACATGGTCTGGAAAAATGTGATCCAAATTAGTGCTACTCTGGCAGATGTTACTCTATGTACCACACATACACTGTGCTTTTAATCATTCAGGGCCAGATGTACGACGTAAATTTGCATTTGCAAACATGTCTGCGTACCTGTTTGCGCATGCAATATCATTGCTGGCATGTACAATTACTAAATAGCGAGTCGCAATTTATTTGCGACTCGCTATTTAGGAATTGCGAGTAGGAATTCAATGTACAAATGTTTTGCATATAATTACACGCCACATAATTACACTGCACTCAATGCAACATACACTCCAAATACCACTCAGTGCTACATAGTTACACGCCACATAATTACACTCTATCTATCTATCGCATCACCACAGCATCACTCAGCACCACCACAGGATCACTCAGGGGCACCACAACATCACTATGCGCTACCACAGCATCACTGAACGCCACATCATCACTCGTCGCAACCACAACATCACTCAGCGCCACCACAGCATCAATCTGTGCAACCATTCAACAACAACTGGTTCAAATATGTTCTCTCAATGTTTCAAGCTTTATTACAAATGTCACAAAAAAGGTGTTAATATTTAACTTCTGTTCTTGGATTTTCGTCACAATAAAATACACTGAACATAATCTTCACAAAAGTTATTTACAAAAGTTTAAGCTATTGCCATTATAAATTACAATAACTTTTATTTAAATGTTAATTATAAAAAAATTTAAAAGCCATTTTATTTGTAATATCAATACATCTAAGTCACGTAAATACAACACATATGGCATTACAAATGCTATAGGTGTCACATTTGCGAAAGTTACAACTATTGGCATTGTAAATGACAAACCTATTTATTTTGCTATTTTCAAAACCAACACATAAATAAAAAAATTGTGATTTACAATACCAATAGCTCAAACTTTCCTAATGCGAGACCTATTACATTGCAAATGCTTGTTGTAAATGCATCCCGTTTTGAAAAACGGGCTGCATTAAAAAAAAACTTCTTTATTTAAAAGCTATCCCAAACATGGTGGTCTGCTGAGCCCAGCAGGCCACCATACCTGGGAGGGCCTGCCATTCCCAATTAGGTCGCAAATTGAAAGAGGCTCATTAATATTCATGAGCCTCTCTATTTGCGACCCCATTGGGAATTGCAAAATAGTGTATTAACACTGTTGTTGATGCATAATAGCGCTTCACAAATTGCGAGTCGCAAAAGACTTGCAATTTGCGAAGCGCTATTTTGACGTCGTACATCTGGCCTTCAGTCCTTTATTTGGAACATTGCTCTAAAAAACACCTACAGCACCTGCTCGGTTGCATATCAAGGTGCAGTAACACAACACACAGATACTTCATGGCACTATTACAAATGTGACGGAGAGTTTGTGGGATATGAGCCCTACTTTGTAAAGGATGAGGCATATCATTTGCTGAATGATTCCTGTGTCCACGGTGCTGTTCTGCTGTCATTTCTTGTTCTTTACCCTCTTATTTACAATCGTTTCAATCTTTTGTTATTTTTTCACCTCACTATTGCGACCAGACTTCACTACCTAGACTTCTTATCCAGGGCCAGGTAAACTACTGACAATAGAGCTCCTTTATACAATTATCAGCCTAGGTCCCATGGTTTATTCTAAATACTTTATCCAAAATAAAGATAGCAGGCATTCTTTAATTGTGGGATTTTTTATGTGGTTAATCAATTATTATCTAATAATATCCTCATTAAACTCCTAAAATCACATCGAACTTTTACTGCCTGTAATGCTGCGGCATAATATTCAGCAGGTTTCCAACTCATCCGGAACCTACAGAAATCTCTGTGTTTTTTTAACCCTCCACTTTTCGTCTTATAATGCTTGTCCGATGCTTTTAAAGTGCTGTCATGGGCTCATTTTCTTTGTCTTCATGCTCCCCAGGAGCAGGTATCAGCAAGCACTTGGGAACTTTTCATCCATCAGTAAGCAAACAAAGTCTCAGCATGGCATATTTCCTCCTTGTGACAAATGTTTCGACCGCCCATGGCTTCTAAATATGTCTCAGAAACTCTCCCTCCAGTCCTCCCAAACCACTGATGGCTCCCCCGGGGTCTGTGACAAGCGAGAAGAAGGTTTAACATCCGGCACAGCTACATTTTATTATTTCAGGGGTGCTTAAAGCACTCCATGTTACTTTCAGTTACTTCACAGCGCTATCCCAGATGTGACAGGGCATCTCTCGCCTTGTACCCGCATGCCCTGTGGTTGAAATGCCGAATGCTTTTGGTTGATAATGTAGACAACTGATGGTTCACACTGGCAGAAATACAAAAAGGTACACTACAACTGTACAGTGTTGAGCATTTCTCCTAAATAAAATACAGTCTGACCATAATAAGATTAAAAAAAATATTATGGCAACAAAAATATGGCGGACACATTTTTGACGTTACGTATTTCATTTTTTTACAATAACGCCAACGTTTAAAATATCGTTTACTGTAATATCATTTTGTATTCTTCTGTGTTATTGCATTGTGTTATGTTATATTTTATTATTTATGTTAGTGTGAAATTTTTTTTAATTATTTTTTTTTAGAGTTACATGGGGGTCGGGGCTCAGCTGCATGGAGCCCTGCTGCAACCAAGGCTTGAACATACATAACGCTGACCAGTATCCTGAGCTACTCACTGCATCCATGGAATTTGACCAGCAGATAGCAGAAAGGAAATGACTTCTGCTGACATGGCATGAAGAAATTGCCAGATTCTGACACGGCGCATCGGGAATCTGCAGGGGCGAGCAGTAGTGGCATCCATACTGAATTAACTTTCCTGCTGCGATGTCTGCAACATCAGCTTGCTGGTCGGTGTCACTCCAGGGTGCGGGATGTTGTGCCTGAAGGCCGGATAGTCGTGCAGTTCTTTCCCAGGCTTAGACACCGGGACAATAAGAGCCTCCCTAGCACTCTCCAGCAGTATGCCCGCTCACCGGGCCCACTGGTAATTGTGACCAGTCGGGGAGCCAACTCCTTCACATAGGCTGCATAGAACTCAACCGGTAGGCCGTCTGTGTCCAGGGTTTTGTTCCTTGCCATACCCTTTATGGCAGCTCGTAGCTTCTGCTGTGTGATGTCCATTTCCAGCTCTTCCGCCTCCTCAGGGTTCAGCCTCGCCATCCAGAGGTCCACAAGGTATACCCCGCGTCTGTGGGTTCACCTTTTCGCGACCTTCTGTATAGTTTTGCAAAGTAACGGGCAAAGACTTAAATAATCTTAGCCTGTGTATAGTTTCTGACCCCTTCCTCATCCTCTACATCCAACAGCGGTTGACCCCTGCCCACCGGGTTTGTCAGCCATGCCAGGAATGATCCCGATTTGTTCTGCTTGGCGTGAGTGCGCTCTAAGAATTTCTTGTAGTTGAAGCATCTAATCCTCTCTGTCTTCCTTGCCACTTCCTCCTTGGCCTCTAAGAGTGCCTGCTGAAGCTCTGGGTGCTTTGGCCTTCTGCATTCTAGACCTCTAAGGGTTGCCTCTGCTCCCTCCACTTCTCTCAGGATGACACGCCTGAACCCCATGGTACGCGTTATAATGTGGCCCCTCTGGCTCACCTTGAAGGCGTCCCATTCTGCATTCGACTAAGAGGCCGTCCCTGCATTGGCTGCGAAGTAGTGCGCTAGTTCCCCCTAATCTCTTCCCGAAAGACCTGGTCTTCTAGGGTGTCCGGGCGGAGCCTACATGTGGGGATTGCTGATACAGGGCGTATCCATTTCAAGGATAGGACCAGTAGGTTTTGATCCGATATATTTTGTGCAAGTTATTCCACGACAATAACATAGCGCCAAGTGTCTGCTGAGCATAAGAAGGTGTCTAGTCGTGCATACACCTCATGGACCACAGAAAAGTAGGAGTAGCCCCTATCTTGGGGGTGTAAAGTCCTGCAGGCATCTATCAGTCCACAGCTTTTTCTCCAATGGTGGATGGTGGATGCATGCGAGGCGCGCGCTGCTTGGGAATTTCGTAGTGAAGGATGGGATCTGTCTAGGAGTGTGTTGTCCACCCTGTTAAAATCACCCCCATTAGGGTAGTGCCTGTCAGGTATTGCGTAAACAGTGATTCAGTCTTGCGAAGAAGGCTGGTTGTCTCTCATTGGGAGCATAGTTACTAATTATGCCCATCTCTCGAGCCTCTAGTGGCCCTTGTATGGCTCCATACCGACCCTCTGGGTCTACCAGTGAGTCCGTCAGTTGGAATGGAACATCCGATTGGACCCATATTAGGACCCCCGCGCATATGCCGAGTAGGTAGTGTAAAAGAGCTGGCCTCTCCACCGTCTCTGAGAGGCTTGCCCTTCTTTCTATGTTAGGCGCGTCTCTTGCAATAGGGCTATCTGGGTTCCCCGTCGTCAAATGTATGAGAGGACTTTGTGGCGTTTCGTCATTGTGTGCATGCCTCCGATATTCCAAGTCATGCATTTGTACTGTTGCTTGTCAGCCATGAGGAGATGTTACCAGGACCAGTCCGCCGCCCTCCTTATGCTCTGTCACCTGCCTGCTCTCCCCACTCGGTCCCATGTGGTTCCCTGTGTGCTGCAACTCAAGGTGTCCCCCCCCCCTTGTCAATATTAAACATTTTCTCAAACTCCCACTCCCCAGGATAACCAGGAAAACAACCCCATCCAAACTTAAGTTATAAGTCCGCAAGTGAATGCTTGCAGTTCGATCAGTCAATTGCAAGGCTGAAGGCCGCTCTTCTGCCACTCTGCCAGTCTCTGCAGCTGCCTTTCTGTTCCGGTGTCCCAAAGGAACCCCCCACAGCACCCTTCCTCCATCAATCCCTGTACCTCATTGCTGGGTCGGGTGTGTCCAGTGGTACTTAGAAACTGCTCACAGTAGATCTCTGCTCTCTCCGACTAGGTGATGTGAGAAGTTGGCCTGGCATATGCTGTCCACTAGTTATGGTGGGCACCTTGCACCAGTCCAAACAACCCTTAGTGATGATAGGTTTAAAGACAACCTTTATTGCAAGCTATCCTGGTGGTAGCTATGGAGAGCAGCCTTCAGGCTAAGTCTTGAAGGAGTGTAAAGCTGCTTGATTTACCAGATTATAACCTTTTGAATGTCTAAATGAAAGGAGAACCACACAAGGTATATATATAAAATATATGTATTTATTACTAAACACACTCTAATAATCTTTTTATGAGATTACAGTTAGGTACACAATTTCAATGCAATAGAACTTCAGTAAATAGCACAATATACACAGGGCCCCAGGGGGGACCAAACCATATATTAAAGAAGTGGTATAAGAACCGCAACTTGACTAGACACAGTGCCTAGAGCACATAGAATCACTGGGACCTCAAGGAACCACCCAAGGGGGACGTGTGCAGTGTGTTAACACAGCCGCGAACTCCGTTAGCTTCTATGGGGAAAGTCGCAGTTGAAATTTTAAAGTTTAAGGACACTTAGGAGAGGACTTTGAGCAAACCCCTTTAGACCTAAGGGGTTCTAGGGCCGACACCCACGGGAGCACCGGAGTACTTGAATTACCTCTCCCAGGGAAGCCGGGTGCATAGGTGTCAAATGGTGTCAGGAATCGTGTAGTTTTCAATGGCGACCTGCTGCAAAGTGCTGCTGCCGTGGAGAAGAAAAGTGTCCGGTGTGATCCAAGCTGGGATCAAAGATGTGAAGAACCTGAAAGCAGAGGGGACAGAGTCTGGGTCACTTGCCAGTGACCAGGGGCATGGTAGATGAAGGCCCACCGATGTCAGGTGCGTCAGGTGCGAAGAGGTGAAACTTGACTCTGCAGCCACGAGGTCCAGGAGGCGTGGACAATGACCAGGAGCTGGATTCGAGGTGTCCCATGAAGGATGTTGAGTGCTGCGGCATTGGTGCTTTGATTAAACACAACAAGCCTTGGCAACAGCAACCCACGCAGGAAGAGAAAAGAGGCTTTGTGCGGACCAGCAAGGTCCAGGGGACTCCCCAAGCGGTGTAGAGTCAGGGCACATCTGGAGCAACCAGGGAAGCCCAAGAAAAGTTAAAGTTACCTTCTCAGGGACCCATCAGTCGACGGACCAAGGATCGCAAATGTACCTCAAGAAAAAACACAAAGGGCCAGCTCACAGAACACTTGTGGAGTGTAGGCCTGCACACGGGGTCTGCTCGGGGTCTGGGCTACAAGTAACACAATGCACAGCCTCGAGGATCGTCGAGAAGCATATGCACTTGTAAATGTGCACGATGTCCAGAGGTCCCGGTTCCACGGTGCCCATGAGGGCTACGGGTCTCAGCTTTGCTGGGGACTCGGGTCAGCCTCTGGGAAGTCTGGGAACCCACCTTCTATGTTGTGAATTCTTCGGAGTCCGACAGGAGCTTCGGAGATTCCAACCGGTCAGATGCGTCTTTAGTGCCTGCCACGCAGGGGAGTAACTCTTTACTCCAAGGGGAGATCCTTCAGTCATCTAGCACCTTGTACATAGTCGACGTTCCAGGATTCAGTATCAGAGTTTCGTCCAGGTAAATCTAAAGTCCTGTTGCAAGGGGTTCCTATCTTATACCCAAGGAAGGGGAGGGACAAACTCTGTGGACCCACCTATGGGAGGGTTTGGAAAGAGAAGTGGTTACACCATTTTCTATGTCCAGTTTTGCACCAGAGCAGGGTCTGGTAGCCCCTGCAACAAGTTTGAACTGGGCTATGCACAGGTACACCAAATGTGCCCCCAGTGCTGACTTTAAAGCACTCTTGGAGTGCACCCAACCAGCCCCAATACACTACAGCCTGTCTGGGAGGTGGTGACACCTCCCTGTGACAGGAAACCTATTTTCCAGGCTTTCCCTGCCTGAGTTTTGTCCAGCAGCAGGAGGTCAAACTCGTGTCTGTGGCTGCAGCATCCATTTTGTGATGCCAGGGTTCTGTGAAGTTGGTACTGGGTGTACCGGTGTGGCCATGTTTCTCCCTCTAGAAGGGTGGAATCATACCCCCGCCGCCAGGACTGGCAGGGGGGGGGGGTATGATTCCAAGGTGTTTGACACCGTTTCCGTGCAGCCATTCCAATGTTAGCATTTACCGTTTTTGTAATGCACTTAAGAGTATATGGTCTGGCTGCAGCCCAGAACAACCATGGAGAATAGATTCCGAAGGCTGCAGAGGGGCTCTGCTCATGCATTGGTACCCTCTCACACAAAACCCAACACCCTGCCTTCGGGATATATAAGGCCTGCTATGGGGGGGACTGATAGGTTTATATGTGTTGTGATATAAGGTAGATATAAGGAACCTATATCTAAGTAAGGGGTGCATACACCACCTTACACAGGCTGCTGTAGCAGACCTGTGGTGTCATTTTGAAAGGTTGCCCAGGCGTGGTATAATACATGTTTCAGCCCTTGGTAGGCCTCCGGGGTACCTATGTCTTGGGTACCTAGTTTACCATATAATAGGGGCTCATAAGGGTACCCCAGTAACCAAACTGAAGTTTACCTAAAGTACATGGAATCCTTTTAGAGAGGAAGCAGCTAGGCTGGGGTCCTGAATAGCAGGATCCCAGCCAAACTAAGTCAAAAACCAATAAAACATCAGAAAAAAAGTTGGAGCAATCATGCAGTCGAATTCCTCCTTCCTAAAGCCGATGTCCACCGTCTGCAGAGTTACGTCTGGAAGTACAACGCTCTGTGCCTCGGAGTCGCTGGACCCATGCTTGCAGCCAGATTCTGCTGCAGTCTCACTGCCCTCAGGAGGCATGTGGTGTCTCCGTTTGCCACTGATCAGTGTTACAACTTGCATCACGTTTTGGTGCTCAAGCTGTGCCTCCTCTTGCATAGGGGCTAGAATCTCCCTCAAGGTCAGCCGGCACCTGGAGCAGTTCTCTCGTCTTCTTCTCCTCTCCGGGTCCCATAGTGGCTCCATCCCTTCATGCTTTCCATCCAGTCTGATGCCTCCTCTGAGGTCCTGAAGAATTCTTTGCCCCTCTCCGTGGTGACTCATAGCATGGCCGGGTACTGCATTGCGTATTTGCAGTTCAGTTGCTGCAGCCTCTGCTGCAGATCTCGATAGGAGCCTCTCTGCTTTAGCACCTCCTGGGACAAATCTGGGAAGATTTGCACCTCTGAGTTTTCCACCTCTATGTCTTCTCTGAGGCGCACCTGGGTAAGGACGTGATCTCTGTCCTTGTAATGGAGGAGCTTCGTTATCACCACTCGTGGTGGCGCCTCCGGTATAGGTGGTTTTGCAGGGACTAGATGCACTTGCTCCAGGGAAAAGAAATTTGATAGGCCCTCCGGTGCTAATTCCTCGGTATCCATTTTTCCAGGTAGTCAGTCATGTTGAAGCCTTCTATTTTCTCCGGCAGGCCTATCATTTTGATGTTGCTTCTGCGCGACCTATTTTTGGCATCTTCTGCCCTGCATTCCAATGTTCACACCTTCGCCTCAAGCGCTGCCACTCGCTACTTCATTATTGCTATGTTCGGCAGAGTCTCAGATAGCTGGCCCTCATTTGTCTTGACGTGGTCCGACAACTTTTTGTGGTCTTCCCTGAGGAGGCCCAGGTCTAGACCTAGCAAGTTGATTTTGGTTTCCAGGCGCTCACTGGAGGAGGTGATAGCCTGTAGGATGTCTTGCAGCGTGGGGTCTCTGGGGTGGTCTGCCTGTGTTTGGGTCTTCCCCCTCTCCTCCATTGAGTTTCCTGTCAGGGCCTCTTCCCTGCCCTTCTTTTTGGAGATCTTCCCCATGGCATCTTCTCGCTCTGTTGCACTTCTAGTGCTGCGTGCACTCATGGGACTCTCCAAGTAGCCCTCATTGCATGTGGGGTCGTCTCTTCTGGGAGGCGCGCTTCAGTCCGGCGTGTACTCCCACTCGGACTCATTCTAGGCACATGAGCCTCTTGCTCCTTTTCCTGACGTTTTTCATTGCCCTCTCTGGTACGTCCTGTGTTCTTGGTATGAGCCTGGGTCCACCCACCTCTAGATCTGCCATGGGGTTCTGGATCATGCCGCTCACCAGCCCAATGCGCCGTTCTATACTGTGCAGGTTATTGCAGGGTTTCATGCCACAGTCTGGTGGGCCTACGTTCTCCTGGTGTGGTCCCCCGGGTAGTGCGTACTGGAGAGGTCTCTCTGCCATTCTATGGATGAGGCCCTGATGCTGGCAGTCCTTGGGCCCACTCTCCGGCCTTGACAGCGTAGCCGGGCCCACGCGCCCGTGCTCGGTCTCCGTGCTGGCACTATCAGCCCGTTGTGCTTCCTTTCATGCCCCAATGTCCGGACAGTCACTCGCCGCATACTTGGGGAGGCCTTGCAGCCCCTTCGATCCCCCGGTGCTAGTTTCTTTAGCTGGGCTCTCAGTTCTCTACTTGACTGCCAGACGCTGCCCCTGCTGATCAATTCGGTGTCACTGCGGTCCGCTCACCTCTTAGGGCCAGCGCAGCATTCTCCAGGGATTATCGGGCCTCCTCTTCTGCTCCACTCACAGTCTCCAGTGGCTATCCGGCTCAGGTCTCGGGCCTGCCAAGTGGGGTGCTCCGCAACTCTGTGTCGGCCTCCACTCAGCTCCTCCGGTTTCGTCTCAGGGATTCCTTGGGCTCAGTTCCGGGTCTCGTGCCGAGGTGGAGTGAAAGGCACTCCAGATCTCACTCCGCCGCAGTTGGGTCCACGCTGCCGACCCGGTTTTCTTCCCGGCTTCGTTATTGCTTCATGGGTGCCGCCATCTTGGCTCGCCTCCTGGCCATGCTACGAGGTTGCAAATTCACTGCTTTCGTTCGATGGGACGGGATGTCTCCATCTCTGGGACGCACCTCTCACTTCGTATAGTAGCGGGGTGTGCTGTAGGGGCTCTTGTCCCATTTAGGGCGTCAGGATGGTCCTCAATGGCGGCTGGCCGACCGGAGTTCGTGAGCTGTGCTGCTCACTCAATCGGCACCAAGCCACGCCCCCTCCATTCCCATAACTTTGGCACCATTTGACAAACCTAAAAAACACCTTCCAAAAAACGTACATTAACTTTGGTTTCTTCATGGCACGGTTTGTGAAGGTCCAACAGCGGAGGCCTAAAAATGGGAAGGGGGTCCCTGAAGTAATATTTCACATTTTGACTCCCACAGGAGCCTTTGTTCCTGCATACAGAAATCTTGGAATGTACAGAGAATTCTACTTATGGAAGATCCTTTACTTGGTTTGGTGTGAATTTGTTCAGTAGTTATCAGGAAATTAGCACTCAAAAAGTGTTCTGGTCTGGAACTGAAGTGGTTAAATTTAAGAGTTAGCTGGATTGTTACTTCACAGATTTGGGAAAAATGGACGATCAGAGACTTCAGCTGAAAAAAATAAAGACACACCATTGTTTTACGGGACTTTTCTCCTGTTGTCCATTGGGGATTTGCGAATCCAGCTGAGGATCACCCAAGCTGCTGTTATTTTTAGGCCATCACAGACTCTTTTCTGTGACAGCTGACATTACCCAACACAAGGCACAGAGCACTGTGCTGGGGAAAAAGTAAAAGAAAAAATTTGTGAAGGGGCAGGGAAAATCTAACCTTACCCCTAGGGTCATGTAAGGTGCCCCAAAGGACCACCCACGCAATAGAGTAATTACCAAAAAATGATTTTTATTGTGTTTTGCAAATTAGATGTTGGGTTTTGGGAATCCTAAACCCATCCTGGGTCCCTTGGACCCAGATTGGCAACTCCAACAAATCCTGTAAAAAATAGAAAGAGAGTCTGCAGTACACTACTATTGTGCTTGGTCAGTGACGCGGGTGGGGTGAATCCTGCACACGGCAAGGTGGGAGCAGTCCCTGGACCTTACTGCCGTGCAAAGCATTCAGGGACTTATTTATCATCAGCAGTGTAAAACATGCGCCATGTTGCGTCATATTTACAAAGTGATGCATCTAGGTAGATGCGTCACTTTGTAAACCCCTGCGCCACATTATACCTGCCCCAGGTATATTGTATGCAGGATGGGCATTCTGACGCAAGCAAGCCTCGTAGAAGTGACACAGTGAAATCTATGAGATTTCACTGCGCCACTTTTGGACGCAAATGCGTGAATATCTTACGCCTGCCTCATGGCAGGCATAAGACTGACGCAGGCACATTTCACATAGGACCTGCCGATGTGTAATGACCCATTGCTGGAGTTCCGTCACTTTTGTGACACACTCCAGCAATGCATCATTTTTGCACCTACAGATACGTCAGAAATACGGACGTATCTGTAACTCCTTTCATGATGATGTGTCATACTGTAAATACGACGCATCATTGGTGTCACAAGGAGGGCGTAATGAAAAGTGGCGCATCGCTGTTTTCAAGCAGCGATGCGTCACTTTTCATAAATGAGGCCCTTAGGGGCCCATTATGATCGCGGACGGACTTGAGTCTGTCCGCGACCATAGAGGAGGAGGGAACCTTCGCATGGCCTGCGGAGTTCCCTCCTGTCCAATTAGGATGTGACCGCCACCATGGCGGTCACATCCTCTATTTTTACCATTGCAGCGGGTGCGGCTTCAAGCTGCATCCGCAGCAATGGTAAAAATGCATACATTGCATTTGTATGCAGAAAGCGGCAGGCACCGTGCGGTGCCTGCCGATTTCTGCATACAAATGCAAGGGGGTACCATAGGTACCCCTCATGTGCACCCCGACCCCCCTTCACCCAGGGGGCCCGCAACGGGCCCCCGCAGTGAAGTTCCACATGCTTTTCCACGGCAGAAAACCCGCCGCGGAAAGGCACTTTTTAATGCCCATCCTAATATGCCTGGCGGTGTCTGAGAGACACCGGCACCATATTAGAGCTTTTCCGCCGCGGTTGTAAGCCAACCGCGGTGGAAAAGCTGCGGACGGAAACCAGGACCCACCAGCCATCCTAATGTGGCGGTGGGTCTTTGGTGGGTCCGTTGCGGTCTTTCCACATCCTCCGGGCCGGCGGTGGCTTCCGCCGGCCCGGAGGATGCAGAAAGACCGCAATCGTAATAGGCCCCTTAGTCTTGTACAGTGAGGGTTAGCTGCTGATAGAGGGTTCGGTGAAGGGAACTTCTGGATGTGTATCATGATCAAAAACTAAAAAACAAAAACAGAAAAAAGTTATAACATCTTAAAGTAAGTTAACAAACATCAGAAATTCACCTAAAAAACAAGGGCCTTGATTACGAATGTATGTGTTATTTATTGCACTGTATAAATAACAATACCTCAGGGTACATTATTTATCAGGTGGAATAAATACCACCTATTACTATTTGGTGGGGA
This sequence comes from Lissotriton vulgaris, assembly GCF_964263255.1. Classification (NCBI taxonomy): domain Eukaryota; kingdom Metazoa; phylum Chordata; class Amphibia; order Caudata; family Salamandridae; genus Lissotriton; species Lissotriton vulgaris. The sequence continues at coordinate 298,067,550 of NC_141685.1, forward strand.
ATGACATGAAAATGTTGGTGTTTAAAACACCAAAATCCATATTATGCAGTAAATACTGTATGGTTTTTCCCTGTTAAATTTCAACAGGTTTGACCTGCTGAAATTTAACATGGATGAAAGGGAACATATGGACCAACTCATAATCAGGGTCACAGTCAGTTTGTAGCTATGGTTGCATTAAAACAACCAAAAATCACGAGTTATGGTTAGGAGCACAAGCGTTGACTCACACAATACCTATGCAAACAATAACTCACACACCAAATGCAATGCTTATGACCTCATACAATTTATACCAACAAATAACAGCACTTAAGTGTGGAATGGTATTAAACAACAACACATAATCAAATCAAACCAATTAATGATACTATATTTATAGTTGTGTCTGTCAGAGACGTAAGGGTAATTTGATATGTAATCATTACAACATTTGTAATTGGATCTCTTTATTTATGGGCGAGGTTGTGAGCATTGCCTGTGGCATGTGAGTTATGGTTGGAATAGCTGTTGTGCCAGTTAATGGATTGTGTTCCCTACCCTAACTTGCAAATTTCAGTTTTCTTTAATAGAAGCCCATGTTAATTAGAAAAAAGGTAGTTATAAAAGCGAATTCACACATTTGTTACTGAAGTGCAAATGCCTAAATCCAGTATAGTATTACAGTAACAGGAAATGCGCATGAGAAAATAATTATTGGTGACTCACAGATTTCATGTTACAATTTCTTTATTCGAGGAAACAACTCTCCTGATGATCTGGATGTCTCTTCAATTGGATTTTACCTTACTGCCCAACATTGAACGCGTGCACCCTGGTTTTTGCTAAAACCTTTTTTTTAGGAATACATTAGGAAAATGCCATGGCATAAACCATAAATGCTGGTCTGCAGAGTATAATACACTGTTTATTACTATTGATGAAGCAGGCAAGAGGCATCAAGACTCACTCAAGGCTTGGACTCTCCCAAATCATGGTACTGCCTTACAATGAACGGGGGTAATAAACAGCATATTACACTGTAGTAACTCAAAACTAGCTTTCTTGATATGTCTCCACTTTAGGATGATCTCAGGAAAAGGTGAACGAAATTGCTCTGGCAAGAGGGCATGGATGCCCTCTGGCAGGATGGCTCCTGATTTGAGGTGACAGCATTAGTAGTAGTGCATAACCGTGCACAATAGTGCACAAGAGCCGTAACCCTTGCTGGTCCCCTCATCAGCTGAATCAAGTGCATGTCGAATTCAATGACCCCACCGCCCACTGCACTGACAGTGGCTCTGGAAGTAGGGTGCGGGAGGTGCTGAAGCGCCCTCATGAAGCCAGAACGAGTTTAGATGGAGAATGGACAATAAGAGGCCTTTCGAAGGTGTTTCTGCTTGCATGTTTGTTGTTTTCAAAGACAGACTGACACATGTCCCCTGTGTCTTTAGTGAGGTGATGATACTGGCTGGTACCCCCACTCTAACAATTGTCCCAGCATCTCTGACTGCACACAGAGTTAGAGGAGTTTAGACGTGATGGAATCAGCATCTGTGGCAGTCATATGGTGATAGTAGCGGTGTTATTTGGGATATGAGTTGTCGGGTGTCTACACAGAATATCGGAACCAAAATTATCGTAGGACGAAATATCGTGTCCATACTATCAAGAACAAAAATATTGTGAAGGTAGGTTTCAATACAAGTAAAGTTTCACTATATTTACCTCCACATACACACAATGAGGATATATATATCTTCAGGTACGTCGATGTGGATTTAAGAATAGTAAATCTGTACTTACCTATTTGCATTTACCTTCTCGATATTTTGTTCTTGGATATTTTTGACGTGATATTTTGTCAACAAAATATTTTTGAACCAATATTTTGTCAGTAATCTGAATTGTAGGAGGCTGTACTCTGTTCCTGGTAGTAGGAGGGCCTCCTTCTGACCGCCCTGACAATGCTGATTCAAATGCAAACAGGGTTTTATGGCCCAGCTCGCATTTCAAGATGTGCCAAATTACAGGATATCTGAGAATTTTCCAGGAAAAACCTGTCAACATTTACATGGGGTGAACTGGGCATAAAGATGGAAAGTCTCAGGCAATCAGGTGCAGGATGTCTGACAGCGCTGTATCCTAAGTATGGAAAATCAGAATGGAATCTTATTTTTCCTCAGCAGATACCCTCATGGTGTGGATTGGTATGTTCCCTATGCATCATTGCAAGCTGGCAAATCTGGCATACCTTGTGAAGCAAAAATAACAAATGATGGATGGAATGCTGAACAATGCAAAAATTCATCCTCAGTCACAAAGATCTGGTTTTAGTCCATTGTTTTTGCCCAGACGTTGGTCCCTTGCTCGCTGCACCACTGGATTCAAGCTATGATGGCTGATGAGGGGTGATACCCTGAAACTGGTCCCAGGATGCTGTGTCCGGTTCAGGGAGGACCTGGCTTAGCAGTTCGGGCTGGACTGTTCCCATGAGGCACAGGGTCAAAACTGATTTCCATATGGCTGGGTCCAAACATGGGGTGATGTGGCGTGCAAAATAACGATGGATTAAACCCAGATATGTGACTTGAGGTGGGTGTTTGTAAAGTTTCATCCCTCCGTCCATCAATTTATTTTGTGATATTCCTTGTAGAGGGACATAGGCGATGACGGAATTCCTATTCCTAGGTATTTGACTTGTAATGAGCCTAAGGGCTGGGAAGAAGACCGGTGTTTAAAGTGTAATACTCGGGTGATGACTTTGGCTTGTGCGCTGAGAAGATGCATTCAGAGGAAAGGGATGTGAGATTTGAAGGACCATGAGGAGGGAGAATTGATTCCTCTGCCAGGTCTTGTCTTATCACAGAATCTTTTTACCTATACCACTATCAGTAGTATAACCATGGAGCATGCGTAAAGGCAGTGCCGGTGACTGAGTAGCGTGTGCTGTGCTAGAGCAAGAAGGAGAATAGGCAGGCGAAAGTCCTGCCCACAAAAATCATATAAGAATTTGCATTAGCCGTGCCGGCATAAATTGCTGGGTGCCAAATTTGCACCCAATTGAGTTGTGCGCCTCTGAATGGAGAATAACTCAATACCACATGTTACTCCCCATTCTGACGTGGTGTGCAAACCACAGGTCTCACCCGCCGCCAAATACGGCAGCAAACACCATCTGTACATACAATACACTGATAAGCACAAAGACAGAGCTAAGTATAATGTATGAGGTAGCAGGGTAAATGGCATGGGCCCATTAGCTGTACATTGTGGGTCCTTATCCGCTTCTTTTATCTTTGTGTGTGAGAACAGAACATGATGTCTTGATGTGCAGGACTGTGGGTGTACCAGGGAATCACTCTGGGACATGAATGGCTATACATGCTTGCAGGATGACTCAAGGCATCTGAATCAAAGACTGAGTCAGCCCTCCCGCCCATTTGAGGTTCAGAAATCGAGTATAATTAAATTGGGTGACAGTAACAATTGTCATGTATAGGTCTTGATAACATAATTAGGGAGCGCTACATAAAACAAGAACTCTGAATACAAGCCGGAGACTCCTCCCTGTGGATCAAGGTCAATGTATTTGCTTTTCAGGAAACCGACTCAAATTTTGAGAGCTTGTTTCTTGAAAACTTGGCAAAGCGGGTGCAACAAACAACTGAGCCAGCACAGCTCAGTGCCTTCAGTGCAGCGGCGATGGAGTGGGGCACTGAAGGCGCCGAGATCCCTTGAAGGCGCTTTAAATTCAGTGGCGGCCCTCTGAGAGAGGAGGGCAGGCTATGACATCATTGACCTCTTTCTCCTTACGTCACTCACCCCGCTCTCATCCCCTCTACATGGAACTTCATCTGTTTTACTTACTCCCTTTTTATCTCACGTCTCTTTAACTCACGTTTCTCTCAAAACAACTCTCTCTCTCTCCAGCTCTCTACCTCCATATATTGACTTCACCCCCCTCTCTATGTGCAACTTTTCATCAATACATATCTACCCGCTCTCTATCTCAACCGTCCTTCTAGCTCACACCTCTCTCTGCACCTTATTGCTCTATTCTGTCTTATCTCTCTGTATCTCCCCTCCATGTGCTTTACCTCTTTCTTATCTCTTTTGTTTCGTTCACCACTCCCTCTCTCTCTGTCTCCATCTCTCTGAGGTCATTGACTGTTTTACCCCTCCACCTTCACCTCCCCATACCTCTTTCTAGCTCTGTTACCTTTGCCTCATGCCTTTTCTGCCACTTTTTTCTCCACGCCTGCCTCTTCTTGCCTAGCATGTCCTTCTCTCTCACTTTCTATACTTCAATCTCTAACTCACCTTTCTACCTACCTCTACCTCTCTCTCTCTAGCTCACCCCTCAGTGCACCCCACCATTTTCCGCCTTGCTACATCTCCTTACTTGTTTCTTTCTGGGCCTCTACACCTCACACTTGTACCTTACCAGTCCCCCTTCACTTCTCTTTACCTGCCTCTTCCTAATTTACTTCTCCTTCCCTTTCTGACTAGCTCACCTTTCTTTGTTTACCTTATATCTCTCCTTACCATCCACATCCCTCTCCCTTATCTTTATCACTACCCCTTTCAGCTTGCGCTTCACCTGTGTCAATTTACCATTCCCTATGCCTCTCTGTCCACCTCCTGTCTCCCACCCCCTCCCATTTCTCTTACCCAACGGGGTCGGAGTTCACTGTATAGAGAACTGAAGGTGACAAAGCAGAGGAAGAGAATCAAGGACTGAGGGCCCGATTCACAGAACTAACTTAAGATAAAATCCTAAACTTACTACTTTTTGGTATTAATAGAAGTTAGGATTTTGTCTTAAGACATACTTAAGACAGATTTAAGACAGACTTAAGACAGAATCCTAACTTAAGTCTGTCTTAAGACAGAATTCTAACTTCTGTGAATACCAAAAGTAGTAAGTTTAGGATTTTGTCTTAAGTTAGTTCTGTGAATCGGGCTCAAAGTTATGAACTTGTCCTTAATGGAATTCTGAAGATCCCTGCAGCCCTGCTGTTACACTGTTACAGTGAGAATGTCACTCGGACTCATTTGTGATTAGTTATACCAGACAATTATATCTACAATGTTAATTGCTTAGTACATATAGCACGCTTTAATATTATGCACCAGTTCACTAAACATCCACATGTCACTGTTGATGTGCCTTTCCTGCAAAGGAAGAAACAGGCGCATTTGACACTAAATTCCACATAAAATATTGCAAGAAAAGAATTGGGATCCAAGCACAAAAAAATGGCTTAATCCGTGCTTATTTAAGCTTTCTTTTGTTGCTATCTGGCTGCCAGGCTCTGGGCAGCTGGGGCTTTCAGCTGTTTTTGTTTGCCGCCGTTTCTGAAAGTTTAATGTATAATTCAATATTGTTTGTCATCACAAGGGAACCAATTAGCTGAAGATGGGTAATAAATTCAATATTGTTCAAAAGAGAGGCCTCAAAGTATGTCTTCCCAGCACCCCACAAATCCCACAAGCGGTCCCATGGAATGAACTCTTTCAGCACACTTCCTAGTCATCGTTGGCCAGCCTCGTGGCAGGGACAGACCTGCTATAACAAAAAATCATTAGAATTTGTATTTCACAAAATAGGCTGAATTATCTAGTAAAAACATATGTGAAGAAGCACTTCAGCTTTTGAAAATTCCAAAAAGAATTATTAGGTCTACATAGGCTCTTTGCTACTACCATTCAATGTAGAACAGCAGGAGGCTATGTAATAGACCTGCAGGGATGATTTATTCTCTCAGTGTTTGAGTTTACAGTCCTTCGCTATTCATAAGAAGTGAAGACAACAAATGATTTGGGTGTCATTTAAGCCATGCATGCAGGCTAGTTCATGTTCCTCAAGGAGAATTTGGTGGTAAAATTGCCAGGAAGGGGTACCGAGTGGGCGGTGAGAGGTGTGTGTGTGAGACAAATACCATTACCCCAGAGTCAAGGTGTGAGAAGCTGGCCTGGTATATCCTGTCCACTAATTAAAGTGGGCACCTTGTACCAGTCCAAACAACCCTTAATAATGATTAGGTCAAAGACAACCTTTATTGAACGCTATCCTAGTGGTAGCTATGGAGAACAGCTTTCAGGCTAAGTCTCGAAAGAATGTAAAGCCGCTTGTTTTACTAGTCTATAACCTCCTGAATGACCAAATGAAAGGAGAACCACACAAGGGAAATATACAATATATGTATTTATTACTAAGCACTCTCTACTAACCTCTTTATGAGATTAGAGACCAAAGCACACAATATTAAAGTACTAGAACGACAGTAAATAGCACAATACGCAGCGGGCTCCAGGGTGAGACGAACCATATACTAAGAAAGTGGTATAACAACCATGACTTGACTAGACACAGTTCCTAGAGCACGTAGAATCACTGGGACCCCAGGGAATCACCCGAACTAGTGACACAGGAGACCCACGGGGGACGTGTGCAGTTTGAGAACACAGCTGCGATCTCCGTACAATCCTATGGGAAATTCACAGTGGAATTTTAAAGTTTAAGGACAATTAGGAGAGGACGTTGAGCAAACAGTTTCAGACTTAGAAGGTTCTAAGGCCAGCACCCAAGTGAGCACCAAAGTACTCGTGTTACCTAACCCAGGGAAGCTGGGTGCATAGGTTGTCAAATGGTGTCGGGAATCATCATCGTTTTCAATGGCGAGATGCTGCAAAGTGCTGCTTCTGTGAAGAGGAAAAGTGTCTGGTGTGATCCAAGCCTGGATCGAAGCTGAGAAGTACCTGAAAGCAGAGGAGACAGAGTCTGGGTCACTTGCCAGTGACCAGGGGCTCGGTAGACGAATGCCCACCGATGTCGGGTGTTTCAGGTGAGAAGAGGTGAAGCTTGATTGTGTGTTTCTCAAACGAAAGAAATACTATTTCTTATGAAAGCCCTCACCCACCAACCGAGTTGGTGGCATGCTTCATCATCGGGCCCCCCCTGTGGCACCGAACGTGCCCCGGGTGTGCTACGACGCCTGTTTACAGTGGAGCGGGTTTTTGGTGAGTGAGTGTGCAGTGACGGTATGTGAGTGTAAGTTAAAAACTGTACTAGGGTCCCACTACCCACAGGGGTTATTTTATTTTCAGGGCCCTTGGCAGTATTAAAAGCAAGGTGGCAGATGAGTATGGAGTTAACTATGGTCTCCCACATCCATTAGGGTCAACATGTTTCAGCCAGGCCTTGGTAGTGATCTGGCTTTCTTCAGGACCTTTATGTGTGAAAATTGATTAAAGTGTGGTCAATGCAATGTATATGAGCCGATATGTGATGCACTCGCTAAGGTGCGGTATGGGTAGTCCCTCTTGATTATACATACCTTCTTAGGGAAAGAGAACTAGCTTTCTTGTTCCTCTCTCTCTCCTTGATACATAGAGTTATTGCATAAATGTTCATCCTCGTGGTTGAACTTGGGGGCAGGTTTGTGATAACATGGAAAGTAGTTGCTGTAAATATATGTTTCTCTGTTCATATTCATTTGTGTTTGTACTTACCAGAATCCTTGCTGTGTATCTGTCTCAACATACCACAGAAGCTTTTATTCTCAATTTTTCTCCCTTAAAAAATGTATATAGTGAACAATTTTGGTGAAAAGATTCATTCTTTTTCTCGTAATGGGTCAGCTGTTGACTTGTACTGATTGGTTTTCTATAGCCAATTGACCTTTTTAGTAAGTTTGGTACACTTGGACCAGTAGGCCATGTCGGAAACAAATGACGGATACTGCGGCCCCCGGGGGAAGTGAAGGTCCCAGACCAGTCTTCCCCCGGGGTATTCGCGCAATGGACGGAAGGACAAGGTTGGGGTGTGATTAGAGGGGTTAAAGGAAGGGGCATTAGCTGGGAGGGCATATAGGGTGTCAGGAGATGAAGATCCGGCCTCTTCCTGACACCTGAGCACCACTGGGGGCAGGTAGAAAAGTTTGTCGTCGGTTGGAGGATGGTTGGGGCAAGTGGCAGATTTGTCGGCGGGGGTTTATCCATGAGCTGTATGTCAGGGCAGGGAGAGTGTCTCCGTTTGGTGTGACTGATGGAGACATCTGACGCAGCGGCTGGCTTCGCCGCGCTGCATGCGCGTGACCAAGCGGGCCTGGAGGAGCGGTCACGGCCAGGCTTGTGCAGCAGTAGCGGGCCCGGAGGGCCTGCATGCACAGGAGGACGATGGTGAAGGTGCTGCTCCGGTGGTGGCTTGTGAGGAAGAGCCACTACCAGGAGCGAAGGCTGCGGCAGGTGGGGCAACCTGTTTCTGGTGACCGGGAGGAGAGCGGGCAGGCGGCGGAGCCTTGTTGCGCGCCTGCCCGCTGTCGCTATACAGGCTGATATAAATGCTGCCATCACCCACGGTTGGAGGATGGTTGGGGCAAGTGGCAGATTTGTCGATCAGCGGGGTTTATCCATCAGCAGTATGTCAGGGCAGGGTCAGGGAGAGTGTCTCTGTTTGATGTGACTGATGGAGACATCGGATGCGGCGGCTGGCTTCACCGTGACTTTTTACTGACATGGATTTGCCCAAAAATGTTACTTGTTTACAAGGGACGCAGGTCCAGGGGGTGGATGGTCGTTCACCACGAGGGGGGCACCTTTTGTTGGACAAGGTTTGGTTCAAAATATTGCTTGTTTACTTGGGACGCTGGTCCAGGATGGTGAATAGTCGTTCACTGCGATGGGTGCACCTTTTTTATGGACAGGGATTGGCCTGAAAATGTTACTTGTTTACACAGGACGCAGGTCCAGTTGGTGGATGGTCGTTCACCGTGAGGGGGCACCTTTTTTGGACAAGGATTAGCCCAAAATGTTGCTTGTTTACAAGGGACGCTGGTCCAAGTGGTGAATGGTTGTTCACTGTAATGGGGGCACCTTTTTTACGGACAGGGATTGACCCAAAAATGTTACTTGTTTATACGGGACGCCAGGGGCACGCCAGGGGGGCACCTTTTTGGGACAAGGATTGGCCCAAAAATGTTGCTTGTTTACACGGGACGCAGGTCCAGGTGGTGGATGGTCATTCACCACGATGGGGGCATCTTTTACGGCAAAGAGTGGCCCATAAAAATGCTACTTGTTTACAAGGGACGCAGGTCTAGGTGGTGGATGGTCATTCACCGTGTTGTGGGCACCTTTCATGGTTGAGGTTTGGCCCGGAAATGATACTTGTTTACAAGAGACGCACGTTGAGGTGAGGGATGGTCATTCACTGGGCGCTGCAGGGTGGGAATGCGTTTAGGTGCACAGGAACCGAAGGAGCAAGTGGTTCCTCCTAGGATGGAAACCTTTCGCAATCAACGACTGTCCAAACAATAGTAATTCTATACAGGACACAGGTGATGGTGGTGGATTGGTCATCCACTGGGGGTCGCACGGCCGGCTGACGGGAGGCGAAAGGTGCCCAGGAACTTGAGGGGTGGGGTAGGGAACCGCCCTACGGGGATTCCCTGGTTGGCGGTACTTTGGAGGGGTGGTGAGTCACATACTGGCGAATCCACCCCTCGGGGTGGAGAACAGTACACAGGTGACTGATAGCGGGGCGCGGGGCGCGGGGCGCAGGAGGCAATGAGCAATGAAGGAAAGTCAACAGAGGATGCTTAGAGGGCAAGTGAAGGTGAGAATGGGAAAAGGAGGGAGGTTACCGACTGAATGGGGAAGAGTCAAACAGGTGAGATGGTTTTAAGAAGGCTGAATGAAGAATTTGTGGTTAAGGGATGGGAAAAGTATATTTCTTGCGTACTGTTAATAAAGTCTAAGGGACCGATTCACAGAACTAACTTAAGACAAAATCCTAAACGTACTACTTTTGGTAATCACAGAAGGCCTTTAGTAGTAGTAAAGTTTAAGACAAACTTAAGACAGACTTAAGACAGACTTAAGACAAACTTAAGACAAACTTAAGACAGATTTAAGACAGACTTAAGACAAACTTAAGACAAAATCCTAACTTTACTACTACTAAATGCCTTCTGGGAATACCAAAAGTAGTAAGTTTAGGATTCTGTCCTAAGTTAGTTCTGTGAATCGGGCCCTAAATGATTGCAACCATGTCCTAATAAAATGGCCTTTTACGCTTCAAGTAACAGCGTGGAGTGTAGTTATTGCGCGATGCACACATCTGAATTATTCTCACCTGACCGTGACTGTCCGCCTCGCCCTGCAGTTCCTGCCCCAGATTTCTCTGACGTTGGCACTGCATGACACACGATCATGCTTCCGATGGCTCCCTGCTTCTGTCAAAGTGAGAAATACCGCAGACCTGTGTTTTTCTATGTGCTCTTCCCTACCGAGATAGATTCCCACTGGACACCTGCAGGTGAATTGTTTTGCCTGGCTAGGGGCTCTGTTCTTTTGTGATTCCAAGACGCTTGTGGACGATTTATTTGGTGGTGAAAGCATTGAGCAGCAACCCGCGAGTCTTTGGTTTACACAACCTTGATCTTATATATCCACAGGAAGGTCTTGGTGAGTTTATTTATTGATTGTAACAATGTCTACTGTCCTCTGAGTAGTACCAGATCCGATGAGAACCAAGGGCCCGATTCACAGAATAAACTTAAGACTCAATCCTAAACTTACTACTATTTTGGTATTCACAGAATGCACTTACTACTTTTGGAATTCACAGAATGCACTTACTACTTTTGGTATTCACAGAATGAACTTACTACTTTTGAGATTCACAGAAGTTAGGATTTTGTCTTAAGTATGTCTTAAGTTTGTCTTAAGACAAACTTAAGACAAAATCCTAATTTCTGTGAATACCAAAGTAGGAAGTTCATTCTGTGAATACCAAAATAGTAGTAAGTTTAGGATTGAGTCTTAAGTTCATTCTGTGAATCAGGCCCTACCTGTTTATTTTTTTCCATTAGCAGATTCTGGCTATGGCTGGGAAATTATTGTAAGTATCACTGTTCATTTTCACACTTAGGAGTATTTGCACATCGCAGGAAACATTTCTAATGTTTCCTACACATCTTTTTTTTACATTTTGCCTCAGGATCTCTAACCTTTTTAACTTCACAGGTGAATGGCACTTTGGCATTATGTCCTTGCTCTTGATTGGTAAACATACCTTTAAGGATGGGCAACCACCCCTTTAAGTAAGCGATATTCATAAATAACATAGTACTTAATTCTCATATATCTGGCTTTTTCCAGGTGTCCTACAATTAGTTGAGTACTGATGATGACCTATTACCTGAGAGACAAGGTCGAAACACCATAGACACATCTACAAACAGGCTCCATTACACTAAATGCTCTTATACTCATAGTGGGAAATGCTGGGTTGGCATCGACAACTATCTAGGTGGGACGCCTGACCCTGTTAAGGTAAGGAATGGATAACTGGGGTTATGTTGAAGTCATTGAATGTTTGTTGCATAGGGGTTCCACGCAGAATTAGGCCGATCTTCGCCCATTTTAGATGGTACAAGGTAGATATCGGATTCCTCCTGGAACTCTACCTCTGAACACACTTCCGGGCCAGATAATGCACGGGCTTGATCGGTAAGGTGGACGTTGCCACATACTTTGCCTACGCCCTAGGAGTTTCTATTGTAATCCAGAAAGGAATGAGATGGAATACACTCAAAGAAATCATAGACCTCGAGGGATGCTACATTAGTCTAAATGGCATTCTAGAAGCCAAGGGGATTATGCTAGTTTGCATGTATAGTCCCATCACTGACTGTCCTGAATTCTTCCTCTCATTCTGGCACACAATCCTGAGCCTGGACTGAATGAATGAATGAAATGCAATCACAACCGTAAGATAAGATAAAATCATTCTACAAATAAATTTGTTACAATTCCATAAATAATTAACAATAAAACTTCTGGTTAAATCCAATTAAAAACTAAATGCAGAGGGATAAATCCATGAACTAATCAATAGGGTCTCGATTGCCATGACCTATAGGCAGCCCACAGGAAATTAGTTACTACAAAGAGGGCATACTCATTGGACAAGAGCTGCAAGTACACGAGAGCCACTCGGGCTTGCTTAAAATTTAGTCTTTCAGAAGGGGCTGAGGAAACTGCTTCCTAGGATGGCTAAATATATACATATAAATTCAAAGTGTAGGGTATCCTGTGGAGACCTACAGCTGCAACCACAGGGCCCTCTCAGATTTGAATGAATGTAGGGAGTGGGAGTTGGGGAAGGGGGGGTGAACCAAGAGATGGTCTATCTGGTTAACCCTTAAACGGGCCACCAGAAACATATCTTTTTCACTAGTGAGGATGGAAAGGTAACTCTCCATACCCTGCACAGATTTCAGCAGAACATGCCCCCTCACTGAAGGCTTCAAGAGCACAATATTTTCGCGGTGCACAGTGGCGTGCTTTAAAAACAGATCCTTTCCATTGTTGAGCTTCACTGCCATATAAAACCGTACAGATATATTTGGACTGATAAAGCTTTAAGAGCAAGCTTGGCGACCACAATCCCAGTCTCTGTGTATAGCGAGCTATGGCCCCTATTGATTTGTTCATGTCGCTAAGCTTTCCCTCTATCAAGGGTTTCCAATTCAGTTTAGCGTCAAATAATGTTTCCAGGTATGAGAAAGCCAGAACCTTTGCTAGGATATGGCACCCCGCCTTAAACGTTTTGGATCTAGTCGACCATGACCTACTATCAAAACGTATGATGTTGTGAAGTTGACTGTCAGGCCCAATCGGTCCATAAAATAGACAAGCCCATCTATTAAACCTGCAGACCCATTGCTGTGCGCTACATAAGCACTTCATTGTTTGCGTACAATAAAACTGGCAATAATTACCCAGCAACTCTGAGCAGTGAGACTGTAATGAGGCAAGATTATCATCAAGGCCATTAATATAAATGGTGAACAAAAAGGGCGCAAGTATACACCCTTGATGAGCACCTCTTGTGCAGTTAAACTGTTCTGGAACGCACGCCCCTGGGAATATATAACTGCAGTAGTGGTATGGGCATGGAGGTTCGCAAATAAAATTACACTGTCCGGGTAAACACCGAAGTAGATAAACAAGTCCCACAGCTTCTTTCGGTTTACCCGATCGAAAGAGGACGTGAGGTCCATGAATGCTAAAAACAGAGCCCCAGGCTGAGCTACCGTGCATTTATTAACTAGTAAATAGAAGTTAAGACATTGCTCAGAAGGTGATTTGCCCGGGCGGAAACTCATCTTTCCAACTATGTCGAACTGACTGGATGTTTAGATCATTCCCAGTCCGGTTTTAGGCCCAAATACAGCACCGAATCTGCATTACTTACAGTAACGGATAACATCAGAATGACCCTAGATAAGGGCCATTCTATGATTCTGGTGGTATCCGTGGTGTTCGACAGTTTCCCATGGTGTCTTGCTCAGAAGATTGGAGGAAGCTGAGTTGAGAGATTCAGCTCTATCCTGGATGAAAAGTCTCTTGTCGGATCGCTCTCAGATTGTTAATCTGGGCCCGTATTAGTCGGCTCCGATGGATATGACCAAGGGAGTACCCCAGGGCTCATGTTTGAGCCCAACTCTTTTTAACATCTATATTGCTCCTCTGGCCAACCTCATGAGGATTTATGGGTTAATCCCCATATCATATGCCGACGATACCCAGCTTCTATTCCCATTCAATACATTTTCATCTTCAGTGCAATTGGCCTTCTCTAATGGGATGAGGGCCGTATCGCACTGGATGCAGAATAATTTCCTCCAGTGCAATGTAGGAAAGACTGAGATCATGCTTTTTGGAGAGTCTTCCCTCCTGTGGACTCCGGATTGGTGGCCAACAGACCTGGGCCCCCTTCCCTCGCCCAAGCTCACAGTTAAAAACCTGGGAATTCGCTTAGACCATGACCTCAGCTTGAAAGAACAGGTTACCCAAACAGCTGGTTGCTGCTTTCATGTAATCGGTCTGCTCCGCCGAGTCCTCCCCTTGGTTCCGGATTCTGCCCGTAAAACCCTAGCCCAGGCGATGGTATTAAGTCGCCTGGACTACTGCAATGGTCTTCTGATTTCGGCGAATGATGCCTTGCTTGGCAGACTGCAGGTGGTGCAGAACACGGCGGCACAGCTGGTTCTTAATGTTCCACCTCGGTCCACTTCTTGTGAAATTGCACTGGCTCCCCATCCGTCAACGGATTAAATTCAAAACATGCTGCATCATTCATAAGGCTCTGGTTAATCTGGGCCCTTCCTACCTTGCCGAAAAATGTCTACCTTATGTTCCCCCCAGATCCCTACGTTCAGGTGTTAAACACCTTTTGGTGGTACCTCGAGTGAAAAGGGCCAGATTAGGAGGGAGCGCTCTCTCTTATCTCGGGCCCCACCTTTGGAATGCGCTTCCGCTCCCCTTAAGACAGTGTTCCGAGCATTTGCAGTTCAGGAAGATGCTTAAGACCTTCCTGTTCTGTCCCTGCTGATCCTGATGGAATATGTTGCCTCTCCTCACAGTTCTGCTTAAGCGCAGACATACCCCTACGGGGTCGATTCTAGCACTACACAAAGAATGACAAATTACAAAACCAAACTGCACCTCCGTTATTATCTTGTTTGTGTCTGCCTATGACGAAAGTCTAGCCAGTAAAACCCTACTAAGGACCTTGACAACTGCATTGATAAGGGAAAGGGGGCGGTAACACTGTGGGTTGTCCTTTTCACCCTTCTTAAAAACTGTTTTTATAGAGGCAGAAGACCAATATGACAAAATCCCTTCCCTTACTGATATGTTTAGCACCAAGGTCAAGACTGGACCCCAGACCACATCATTATCCCGAAAAAAGGTCCGGGGGAATCCCATCGAGCACTGGGGCCATATTCCGGGACAGTGCTTGGATGCCCTGACAGACTTCCTCCAAAGAAAAAGTAACATTGGTGTTCCATGATATCAGTTCTGCCTCGGTCACTGTCCCTTCGCTCAGGCCAAAATTATTTATGCCCTTAAAGTGTTCGACCCACTGGTGTGGAGTGAAATGATGGCATAACGTTGGCCTTATGGTTTTCAAAAAGCAAGGCCTGTTTATGGGCTGCCAAAAAAGTGTGCTATCCCTCAGCTCACTAGCTTCTTTAATGAACTCATCCCATGCCTGCTTCTGTAGAGATTGCCTCCATTATACAGACCTCCCTTATAATCTAAGCGACAATTTGCCACCCACTCTCTGTCACGAGGAGACTGCTTCAGGGCTCTCTTCAGGTGGCAGAGGGCCTGTGAGCACTCACCATCAAACCATTTAGGGTTTTCAGACCGGGACCCGACTGCGGAGACTTTTAGCATGCCTGAGACCTTCAGTGCCCAAAAAAACAAAGGAACTAAGGGGCATATTATCAAGAACGGCGTTAAAAATTATCACCGTTTTAGCGGCAGAAAACTGCCGCTAAAGCGGCAATAATGGGCTTGATAATGTGGCCTTGTGAATTCCAATAGAAACCCATGTTCTGGTGTGAACATGGGCTTCTATTGGAATTCTCCAGGGCATATTATCAAGCCCATTATTGCCGCTTTAGCAGCAGTTTTCTGCCACTAAAACAGCGATAATTTTAACGCCCTGCTTGATAATATGCCCCTTAGAATCTCTCCCCCAACACTAAAATGTCCAAGCATGTAATTATCTCCTGCTGGCATACTGAAAAAAGTGAGCGATTAAAAGCCTTGGAGGCTACCTGTGACCACATCAATCGCCTCCCCTGATCGATAGTGTAAAATGATCCTAACAGCTTGCTAAAGCACCCCGTTACGCATCCCACCCCCTTAAGTGCCAAGGACAATGGATTATGGACACTAAGGGGCTGGGGGTGATGTTAAAAGTAACAGAGGGCGATCTCAGGGAAGCTGAGACAACAATAAGATCAATAATGGATGCACTACTCCTCCCTTTGAATGTGGGGGGATTTGGTGGTCCGCCGGGTTAGTCAGCTTATCTAAGGTAAAAACCAGGGGGCATATTATCAAGGCGGGTGATATGAGATTATCGCCGCTTTAGTGGCTGTTTTCGGGCGCAAACGTCGATAATTTTATCGCCCTATTAGCAAGCTGTCGCTAACAGCAGTTAGCGACAGCTTGTAGGCGATAGCGAGCGGTTTGGGGCCCGCTGTGCATGTCAGCGATATTTATCGCTAATGACATGCAAAGTGGGCGTACCCAACCAGTTAGCGACTGAAAGCAGTCACTAACATTGCTATTGCCTATTATCAACGCAGGCGTAGCGATGAAAAAATTTGCGCTAAGCGCGAATATCACCAAAACCTAACGCCTTCTCAGACCACTTATTAGCCTTTATATCCAATGGGAGGTGGATATTCAGGTTAAGACCCTATTAGCGATAATGGCTGAATACCGCAGGTTTTCCAGTAATATTCATGCATTTCGCTGCTATAGCCGGATATTTTATCGCATTGGAGATAAACGTTGCTAATAGCACGTTATCTCTGTGATAAAATCCGGCAATGCGCAGCGCAAATTTTTTTTTCGCTAAGCTTATTTAGCGCTAAATATCGCTAGTTGTTGATAAAATGCCCCCAGATTATGAATATGTAAAAAAACTGTTCAGTTCAGCTCTGTGCTCCATATGGAGGCCCTCCATAATCGTGCTGCCAGGTTTGATGTGTGTAGGATTTAAAAGGTTTAAACACAAATGACAATTAAAGTTCCCTGCCAAGATGAGCTTCTCCTGAATGAGCCCCCCAGGTAATGAATCAATGGCACTTCTTTAGGCTGTGAACTTTGAGGCCCCTTGTAACCCCCTTTTTGTATTGTAAAAATGAATCAAGAGCAGGGAAAATGATCTCCCTACAAGCAATTTAAGACCCTGAAACACAAGTGAGTCCCTCTTCAGATTCTTAATGAAGCCACAGAGCTTGAGAGCACCAAAAATATTTAGCCACCCCCTCCCCTCGCCCTCCCAACCCTATACGGCACTGTAGGGCAAAAAAAGTTTTATACCCGATCAGGAAGAAATTATTCTTAACTTCCCATGTCTCCTGTAGACAGACGATGTTAAAAGACAAGATCCAACTTTTGCCTGAGAATTTTGCAGACAAGCCTGCAACATTCCAAGAGGCGAGCCTCCGATCCTTCTCTGGTACTTGCCTTTCGGGTAATATGTGCATAGTAAAAAATTCTCATATATCTGGCTTGTTCCAGGTGTCCTACAAGTAGTTGAGTACTGATGATGACCTTTAACCAAGAGACAAGGTCGAAACACCATAGACACTGCTACAAACATGCTCCCTTACACAAAATGCTCTTATACGCATGATGGGAAATGCTGAGTTGGCATCAACAACCATCTAAGTGGGACACCCGAACCCCTGTTAAGATAGGTAAAGGATGACTGGGGTTGTGTCGAAGTCCTGGAATGTTTGTGACATAGGGAACAAAGTTAGGCAGATCTATTCGCTAGCAATACTGGTATAAGGTAGATATTGGCTTCCTCCTGGAACTCTACCTCTCGACACGCCTCCGGGCCAAGTTATGAGTGGGCTGAATCAGTAAGGCGCATTTTGCCACGTACTTGGCCTATGCCCCGAGAGTTGCGATTATAATCCAGAAAGGGATAAGATGGCATACACTCAACAAAACCATAGACCTCGAGGGATGCTATGTTATTCTACATGGCATTCTAGAAGCCAAGGTGATTGCGCTAGTATACATGTATAGCCCCAACACTGACTGGGTATGGTGGCTCAGTGGACTAATGCTTCCACTGCAGGGGCCTGTGTTCGACCTCATGGCCACAGGTTCAAATCCCAGTGAGTCCACTCAGCCTTTCATCCATCTGAGGTCGATAAAATGAGTAGCATTGAGTTGGGTAACAATAAACATCTGTTATTCAGCGCCAAGATGCCTCCAGGTGAACATGCACCTAACAAATACACATGTTATGTTATGACTGCCCTGATTTCTTCCTCTCAGTCTGGCACAAGATCCTGAGCTTGGACTCATCAACAGTCATCTGGTGGGTGACTTTAATGTGACTTTAGATCCCGTGCTAGACACATTCCAGACAGGGCGCAGGCCACACCCACGAGCCGCTGCACAAATACACACTTTTAAGTCTGAACATATGTATCTCAGCACCCCACAATGCATGATCTCACATTGATTACTAGTTGGTCTCAAAGGATGCTACTGCCTGGGTCAGAGGAGTAAATCACTTACCTCTCACGCTCTCAGATTATGCACCAATAGCATTAGATCTCGATCTGGCGGAGGCGGGTAGACGTGCCTTCCTATGGGGACCAGCCAATTGCAATCAGAGATCCAATCTAACAGTCCGAAATTAGAGTCGACACAACTGAGTTATTCGCTAGCAATACTGGATCCATTAAATACCCGGGAATTGCAATGGGAAGCCGTCATGAACTACATACATTGAGCATGCATGCGGAAGCAAACAGGTGTAATGCAAGATCTGAGGACTCGCATTGCCCGCTTGTAACTGGGACTGCGGGACATGGAGACTAGCTATTTCACCACCAATGACACACGGGTACTAGCCCAGATCCGTAGGCAACTATCTGACTATCATGAGGAAGCAGAGAGAGAGAAACCGATTATCTACACAAGCAGACCAAGGCGATACAGATAGGGGGAGAGAGCCAGCAAAACTCTTGCATCCCTACTCCAAGACAATCAAAATATCTAGTTTGTCATTGAGCTCCTAGATGATGGAGGACATTGTTGTCACACTACTGGTAAAATTATGCAGGCGATGTTTCAGTATTACTCCCAGGTATATGATTCTAACCACAGCGTAGCCCCTATTGCGGTAGCGGAATACTTTGACTCGATCCAGCTGCTACGTCTAGATGATACCAAAAGACAATATCTTGACATGTCATTTGATTCCGAGGACATCGTCTGCCCAATCTGGATCATGCCTAGCAAGAAAGCTCCTGGTCTAGGTGGCTAGTTTTACAAAGAATATGCTTAGCTTCTGGCCCCACATCTGCAATCCATGTATGAGAAGGCCAGGTCTACCGGCATTCTTCCTCTGATGCTTAAGGAAGTGCTCATAGTAACTGTACTGAAACTCAATAAACCTCCCTCTCATTGTGACTCATATAGACCATTATCTTGATTAATGTTGATAATAAAATCCTGGCCAGACTCACAGCAGATATGCTACTTCTGCTCCTCCCTACTATTGTTCAGCCGGCTCAATCTGGATTTGTGCTGGGGAAGTCCACTGTGCTCAACATGCGCACTTGGGGGAATATTATCAGGAACCTCGTTAAAATTATCGCAGTTTTCCTGCCGCTAAAACGGCGATAATGGGCTATATGCGTTATGGAATTCCAATAGAAGCCCAGGTTAGATGTCCTGCACATCTAACCTGGGCTTCTATTGGAATTCTATAACGCATATTAGAAAGCCCATTATCGACATTTTAGCGGCAGTTTCTTGCCGCTAAAACGGCGATAATTTTAACGAGGTTCTTGCTAATATGCCCCTTTATTCATGCTGCTTTACTCTCTGTATCCCAAGCTGCCAGCCACAGCTGTTTTCCTCAATGCCACTAAGACCTTTGATTCCCTGGCAGGGCTGTACCAATTCTATCTACTGCATCACACTGGCCTTAGTTCTGACTTCCTCCAGTGGATTTGACTGCTTTATGCCCAACCAACTGCATGCTTCTGGTTAAACGGTGCAATCTTACCCCCATTTCCGATTAGCAGGGGCATGCTACAAGGCTGCCCACTGTCCCCGGTGCTCTTTGCAATAGCCATGGAGAACTTGGCAGCCCGTCCCCGAAAGCATCATGCAGAGCGCAGACTCAGCTTTTCTTCACGCAGGCTGGTGGTCTCAATGTATGCCGATGATGTAGAAGTATACGCCCGAAACCCTGAGATCCATCTTGCACCTATTCTGCGTGAATTTATCTGGTTTAGTGATCTGGCTGGTATCACTATAAATTGGTCATAATCTTTCATCTTTCCCTTAACAGCGGTCACATTGCAATTGAACACAGACTTCTCTCTACGATGGGCCAGCTCTGTGGTCAAGCATATGGGAGTTTGGATCAGCAGAGATCTGAGGGAATTGTGGCAAGAGAATTACGACTGTGGAGTCTCCTGGCTGGAAGTGGGAATTCTACGCTGGATTGGTCACCCCTTACCATAGCTAGAAGAAGAGCTTTTGCCAAAATAATGATCCTTACAAAGTTTCTATGTGTCTTCATCAACCGCCCCTGTAGTTCCGTGGTTTTCGAATGAGGTTCGATGGTTCCGAACCCGTTCAACAAAAGTCGTCGGTAATGGACGATTTTGGTGTCAGCAGACCGCAAATGGCGAGTGTAGCGTGTCTGAGTGTTTTCGTATGAATCGATATAGGAGAACACTCTGTATTCGAGGATTTAGTTTGAACCTCCGGGTTCCATTTTGTGTACGCCAGCCATTTTGTATGGTTGCCCTAGCATAGGCCCGATAACTGTGGCCGAACGAGTCCTTGAGACACGTATGCCTTAGCTGACTTTTCAGTGACCTGGCCGAACTGACTCCTTGCCCGAGGCCGACCTCGTTAAGCCAGTTCCTTGTTCAGCAGCTGGTCTGATTAAGATCAAAGAGCAAGACGTGCCTGAGTTTATGGTACACTGCTCCCACCTTTCTATCTCACTTCCAATCTGTTTCTGCCTTTCCTTTACGACATAATCATTGATTTGGGTTGAAGGTTTTATGATGGGTTTGTCCGGCCTGATCGAACAGGAAAACTTGGAATTTTTAACTTCGCATGGGACGAAGATTCAGCATGGACAATTGGTGAATGAACTTGAATCTCTTACATTACCATTACAAGTAGCGATTGTGAAATGCAGTGCCCATACGGATGATGTTGGTCGTGGTAATGCGTTTGCGGATGAAGTTGCGAAAGAAACTGCAAGAAACGTGATGAGCCGAATGTATGTTGCGGGTCCAGCGAGACGGGTTCCAGAGAAGAGTATGTGTGAAGATACGATTGAGAGTGTGAAATCCATTCAGGCTGAAGCTACTGAGAAAGAGTTGAATGAATGGAGAGAGAGCAAGGGTAGATTGGATTCAAATGGTTGTTGGACGGATTTGTCAGAACATCAGAGATGGTTGTTGCCTGACACGTATGTGCTTCCAGTTGTTACAATGGCTCATGGAATGGCACATATCAGCGTGAAAGGGATTTGCAAGTTGTTGGCTCCGGTTTGGCAGAATGTGAGGATTCCCAAATGTGCAGAGAATTTGGTTAAGAACTGTATGGTGTGTTTGATGCATAATCCTGGTAAGGGAACTCCAACACCAGCTGGTCATTTTGCTCCTCCTACGTATCCGTTCGAGGTTTTGCAGCTAGATTTTATCCATATGGAGAGATGCAACAACTTAAAATATGTTTTGGAGGTTGTTTGCTCTTTTTCTAGATGGGTAGAAGCTTACCCCCCTTAAGGACAATACTGCCCTGTCCACAGCGAAGGTTTTGATAAAATAATTTTTCCCGAGGTTTGGAATGCCGAGAATTATCTGGAGTGATAATGGGAGTGAATTTGTGGGTCAAGTTATGAAGAGAGTGTGTGAGGGTCTAGGAATTAGGCAGAAATTCCACGCTGCAAATCACCCCCAATCAGCTGGTTCAGTTGAGTGCTATAATGGTACTCTTAAATTAAAATTGGCCAAAATCCAAGCGAGCACTGGTTTGCAATGGCCAGATGCCTTGCCATTAGCACTCCTGTCTACGAGAATGACTGTGCATTCACGAATGGGTTTGAGTCCGTATGAGGTTATGTTTGGTCGCCCGGCGAATATTTGGGGCGTACCAAGACCAACCAAGTTTAGTGATCTTGAGCACCCCGTGTTGCTTGATTACTTGCGTGAACTGACAACTAAAATGAGTGTTTTACGCCAACAGGTGCATGACAGCCTTCCACAAGCTTCAGAGGATCCAGGCCATTCTATTGAACCTGGCTCGTGGGTCTTTGTGCGCAACTTCCAGCGGACCAAGAACGAACAGCCCCGTTGGACGGGACCTTTCCAGGTGCTCCTGTCAACGCGATCTGCGGTCCGAGTGCGAGGCAAGCGAAACTGGATCCACGGAGTGCATACTAAGCGGGTACCTTTGCCCTTACCTTACGATAAGTGGGTCCAGGAGGGACTTGCAGACTCTGAGACTGAAGTTGTACCACGGTTCTTACCATTCAGCGATGCTCGACTGATTGGAACAAACTCAGAGAAAGAGAGCGACGATATTCTACAAGAATCAGTGCCCCTTGCGGATCGGTTGAACACTACAGAGTCCAACTTCTATTTACGGATCAAGAATTATCTGGAAAATGCCGCTATAATTTGCGACCGAGAGTCATGGACAAATAAATAAAGATTGATAATGTTTTTATGATTTTTCTGTTTGCAGGTTAACTCTCCACCAAGGATCTACTCATTTTTGTTTTTCTTGAACCGCCATCTGGTTCTTGCTGCTAGGGTCCTATTGCTGCTACAAGTCTGGGGAGTGCAGGCCTGAGACACTAGGTCGAAGGTTCTGGTGGCCTAAGGGAGTCTTCCTGGGTTGACAGAAGCATTCCTTAGCAGAATCAACCTACCACCGCGGGCAGCACATTTAGTTCAGGATGGATTTCTTTGAGTTGGAGAGGCCTGTACAGACAGTAACTTTTAGAAAACGAATATGTAAAATCATATCAAAGAAAAGTTTTTTGATTCCATGTTTGTTTTTACTATTGAGCTTGATGATATTTATAGTTGGTTATGTAACATTTTCTTTTAAAATGACGTTTAATCCCACTGTGCAACCTACACCTCCACCTACTATTTCTTCTCATTCTTTTCATCCTTTGCCTGAGCATGAGGTAGTTAGACGATTGGAATTTGCTAACAATTCCTTCATCCAACTTTTGCATCAACACCAGTTAGTGATGAATATGACAAACTGCTGGATTTGTGGTTTGATGCCTCATACGACCGATAAGGGTATTCCGTATTTAGTTTTACCTTTTAGTTCAAATGGTTCTATTTGGGCTTTTAGAACGATATTTATCTATGCCCATAGTGTCTACCCTCAACGCTCACTGAAAGACAACCCGAAAAATAGTGCTCTAGTTAAAGGCATTGTCGACATGATTAGAGGGATTAGCTCGTATGAAACTATCCCGAGAGATGAGACACTAGCCTACATTGGTTGGAACGTTACTGGATATGGAGTTAGTCTGAGTGTTAACCAGCGAGCGAAGAGTTCTCCACCGATTTGGATAGTGCCCCATCAGGGCCACTATTGTCTGCAGGGTAATGGCAAGAATCCCAGAGCTCAGTTAGGGAAGAGTGTCTGCACTGAGACTTATGTATTTGCGTCTCAGTCTTCCCCAGCGTTTTTAGCTGCTAAGGGTACCTACTTTGTTTGCTACGACAAAGCGTATACATGGTTGCCCCCTGATTTTTCAGGCACATGTTTTGTTTCCTTTCTGTTACCTCCCACTTTTGCAGCTGCGGCAGATTACCATAAGACAAGAGTTTCTAGAGGTGTCTTTAGTCAGGAAGACACTGCAGGACAAGAATTGGGAGATTTCTTTAAGGGTTTTCTGCCGTTCTGGGGACCGATGGCTAACAGTAGGAATATTCGCCAGTTGACGAGAGTGGTTGAGTCCACCATAGTCGAAACTGCCGGTGCCCTTGGTAACTTGACTGCTGAGCTCCAGTCGGATAGATTTATGACACTCCAAAATAGAGTTGCCCTTGATGACATACTAGCAGATCGAGGTGGAGTTTGTAAGCTGATTCAATCGAGCTGCTGCGTTTTCATTCCAGACAACGCTCCATCAGTCTTCCAGGCCATTTCCAAGCTACATAAGATCTCCGATTCTGTCCATTTGGACAAAGGAGATTGGTCGTTGATGGGATGGTTATGGGGATTGGTATCCACTTGGGGTTGGAAGATTCTGATGGTCATTGGGATGGTCTTAGCTATCCTTTTCATGTTCTGCCTCTGTGTGAAGTGTGCTCCTACGATTTGTGGCCTCTGTACTACTTCGTGTGTAAGGAGACCTGTCCAGAGAAGGGTACTAAGTAATAGGATGATGCTACAGCAACATATCGATGATCTGATGAATATAGATCCGGATTCAGATTGACATGGGTTTGGGTCTGTTGCCTATGTAAGGGCAAAAGGAGGGTCTGTAGTTCCGTGGTTTTCGAATGAGGTTCGATGGTTCCGAGCCCGTTCAACAAAAGTCGTCGGAAATGGACGATTTTGGTGTCAGCAGACAGCAAATGGCGAGTGTAGCGTGTCTGAGTGTTTTCGTATGAATCGATATAGGAGAACACTCTGTATTCGAGGATTTAGTTTGAACCTCCGGGTTCCATTTTGTGTACGGCAGCCATTTTGTATGGTTGCCCTAACATAGGCCCGATAACTGTGGCCGAACAAGTCCTTGAGACACATATGCCTTAGCTGACTTTTCAGTGACCTGGCCGAACTGACTCCTTGCCCGAGACCGACCTCGTTAAGCCAGTTCCTTGTTCAGCAGCTGGTCTGATTAAGATCAAAGAGCAAGACGTGCCCGAGTTTATGGTACACTAATCCCACCTTTCTATCTCACTTCCAATCTGTTTCTGCCTTTCCTTTACGACATAATCATTGATTTGGGTTGAAGGTTTTATGATGGGTTTGTCCGGCCTGATCAAACAGGAAACTTGGAATTTGATTGGTCATTTCTGGTGGGCTGGACAACGGAAGATGGGATTGTCTGAGATTGTCGTCATACGCTACTTTCAAAATGTTACACTGTCATTGGTCAGTTTGTATGCACCTAATGCTAATTTGAAATGTTGCCTGAGGCTTGATTTTTGGCATAAAAGACCATGCTCCGCTTGTTGAATTTGTGCAGTCTCTGGCGAACCACCCGTGTGTGCTTCGTAGATCTCTGTTCCTGGTTGCAACCAATAAACTTTGGTCTTTGACGTCATCAAGAAGTATCCCGTGTCTCTGTTTGCCAAGACAGGGGAACTCGAAGGTATCAGGCGTTCTCCCTGACACCGCTGGGTTCTAAAACCCGGTCCTTCACCCCATACCGCTGGCAAGGGACTTTCTCGTATGCCTCCGGTCCCTCCGGATGGCACTAACATAGAGAGGCAGACAGCCACACTTAGCATGGGAGATACTGACTTTGCTGTTTGACCAGGGTGGCATATGCACCCCAGACATGGAACTCCACTATCACTATCACTGTGCGCAGGTGCAAATCGTGCACCAGTGGCTACTGCCGGAGCCCTTTGTACTGCATGTAGCAGTTGAGTTTGATAACGAAGCACCCTGCTCACTACAATCTGCTCAGCCCCAATAAGACCAAGGGACGAGATTGATACAGTGCAAAGCACCACCTGGCCTGGGATGGGTTCTGAAGTAGGGCCAGCCTCTGCCTACTCTATTTGCCTGCTCTTACACTGGAGAGGCATCCAACCATACCTCCTCCACAGGAGGAAATGTCCTGCCAACAGCTGCACAGTCTGCAACTGAAGACACTAGGGGACAATATTCAAGGAATCATTTCTTGAACTGAGGGATCGACAGACAGTCGTTCCCTGCACGCCACTTGATGTCTTCTTTTCAAATTTCAAAGCTTTATTCGGCTTTTGTCATAAAAGCATCCTCCTAACCCTATTACAATAAATACTACAAATAAAAATACTTTCTAAAACACACATTAAACATTGACAGTCGAATACTATACATGTTAAAATGGAAAAAAAAAATCACAATTCATAAAAATTATTATTATTATTATTATGTCTTCTTTTATTATCGGCTTTGCAGTGCTTGCAGACAAGCATACCTCACCTTTCCCTGGGAGCTGACTGGACTCTACGCGCTGGACTGTTTCCTGATGATGCCCTCTTCAAAAAGGCTGATCACCAGACTCTACTTCATTATGCAGAATAAGGAGCCAGTTTTAAACCCCAAGGCACGCACGAACTGGCAGTGTGACCTGGCTGTCGACATCTCAGTCAGTGAACCTACTGTCGCTCCCAAACTGGAGCACACTCTCAAACTATAGACCCCGCCTCATACTTGTTACGGTTTTTTTAGAAGTTGCATCTAACGGCCCTCCAGCTGTCCAAAATGGGCCTGACCAGCAGTACCTGCTGTGAGCACTGTGCGGTCGAGGGCCCTGATTTCCTATATCTTGCCTATCAGTGTCTGAAAATAGCCACATTCTGGATTTGCCAATTTATAAAAATAGAAGAAATAAAGGACGCCATGATACCCAGATCACCCGTTGTGACCCTGTTGGGCTACATTAAAGGTATCCCGAACAGCACTCACAAACTGACAGCTCTTATGCTGCTGATGGCACTAGCGTCATATAGTCATGCATTTGCGATGAGCTGCTGCACCCCTTATTGACCGCTTACTTACCAACGTAGCGTATTGTCAGGAACAGCTGACTGAGTACTGGCTCGTGATACCGGCAGCTAGTCGACCAAGGGACATATGGGCGCCGTTTGTGATGTATTAGGCAATGCGCTCTGTTCAAGGACATGCAGAGAGAGGATATCATACCTCTGCAAGATACTGCCCCCCTAACATCCTGATATAATGAATTACCATAACAACACCACATGAAGAGCAAGGGCAAGATACATCATACCCGACACCTCAAAATGCCTCAATCCCGCCATTCACGTGATGTATTTTGATTTTAACCGCCTGTAACTATCATGTTGCAGATATGGTCACACTGAGTTCACGGTCTTTCTTTCATGAGATGTGTCCGCTAACTGTTGTTGTTTGCAGCCTTTTGAAAACAAAAACCACTAAATTGATTTAAAAAATCATAAGGTCAGTCTCTTTGTCTTCCAGCACCCAGCAGGCAACACATCTGGTTGAAGGGAAACCAGGCAAGTCTTACAAGTCTTGGTGCACAAGTTTAGCATCTAATATAGTTATCCATAACCAGTGTTTGACATGGAAACATACAAGGACAGGTGCTCATTATCCCCCAGTACCTGTTTACTACTGAGAAGAGCGTGTACCTTCTCATTAAAAGCACTGGACATCTGCTGAGAGGTGCAAGTCTTCTTTCAAAATTAAAGGGCAGGTACCCAGTTCCGGACAGTACCTGCCCATTTAAAGCACCCTCGATAAATATGTCTCAAAATAATCTGAGAACAATCTGACTTTCATACTCTGCAACCAACTTCTAGTACAAGTAAATTCTGTACTCCCTTGAATCCTGAAAAAAGAGGCACAAGAGTATCCTGTGGCTGCCGCCATCTTGGGGAGGCTGCCTCTGCTCATCACCCAAGCATACCACAATAAATGAAAGGACGGTAGCAGGCAGTGAGTGACCTTTACTTGGGGTCGAGGCCAGCAAGAAAGTTAAAGAAACAAAGCCGAGGAACTTTCCTTCACACCCCAGACTAAATATTCCCTCTGCAGGGAGCGCAAGGTTCCATCAAATGCTTGAGACTGTAGAATGTGACACCCTTTAAGACATGGATTTCTGCTAAATGTTCCTCAGTACCAGTTGCATGCGCCTGCCCTCTCATTTTAATCATGTGTTCTTATTCAGAAACAAAAAAAACCCACTTCAGTCTTTAATAAAAACCCACATTGAACATTTAACCAAAAATTGAGACGATTAAGTTTAACAGGTGTCTGAGAATTGGGTCAGTGAATCCAACCGAGAGAGGGCCGGGGTGGGGAGAGGCTATGTTTAACAGTGCGCAAATGAAAATCAATATATATTACTTGCAAAAAAAAAAGTTTAATCCCCTCAGTAAAGCCTCCCCGGCCAGCCACTTGTTATCCGCCCCGGTGCTTCCAATCCAGAAATGCGATGTGGCAGCAGGAACCTGGGTGTGCAGCGAGGCAGAGGGGGGGGCGACGTCTTGGAGCAGCGGGGCGCCGCCCTAATGCCCCGCCAAGCGCGCGGCCATGACATCACCGGCTCGCGCGCCGCAAGCTGATCAGTCGCCGGGGCCGCGGTTTATTTCCAGTGCCAGGCAACCCCTGATTGGATTATTAATCCTCTATCTCTTTAATCTCTCCCTGGCTTTCATGGGCGGCTGATATGCCTCCGCAGCTGTCAGGGCCCGTGCGGATCAGTCTGCTCAGACGTCGAGGCTCATCAGCCGGCAGCACGACACCCCGTTCCCGCATCCCTGGACCGAGCCTCCAAGGCCTTAAAGCGGCAGAGCGCCCCGCGTACCCCAGGCTCCACGCCAAGGCGCCATTTCTTTTAACTGGGGAAGGTGCGAGGAGCTCTGGGAGAAGAACATTTGGACTTTTAGAGTGAAATAAAGAGTTTGATTGGGCCCATGAGTTAGTTAGTTTGGGGAAGAACTGGTCAATAGTATTGCCATCTTTTAACTCAAGCCAGACCCAAACAAACCTCTTGGTCTCTGGGTGCCTAAGGGCCAGATTCACAAAATGAATTTAAGACTCAATCCTAAACTTACTACTATTTTGGTATTCACAGAATTCACTTACAACTTTTGGCATTCACAGAATGAATTTACTAGTTTTGTTATTCACAGAAGTTAGGATTTTGTCTTAAATCTGTCTTAAGTCTGTCTTAAGTTTGTCTTAAATCTGTCTTAAGTTTGTCTTAAGACAAACTTAAGACAAAATCCTAACTTCTGTGAATACCAAAAGTAGTAAGTTCATTCTGTGAATGCCAAAAATAGTAAGTGCATTCTGTGAATACCAAAATAGTAGTAAGTTTAGGATTGAGTCTTAAATTCATTCTGTGAATCGGGCTCTAAGAGTGGTTTTTAATTTATTCGTCAGTTATGCAAACGAGCCACACATAAAACTCAGGAATATAAAAATATTTGAATAGTGAAGGGACAAAAGTCCTTGTACTATGCGAAGGGCTGTGCTAAGCCGCCAATTCAATAAATGTTTTGGGTCAACCTATTATTTCAATTAGCGGCACAACATCTGTGAGCCACTGGGGCAGTTGTTTGTGGATTTGTGTTACTTTAGAAGAGCAGAGAAGGGCTCTTTAAGGCTGGAGGTGCAAGCACACACCTGCCTATAGTACAGAATGGGGTCAGTGCCCCCTCACTAGATTTTGAGAAAACTGACGGGTGCACGGAGATCCGAATGAGGAGCACATGTCTTTTATCTTAACACTGACAAGAGAATTCTAGCAACTTCTGTGTGTGGAAATCTACTCAGTCCCCTTTAACTGGGGCCTCTTTCTTCACCACAAGTGTGTCCTGTGTGGCATGCATGGAGATTGGCTGCATCCAGAAGGACACATGCAAGAAGCACAGAATGATGGTTCTTTGCCCAAAGGAAGGCCATCCTAGCATCTCTGTCCTTGCTGCAGCCCCTGGTGCCATGCCTTGGAGACCCCTTCACGATGTCACACCTGCCTGCTTTCTGACTGCAGTTAACATTCATCCCAGTGCCCTGCCTGAACGCTAAACATTGACCTCAACGGGTATTCTTCCATATCAGACTGGAGATATCTTACTCGACCCACACAGTATATTGGGCATCTTGTGGCCAACGAGGATCTCCCTCCACTGTGCTCTGCCGAGGACATCTTGGCAGCATTCCAGTCTACTCAGGGAGTTCGCACTGTCTCCTAGGGAATCCACATGTTTATGACCAGTGGTTGCCTGCACATAGCCTTCTTTGTTGGAATGTGGCAAGTGTGCTCTATTACATTTAGCGAGGCCTATGATTTTTTTTCTGGCAGCTTTCCTTTATGTTTAGACTGTTGCTGATCATAGTTGCTCTTCTAAAATGTACTTTTCAATAGTTTTTTTATTTGTGAAATCTTTTCTCAGAAAAGCGAGTAGTTAGTGGGCAGTATCAACGGCTGGTATTGCTACCGAGGCCTGAGGTCTGAATGAATACTAACTTCCTGAAGGTAGCTTGTTGTATGCCAAGACTTACTCCAGGAGGTGGCCGTGGGTTTGGAACTCAGAAACAACCTGTCAGACCCCGCCAGGGTGGAGAAGGGCTGAAGAGCCCCTCTTGTGGTGGTTGAGGTCATTTGCTGCTGATGTCTTGGTGTCCATCTTACTATAGCTGTGCAAAATGAGTTGAGTACAACCCTTTCCACACTTTGCTCTCATTGTAGCCAGGGCGAGCAGTCACAGGCATCTCTGGGAATTAGTATGGGAGACAAGCGCTCAAAACTCAACAATCACACAGAAAGCACAGTAATGTAATATAGAGCTCAGTGCTTACCGTTATGTGGAAGAAAGTACTTTTAATTTCACAGCAGAAATAAATACTGCACAATCCAATAAATATGTCATAGTGGGCAGTCATAGTTGTTCTTTAGCCGTGATGGACACTTCCCCTTCTTTCACCAGTAACCACTCCCCCCCCCCCACCCCCCACCCCCACTATAATTGAGATTCTGCTATTACAGTCTCCACTATTCTATGGTTCAGGTAAGATTAGCATCAGGGGTAGATCGCTCAAAAAATAATCCTGAGTTAAGTGTGTGACTAAGTTCAATGGGCCTCATTTATGAAAAGTGACGCATCGCTGCGTGAAAACAGCGATGCGTCACTTTTCATTGCGCCCTCCTTGCGACACTAATGATGCGTCATATTTACAGTATGACGCATCATGTCGCAAGGAGTTACAGATACGTCAGTATTTCTGACGTATCTGTAGGCGCAAAAGTGACGCATTGCTGGAGTGTGTCACAAAAGTGACGCAACTCCAGCAATGGGTCATTTCACATGGGGCAAGCCCCATGTGAAAGGGCCTGCGTAAGTCTTACACCTGCTGTGAGGCAGGCGTAAGATTTTGACGCATTTGAGTCCTAGAAGTGGCGCAGTGAAATCTCATAGATTTTACTGCGTCACTTCCATGACCCTTTCTTGCGTCAATACGCCCCCCTTGCGTACATTATACCTGGCGTAGATATAATGTGGTGCAGGGGTTTACAAAGTGACGCATCTACCTAGATGCGTCACTTTGTAAATATGGCGCAACAAGGCGCATTTTTTATGCCGCACTGGTGTGTCACAAAAATTGACGCACCGGCGGCGTAAAAGTGACGCACAGCCTCATAAATGAGGCCCGTTGTGTTTAGCCGATTTTGTATGAAGACGCCTCAAGCGGGTGGGCCGCATTTGCTTGTGTGCCTCAGTCTCTCTCCTGTCCGTAAGTACAGCTAAGCCCTGGGTTCATTAGTTGGTGACTATCTACTGTTTAGGATGTGCAATGGGTGTGGGTAGTGTTTTTGCCCTCCTGAGTGAATTTATTTGTAGATCACCGCCGCAAGTAGGCTAATTTTGTGGGTACGCATTTGGGGGGGCACTCGTCATCATTTGCAGTGGTCTTCGGTCAATCTTTGTTGTGTTTGGGGGCAGTTGCTGCAGAAGAAAGGAATCTACCAGACTCCTGGCCCATCACCAGTTCTGAACACACCCAAGTCTGTGCTCGTCGCTGATGCTGAAGAGACTAAAAGGGAGATGGGGATAGGAGACAAGAGACATTGCTTTGCTGTAGACACATCTCATATTTTCTGCAGTTTCTCACAAGTGATGACTTTTTCATAATAAACTGCACAAGATTACTGTTACTCTTCTATCACTTTAAAATACAAATGTTTTTTTTATTTACTTGGATTTCGCATGAATAGGAACATTCTGCAGAAAATGGAACATAAACAAGATTTACTCTTGTAACTGGTGCACTATGGTAAACATTCAATGTATCAATGGCACAGTACCTTATTTATTTTTATTTATTTTATTTCCATTTATATAGCGCATTATCACCCCAGGGTCTCTAAGCGCTTGTACAAAAAGAAATCGGCACTACCGAAAGCAGCTACAAAACTTACAACACACCCCACGCTTCCCGAAAGATTATGGTTTTTAACATTCGACTTGCTAGATATAAATGAATCGACTTAAATCTGGTCTTGCTCTGGTGCCATATAGTCGTTGATGCTCCACAATATGAGCACTGTTGAGAAACAAAGTTTCTCATAGGATCTGCACATAAGGCCCAGGAGACAGTAGTTACAGAACAACTGAGGGTGTGATAGATTCCCAGTGTGTAAGGACAGGGGACAGTACAGGCTCCCAACAGGGGTCCCACAGTACAAACCAGTAATATCTCACTTTCCCTAGCTATCACTAACTTGAGACATCTGAAGTTAGCACTAGGAGAGACCAAATAATTACAAGGATGCAAGGAAATGCTTTGAGGTGACTTTCTAGAGGAATTGACAAAAATAGCTGCAAAAAGAAAACTGTTCTCATTGTTTGTCTTGAAGATAATTTTGAGACAAGAGAGCCAAGAAAACAGTGAAGAGCTGAACCCAAGCAGAGGAACACAGGTGAAGAGCAGAGCTACAACAGACTCTTCCTTTCATAAAGAAGGAGGAAAGCCAAGCACTTGACCATGTCCTAAGTGTGGCTTTTATAGACTGCAATACCTTTGAATCCTGTAGTAGGTCCTCGAACCTGGATTCTACAAATCCTGATGTAGAGTCTCAAATCCCAGGTATGGGCATGGCCACCCTGATTTATAATTTCTGCTGGCTTTAAAATTCTGAGCACTCTACCCCAGTATAGGCATGGTCACCCCAGATTTATAATTTTTGCTGGCTTTAGAACTCTGTGCACTTTACCCCAGTATAGGCATGGTCGCCCCAGATTTATAATTTTTGCTGACTTTAGAACTCAGTGCACTTTACCCAAGATAACCAGTATGGCATGTACTCCCTCATATTTAAACTTGGTTGAAATGGCATGTTCCTGATTGTCATATTTAACTTGCCTATACATCCCTAGAATATAGTGTAGTGCACCAAGGGCCTGGAGAGTGCACTCAGGGTCTGGAAGGTAAGTGCCACTAGTGGCCTGCAGCACCTGTTGTGCCATACACTATAGTGGCAGCGCAAACATGCTTCCGGCCTATCCTCTGTAGCCTGACCTTTGCAGTGTAAACATGCACTGTAACTTGTCAAAATAACTCTTTTACACAGGTACAGATCTCCCTCTGAAATATTGATAAGTCACCCCTATGTAAGACTTGTAGCCCATAAGGTATGATTATTGGTATTTAAAAGTGGGCTATGTAAAAGTTAACATTTTCTTGTCCTTACAGCCCTAAAAGTTATTTTCACTGTAGTAGGCCTAGTTGTCATATGGAGAATACCAGAGTACAGATTAAAATACTAATACTGTATATCAAGAATGATGCTAGCTAGCAAAATTAAATAAACAACTATTTTTAGTAGTTATTAAAAATCTAATTCAACATTGATCTCGGACTTTTAATAAATATTAAGGAAAAGTAACTTTTGGAAAGTTACCCTTTACCACTTTGATCTGTCAGAAGGCAAATTAGTTTATTTCTATGTCAGTTCTCAGCCTGCGCTTAGGCGTGAATAGGTGTGAAAAAGGCGTGACATGCCTGACATGAGCAAACTATAGGCTGACCTGAATGGGCAGTGATGACTCCTCTGAACTCCACAGAATATGCTGGGTGGGGGCTGTGGGCATCTTTTTCAATGCTACAGTTTCAAATCTAGGGGTTGGTGGCAAACTCTGCTCCGCTGGTGGAGTTCGCAGAGTTTTGCCGCTCTGCGCTCGGCTTGGATTGCGGAGTCCGGTAAAAATTCTGACGACCAACAAGTGGCGGAGTTTACCAGCACCCACCCCTAAAAACAAACCACTTTCTTTCTCTGGGGGCGAGCATCTGGAGCACTGTGAGATGAACATCTGCCGCACTGCCTGATTCAACGCTTTCGTCTATCATACAGATTTGTATATGTTTATGATGGCTATTTAAATTAATTCAATGGAATGATCAATTTGATTCCTTTGTGCATAATTAAATCATTGTTTTGTCAATTGAAGTATGAATCATATAAATTTAAAAAAATAAATAAATAAATCAATCATGTTAATTTTCTGCATATGTTCTTATAGGGTGCTTATTAAGTACATGTTTATATCCCATACATAGAAAGGTATTCCTTTGTTTAGAAATGGTTGATATCGCTTTCTAGCTATAATTTTCCTATACTAGCACTGTGAGATGAAGTCAGGCGCGGTATTCGTGATGGAGGAGACCAACAGGAGGGTAGCAGGTAAGGACAGTGATTCAGAGACCTCTGCTTGGGAATGAAGAGCAGTAAAAACAAAACAAGGACAATAAAGCCAACCACTCTCTATGTATTACTATTTACTGTCAGGTGTTTGTGAGGAAAATGGGAGCTATTTTGACTCTCCTAACTTTTCGAAATTCAGTATGGTTTCAGCAACCGGTGAATGGGCAAAGTGGGGATGCAAATGCACAAAAAATCCAGATTTTTTTTCTTCAAATATTGATAAAATTAAAGTAGCATTCGTAGTGTAAAAATACTTGAACAATGCTATAAACTGATCAGACACTCTTTATATAATTAAAAAGTGCACTATGATTTTTATTGTATTTTTAGTATGTTTGTTTCTGAAATACATATTGTATATAATGGCCAAGGGCAAAAATTTACAATTTATTGTGAAGAAGACACATACCAAGTTGTACTAGCAAGATGTTCCATGACAGAAACAACTGGCTTGTGTACTGTTGTGAAAGAGGCCTGCTGGGTTGTCCTTTTTCTATTTCTACTGCCTGAGTCTGGCTGCTGAGAGAAGAGCCTGTTTTCACTCATACTGTTGCTACTGTCTCCCCTTCTGCCCCACCGGGATATACCGAATAGGGCTCTGCGAGCCGACTGCAACCCTCCTATCTCCTCTGGGAAGAACCGGCGCATTAACCACCAGGATTCTGAGACTGGGGTCCCTTTGCACTCTCCCTGGATCTTTTTGTTTGACAGGTAAGATGGGGTATTAAATTATATCACCGTTGATGTTGTGTAGTGCTTTGTGCTCCATTGCGAGGCACCAAAGTGCATTATTTTATGGGTTAGCAGGCTATCGCTACGCTGGGGAGAGTGGCTGATTCAAAATCTAAAAAATAAATCTGTGATCCCTTGTATGCCACTTGGTCAGGCCCGGTTCTAGGATTTGTTCTTTGGGAGGGCCGTAAAGAAGCTTGGGTGTGCCATGAAGATGAATGGGTACTAGTCAAAAAATAACGAAGGGGCATATTATCAAGGACGGTGTTAAAATTATCGCTGTTTTATCGGCAGGAAACTGCCAATAAAATGGCGATAATGGGCTTGATAATACGCCCTTGTTAATTCCCATAGAAGCCCGTGTTTACATCAGAACATGGGCTTCTATGGGAATTAACAAGGGCGTATTATCAAGCCCATTATTGCCGTTTTATCGGCAGTTTCCTGCCGATAAAACGGCGATAATTTTAACACCGGTCCTTAATAATATGCCCCAAAATATTTAATCGATCTGATATTTGAAGTATTGACATCTGTCTGCTTTTGACATTTTTAACAGAGTACTCAGCACCCAAGTGCTACATACTTCGCTTTCTCTGGTGTGCTTCCGGCTTTGTGGAAGGGGAGGAACGCTGTTTGTCTGAACTTTAAGATGCAGAACTTTAAGAATGCAGCGTACTCCCGGTCAAGTGCAGTAACAAAAATGTTTCTGCCGACATACAGGGCGACTTTGCAGCTTTTCGGGGCATATTACCAACAACTAGCAATAATTAACGCTATGTTGGTTTAGCTGCGATATTTTTATCGCCGAGCTGAGGCGATTTTTATCACTTAGGAACCTTGCTATTATCAAGGTTTATCTCCTAAGCGATAAAAATCGGTCGAAATGCATGAATATCGCTGAAAAGTCAGCGATATTCATGCATTACCGTGCTAATGCTCTTAGCCATGTTATCCACCTACCATTGGATAACATGGCTAAGAGCTGCTCGGGGGCAGGTGTTAGCTTTTGGAGATATTCGCGCTTAGCGCGAATATCTCCAAAACTTGGTAATAGGAGATAGCGATGTTAGCGACTGTTTCCAGTCGTTAACATCTTGGCACGCCCACTTTGCATATCATTAGTGATAAATATCACTGACATGCAAAGCGGGGCCCAAGATGGTCGCTATCTCCTACTAGCTGTCGCTAACTGGTGTTAGCGACAGCTAGGTTATAGGCAGATAATTTTATCTCCGCTTTCTTGGCTTTTAAAGCCAAAAAAGCGGAGATAAACCCCCTTGATAATATGCCCCTCCATGTTTAAAAAAAAACGTTGGCAGCTTTTTATTACTTTGCAAGGCATTGCGATTTAAAAAGGTGATGCAATATGCCGAGAATCATAATTCAGTTTTCAGGATATCAATGCTGGTCATTTGTGCAACATAGCAGCTACTAAACTCCGGTGATTTCGCACCTCTCCCTAGACCTGAAAGTACCCTATATCATTCGTGTTATTAATTAAAAAGAACGATAAGGGAGAACACACAGGGCTGCAAAACCCTGCAAAACATTACGGTGGAAAATGCTTGCTTTGCAGCTCTGAATGCCCTTGGGGGGCCAGGGTATTCCTTGGGTGGTCCTGGCCCACCCACTAGAAACGGGCATGCAGTTGGTAAAAAGCTTTTCTAGAGATGCCACTGGAGAACTGTAAACGATGCCAAGAGTTGCTGTTTCAGAATGCTTTTTCCTGCAGGGTACTGAAGGTACCATCTGTGAACGCTGGGACATATTACCAAGCAATAGCGATAATTATCGCTATTGCTTGGTTAGAGACAAAAATTTACCGCTGAGCTGCGGCGATTTTTACCGCAAATAAACCTTGGTATTACCAAGGTTTATCGCAAATGCGATAAAAATCGCCGCAATGCATGAATATCGCTGAAAAGTCAGCGATATTCATGCATTACCGAGCTAATGCTCTTAGCCATGTTATCCACCTCCCATTGGATAACATGGCTAAGAACTGCTCAGGGCAGCGCTTAGCGCGAATATCTCCAAAAGTTGGTAATAGGAGATATCGATGTTAGCGACTGTTTTCAGTCGCTAACATCTTGGCACGCCCACTTTGCATGTCATTAGTGATAAATATCACTGACATGCAAAGTGGGGCCCAAGATGGTCGCTATCTCCTACTAGCTGTCGCTAACTGGTGTTAGCGACAGCTAGGTAATAGGGAGAAAATTTTATCTCCGCTTTCTTGGCTTTTAAAGCCAAAAAAGCGGAGATAAACCCCCTTGATAATATGCCCCGCTATTCGTGCTTGGATGTCCCCAAACATCCTGGTCCTGCCACTCTCCTTGAGGGACAGTTCACATTAGAGGCTTGTTGGCACTATCACGATTTAATCTTTCCAGTGGAGTTATTCTATTTTATATGAGTTATGTATTTTTATTACATGGCGCAGACAATGGGCTCCTTGGGTGATGCATTGCTTTACGGCAGGTTACAAAGGGCACTGGGGTCGCCCAGTGGATTGTGAGTAGGGTGGAATGAGTCGGCGCTAGCAGGGAAAGGCAGATGTTGGAAAATTAGGTTTTAGCATTTCTCTCAACTGTTCGCTGGTAACTGGGATGTCAGATTCAGGAGAAGCTGAAGTCTTCCTTCTGGCCGGGATTTTTAATATTGCATTTTAATTGTTTTCGTCTGTGACTTTTTCTAAAACTAAAATATGAATTATGTGCACTCAAAATTTTCCTGGTCAGTAAAACCTTCTCCTTTCTAAAAGATTACAAGCATCAATTCTTCTTTCTCTGGGCTGCCGCAGCTACCAGAAACGTGTCCTAAAACTAACGCCTATTTTCCATGTTCTACACTGACCATAACCTTACCGCTTATGAGAAAGGAGATAAAACGAGAAGACAAATTCAGAAATTTGAGCTTAGCTTTCCCAGGCCTCACTCAGTTTGGCATCAGGATCTTTAATTGCAACTATTATTCATGGCTTGGCGACACGCGTTGAGGTGCGGTGAAAGGCAGCTGGGCCAACGGGTGGAACGCTGAAGAATCTCGCACCATTTTTATGTAACTCTGCGTAATTCCGCGGAGTAAAACACCACATGTTCCTCCCACTCCTATTCAAATCCTGCTTAACAGGTGATCTACATGTTACACCTGGGACACAGTTGAAAGGGAGAGAACAGGATTCCGAGATAATACTTGAGTATCCACTGTTCTGTTGCTTTTGTCATACTAGACTTGTGTCGCTAGGTTTGTTGTGGGTACAGTGCCTACCTCAAACTGGATTTTAGGGTTAGATGTGGGAGGACATTAGAATTACCATAGTATACTCCCCACACACACTCAGCCCGAAGAGCCCAAGTTTAGTGTGGCCGAAGGATTTCGCCGTCTTTGGGCCTGTTTG
Source organism: Lissotriton vulgaris (assembly GCF_964263255.1). Taxonomy (NCBI): domain Eukaryota; kingdom Metazoa; phylum Chordata; class Amphibia; order Caudata; family Salamandridae; genus Lissotriton; species Lissotriton vulgaris. The sequence continues at coordinate 298,105,727 of NC_141685.1, forward strand.
TGGTAAGGCAAATAAGAGCTGCTGCAAATGTGGATAGGGTTACCCCTAGAAACGTTTACTCCATTGGTTGGGGCATGCCCAGGATTCATTCTCACCCAGTAGCTAGTGCAAGGTATAAATGTGACACCTTCAGGCACCCACTTCAAAACACTTCCTTGACTCTCGGAAGAGGACTGTACCTGTTGTCTGTGACCTGAGAAAAGCCCTGAAGGATGCAACCTACCCCCTCTTCTACCAAGGACAAATAAGTGAACGGCATTGGTCACTTGGCTGACCTCCTAGGTGGCTACAGGGAGACAACAAAGAAAAACCAAAGGGGATGATGGACGGAGCATTGACAATACAAACACTCACCCCCAGTCAACTGATCTGGGTTTAGTCCATCACCGTTCTTTAGCTCACTCCCCCACCCCAGTTCAGACATGGCCATATGCAAATCAGTCTGACCCTGTGCCTCATGGGAACAGTCCAGCCCGAACTGCCAAGCCATGCCTTCCCTGGACCGGAAACAAGCTTCCGAGGACCGGTTTCTGGCATTACAGCCGTCTTCAGCCGGGCTTGCTTGAATCCAGTGGAAAAGTAAGCAAGGGACTCACGTCTGAGCATACCCTGCCAATTTAGGATGAACAAAGAAAAACCAAGGGGATGATGAACGGAGCGTTGACAATACAATCACTCACCCCCAGTCAATAGATCTGGGTTTACTCCATCACCGTTCTTTAGCCCACTACGCCACCCCAGTTCAGACATGGCCATATGCAAATCATTCTGACCCTGTGCCTCATGGGAACAGTCCAGCCCGAACCGCCAAGCCATGTCTTCCCTGGACCGGAATCAAGCTTCCCAGGACCGGTTTCTGGCATTACAGCCATCTTCAGCCGGGCTTGCTTGAATCCATTGGCAAAGTGAGCAAGGGACTCACCAGGGAGAAAACAAACTGCAAGAGGCGTTTTTCTGGAAGTACCCAGCTGACCAGTGGCAACTGAACATGGATTGGGCCCTGCTGTAGGGGTGGGCGGAATTTTTAATTCCGCCAGTGAAATTGGAGAGATTGAGTAAATCAGCATCACTCTTGTAATGCGGAATTACTAATAAATTCTGTCACACCGCTCCGCTGGTGGAATTACCAGGACTGCAAGGCTGAGATTTAGACAAGGACAGGGGAGGGCAAGGGAACGCATGCTTAGCAGTCTGAATGGAAGATGTTACAGTGGTGGGTAAAATCAGAGGGAATCAGAAGTTGTAGACTGAGATTGAAACTTGAAAGTGGCCCAAGCAGCGGCTGAAGGAGAAGCAGAGAGCCGAGCAGAGGGGCCAAGGCAGGCGGCCATGCAGAGGCGCTATACAGCACAACATTCTGCAGCGAGAGGTGCCCTCACTGCCCCTGGGGCTACTGAACTTTTGAATCCCATAACACCGTCTCCTCCCCCTCCAGCCTGGAAGTGGCGGTAGAGGGTAGGGAATCCGGAGAGACACCGGCAGCCGCGTCCACAACAAAACCTGGCACCATGCATGCGGACTGCAGGCTGCTGTCACCAGGGCACCCATATCGGGGATGGCTGTCTGAGCTTGCCCACTGCTGCTGGCAGCCTTGCTGTTGGGCACCGGCTGGGCTAAAAAAAAGTGAGTACTGTCTCCTGAAGGATCCAGCTCGGACCTTTCCCAAACAGGCAGTGGATGATGAGATGACGACACCAGACCTGAATCAGAATTGTAGCACAGATAACCTGTAATAGAGGGTGAAATCCAGCTTAAAACAGGGTGCCAAATAAGATTTTGTGGAGGCGTTGACAGCTGGATATTCATGTTCTGTTTTGGAATGAGATGTGTCGGGGAGTGGGGGAGCTGTCGCTTCAAATTTAACCCTCTTAGGCTGATAGGCATGTGTTGGAATATCAGTTTATTAGTATTAGCCCACTACTATGTAATTTATCCAGTTCTGAAGGCAAAACAGCTTACTTGTGACATGTTTCTGAATATGTTACCAGGGGGTAGGGCGCGGCGGCAGAATGCAGCAGTGTGCTTGGGCCACGTGACGAGAGGTGCAGCAGATCGAGATCGAGGTGCAGCAGATCGAGAAGAGCAGGCAGGCGGCTGTTTTGGGTGCACATGCTAGCAATAACTTTGCATTTTGTATATGATGTACACCTGTTGCAGCTGGTTCTCATTTTCTCTGCAGCCCCCACCCTGTGAGACTTGGAATTTTAAATGGCACAGAGTATGCATTGCTAAACACAAATGGAATTACACACATATTCGGTTACGCGCGTGCCAGCACACATAATTAGAGATGGGCGGATCTCCACGGAATCTCACAGAGCCTTTATGTAACTCTGCGGAATTCTGTGGAGTAAAACTCCTAACCTAACACTGCAAACCCAGATCAGGCTTTTTAACACCAACATAAAATCGTCCTTCTGTATGGAGCTGAAACTTTCAGGACAACAGTGCCCACCATTAACAAAGTCCAGACCTTCATCAATACCTGCTTCAATAACATCTTCCTAATCTGCTAGCCAAACACCATCAGCAACAACAACCTATGGCAGCAGACTTTCCAACTCCCTGCTCATGAAGAAATCATGAAAAGAGGCTGGGGCTGATTAGGCCACACCCTCCGAAAGCTCGCATCAGACATCACCAGGCAAGCCCTGACCTGGAACCTTCAGGGGAAAAGCAAAAGAGGGAGACCAAGAAACGCCTGGCGCCGAGGCTTCAAGACTGACTACAAAGAGACGGGCTACCCCAGGAGTTAGATTAAAAGAAAAGCCCAGAACAGAGGTGGCTGGAGAGCCCTGGTTTATGGCCTATACCCCAAGTGTAGGCATAAGCATGTAAGTAAAGTATCAGTTCTCCTAAAACTGACACAATGAAGTGTGAGATATCTGCAATTGACTGTCATCAGCCTTCCTTTAATAGTAATCAGAGACAGACAAAATGACCAGCCCTGCCTAGAAATTTCCTCAACTTGAAAAATAGAAGCAGTAGTCCTACCACATCTCTACCATTTACCAGTGCTCAGAAAAAAGCAAGCAGCTGCCCGTGTTAACATAGTCTCCATGGAATTTCTAAATACCTCCATCCTCCTCACTTCACTGAGTATTCACCATCCAGTCAATACACCTGGACTGTCTGGGTATGCCATCCTCCCCCTCCATCTTGTGCCACGCACACTACCACTACTTGCATTCAAAATGGATCCCACTAGCTTCGCTACTCAGACTTTGAGAGACACACACACACACTCTCTCTCTCCTACTATCATAGGTGTGTCACATGCTTTCTGTAGCCCCACAAACACACAGCATGCACCTGGAATGTCAACACTAGTTTCTGTGTTTTCTACAACAGCAGAACCTTACAGTAGAGTGGCCTGTAGACCAGTGTTCCATCCTGCTATATAAAACAAGAGATGTTATGGGGTGATTCTTATTCTATTCTCATTCTATTTAGTTGGAATGTAAATGGAGATTCTGTTCTGTCAGTTGACTAGCAGGCTCCCTACCAGTAGCTTGCGTTTTAATGAATATGCGTGTCACTTAGTATGTGCCTCACTTAATTACAAACACTTTCACTGACAAAGAGAAAGGTACAAATCACAAAAACATGATACTTTGAAACCACCACATTATGTGATATACCTTGGACAGAAACAGTACTCAGCTTTAAGGGCACACTTGGTGCACCCCCTTCAATTCTCATGATAGGTCATGGACCTCTCTTGGGTAACCCCTTCACAGCTGGGCAAATTCCCCTGCTGTGCTGGGGGGCAGGGGGCACGCACAGCGCCCCGTGCTCATGACGAGCTCAGCTCGTCATGAGCCACAGTGGTCGTGTGCTCATGAAGAGCTGAGCTCGTCATGACCACACCCGTTTCTTTAGAACGCTCGCACAGCAGGGGAATTTGCCCAGCCGGCGGCCATTCTAACGGTCATGACGAGCTGAGCTCGTCATGAGCACACGAGCACCGTGGCTCATGACGAGCTGAGCTCGTCATGAGACTCGAAGGTGTTAAGGATAGACCAAGCACTCTGAGATAATGCAGATTTATTGTGACCTTCAGGGCCAAATAAATACGTCAGGATACTAATTTCATCTGCCTGAAATAGGGCACTCAGGTCAAGTGTACACACCCATATACCTTGCAGGAGAAATTCCCGTCCCAACACAGTGTGACACAGTAATCTATATATATATAAAAACGAAAGTATGTCTTTTTGTCCTTTATGCATTACTACACCATTCATCCGATCGCCATGAAAGTTTGGGAAGTTGTTGAGTACACTCCCGCTGGCAAAAAAATTAATTAATTAAAATTAAAATAAATATTTTAAAAAATTGTTAAAAGTTGTTGAGTACAATCCCGCGAAGGTTTCTGGCAAAAAAAAAAAGAAAAATGTGTTAAATATCGGCCCCCCGAATCCCCAGGGCCCTCATAATCTTTTCAATACTGAACGTTTACAATTTACGGCGTGACTCGCTTTTGTAATGACCATCAACAAAGCACAAGGACAATCGCTGCAAGTGTGTGGACTAGATTTGGAGAATCCGTGCTTCTCACTGTATGTGGCCAGCTCACGCGTCGGAAAAACTTCTGATTTATTTGTGTACGCACCAGACGGAAAAACAAAAAAATACGTGTATCCACAGGCATTCGAATAAATAAACAGAATTAAAACAACACTTTAAAATGTTTTCCATATTAAAATGAATACGTTTCAATAAAAATGACACAATGTAAATTGAATGTTATCATAACAAGTTTCCTTAAATTTCCTTTCTTCTGAGATCGCAGCAACGCGCGACGGGTAAGCTAGTTATATATAACACCAAGTTGCAACAATGCTTTATTTTTTCGATTAGATTTGTATATGAAGCACAAAAAGTGAATGTACAGATTACTCACATATTCAGCAACACATTTGTTCCCTGATGTCTACTGAATCACTGACACTCTATCTTTATATAACAGTATGTGCATCAAATAAGGACAATATATGCAATAAGGCTTAAGTGACTTACAAGAAGCCGAAAGAGTGGGAGAACAAAGAGATACAGCATCAAAATGAAGGAAAAAATCAGACACTCATGCAGCTCTCCTAACCTCTGCACGTCCTGCTCCCTCAATGAGATGTGTTCCCATTCCCATTGGGGTATGTAAACAACCCTCAATCAATCTCCAGAAGGAGCTACAGAAGGAGCAAAAGAATGAAGAATAGCAAAAGCACACTTATCATCCTTCAACCCTGGCTATTTCAACCTGTAGAAAACATATTTTGCCCTTGGAAATTCCCTTTCAGGTTCACTTAATAATTTGTGCCTCCACATTCTTAGCATTCAGACCTTTCTCGATTGGCATCAGTGCTCTTTCCCTGGCCATTGACACAAATCTATGAAGAGGCAACTTCTTTACAACATCACAAGGGTGCACTGCTTCTGGTACCTCCCTTACTTGTGCTCATTAGAATTGAAGACACCATCTCAGCCCCATCAATTCCTCAGGGGCAACCTGTATGTTTTCGGCATTCTATGTAAATCAGTCTCCTACTAAGACTCTAACAAATCCCCCAGCACTTTCACCACCACTACACTGAAGATGCAGTTCCAATTCATTAGGGTGCACCAAACACCCTGAGCTGGGATCCACTTTTCAAATTGTCCAAAATCGAATACCTCAGAGACATGTTCACAATTCAGTATATTTGCACGTTCTTAAAGTTTTTCGAGTCTCAATGCTGATCTGATGCCTCAACCATGAGGCTTTAGTCACTCTGGGCCTGATTCACAGAACTAACTAAAGACAAAATCCTAAACTTACTACTTTTGGTATTCACAGAAGTTAGGATTTTGTCTTAAGACAGACTTAAGACAGACTTAAGACAGAATCCTAACTTAAGTCTGTCTTAAGTCTTTCTTTAGTCTATCTTAAGACAAAATCCTAACTTCTGTGAATACCAAAAGTAGTAAGTTTTGTATTTTGTCTTAAGTTAGTTCTGTGAATCGGGCCCACTATTTTTGGCAGTTAAGCTAGCCAACACCTACTCTGCCTTCAAGATCCTTCAAGATCCTATTACATAAAACCCTCTCGTTTCTCCTCTGCACTCTTTGTTGCCTCAGTAGTCTTGGTCTTCCCATAGACGTCAGTGTTCTGAGCATTATTCAAGCAGAGCAATTTTTGCTAGCTGTTACCCCAGGAGCTACTTTAGAGGTAGGTCTCTCTCCTTGGGTCCCTTCTGCTCAGTAAGCACACAGCCTGAATAACTCCTCCTCGTTCTTCTTTTTGAATGCCATCAAACCCAACCTACTTTGATCCAGCCAGGCATTACCACTAGTGGTGCCAGTTATGTGGACTCACTTGCAGCAAAGAGACCTAGGGCCTGATTCACAGAACTAACTTAAGACAAAATCCTAAACTTACTACTTTTGGAATTCACAGAAGTTAGGATTTTGTCTTAAGTTTGTCTTAAGACAAAATTAAGACAGACTTAAGTTAGGATTTTGTCTTAAGTCTGTCTTAAGTTTGTCTTAAGACAAACTTAAGACAAAATCCTAACTTCTGTGAATACCAAAAGTAGTAAGTTTAGGATTTTGTCTTAAGTTAGTTCTGTGAATCGGCCCCCTAGTGATGAGATGCCTTCAAACCAGCTATGCCCCTGCATCCACAATGACCCAATGCAAGGGCCACCAATAAGCAAAGAAAGCTGTACCACTGTGAGACCTCCATCTGTTACCCAGTAGTCACTGCCTCTTCCAACATGACCCTCAACTTGCACACACATTTGTAATGTCAAAATCTCTGTGGTTCTGTCACATGTCAAACAGCAGGCAGCAACGACACAGAATGGTTTCTGCTCACTACCTCAGGCACAACCTGGTTCTGCACCCCCCTTATATCACATTTGCGCCTCCTTTGCGTCACTTTTTTGTGACGCAGCGGCAGCGTCAACAATGCGCCACATTGCGGCCCATTTACAACGTGACGCATCTAGGGAGATGTGTCACCTTGTAAAGCCCTGTGCCACATTACACCTGCATCAGGTATAATGTACGCAGGAAAGCCTTGTAGAAGTGACGCAGTGAAATCCACAAGATTTCACTTCGCCACTTCTAGGACGCCACTGCGTCAAAACACTATTCCTGCTTGGAGCAGTTGTAAGAAGTGACACAGTACGATAAGTGTAGGCCTCCTCATGCATTGCTGGAGTTGCGTTGTGCTTGCGACACAACTCCAGCAATGCGTGACTGTTGCGCCGACAGATGCATCAGAATTTCTGACGCATCTGTTAGTCCTTGCGCCATGGTGCGCCGTATTGTAAATACGGCACATCCACGGTGGCACAAGGGTTTCGCAAGAAGGCGCAGGGAAATCTGCCCCACAGTATTCACAAGGACAGACGGACCCCTCAGATCATTTGTTCCTTTAAAGCCACATCCACCAGATGTTGTACAGCCACCTCCCACAAGTCTGTGACATGGTCCAGGGCTTCCCTGGACATCCTGGCTCCTCACAGTCAGTGGTGCAAAGCAATTAGCCAGATCAACAACAAGACATTGAGTCCATCTCGGGACCATTCAAACTCTTCCTTTGAGCTATAGATTCTAAAATGAATAATTGTGTGTACCAACGCAAGGAAACAGAGGTAAGTAACAGGAAAACATTATTTGACATACATCCAGCTCAGCCTCCTTATCCCCAATCCAGATTCCCTCACACCAATTGCCCACCCACTCTCAACTTTCAATGGAATGTACCATCTCTCCATCCCAAACGGGAAGCACTTAACTGGGAACAATGAACATTATAATGCATTTTTAAAAAAAATGCAAAGATATCAAAGTAAACAGCAATAAAATGAGCGGTCTGTAGCATTTCAATATAACCCATTGTTCCCCTTAAAGGAACACAAAAACAGTTTATTCCTGGAGAACCCTCCATGAAAAGTTATTGACCTGGTTGACACTTTGACGCTATTAACAATGGATCCTTCCACTTCAGTAGTTTATAAAGGAATAGGGCCACAAGTGCCAGCATGACTCTCAATGAGCTGTGATCTAATTATTGTGCCAAGGTTATCGGTAGAACTGGATCAGTGCATGAGCGACACAGGCAACTCAAAGTCATGGGAGAAAGATTCATCATCATCCTTTGTATTATACTCCTCATTAGGGCCCACACATTCTTTTACACATTTGGGAACCTTTCTGATCCCATCCTGTGAAATGACACTTCTTTTGTTTAGTTTTACTACCTTTGTTGTCTTAAAAAACTTAGATTTCCCCTTTTCCACTTTCACAGGGAACCTGATGCCACTTCCCCCCCCCCCTCAGAAATATCATGTGGTTTGACCCTATGAATAACATCATATCTTTGCTAGGTTAAGCCCTGTTTCCTCTATACATTTCCCCTGCCACGTTCATAATCCACATCATCACTCAAACTCTGTTTGTGGGGGATGCTTTTAAGCAACAATCATGGGGGATATGCTAGATGAAGGGAGTCTTCCTCTTAGCAACTGAAATGGACAGTATCCAGTAGTGAAGTGTGTATTTATGCAGTAAGCCCACACTTTTTTCCTTATAAGGTTTTGAGAACACATCTTGGTTTTCCAAGCCCATGTTACATGTTATACTTCAGATAATGTTTAAATCTCTCAACCAATCCGTTAGTTTGCAGGTGGTACACTGCTGTGAAATGTGTATTTGATATTATGCGAACCAGAGAAACATGTAATTTCCCTGGAGGTAATTATATGCCTTTGTTGGTAACAATGGTTTCTGGGAAACCGTCTCTGCTGAATTTCTCTTTCAGGAAATGTATACATTTTTGTGTTGTGAGCCTTTCAACAAACATGATTTCAGGCCACTCAGAAAAATAATCTACAATGACAATGGCATACTGCATAGTGCCTGCCAATCTTAAGTACGGACCTGTAATGTCAAAGGCTAGTTTTGACCATGGTAGTTGTGGTCAAGGAACCGTATACATTGAAGGGGTAGCGAATGATAGATTTTCATCACAGTTGGAACATTTTACACAATTTGGAACATACTGGTCAGCTTCACGGTCGAAACCAGGTAACCACAATATTGCTCTTAACATGTTTTTCACGGCTGGCATTCCCATGTGACCTTGGTGGCAGGCATTCATTTAAAGTTTCTTTATGTTTTATGATGGGACACATTTGTCATTTCTAAATAGTATGTCATTAGTTATGCTTAATTCACCTATAACCTGAGCACAAGAGTGTAGTTCACCACGCAACTGCATAACTGATGTCCTACCTGAATAAGTGTCTTCCTTTGCCTTGTGCAAAGTCTCATCATTGGCGGGCGTCCTCACAGAATCACATCGCTTCAGTTACAGCACATTTTGCAAGGTACAGATTTCACCCACATTTGCAGCCACATCCAGTTTATCCTCCTTACTCTACTCACCACAACAAAACTCCTGTCAAGGGGACAGTGACAAAAAAATCTACACATTTTTTGCATTTGCCTAGGGCATGCAACACTGTAAAGCAATATTCTTGCAATTTCAAACTTAATATGGTAATTCGTGCTGTAGAATTCAACCCATCACCTGGGCACAATATATAAACAAGGGGTTTGTAGTCCATCTGAAACTTGAACTTGCTGCCCCAAATAAAGGTCCCGATTCACAGAACTAACTTAAGACAAAATCCTAAACTTACTACTTTTGGTATTCACAGAAGTTAGGATTTTGTCTTAACCCCTTCGATGCTGATGACGGAGCGGTTCCGTCATCAGCATCGGTTGGGCTGTGCTGATGACGGAACCGCTCCGTCATCAGTACAGCCCTGGGGGGGAGCGCTGGCCCTCCCCCCCTTGTGCATCGATCCTGGGTATTTTTGCAGGGGTGGCAGCGGAAGACTTTCCGCTGCCACCCCCTTTCCCCCCACGCTTCCTTGTGACGTCAGCGTGCACAGCGCGCGCCGACGTCATCAGGAAGCGCTGGACGCGCTGGAAGCCATTTGTTTCCAGCGCGTCCAGCAGACAGGTCGGTGTTTGGTGCTCCGGTGGGGCGGGGAGGGGGCGCTTTTCAGTGCCTTGAGTGCCCTGAGTGTTTCCTCTCCCCTGATGTCCCAATGCAATGCTCCACTAGACACCAGGGATTTTGTTTGGGCATATGTATGTGACCCCTTGGGCAAGGGCCGCTTCCTTTTGGGGCCATAATGTTTTCAGACTTTTCTGCCCCCCCCCCCCCCCCGGGGCAGATCAGCCGTTTTTTTGGCCGATCTGCACCCAGGGGGGGGGAAGGGTCGCTTCCTAGTGGCCCTAATTTTGTTTTCGACTTTTCTGCCCCCCCCCCCCGGGTGCAGATCGGCCGTTTTTTGGGCCGCATCTGGACCCAGGGGGGGCAGAAAAGCCCACTAGACACCAGGGATTGATTTATATTTATAAAGGAAGCGACCCCTTGGGCAAGGGTCGCTTCCTTAGGGGGATAAAATATTTTTCAGACATTTCTGCCCCCCCTGGGGCAGATCAGCCGTTTTTTTGTCCGATCTGCACCCAGGGGGGGGGGGCAGAAAAGCCCACTAGTCACCAGGGATTTGTTTACATTTGAAAAGGAAGCGACCCCTTGGGGAAGGTTCGCTTCCTAGTGGCCCTAATTTCTTTTTAGACTTTTCTGCCCCCCCCCCTGGGGGCAGATCGGCCGTTTTTTGGGCCGCATCTGGACCCAGGGGGGGGCAGAAAAGCCCACTAGACACCAGGGATTGAATTATATTTATAAAGGAAGCGACCCCTTGGGCAAGGGTCGCTTCCAGGGGGAATTATAAATATTGTATAAATATTGTATAAATATTGTAGACTGTTCCTTGGCCCCATTTGTTTTCAAAAGTATGTTCTGCCGTGTCTTTATTTGACCTCTCTGCCCTCCGTAGGGTTGCTTCCAGGGGGCCCACGTTTATAATGATTTATAATCTTCCCCCCTTGGGGACAGACACCCCATTTGTGACATACCCTGTGACATAGCCTGTTGTAATATGTGTTGTTTTTGTTTCTTCTAATGTGTATTGTTTTTTTTTCTCTTTAGATTGTTGCAGTGTGCGGTTCCGTTACTAGTGGTTCTGAGGTTCTGCTGTTTCTGTAGTTGCATGCGTTTGGTGAGAGACCTTTTTTTTGTTCAATTGTAATGTAATTGTTTATTTTGCAAAGTGTGTAGTAATACGAGTATGTTTGGTTTCTGTTTTTTGTGATTGTAAAACATGTTTTGCATTTGTTTTTGATGTGTACTTCTGTAGATGTAAGTTTTTTTTCTTCTTTCTAGTGGGATATCGTTGCCTATTTGCTGTGTCTTTGCAGAGTAGGTGCTGGTGAGTGTAGTTGTCTCTTGTAAGTGAATTGTATATTTGTTCTAAATATAGATATTTGTGATAAAGGCTTCCATGTTTTAACTTACTTTGCACAGTGTTGGGGTTGTTGAGTTGTTTGTGCAGACTCCTTTATTTGTAAGGATAATGGCTAGCCGCCGGATTACCGCTCAGCAAGTTGTTGGAATGCTTTTTGATTCTTCCTCTGACCATGGTGCTGACAGTGACTCTGATTCTGAGGCAGAGATGGGAGGTGAAGATTCTGGTAGTGAGTTTTCTCTGCGCATGGCATCGTCTGATGATGAAGATACCCTGAGTGCTGATGAAGCTATTTTTGGTGTGGATGAAGTGCCTGTGGTAGAGGAGGACATTGATGTGCCGATAGTGCGGCAAGAGGCATCTGTGGTGCAGCGTGGGGCTGCTAGACTTCACATTGGTGTAGTGCGGCGAGAGGCAGCTGGGTGGCAGCCTGGGGCTCCTAGACTTCCAGTTGGTGTAGTGGGACCTTTACGTGCGGGAAAGGAGAAGATTTTGATGGAGAGAGTATCTGTGAGTGCCTTGGGGATGTTTTTAAATGGTTCCAGCTGAACAGCCTCAAGTGCAACTCAGACAAATCTGAGGTACTCTTCTTCGGCTGCCCTTGTGACCCAGACTGGCATGAATGGTGGCCTGCTAATATGTTTCCACCAGCGCGCTCGTCCCAGCTAGCAAAGAATCTGGTAATCAAGATTGATAACGGGCTGACGCTAAAATTTCAGATCCTTGCTCTCACGGGAACATGTTTCGGTCTCCTCAGGATGCTCCGGAAGTTTCTCCCTCTGCTCTCAGAAGATCATAGGAAGACTACGGTGCAGGCCTTAATTGGTTCAAGATTGGACTACTCCAACGTTTTATACCTTGGCCTGCCGGAGTATCTCCTGCAACGTCTGCAGGTGGTCCAGAACATGGCCATTTTTGGCCGTCACAGGCGAGCTAGAGTCTCTGGACTTCTGCAGTCACTCCACTGGCTGCCTATCCGGAAGCGGATAGTGTTTAAGGCCTTGACCCTGGCTCACAAGGCTCTGTTTGCCTCGGGAGCTAAATATCTCCAAAGGAGGCTTGCCTTTTACCATCCGGCCCGATCTCTGAGATATGAATCATTGTTTCTTGCTGTGGTTCCTCGAGTAAAAAAGACCCGCATTGGAGGCCGCTCTTTTAGATTGCGGGCACCACAGCTCTGGAATACTTTGCCCTTGCCATTACGCAGCACATCTAATTTACTGACTTTTAGGAAGGGCCTTAAACCATGGCTCTTTGCCCTTTAGTGCGCTCTGTTTCTTTTTCTATTGCTGGGTCTGTTTTTATTCTTACTGTTCTGTTTCTATTTCACTGTGTTGTGTTTTGTCTGTTTCTGGCTGTCAATAAAAGCGTCGGGACACTCCTTTGGAGTAGAGGTGCACTATAAAAGACTGATTTAACATAACATATCATAACATAACAAGAGGCAGCTGGGTGGCAGCCTGAGGCTGGGAGACTTGTCGATGAAAGTTCTGACCTCTGGGTTGCCCCAGGCATGGTGCAGCCGGCATTGTCTGAATTTACTGGTGTTCCAGGGTGTAGGGTGAACACTGAAAACCTTTTGCCAATTGATTTTTTCAAATTGTTTATGGATGATGTGTTTTTGGCAGAGATTGTTGAGCAGACTAATTTGTATACAGAACAGTTTTTGAGGGAGAACAGTGCCATCCTTAAGCCCCACGCTCGAGCTAACCGGTGGACTCCCACAAATTTGGAGGAGATGAAAAAGTTTTTAGGTTTAACTTTTTTGATGGGCTTGCTTAGGAAACCATCATTGGCTTCATATTGGTCTACTAGTCCCTTGATGGCAACAGCTATATTTCCGGCAGTCATGAGCCGTGATAGGTATTTGCTTCTGCTTCGGATGATGCATTTTGTTGACAATGGTGATTCTTTGCCACGAGATTACCCTGATTGTGACCGTCTTTTCAAGATTCGGCCTGTCCTTGATCATTTTATTGAGCGATTTTCTGAGATCTTTTATCCTGGGAGAGAAATTGCAGTGGATGAGTCTTTGGTGTTGTTCAAGGGCCGCTTGGTATTTAGGCAATACATTCCTAGTAAGAGGGCACGCTATGGAATTAAGCTTTATATGCTGTGTGACAGTGAGACTGGATATGTCTCTAATTTCAGGGTGTACACCGGTAAGGAATCCAGGATTAACCCCCCTGGTTGTCCGTCCACTTTTGGAGTGACTGAGAAAATTGTGTGGGAACTTGGTAGAGGATTTTTTAACAAAGGCCATCATTTATATGTAGATAACTTCTACACTGGTGTGCGGTTGTTCAGGGAATTGGCCAAAGTGGACACTGTTGCTTGTGGCACAATCCGCTCTAACCGTAAAGGTTTTCCAAAAGAACTTGTTTGTAAAAGCTTGCTCGGGGACAGTGCAGTGCATTGCGTTGTGAGGAGCTTTTAGCTGTGAAGTTTTCAGACAGGAGAGATGTCTACATGTTGACTTCCATACATGATGAAAGCACTGAAGCGTTGACTATTTGGGGTCAGGTTGCAGAAGTGCACAAACCTGGGTGCATTATGGACTATAATAGGCACATGGGTGGTGTTGAGAGAGTAGATCAGAGGTTGGAACCGTATGCTGCTTTTCGTAAGTCTTACATTTGGTACAAGAAGTTGGCTATCCATCCTTTCCACTTGACAACCTTTAATGCTTTTGTTGTGTTCCAGCAATCTTGTCCCCAGTCAAAGATGACTTTTGTGAAGTTTCAGGAGTCTGTAGTAGGCAGCCTTGTTTTAGTGGAACAGACAAGTGTTCCTAGAGTTGGAGTGGTGGAGGATGTTGCCAGATTGTAAGATCGCCACTTTCCTGATCAAATTCCTCCTACAACCTCAAAAGACTTTCCCAGTCGTAGATGTAGAGTCTGTTGGCAAAGAGGTTTGCGGAAGGAGGTTCGTATGTACTGCCCGACTGTCCTTCTAACCCTGGGCTGTGTGTGCCTGCTTGTTTTAGAATGTATCACACACAAAAGAAGTTTTGGGAGCATCCATGAGTGGTAAAGTGAACAGGCTGGTCTCTATTCTTTAAAACTGATTGTTCCGTTTCAAAGTTGGCATTTGTGTAGTGTATTTAGATTTAGTTGTTGTGTTAGTAGATTTGTATCAACTTGCAATTTGTTTCTGTTTTTTATTTGTGTTTTAAAAAAACTAAAGTATGATGTTGGTTTGCGTGTAGTGTCCATTGTCTGACGGTGTGCATGGTTTGGCGCTTGGCTGGCGGTGTCTGTGGACTGGTGCTTGGCTGGCGGTGTCTGTGGACTTGGTGCTTGGCTGGCGGTGTGCGTGGTCTGTTGTTTGGTTGGCGGTGTGCCTGGGCTGGAGCTTGGCTGGCGGTGTGTGTGGAGTGGCGCTTGGCTGGATGGTGTGCGTGGAGAGGTACTTGGCTGTCTGTGCACAGAGTGGCGCTTGGCTGGCGGTGTGTGTGGAGTGGCGCTTGGCTGGTGGTGTGTGTGGAGTTGCGCTTGGCTGGTGGTGTGCGTGGAGTGGTACTTGGCTGTCTGTGCATGGAGTGGTGCTTGGCTGGCAGTGTGTGTGGAGTGGTACTTGGCTGTCTGTGCCTGGAGTGGTGCTTGGCTGGTGGTGTGTATGGAGTGGTGCTTGGCTTGCGGTGTGCGTGGAGTGGCGCTTGGCTGGTGGTGTGTGTGGAGTGGTACTTGGCTGTCGGTGTGCGCTGAGTGGTGTTTGGCTGGCGGTGTGCATGGTCTGGTGCTTGGATGGTGGTGTGGTTGGACTGGCGCTCGGCTGGTGGTGTGTGAGTGGTTACTTTCTGTTGGTCACTACACACACTGCTAGTTGAGTTACACTCCATGCAGTCCATCATTTTGTGTAGTTGCAGAGTCATAAATGTGGGCGTGTGAAAGTGATGGGCCCTTGAATGGCGCTGTCTGCTGGTGTTAATGTTGTAATGTGATGGGTCCGCGGCTGGCGGTGTGAATGTTTTGTATGTGTCACACGTATGAAAGGTGTATGACTGGCCTGTAAAGAGGTTGGTGCCTTGACGTGGCTTTACAGCTCACGAGCTGTGAGTCAGTGGTTCAGTTTATCATACTTTCAATTATACGCCGGTTATTTCATTTTTGTGAAATTACTTGCGAATACAATTGTATGTACTGAATCATCCCTCACCCTCGTGCCAAATCCAACCAGTATGTGTGTGTGCTTGCGAATTAGATGGCTGTGCAGTAATATTTGTCTTTATTCTCTTTCTGAAGTAGGGTGTACCTTGTCCCTTTTTGTGAATGTTGTAATGTGTTGCTTTTCCTTCCGGATAATGTCAATGGTCTGGTGTGTATCAGGTATGAAAGGTGCGTGAATGGCCTGTAAAATGGTTGGTGCCTTGTCGTGGCTTTACAGCTCATGAGTTGCGAGTCACTGGTTCGGTTTTTATGCATTTATTTATTGACGGAGCATTTCATTTTGTTGAAATATCTTGTTAATAAATTTTATGTACTGAACCATCACTCGTCCTCGTGCCAAATCCAACTTGTATGTGTGTGTCTTTGAGGAATAGATAGCCGTGCTTGAATGTTTGACTTTTGAGTAACTCTGTACATTATACCTGTAAATAACTTACTAAATTTAGATATTATTGTTGAACCATGTGAGTATATGGTCATGTGTTTCTGTTGAATTCTATTTTATTTTTATCCACAATGTCCTGCAAACTTGAAAATGTCTGTCACAATTTGCATGCAATATTGTCCCAAGAATCGCATGCTCTCAAAGTGAAAATGTAATTCATTCAAAACAATTTGGTTTTGCAAGG
The DNA here is from genome assembly GCF_964263255.1 of Lissotriton vulgaris. Taxonomy (NCBI): domain Eukaryota; kingdom Metazoa; phylum Chordata; class Amphibia; order Caudata; family Salamandridae; genus Lissotriton; species Lissotriton vulgaris. The sequence goes on from NC_141685.1 coordinate 298,121,897, forward strand.
GGGTTCCCATGACTTTTTGGCCCGGGTCTTGGCGGGCATCTTTGGAAACTACCAAACCCAAACAGTTCTGAAAACTAGACACCCGGGGGAGTCCAGGGAGGTATGGCATGCGTGGGTCCCCCAATGTTTTCCTACCAGAAATCCCTGCAAACCTTACATTTAGGTTTGAAAAACCACTTTTCCATACATCTCTGCAGGCACAAATGTGCTGCCACCCACCGTTCCCCTTGATCTCCCCAGTAAAATGATACCTCACTTGTGTGGGTGGGCCAAAGGCCCGTGACTGAGGTGGGGTGCTTAATTTGTCAAACCTAAGTACTACATTTTTTAAAAATTCATTTTTAGCCTGTTCTGCTTAGGGGCACCCACACAAGTGAGGTATCATTTTACTCGGGGGAACGCTGGGTGGTAAGACATTTTTGCCGGCACGGAGATCCCACGCAAAAAAGGTTTGAAAAGTGATTTATTTTCTAAATTTTAAGGTTTGCTAGGAATTCTGGGCAGGAAAACATTGGGGGACCCACGCATGCCATACCTCCCTGGACTCCCCCGGGTGTCTAGTTTTAAAAAATGTTTGGTTTTGGTAGTTTCCAAAGGTGGCGGTCGAGCCCAGGGCCAAAAACTCAGGTGCCCCCCACCAAAATTCTAAGTAGTGTTGGTATAGGGTATTGTAAATTCTCCACCGTACAATTTGGACCGTTTCCTGTTGCAGCCACTATGCCTACCACGCAATTGAAGTACCATTTTTTTCGGGAGACCCGGTGGAACGCTGGGTGGGTGGAATGTTGATCCACGCAGATTCCAGAACTTTCCACCACAGAAATGTGAGGAAAATGTGTTTTTTTTGTCACTTTCTTAGATTTGCACGGGATTCTGGGTAACAGAACCTGGTGGTAGGCAGTCGAGTCACCCCATTCTGAATTCCCCTGGGTGTCTAGTTTAAAAAAATGTATAGGTTTGCTAGGTTTCCCTAGGTGCCGGCAGAGCTAGGGTTCAAAAACTAAAGGTAGTCTTTTTGTCCAAAAAGGGCACCATTTCACTGCAAAATTGAGGCGCAACCACGTTGCGTTTTGCACTGTTTCCTGTCGCAGCCACTAGGCAGACCCAGGCTAGTGAGGTACCATTTTATTCGGGAGACCCGGGGACACGCTGGGTGGGTGGAAATTTGTTGATCCACGCAGATTCCAGAACTTTCCACCACAGAAATGTGAGGAAAATGCGTTTTTTTTGTCAATTACTTAGATTTGCACGGTATTCTGGGTAACAGAACCTGGTGGTAGCCAGTCGAGTCACCCCATCATGAATTCCCCTGGGTGTCTAGTTTTCAAAAATTTATAGTTTTCTAGGTTTCCCTAGGTGTCGGCAGAGCTAGGGTTCAAAAACAAAAGGTAATCTTTTTGTCCAAAAGGGCACAATTTCACTGCAAAATTAAGGTGCGACCACGTTGCGTTTTGTGCTGTTTCCTGTCGCAGCCAGTAGGCAGACCCAGGCAAGTGAGGTACCATTTTTTTCGGGAAACACTGGGTGGGTGAAAATTTGTTGATCCACGCAGATTCCAGAACCTTCTACCACAGAAATGTGAGGAAAATGCATTTTTTTGTTACTTTCTTAGCTTTGCACGGGATTCTGGGTAACAGAACCTGGTGGTAGGCCGTCGAGTCACCCCATCCTGAATTCCCCTGGGTGTCTAGTTTTCAAAAATGTATAGGTTTGCTAGGTTTCCCTAGGTGCCGGCAGAGCTAGGGTTCAAAAACAAAAGGTAGTCTTTTTGTCCAAAAAGGGTACGATTTCACTGCAAAATTGAGGTGCGACCATGTTGCATTTTGCGCTGTTTCCTGTCGCAGCCACTAGGCAGACCCAGGCAAGTGGGGTATCAATTTTTCCGGGAGACCCGGGGGAACGCTGGGTAGGTGGAAATTTGTTGATCCACGCAGATTCCAGAACTTTCCACCTCAGAAAAATGAGGAAAATGCATTTTTTAAGTCAATTTCTTAGCTTTGCACGGGATTCTGGGCAACAGAACCTGGTGGTAGGCAGTCTAGTCACCCCATCCTGAATTCCCCTGGGTGTCTAGTTTTCAAAAATGTATAGGTTTGCTAAGTTTCCCTAGGTGCCGGCAGAGCTAGGGTTCAAAAACAAAAGGTAGTCTTTTTGTCCAAAAAGGGCACGATTTCACTGCAAAATTGAGGTGTGACCACGTTGCGTTTTGCGCTGTTTCCTGTCCCAGCCACTTGGCAGACCCAGGCAAGTGAGGTACCATTTGTTTTGGGAGACCCGGGGGAACGCTGGGTGGGTGGAAATTTGTTGATCCACGCAGATTCCAGAACTTTCCACCACAGAAATGTGAGGAAAATGCATTTTTTTTGTCACTTTCTTAGCTTTGCACGGGATTCTGGGTAACAGAACCTGGTGGTAGGCAGTCGAATCACCCCATCCTGAATTCCCCTGGGTGTGTAGTTTTCAAAAATGTATAGGTTTGCTAGGTTTCCCTAGGTGCCCGCAGAGCTAGGGTTCAAAAACAAAAGGTAGTCTTTTTGTCCAAAAAGGGCACAATTTCACTGCAAAATTGAGATGCGACGACGTTGCGTTTTGCACTGTTTCCTGTCGCAGCCACTTGGCAGCCCCAGGCAAGTGAGGTACCATTTTTTACAGGAGACCCGGGGAACGCTGGGTGGGTGGAAATATGTTGATCCACGCAGATTCCAGAACTTTCCACCACAGAAATGTGAGGAAAATTCGTTTTTTTGTCACTTTCTTAGCTTTGCACGGGATTCTGGGTAACAGAACCTGGTGGTAGGCAGTCGAATCACCCCATCCTGAATTCCCCTGGGTGTTTAGTTTTCAGAAATGTATAGGTTTGCTAGGTTTCCCTAGGTGCCGGAAGAACTAGGGTTAAAAAACAAAAGGTAGTCTCTTCGCCCAAAAAGTGTACGATTTCACTGTGAAATTTTGGTGCGACCACGTTGTGTTTTGCGCTGTTTCCTGTCGCAGCCACTAGGCAGACCCAGGCAAGTGAGGTACCTTTTTTTTTGAGAGACCCGGGGGAACGCTGGGTGGGTGGAAATTTGTTGATCCACGCAGATTCCAGAACTTTCCACCACAGAAATGTGAGGAAAATGCGTTTTTTTTGTCAATTTCTTAGCTTTGCAAGGGATTCTGGGTAACAGAACCTGGTGGTAGGCAGTCGAGTCACCCCATCTTGAATTCGCCTGGGTGTCTTCTTTTAAAAAATGTATAGGTTTGCTAGGTTTCCCTAGGTGCCGGCAGAGCTAGGGTGCAAAAACTACAGCTAGGCACTTTGCCATAAAAGGGTCAATTTTTAACTGCAAAATTGAGGTGTGACCACGTTGCGTTTTGCGCTGTTTCCTGTCGCAGGCACTAGGCAGACCCAGGCAAGTGAGGTACCATTTTTTTCGGGAGACCCGCGGAAACGCTGGGTGGGTGGAAATTTGTTGATCCATGCAGATTCCAGAACTTTCCACCACAGAAATGTGAGGAAAATGCATTTTGTTTGTCAATTTCTTGGCTCTGCAAGGGGTTCTGGGTAACAGAACCTGGTGGTAGGCAGTCGAGTCACCCCATCCTGAATTTGCCTGGGTGTCTTCTTTTAAAAAATGTATAGGTTTGCTAGGTTTCCCTAGGTGCCGGCAGAGCTAGGGTGCAAAAACTACAGCTAGGCACTTTGCCATAAAAGGGTAAATTTTTAACTGCAAAATTGAGGTGTGACCACGTTGCGTTTTGCGCTGTTTCCTGTCGCAGGCACTAGGCAGACCCAGGCAAGTGAGGTACCATTTTTTTCGGGAGACCCGCGGAAACGCTGGGTGGGTGGAAATTTGTTGATCCACGCAGATTCCAGAACTTTCCACCACAGAAATGTGAGGAAAATGCATTTTGTTTGTCAATTTCTTAGCTTTGCAAGGGGTTCTGGGTAACAGAACCTGGTGGTAGGCAGTCGAGTCACCCCATCCTGAATTTGCCTGGGTGTCTTCTTTTAAAAAATGTATAGGTTTGCTAGGTTTCCCTAGGTGCCGGCAGAGCTAGGTTGCAAAAACTACAGCTCAGCACTTTGCCATAAAAGGGTTAATTTTTAACTGCAAAATTGAGGTGTGACCACGTTGCATTTTGCGCAGTTTCCTATCGCAGGCACAAGGCCGACCCACACAAGTGAAGTACCGTTTTTATCGGGAGACTTAGGGTAATTTAGATTTGTAAATCAACTGTTATTACCAATTGAGTTTTCATGCATTTCTCCCTTCCCAATGAAAGACATTGTGTAAAAAAAAAAACTTTTTCAAAAATGACCAATAATTCTCATGCTAGTATGAGTATTCCCAATTTTGAAAATGTGCAATTATATACTGTTTCTAAACTCTATAATTTGTACCAAATTCAGAAAATACATAGGTGTCTTTCATACAGATTTTTCCATGTATACATTTTCAAAGAAAAAGTGCACTACACCCAGTAAATAAAAAAAATACCATTGAAAGTTGCTGCTCATTTTTTGGATCTGGGTTCATCGGGTTCTTGGTGAAACTACATGTCCTATATATCCCCACAACCAGGAAGGTCTAACGGATGTAACGGTATATTGCTTTCCAAGAGCTTTCAAAACTACAAGAAGTTATAGGTGAAAACGTTGAGACAAAAAGCTGTTTTTTTCAACAAATTTTCAATTATTCCAATATTTACCTGTTAGTTTCTATAAAGAAACCTTCATGGATTTAGACAAATGACCCCTTTCTGAATTAGAAATGTTGTCTACTTTTTGAAAATGTATAGCTTTCCAGGATCCATTATTGATTTCAAACTCATTTCTACCATTAACTGGAAGGAGGTGGAAAGCTCTAAAAATAGCAAAAATAGGCTATGTCCCAGAAAAATGCCAAAACTGTGTGAAAAACGTTGGTTCTCTGACAAAAGACTGTCATTCCCTAAAAGCTGAGAATATGGAGATTTCAGCCCCACAAACCTTTTTTGATAACATTTGCAGGGAAAAACCCAGAGGCTTTCATTTGCAGCCCGTTTTTCCCATTTTTCTGAAAAAAAAAACATTTCACTATATTTTGGTTAATGTCTGGGACCCCTCCAAGGGAATCCACAAACCCTGGGCACCTTTAGAATCCACATGATGTTGGAAGAAAAGGACGCAAATTTGGCGTGGATACCTTATGTGGTCAAACAGTTACAGGGGCCTAAGCGCGCAGTACCCCAAATCGCCAAAAAAGGGCTTAGCACAGGAGGGGAAAAGGCCTAGCAGTGAAGGGGTTAAGTTTGTCTTAAGTTTGTCTTAAGAATCCTAACTTAAGTCTGTTTTAAGACAAAATCCTAACTTCTGTGAATACCAAAAGTAGTAAGTTTAGGATTTTGTCTTAAGTTAGTTCTGTGAATCGGGCCCAAAATGTCTAAATGGTGTACTGCCCGGTGCAGTCCAGCTGACCCCACTCAATAACAGCGTAGTGTCATTGATTGTGTCCTGGTTGCTGAGACAGAACAGCCCCATGTGCATATGCACTGGTGTCCACAGTTATGGTACATTCTTTTCAACTGTGAATGGTCGCATTAGTTATGTTTTGCTTCATCAAGTTGAAAGCTTGTTCTTGGTCCTTTCCTCACACATATATCTGATTCTTTCATAGTAAATGTCTCAAGGCTTCAAAGACTGCAGCAAAATGTTAGATGAAGAGCTAAGAATATTGGCAAATTCACAAAATGATAGTAATTGTTCCTTGGGCATTGAGCTTGATTGACTGTAGACTTTGAGGACTCCTTGGGTACAACTCCTTCTGCTGTCAGCTTGTGGCCCAGAAACTCCACTTGGTCATTACTCAACTTGCACTTGGCAGGTGAAAATGTTAAGCCAATTGTGAGCAAACCACACGTAAATTCTCAAGATGTTGCTGGGTAGCCATTGAAAAGACCAGAATGCCATCCTGGAAGTACCTTACGTGTTCCTCCAGGCCCTTGGAAATATGATACATAGGTCTCTAGAAAACGGACGAGGCAGCGGCTAGGCCGAATGGAATTCTCTTATACTGAAACATACCAACCTGGGGATGAATGCAGTTAATGGTCTCGATTTCTCAGTTAATTCAGCTTGATGGTAGGCTTGACATAAATCCAGATTAGAAAATACTGTAGCCCCGTTGATAATTGAAATTAGCTCATTCACGTTAGGTAACGGATGCCGGTTGGTGAAGATGTTTGCATTGAGGGCTGTTGGACTTGGCCCTCTCTGCAGGGTCATCCCGAAACCTTTTCCCTTCACTTCTCCTATTTTCTGAACCCATTTTCATTGGCTTTTAGGACTCTGTGCCCGTTACCTACTTACCTGCTAATCAGTGCTAAAGTACCTTTGCTCAGTCCTTTAAACATGGTAAAATTGGCTCACAACCATATGGCACATTTAATTTACTTATAAGTCTCTAGTAAAGTGGTACTACTTGTACCCAGAGCATGCAAATTAAATACTACTAATGAGCCTGCAGACCTTGTTGTGCCACCCTCTTAAGTAGCCTTCTAAATGTCTCAGGCCATCCATTGCAGCCTGTGTGCAGTTTTAAATTGCCATTTTGACCTAGCAAAATGTTTGGCTGGCCTAAACTTTCTTTTTAAATGTATATAAGTCACCCCAGGGTAGGCCCAAAGCAGCCCATAGGGCATGGTGCATTTTATTTAGAAAGTTGGACATATACTATTGAGTTTTACATGCCCTGGTAGTGAAAACATCTTAACTTCGTTTTTCATTGCTGCAAAGCATACCTTTGTCATAGGATAACGTTTGGTTACCTTATTACATGTAATAAGTGATAACATATGCTTGGGAACAGGTAGAAATGTAATGTGTGTTCCCTAAAGAATGGTACTTTAAAATCCTCTTTCATGGTAAAGTCGAGTTCTAATTCAAAATTCTAAAACTACCACCTTTAGAAAGTTGCCATTCCTTGTCCTCAGTCTGTGTCCTGGGTCACATGACAAGGTATAGTTGGGAGTAGGCCTTTGTATATTCCCCCCAGACATTGTCACAAAGGGTGGCTGGGTGCTGGCAAGCTGGGCCTCCTGACAGGATGGGTGGGGGGAAAGTTGTCACCTACCAGACTTGTACTTCAATAGGGATTGCCTCCTGCACCCACAAAAAACTTCACACAAGCCTTTTGTCACCCCAGACATCTTGAGACCAGGGAGGGTAAGGACATTCCAGAACCAATTGTGGGAGGGGTGGAAGTCTAGAAATTTCACCCACTTCAAACCTGGTACCAGGAATAAATATTGGAATCTCAGACCAACTCTTCAATACACTTCTGGACCTCTGGATATTACAGAAGAAGGACTGACCTGCTGTCAGAGAACTATCCTGCTGCTTGAGGCCTGCCCGCTCTCTGAGAAGGAAGAATGGACATGTTCTCTTCATCCCAGGCAGAGTAAGCCCAAGGGTAAGGTGGCTGACCTTCTGTTCTGAGTTACAGGGACACAACAAGCTCCCTACAACTGCCCAGCTGACCTTCACTGGACCTGCCTGGCCTCTGCTAGAGTAAGTTCCTGATCCCCTGGAGGTGCCACCCCAGGTACTGGACCATTGGCTGGCATCAGTTGAGCTCATTCTGTGAAGAAAAGGAGAAATACTGAAAGTTGTGGGCTCTTCGTGACTGCGAATCGACGTTTCGAGCAAATATCTCACCACCCGTGATGATCGCCAGAGTGTACCTCTGGTGTATCCGACTCTTTTCACTGCAGCGACCACAGGTGCTAACAAGCAACACAAGATATCCAATTCACTTGACTGCATCGACAGTCTGCGGTGACTACCAATGTGAAGCTGCAGCAATGACCACCTGTGATGCCTGAGAGGATGTTTGTGCTACAGTGGTGACCATCTGAGACTCCTGGCTAGCCCTTCACGATACAGCGAAGACCATCTGTGACACTTTCCCTGCTCCTCGCGAACTGGGGGGCCCCTTATCGCTGCGTTATTGGCACTTTTCTGCCGATAACGCGGCGATATTTGCATCGCCCTACTATCAAGGCAGCTGTAAGTCAATTAACGTGGCTTAAAGCCACGTTAATTAACTTAACAGAGCCCCTCACATGATAAACACATTGTAAAAGGGGGCGTGCAGTGGGTGTTGCGGTGGGCAAAACCTTTGACGCTGCCACCTATTATCAAGCTTGGCGATAATAGGTGGCAGCGCCAAATTTAAGAGCAGAAAAACCCTGGTGTTAAGGTGGCGAAACGAGGAGAAATGCTTCATTTCTCCTCGTTTTTGCTTTTTTCATGTGTGCTGCCTTGTGCAGCACACATGGAAAAAGCAAAACTCCAAGGTTTCTTTATGTACAGGCAGGTGCCCCTTCCTGTACATAAACAAACCTCTTTTTAAAAATGCCAATTTGTAACTTACATGTGTGCTGCATAAAGCAGCACACATGTAAGTTACAAAATGGCATTTAAGGTTTGTTTATGTGCAGGAAGGAACTCCTTCCTGAACATAAACAAACCTCCCTGCTCGCAGACAGCCTTGCACTCTGGTGCAAAGGTTCCTGCGCTGGCGATAAGTGTAAAACCTACCGCCATCGCAGGGGGAAACGCTAGGCTCCACCATATCCTTGGTAATATGGTGCAGCCTAGCGTTTCCGAAGTGGTGAAGAGAGGCGTTAAGCCAAGATGGCTAACGCCTCTCTTCGCCACTTTGTTGATAATATGCCCCTGGATTCTTTGCACCAGACTTTGAAAAGGGAACTTTTTCAGCGATACTCACCTTGCCCCTGTACCTGGCTGTGTTCCATCATGGTTGGCTTGAACTTGTGGCTTTTTCTCCATCTAGCATAATCGGATAACCGCGAGTGGTACTTTGTGCCCTATATCTACCTAAAATCTTGCATATCTCTGGCTGAACTGATTGGATTTTTGTTGTTTTGGTCTCATTTTATTTATTGAAATTTACTCTATGTTTAAAAAATGGTGTGTGATTTTTCTTTAGCAGTGCTTTCTCTTTATTACTATCTGTGAGCTGCATAAATACTTAACACATTGACTCTTGCTTAATCCCGACTGCTTTTGCCCACGCTACCATAGGGTTAAGCACAGGTTAATTTAGTGACTTTGGTGGTTCACCGTGACAAAGATTGTGGTCGATGCTTGAGGAAGGCTAGCACCCCCTCAACAAATACCAAATTTTTCGCAAAGGCATTTAAGTCAACACATAAAAGTAGGGTCCCATTTTTTTTTCTTTTCAGAACGTTCTTTATACCACTCAGATGACTGTTTCTTCTATTATTCCTTGAGCAGGCGATCATGCAACTGATTTTGCAATTCTTTTCTTACACGTAAAGGAACTCACCTCAACTTCTGCCTGACTTGTAAATGTCCATCTTTCAATTTAATGTGGGTTTGAATACCAACAGTTGTCCAAGTTCTTCACTGATAGTTTTAGGGAGATTCCCAATAGTAATAACAGCATTATCATCCTTCTGGATAGCCAACACTGGATCAGATGCATTAGAGTTTAAAATAATATGTAGGGGGCGTGGCCAAGATGGCGGGGTAGGAGGACGTGGTCTCCGGAGCTCCCGTGTCCATCCAGGCCCCAAGCCCTGATATAAGCTAATTCTCCCCCCGGAACCGCTGTGGGGAGCGGGGAAAGCAGAGGAAGCGGCCGGATTGCTGTCAGCCGGTGACCGAGGCCCACAGTGCACGAACACGCCGAGTTTGGTGAGCCGGGTGTCTGGGCGAAGGCGTCCGGGGCCGGAGCAGCTGCGTAGACCGGACACCGAAGCGCACTGCGAGGAGGCGGAGGAACGAGGGTCTGGAAGGACCGGCGTGGAGCTACACGGGACTGAGCCGGCTGCCCGTGGCGACGATTGACGGTGTCCGTAGTAGGACCGCGCCGCACGGGAGAAGCACCCGCCCCCCCCCCCCGGAGGCCGGACTGGCGGCAAACAGAATCTGCGGCTTTGGCCTGGGCTGGAGAGTGACGCGAGGCCCGAGCCGCAGGAAGGCGGACCGACGGAGAGGCTCGCCGGACACAGGTCATTGCACTCGGCAGGGGTGCAGGCCTTGAGCCCGAGGCAGCGGAACTGGTTGGTGGGACTCCGGGGAGCATCTCAGCCCCGGAGCGCAGGGATCGGCAGGGGACGGAACATCGCGGGCGCCCAGCGGAGACACCGGGGCCCCCTGGGAGAGCGGCTCGCGGATGGGAGAAGCCGGGCGCGGCGAAACGCAGCACCTGCACCTTAGGAGCACCGGAGAGACCCCCCGAGAATTGCCGGCCGGAGTAGTGTCTAGCCCTCGGAAGCTGTGGAGGCCCATCGCGGCCGCCCCGGTGGCATCCAGGAGGACGGCCGCAAAGAGTGAAGATCGCGGCTGGGGGCTGAGCATAAGGGAAGCCCCTCTGGGCCACCACAGGGAGACATTGGCAGTCAGGGGCAGAGTGGCAAGGCCTGGAGCATGATTGCTTGCCCGGAGGGTTCGCAGGGAGGGACCTGAAGACTGGCATTGGCTGGTGCGGAGGAGCGGCTTGGGGCCCGCTGGAGAGTCTGTACAGGACGACACTGAGAGGCCCTGTTGCTGAGACACCGCCCTGACCCTGAGACTTGGTTAGCGGCCTTGCTGGGAGACCGAAGCCATTTAGAGGGCTCTACGTGGCTTTACACCCGGGGGCTCGACACATGAGAGGTTTCACGGACGGGGAGTGCTGATTAACCGCCCTCGGCCATACGCAAGGTAGGAAAGCAGTAGCGGAGGAGTGGACCACGGAGTGTGGCGCAGTACAGCGCTCACCTTGGCCTAGACGCGGAGACCGGGACTGACGCTGTAGGGGGAGGCCCGAAGAGTCGGACGGAATGCGGAGCGGCAAGAGGATTGGCAAAATGGCCGGACAGAAAGGCAGTAAACGCAGTGACCGCACACTACCGGAGATGCTCAACAGGTCTCAGAGCAAAGGAGGCAAGGCCCCGTCCTCACCGGGCGCAGCTGGCGGCTCACATTCTGGTGCTACGGCGGAACCCCCAGTAACCAGATCTTTTTTGGAATCCCTCTTTGGCACATTGCGGGAAGACTTCCAGGCCTTGAAACAGGAAGTGGCAGGAGAAGTGCGAGAAATACGCAGGGAGGTAGATGGTCTGGGCGAAAGGGTGGCCACGGTTGAGGGCTCCACGCAGCGACAAGACGAAGAACTTACTCTTCTGCAGCAGGAAGTGCTGACACTGAGAGAACAACAACTAGATCTTCAACTGCATAACAAGGATTTGGAGAATAGGTCCCGAAGAAACAACATAAGGGTCCGGGGTGTGCCGACCTTGGAAGAGAACCCGGAAATAGTCAAGTACTTACAGGAACTTTTCCGGGACGTCCTGGGGGAAGGAGCCGACTTTCCCATAAGGATTGATAGGGCACACAGAGTGGGACCCCCAAGACGGGCGACTGGCCCACCGCCGGACATATTGGCTTTCCTCCCTGACTTCCCGTTGAAAGAACGGATAATGGCGGAGGCGCGGAAGGAACGCTCGCTAACATTCCGTGGTCACCCGGTGTCCCTGTACCAAGACCTCTCCACAATCACGCTTCAAAAGCGTAGAGCTTTTAAGATAGTGACAGACTTCCTCCGACAGCACGAGACACCCTACTCCTGGGGTCACCCTTTCCGTATTATATTCAAGTGGAATGGAGAGACACACCAACTGCGTTCTTTGCAAGACACTTGTGAAGTATTGGAGATCACTACGGAAGCGGAGGAGTCCCGCACACCGCGGAGGAGACGCACCGCCGTCGGAGAATGGCAGAGAGTCGCAAGGCGAAGAACATCGGGGAGATCCCGGAGGCCGGGTTCCCCGACTATTAGGGCGGAGATGGAAGAGGCCATCCGGACTGTCTCCAGAGATCTGGGGGTTACAGATGAGGTTGCACTAACCGCATGAAGCTGCTCCGGGGGGAGACCACCATAGCATTACTGCGACGGCTGGCTTAGGGTGAGGGGGGGGGCGATGGGTTGGACACGTGTGGCTGGACGTCCACTAAGGTAACACACCACAGACTTGTCCGCTGGGGACTTGCCTGGGACTATTTCCAAGGGAGTTGGAGGGATTGGGGAGGAGGGTTGGGAAGGGGGAGTTTGGGGAGCGAGTTGGGGCTGGGAGTTGGGGGAGGAGGGGGGTTGGTTCGTTCAGTGCTCTTGCTATTGCCGCGAAGACGGGAAGAGGGTCATGTTGTTCCGCAGACTCACACCTCGGCCCTCCCCAATGAAGATTTGCAATGCATGCCTACTGGTTCTAATTCCCTATGGCATCCCTTAAAATAGTGACCCTTAATGTTAAAGGGCTTAACAACCCGACTAAGAGGAGGGCAGTCCTGTCATTGTTGGAGAACACCCAAGCTGACATTTGTCTCCTTCAGGAAACTCATTTACTCCCACGAGATTGCCATAGGCTACGCACACGCAAATTTCCCTCACAGTTTTTCTCTTTGAATGGCACCAAAACAGCTGGGGTGGCGATTTTAGTATCTGCTTCATTTCGGGGGGAGGTATTAAACAAATTCGCGGAGCAGAAAGGGAGATTATTAGCACACAGATTTAAACTAGGGACACTGACTTTTACCATCGGGACAATATACTGCCCGAATGACCAACAGGACAGCTTCATACGCTCTGCACTGACTGACATAACAGCATCTCCAGATAGGCACATTATTCTGGGTGGTGATTTAAATATGGTGTTTGACTCAGGAACGGACAGGCCGGCCCAATGGTCTCCACAGTCGGGTGCACTCTCACAGCTGACGAAATCCCAGTTGGCAGACTTAGATTTCCATGACCTTTGGCGCGAATTACACCCCACGGACCGGGACTATTCCTTCTACTCCCACGCGCATAAAACGTATGCCAGACTGGACCATCTGCTGGTCACTGGCCCGGTCCGTGCTTTGGCTATAACATCGGAGATGGGAGTCATTTCCTTATCTGACCATGCGCCGGTCACGGGATCCTTCTCGTTGCCGGCTGATCAGGCTCCTCGCGTAACCTGGCGCCTTAGAGACGCTCTCTTGCATAGGAAAACAGTGGTGCGGCGCGTTACAGAGGTGATCAGGGACTTTCAAACACACAATGATAACGCGGACACGTCGGTGGCCACGCAGTGGGCGGCTCTCAAGGCGGTGGTTAGAGGGGACTTTATCGCAATCTCCTCGGCGGAGAATAGAGATCGAAGGCTGCAGCGAGAAGAACTCACACAAAAGGTTAAAGAACTCGAAGACGTGCATCACCGCACGGGGGCTCCTAGGGTCTGGAAGCAACTGAAGGCGGCGAGGAAACTCCTGTCTTCCTTAGATATGGACAGGGCGGAATATGCGGCACTACGGCTAAAGCATGCTTATTATACAGGTGGGGACAAATGTGGTCGCCTCCTAGCGAGCAAACTTAGGGTGCTTCACGAACGCCAACGGGTGAAGGAGATTGCAGTGGGGGCCGGAAGGGTGGTTTCAGACGACGCGCAGATTGCGGAAGCCTTCCGCCATTTCTACGACGACTTATATACTGGGGAGGACCTTCTGGCACAGGAGATGGAGACCTACCTGGACTCGGTGACCCTCCCGTCCCTAGCGCTGCCCCAATCGGAATATCTGGAGAGGGAGTTCCGGACGGAGGAGGTTATCGCCGCCATCTCCAGGCTCAAGCTTGGAAAGGCCCCTGGCCCGGATGGTTACTCGGCGCTCTTTTATAAGACGTTTGGTGCCACACTGGCGCCTATTTTGACGAAACTATTTAACTCCTTCTCCGAACCAGGAGCAATCCCGCCGGATCTTTTACAAGCCACAGTGTCGGTCATTCCCAAACCAGGGAAGGACAGGGTCCAGTGTAGCTCATACCGCCCGATCTCCCTTTTAAATGTTGACCTCAAATTATACACCGGAATCTTGGCGGCCAGATTGGCGCTCTATCTGCCAGGTCTGGTGGAATCAGATCAAGCCGGTTTTGTACCTGGGAGGCAGACGGTGGACAACACCAAGAGAGTGATACATATATTGGAGAAAGCATCGCGGATCCCCGGAGAAAGAATGCTCCTGTCGGTTGATGCTGAAAAAGCTTTTGACCGGGTGCACTGGCCTTATTTGGAGAAGGTGCTGGAGAAGGTCGGCATCGGCGGGAAATTTCGTTCATGAGTATTTAACTGCTACCGGTTCCCGTCGGCGGTAGTTCGGGTGAATGGTTGTAATTCACGGAGGTTTAATATTGGGCGAGGCACCAGACAGGGATGCCCGCTGTCACCGCTTCTCTTCGCTCTGTACATGGAGCCTTTTGCCCAGAGAATACGGCAGAATTCGGACGCGATCGGTGTGAAAATGGACGGATATATACACACGGTCAGCCTTTACGCTGACGATGTGCTTTTGACCTTGGAGGAACCGAGGCGTGCTTTGCCGGCGTGCGTTGGCGAACTAGAAGCCTTTTCCCGGGCGGCAGGATTTAAGATGAACGTGGGGAAGTCGGCGGCCCTAGATCTCTCTCTCACGCCTGAGACGCGGCGGAGGTTGAAAACCCTCTTTCCCATGCAGTGGTCGACCAGTCAGGTCCAGTATTTGGGTATTTTGTTGGCACCCACGCTGCAGGCAACAGTTGCAGCCAACTACTCAACTCTGGGTAGAAAGATTAAAGAGGAACTGGGGAGGTGGAGTAAAGGCATGATATCCTGGCTAGGAAGGGTTGCGGCGGTAAAAATGACGATTCTCCCCCAGATCTTATACCTGTTCCGTGCGTTGCCGTTGCAGCCGCCCAAGGACTGGATTCAACAGACGCAATCGGCCTTATCCCACTTTGTGTGGCAGGGCCGCAGGCCCCGGATGAAGAGGGCTCTCTCATTGCTGGCGACGGAGTCAGGGGGACTGGGTATCCCAGACTTGCGCAAATACTTCCAAGCGGCACAGCTGGGGTACCTGGTGGAATGGAGCCGGTGGGAATCAGACAAGCACTGGCTCTTCCAGGACCAGGCGGTGGCGGGCCGTCCCCTACAGGAGGTGCCTTTCCTGCGCAGAGCGCACCGTCCCCCAAACCTTTATGCATCTTATGTCACACGGGTACCATTGCGAGTGTGGGATGCCACCAATCAGACATATGATCTCACCACGTTTCCCTCTCCGTTTACGCCTATTGCGGACAACCCTGACTTCACGCCTTTTCACACTGGCGGGAGGCTGGATGCAGGGCTCTTTTTCACGTGTATGGGCCGGACGGCGTCCTCCCTTTTCAGAATCTCAAGGAGGAATTTAAATTATTGGAGTCGGACAGGATGCGTTACTGGCAGGTGAGGCACTGGGCTTTACAACCGCAGGTACGAGACTCAGCTGATAGGAAGCTACTACCGTATGAGAAGTGGTTGGCGACCCGCACCTCAGATGCGAAACTAATCACAGATCTTTATAAGATGTTGCAACACCCCCCCACCCACTATCATAATCCGGGTAGAGAAAGTTGGAATAGGGAACTGGGTAGGTCGCTGAGCCACAGGGAATGGGACCAGATCTCATATCGTGCAAGACACTCTGCTTATCATGTAGGCCTAACGGAAACTTTCACCAAAGTGTCTACTTACTGGTACCACACTCCGGAACGGCTACACAAGATGAATAGACATATTGATAACACCTGTTGGAGGGAGTGCGGACAGCTTGGCACTTTGACGCATGTTCTGTGGGATTGCCCGCTATTGCTTCCTTATTGGAAGGAGGTACTTGATGAGATAGATACCCACTTTGAGATAGAGCTGCCCCGCTTCCCGGCATATGTCCTTTTGGGATTACCTAATGGGTTGATGTACCCGCTGAAATCGCGCAGGGGCAGACAAATTGCCATAGCACTGGGCTCAGCGATTCAAAACGTCCTAATACACTGGCGCTCTAACACTGTCCCGTCCATCACAGGTTGGCTGCACAGGTTATGGCATGTCCTGGGCATGGAGAAACTGTCCCTAATGTTGGCCGGGGATGTGGAACAATTTGAGGACCTCTGGCAACCCTTCCATGCACTGTAGGCCACTGAATTCAGGGAATTGACCTGTCCAAGATACTTGAGATTATTGAGAATCACACCTCCGATTGAATACAATGCCTAGCGGCCTTTGAACCTGGGGGAGTGAGCGGGGAGGGTCGAGGGAGGATAGGGGTATGTTTGATTGAGCAGGGCACTTGAAGGGGGTGGGGAATGGGGGCGGGGGTGGGAGGAGAGTGATAGGGTGTTGGGGGGAACTGTTCCTATAAAGGGAGTGTGTACAGAGAATTTTTGAGTTACCTCAGGGTATTGTTGGACGTTATGCATATGGGTGTGACGCTCGCATAGTTTTCATGGAAATTGCGGGGTGTTGGACACTGCTCTAAGAGGGGCTCCCAAGTCTGTAGCACGGATGTCAACGCTTAAATGCTTTTTCCATTTTTCTTTCTGTGTACTCCTCCAATAAAAATACTTTAAACCTAAAATAATATGTAGCAGTCTTTGGTTCTTCCATCCAAGGATGTAAACACCCTTGAGAGTCACATAGATTGTTGATGTTAGTATCAGCACTTCTGCCCTTAAATTGGGCAGTGACTCAGAAGAATCCACTGAACTCTCAAAGGAATCCACTGAACTCAACTGACCTCCCATCAAAAGCCCCAGCTCTTATATCTGGTCTTATCAATGTTCCAACTATAGGTGCAAACTTCAAACTAAATATCTTGCGGTTGAGAGAGCGCATATCAAGTAAAATGTAGAGGTGCACCATATTTACAAGCACGTTGCACCAATCTAGTTAAAGGAACACATAAGAGTGTCGAATTTATAGATTGCATACATATAAGAGTGTTTAATTAATACAGAGTGCATATATCAGTATGAAAAGCTAATGGAGGAGTGTTTAGAGATGTTAGAATGATATTAAATTCCATGTTATGTGGCTGTTGCAGAGGAGAATGTAATACTGCTAAACGTAGAAATGTGTAGGCCTCATGGCAGTTCACTGAGAAAGAATACGTGCCTTTACAATTTCACATGTTATGGATTACTGTTGTCATAATTCAAAGTATTATTGATCATAGAACTGAAAATATACGTTTTATAGAAGTGTTCCCTATAACCAGTTGTGTGTAATAAGTTAGAATACTGTTTAGGCTGAGAAATAAAGGTTCATAGTGTGCACAGGCCCTTTTCATGTAATTCTAGTAGGCCTGAAGAGATAAGGTCGTTTCTTTTGATCTGCATGTGCTAGTTAGAATCAGGTGGTGTTAAGCATAAATCGTGGACCATGCTCGAAGGTTTACGACTTAGGAGATAAGCTGGAGGCCGGAATTTGGGGCCCACTTCATGGGTGTCTGTTTGCAGGTGCGAGGGGGTTCCAATCAAGAGAGTGATGAATAGAGCTCTGTTCTGGGAGACAGGCACAGGCCTGGAGGAGGGTTCAGGAATTTCCTGGGGGGTACCGTCTTGCCGGAGAAGAGCCTGAGAAGCAAGGTCAACGCTAACAATGAGCCCAGAGGAGTATCAGCATGGAAAAAGGCAGAACCGACACCACGTGAGGGGTGTACGTGAGGGGCGTCTCTGAGGGGCGTTTTCTACTGTATTTGTGATTTTGTATTAGGGACAGCACCCCTGGGTGGAGGTAGAGCAGATGGCCTGAGGAACCTAAGAGAGCGGATGGGTAGGCAGATAGAGCATAACTGCGATGCACAGATTTACAACAAAGACTAAGGGAAAGTGAGTGATCTTCTTTGGAAGTCACCACGGCTGACACCTTTTAGGTTAAGATCTTGCTAAGTAGGGATGTCACTTAGTCTAGTGTAGGGACAGTCTAATTTGGATTTTCCTTCCCTTTTGTAAATGTCGCACAAGTTACAACTTGTGTCTATTCTTGCAACCTTGATGATCTTTGAATTAGTTTTGGTGATATTCTTCTGTCGCCTAAGAGCATTTAGAGAATTCATGTTTTTAGTAATGCCAGTGTATCTTTTGAACCTTATATTGAGATGTTTGTATCTCCAGTTATCTTTGGCTTTATAATAAAACTTTAAAACTTATTCGTAGTAAGTGGTTCTTCAGAGTTGTGCAAAGTCTTAAACTGATTAACCTAGTAGTGGATTGCTTTTTACTCTATGACAGGTAACAAAGGTTCAGTCGACCTGAGTCGGGATCTAGATCTATAGTGATCTGATAAGAGATCAAAAATCCCGCCGTAACAGTTGGTAGCAGATAAGGATGGTTACCTTCTAGAGGAAGGTGATCTAGACTAGGTTAAGATTACCCCGAGGCCCCTAGAGATCGAGAGATGAGCAGCAGAAGAATCGCCTGCCGAAGAAGGTGCTGACGGTGCAAGAGAAAAGCAGCAGAGTCGGACGAGAGTGAGTATAAGAAGGGTCATGCGTTGTCAGATTGCGGTGTTTTGTGTTGTATCTGTATTGTAATGTCATGCGGAGTTGAATGCCTGTAGTGTGATTGAGGGAGGGTTGTGAGCACGCGCAACCTGGTGAAAATCTTAAGTTCAGAGAAGAGCTTAAGTGGTTCGGGTGTATCGAACATCCAGAGTAATTGTCGACCATTGTAAAGGGGGTCATGAGGTACCATTGATCGCCCGCAGGACCGTGATAGGGGGAACGCAAGAGTGAGTGTATGGGTAACGGACGCAGGTCGGAAGTTACTGTGTGTAAGTAACCTATCAGTCAAGGCGATTGTCTGGACGTTCACGGAAAGACATTTCGTCAGTTAAGGTGACAATTACAGTTAGACTGTGGGCGTACAGTCAAGGAAAGTGATCGCTTGGTCGGAAGTAATCATTTTTCAGGGTATGAATGGGACGCATGCATGACCGGGAGACGAGCTGAGAGAGGAGGGGAACTGCTGCGAAGGGGAGACGAGTGACGTCAGAGAGAGCCGCGCTGTGATAGGCCGGTTGACGCGAACCGTGCTGTGATAGGCCGGTTGGTGTGAAGCCGCGCTGGGATAGGCCGGTTAGCGAGAGCCGCGCTGGGATTGGTGGATTGTCATCAGGAAGTAAACGAACGCAGGGAAATAGGGAATAAATTGTAGATTTTGAACATGAAGTGTTTTAAATGCTTGAGAGCGATCTTTAGGAGAAAAAGGAGAGAATCTTATTACGGGGAAGAGGCCCCGCTGTGAAAAATAAATACAAACTTAGTGAACATTATCGGCGCCATCTTGCCCCTTTCCAGGCCCACTCGTGCGCGTAAGCGACAGCCATTTTGAGCACCATGGCCTCCCTGCCCCTCACTAATAGCCAGCGCGTCTCTCTCTCTCTCTCTCTTAACCCCGCAAGCATTCCCCCGCACGCTGACAACCCCCGCTCTCTCATGCCTCGGGTCATAAACCCCTCTTCAGCGCAGCTTCACCACGGAATCCCATCCTGTTCCCAGCGCGACACCTCCCCTCATTCCTTTCATGGCCTCAGATCCTTCTGATACAAACCCCTTTTCTCGACTTCAGAGAATGGGTAAAGTAAAATGGTGTGATTGATAAATTGTTATAAGGATATGGTGGTCGAAGGTACTAAGGTACAGTTGAACGAAGAACTGGTATGCCTTAAGAACATCACAGCATTGGGAATGATTTAGGGACCCCGATGACCGGATACATCTACGGAACCGGGTACCTCGCGCTAGGCACCTCCGATTCCTCTTTTTTAGCGTTTTTCACTACACACGATCCTTAATGCCATCCTCGAACCTCCCCATGAACCACCTATCACATTGCCTGCCCCCATGACTTTAAGAAACCAGAACCCTAAGGGATTATATCCCGAAGAGACAAGTACGAGTATGTGGTAAGTAAAGGATTTTCGTGCCCTTACATTTGATGTGTTCGAATGTTGTCCCCCCTACCTCCCCTATTTCTCCCCCCCCTTTTTCCTCTGCAGGTTACATTAGAATCCCGATTAGAGTATCATAAGGGATCTGGAACCACGTCACGCCCGATGCAGGAAGACGGACTAACGCTACAAAATGGCACCACAAGGACGCTCTCACGACCTTTTTACCAAATCTAACGCTTTTCTGTCCCAAAACTGCATGCTTCCTACCTCCTAACACAGACCCGAAACATCTAACGTTGGGTAACGCACTGAATAGCCCAAACAATACACGGTCATTCTCTATGCCACACGTGTACTGTTCGGCCTATTGTCTCTCTCTCTCTCTCTCTCTCTCTCTCTCTCACTCACTCTTCCACCCCTCCACACTTTCCCTCTTCCTAGCAACTGGCACCTAATTGGCGAACCTGGTGCACCTCCTGATTGGCCCCAAATACCACAAGTATTTGCGCAAATTTGTCCTAAATAAAATTGTATTGGTACCACGTTACTACCTCTCCTTTTCTACTAAAATATGGATGAAATTTAAATTGACCGATAGGAAAGGGACAGGTAAGACGACTAAGGTTCCCTAAATTTGACCCACTCACAGGGAACTATTTGTCAGTGGCTCCTATGATAAAAATGTGTCTGTGGTAATGCGACCATCCCCATTGAAAATTGTCTCCGTACCCCAAGCTGTAAGAAATGATCGAGACACCCCCATCTACCCAAAATGCCCCCAGTTTGGTATCCATAAGATCCCTCCTTCCCCGAGGATAAGTTTAATAATTATTGCAAACCACCCCTCCCGAGTTTTTGTAGTAACCAGGTTGCGAGGATTTATATAGAAAGTTAGAAGGATGTGTGCAAAGTTGAAAATTAGATTGAAAAAACGAAAGAACTTGTTGCAGTAAGCATGGTTGAAAATAAGATGCTTTTATGTGATGCAGACTTGTTTAGCCTATGTTCATCCCTCAGAAGGATGCCTATCAGACCATGGTGAATAGCACGTTACTTGTACTAGGGAAATGGGTCTCTGCCAGAAGAACTGACATCTACTATACTAGACATATGACAAATGAACGAAATAATCATCAAAGCGCCAAAGAATTAGCCAGCGAAAGGAAATTGTAAGGGATCCAGCAAACCCATCATCAATTGTTTATACGTTAGCCGCAAGAATCTCCAATGTAGCGAGTGCTTACCCCAGTTGCTTGGTGTTGGGAGAGAAATAGACTTATGTAATTACCTTTTTCTGCAAAATCTCTAAAGACTGTCTTTTCAAAACTCATTTAAGGGTATCACTGTCGGAGGAGAAAGAGACCGGATGTGGGAGCACGCGGCCTGACTGCGGATTGTGGAACATCAGCGACGGAGGCCGAGGCGAGACCACAGCAGTAAGGAGACGCCGGACGAGGCACTGTTTCAAACAAAGCTAAGGAAAGGGCTGACCTGAAGCCCCTGCTCTATGATCAACGTGTGCCAAAAGTCCCCGCTCTCTGAACATGGTTACGGACTCGCCTGTCGAAAACTCTCCGCCTCCCCCTGATCTGTCCCCGACTTGGCCTTGCTCCATCCCCTCCTCCTCTGACCTACCATAAGGACTGTTCACACCCGCACCTTTCCATCCGAACTCCCAAATTCCTCCAAATCCTACTGAGCTACCCAGAGAAGAGTACTCCCTGCGTCAGAAAGGGGGGGAGCTCCGACTAAGTAGACCACGAACTATGTTAAATCCCAGAACGGTGACCTAGAACTCCACCAAGGGTCGCCCCCGAAGAAAAGACAAACAAAGTCTGTGGTTCTGCCCGCTACCAAGCACCTTGAAGATGATGGAAGCAACAGGAAATGCCCACCACAGAGACTCAAGAAACGAACAGATCTCACAATTCTGGAACAATTGCATTTTCCATTGCAAATCTATGCTCTGCATTACGGAAGAAGATGCACCTGCCCCAAAACCGTAACGCATTGCTCCTATGAGGCCTGGCGAAACAAGGCAAAAATGTACCCCTGCCCGCAGACCTCCAACGACTCAATCCACATGAACATTCCTGTTGACGGACCGAATTGTAATCCAGGTGCTTAACAGTGCCAACAGAAGATGACAAAAGACAACGAGAACTCTGATATTTTTACTGTCTCTCCTTTCTCTCCCAAGCACCATTGGACTGACTACGCACTCGCCGTATACAAAAAGGACTTACTCATATGATAACTTACCAGTTCTTATTCTCTGATCTGTACCCAACGCCCTCACTACGTAATTCTAGTCTGATATTGCATTACAATGACTTTTCCTGCAATCAACTTAACGATGAACCCGCCTACTAACTGATGAGATTTTTCAATATGATGTTTATAATGTGGTGTTTACGTACAGTTCTTTCACCTAAGTCCCCTCTCCCTTACTTATGATCACTGCATATAGGGGTAGATAGGAAATAGGCCAGCAAGATGTCTTGGAAATGTTAAAGGGAGGACTGTGAAAAATAAATACAAACTTAGTGAACATTATCGGCGCCATCTTGCCCCTTTCCAGGCCCACTCGTGCGCGTAAGCGACAGCCATTTTGAGCACCATGGCCTCCCTGCCCCTCACTAATAGCCAGCGCATCTCTCTCTCTCTCTCTCTTAACCCCGCAAGCATTCCCCCGCACGCTGACAACCCCCGCTCTCTCATGCCTCGGGTCATAAACCCCTCTTCAGCGCAGCTTCACCACGGAATCCCATCCTGTTCCCAGCGCGACACCTCCCCTCATTCCTTTCATGGCCTCAGATCCTTCTGATACAAACCCCTTTTCTTTCCTCTGCCCCCGTTTGCCTTCCCTGTTCCCAGGCCGCCACCTGGCTCTGCGGATACTGTTTATTACCCCGTACAGTAGGAAGCTTCCCCTCTCCATCAAAAGACCCCCGAACCGATCAAAGCCCCCACCCCACGAGATCCGATCAAACCCCATGCATTCCGTGAATCGGCGGAATGCCCTGCTGTGCGACGACTATCACCTGTTGTGACCAGGGTGGGGAATCCAACTGTAAATGTGTGTGGGAACGGGTCTGAAGGGGAGATTCCGAGGATGTTCTTTCAAGTTCTAAAGTATTGCAAGAATGTGTTATGTGCAATAAAGGTCGTAAACCCTAGTATAAGAGGCCAGGCCTCAGAGATGTGGCTAGAGCACCTCGTGACGATACTTGCTGTCTGAATTGATGTGTTCTCCTCCGGAGAGAATAAAATCCTCGTTTCCCGCCTTCCAGTCTCCAGCGCCTGCTTCTTCATTGATTAATATTGGTGGGTCATAGAGGCGATACTGCCGGGCAACATAAAAGGGTCTTTGGTTACCGGTTGTCTTTGGAACCCTTTTTAACACCGCCAGAGGGTACACCAGCTCATTATATGGCTACGAATGTTGGGTTGCATACTATACTGTGGCTTGGTACTTGGAGTAAGATTACAGAAGGGAACGAGGAACTGACTTTTCCGAAATACGGAACGTTTAGATTAGAAGTGTTGCACCAGCTAAAAGCAGTTATGTCTTCATTGAGACCTTTGCTTAGACCAACACAGTTTGAGGCCCTTAATGCGTGGTTCAGGGCGGCGCACGACAGGAATCAGAACAGGCATCAAGAAAGGGTGAGACGATCAGTAAGAGCAGTACAAGATGCCAAATGGGATGCGGAAACCAAAAAATGGAGGGTACAGACTATTGAAGTGGATAAGTTGTACCCAGTGAGAGAGATTACAGGAGAAAAGAGAACCCCAGAGGAGGATGATGAGAGCGAGTCAGAGGATGGCCTAATAAGTAGGTTGTTGATAGATAGACCGCCTCCGTACAATAGGGAAATGGAAGGTATCGAGCTCCCAAGGGAAGATAGGTTTGGCATAGAGGAGAATAGACCACTCCCTATAACGGATAGGGTACCTACCAAAGGTGAGGAAACACCTCAACCTAGTCCTGTACAGAGGGTAGTCGGAAGGTTTGTGGTGCAGAAGGTGCCAGCAACGGAGTGTGTTGAGTCTCATGGATTGCCAGATGCTCTTCAAGTACCCGTTACCATAGGTCCTATAGTGTCGGTTTATAACCCAGAGAAAGTGCGAGAGGAGGAACAGGTACGGCTAGACAGAGAAAGAGCTGAAATGGAAAGAAGGAACAACATGACAAATGCCTGGAGGCAATTGCCAGGACCGATAAAATGGAGCACCCCATTGGATTCAGCAGTGGATCCCATAACAGAACAGGGGGGTCAGAGAGGACCGATGGATCTGAGAGGACCACGGCCGAAATCCTTTAAGGAGTTGAGGGCTGACTTGAGGGAATGGGATGCTGCCACAGAAACACAGAGTAACAGGTCAAGAGCGGAAGCTGAATCGGGAAGTCAAGGCAATGGGACATTGTCTCACTGCGGGGCTAGCGAAAGCAGTCAGGAGACACCCATGCCTGCCAAAAACTGTCAACAGCTTTAGAGGTGATTGAACTCAAACAAATTGTTCTAGGTCCCACACATATAGCAGGTCACACCCTTGACCACTGTTATACCAATATGAACGCGCTGAAGTTCGAAAACTCAACAGTGGTTCCTTGGTCGGACCACACCCTTTTGTCCTTCTCCTTGACCCACTATAAGCAACCAATACAGACTAATGTCTCTAAAAAAATGTGTAGGGTCTGGTCCAAACTGCCTGTGGACAAATGGACATCGGAACTTAGGAAAACAAAGCCAGAGCATAATAATGACCCTATAGAGGCAAATGCGCGCTTTAATCATTGGCTAGAGGAATCTCTTGAGGCGACTCTGCCTAAAACTGAACTTTCCCATCGGAAAGGGGCGAATAAAAAAACTTGGTACACACCTGAGTTGAGAACTCTCAAACAGATATGTAAACAGAAGGAGAAAAGTGGAGGAAAGACTATGGTGAAGATAGTAAAAATGTTTACAGACTAGCCTTACGCAATTATAAGCAGGCTATAAAAGTGACCCAGTCCAACTATTACCAGGAAAAAATCTCTTCAGCTGCCAGTTTCTCCAGGGAATTTTAAAATTTTTTTAAAGCTTTGGTTACCCCTCCCACCCCCGTTATGGACTCAACTATGGCACTCCTGCGCTGCAGGGACTTGGCAAATTTCTTTGCCGCAAAGGTTGCAAACATCTATGCATCTTTTCAGGTGACTGCCACAGGTGACTGCAATAGGTCTAACCCCCCCCTGGTACAAGACCTACCTACGCTTAATGAATTCTCTCCCCTGGATGGCGACAAGGCCCAATTGCTTCTGGGCAATCTGAAATCTGGATCACCTAGTGATGTAGCCCCACCAACCATCCTCAAGCTTGTTTCAGACACTGTGGCCCCCGTGATACAGGATGTGATTAATACATCCTTGACCACTGGGGTAGTCCCACCTATGTGGAAACAAGCAAGAGTAAGAGCGTTATTAAAAAAGCCCAACCTCAATCCCGACGATTGTTCCAACTATCGTCCTATTTCCTTGTTGCCAACTGTTAGCAAGATTGCTGAAAAACATGTCAACTCCCTTCTATCCACCTTCGTGGAAGCTAATAATCTGCTACACTACACCCAGACTGGGTTTAGATGTAAACAGGGTACTGAGACGTCCCTTGTGGCAGTAATTGAGGAAACCAGGAAGATTCTGGACGAAGGGAAATGTGCGGCCATACTATTATTAGACCTCGGTGCGGCCTTTGATACCGTCAATCACACGATTCTCATTCAGAGATTGAGTGATGTAGGTATCACTGGGACCGCACTGAACTGGCTTAGCTCTTTCCTATCCAATCGGACCTTTTCAGTGTTCGAGAATGATATGGTTTCAGCCCCAATACAGCTCCAATGTGGTGTTCCCCAGGGGTCATCCCTCAGCCCTACTCTATTTAACATTTACATGAGACCTCTGGCTGAGGTGGTGCAACCTTGGGGAGTACAATTGGTAACATATGCTGATGATACTCAGCTTATCATCTCCCTGTCTGGGCAGGAGACGACTTATAACAACCTATCCTCCTGTCTTAGCAAAGTCCAGGAATGGATGAATGACTCTTTTTTGAAGCTTAATGGAGCTAAAACAGAGGTCATGATGCTAGGACATAAACCACCTACCTCTGTGGACATGTGGTGGCCGGACTCCCTGGGGCAGCCTCCAACCCCTAAGGAGCAAATTAAAAGCCTGGGAGTGTGGCTGGACCCAGCCCTTAACTTTCAGGTCCAAGCCCGGAAGGTAGCAGGGACTGGTTATGCCCTCATGAGAGCACTCAGAAAGATCTTAGGACTACTTCCCTTTGAGGCTAGAAGGATCCTAGTACAATCCCTTATACTATCACGATTAGACTATTGCAACGCAGTCTATCTAGGGGCCCCTAAAGGGACAATCAAGATCCTTCAGACCATCCAAAACTGTGCTGCCCGAATGCTACTAAATATCCCACGCAGAACCTCTGCCAAACCAGCATTGAAGCAACTACACTGGTTGCCTGTGCAACAACGAATCGAATTTAAAGCAATGACTATTGCTCATAAAGCCCTGCATAACTCCGGACCAGACATTCTTGCACCCTTGTTTACCCCTTATCAAACATGCAGAACCCTGAGATCCAGTAATAAGAATCTACTGGCAATCCCCAGGATCAGGAGATCGCGCACCGGGGGCAGACGTTTCTCTCTACAGGCTGCAAAGCTTTGGAACAATCTTCCAGATGCTATCCGCCTGGAGGAGAACCATCTCAGATTTAGAAAAATGCTGAAAACCTTCCTATTCTGCTAAAGTTAATGGAGATGACTGGACCACGTAAGCGCTGGGATGCCTCAGGGTAACCATGCGCTATAGAAATGTGTAATCATTCATTCATTCATTCGAGTGGGACGGTAAGAGTCAGGAGAGTAGAAGAGCTACCCGTCATATCCACGGTGAAAGTAGGCAGGAGCGAGAAGGTAGAAGTACAGAGTGTGGAGGGGCGTCTCGTCTCATTCACAGTGAGGGAGACCGAAGGACGCAAGAGTACAGGGATAGCTTTAAGTGCACCCTCCATGCACCTGGCGATAACATACAGCATTGGAATCGCGGGAACATGGGGAGCCGCGAAGGGTCTTGCCATGCGTCGAGCGATCATGGACAGCAGGGGAATTGCGAAAGCATGGGGAATAATGGAGTGTCTTACCATGCACCTAGAGAAACCAGGCAGAATGGGAAATGTGGGACTATGGGGAGTAGAGAAGTGTTTCACCATACACCAATAGAGGATAGAACTGCATGGGACCTGGAGAGATGGGAGCATGGGAGGACTCCCCATAACACGCCTGAGCCCAGGCGTAGGACTCAGAGCTGTGATGGGAGAGACGTAAATGGGCTCTCTAGAGACAGCACACTGAAAGCTGTGATAAAGGCAAAAAGGCTCGATGTGACTGACCAGTTTAAAATCTGACCTGGACGAGATAATAGATGGTGCGTTGCCTTTAGAAAGGATTGACATGTACGAGCAAGATGAGCTGCTGTTTATAGCAAAGGATATTACTCGAAAGGCAAGAGCAACTCATGAGAAATTGTCTGAACTGGCAGACAAGTATATGGTAGACTTGTCGAGAACAAAGGCATTACAGGGTAACCATAGGTTGCATTATTCCGATCAGGACCTGGATGAGAGGAGGACAACTGGATTAAAAACACACATAAGGGAACTGATCACAGGAATAAGAGTATGGAAAGATCTGGATAAATGGGAAGAAAGGTGGTCCAAGAAAGGGACTGTCAGGCGGAGCACGATTGTGATGTCCCTGGAGGGAGGGCCACTGCGGATGGAGGCATTCCCTTTGCAAAAAATAGCGAATGGGAGTTATGTACATGTGCCCTGGAGTAGGGGAGATTTGGCTGCGTTTACCAATTCATTTCCGAAGTTAAGAGAGAATCCTGTAGAATGGTACAAACAGGTAGAGAGGTTTGTCAAGATTTCAAAAGTACTGTGGATTGATTTGAAAACTTTATTCGACATTGTGGTCCCAGGAGACTTGTGGATAGCATGCAAAGTTAGTGTCGAATGGCCCACAGCAGAACCAGAAAGAGATGCTCATACTAATGGACCGTCAGAAAGAGTAATGATAAAATATGAAAAGGTGATGACATGGCTGAAAGAGAAGGTGCCACTGCAAGATATAGATTGGGTGAAAATAGACCGAACTAGACAGGAACCCAAGGAGACAGTCCATGAATTTTATGAGCGATTGCTGAAAACGTTCAAACAATACAGTGGATTAGATGTAATGGATCCCAAAGACATAGGACAGTTTGTATCGAAGTTCGTTTTGGGGTTGAGACCTGATATTTGTTTGATGATTCAGCAACACTTAATTTGCTGGCAAAACAAACCATTGGATGAAATCTTGAGATACGCAAGGTATTGCAGTGATGAAATAGATTCCAAAGCAAAGAAACTTAAGGAGAAGTTGATGATGGTTCAGATGCAGTCGGCTGGAAAGGGTGGACAGCAGCAACAGGGAACAGGGACGATGGGAAGGAGATCAAATAGTCAGAATAGGGACAACGAGGAACATCCGAGACCTAGAATAGACTTTGCTACATTGAAAAAGACGACAAAGTGTCACCAGTGTCACCAGGTGGGACATTGGAAACGCGAGTGTCCCTATAACCCTGAAAACGGAGAACTGGAAGTAGAGGAGGAGGAAGTTCAGACCGTTCCAGTCCAAGGGGTGACAGTACCAAAGTATAAGGTGGCCAAAGGGGGGACTTCGGCTCCTCGAGCTCAGTTCCCGCAACCACCAAAGATTACGACAGGGGGCAAGACCTATAGACAAATGCCTCTTTTAGTAGGAGGAGAAGAGTGTTACTACGTTGATCCACTGACTGGACGGCGTGTGAGTAGAGAGGAGGACTGTACCCTCGGGGCAGTTCTAGAGGTGGACCAAAGAGGACCGTTTGTTGAGGCTGAGGTGGCGGGGTGTCCTACGACATTCTTAGTAGATACCGGAGCTACTCGATCAACTTTGAGATCAGCTGTGGTTCCGGATCTGCCAATGTCGGGGGAAACAATTCAAGTGGTAGGAGTCGCAAATAGGAGAATGACTAACCCTTTGACGGAACCAGTGCTAGTGAGAATAGGAAACTACAGCGATGAACATCAGTTTGTAGTATGTGATTCTAGCCCTGTGTGTCTGTTAGGAAGAGACTTATTGTGCAAATTAAATTGCACAATATACTGCACGCCTCAGGGAGTAGAGGTACATACTAACGACGATGATGCCACCTTTAAAGTTGCAAATTCAAGAGTATGCGTAGAACTGTATCCTACCCTGACGGTGGAAGAGCTCCCTTGGGATTTAAGAGATACTGTGTCATCTGAAGTATGGGATTTCACTGGAGAAGAGATAGGATTGATTAAAGGAGTAGAACCAGTGAAAATCATGATAAAACCAAATGTTGAATATCCAAGAACGCCTTAATACAAATTGACCCCGGAAACGGTTGCAGGAATAAAACCCGTGATCGACTCCATGATTCAGCAGGGAATACTGAAGGAAATCGTGGGTAGTCCATGCAACTCCCCGATTATGGGTTTGCAGAAACCTAGCGGGAAATTTAGAATAGTACAGGATCTCCGAAGGGTTAATAACATAGTTGTTTCATGTTGTCCAGTGGTACCGAATCCATCAGTGATATTGTTTCAGATACCATTCCAAGCTGAGTGGTTCACAGTGATAGATCTTTGCCAGGCTTTCTTTTCAATTCCATTAGATGAGGAGAGCCAGTTTCTTTTTGCATTTAAGCTGGAAAATCGTGTCCTAACATGGTGTCGTATCCCACAGGGGTATACAGAAAGCCCATCGATTTTCAACCAGCTACTGAAGAAAAATCTTGAAAGTCTAGTACTACCACAGAACTCGGTTCTAGTTCAGTACATAGACGACCTACTTGTTGCGTCAGGAACAGAAGAAGCTTGTAAGATAGACACCATCGCCTTGCTGAACCATTTAGCTGAAAATGGGTATAAGGTGTCTCCGAGCAAATTGCAGTACTGTCTGACAGAAGTACAGTACTTGGGTCACCGAATTGAAAAAGGAAAGCGGAAGGTGTCACCAGACAGGATAGAGGCGATCATGAAGATGAATTCGCCTACGACACAAAGAGAGGTCAGGATGTTCCTAGGAATGGTTGATTATTGCCGACAGTGGATAGCTAACTTTTCCCTGAAAGCAAAACCCTTACAAAAACTGACGCACAAGGAGGTGAGTGATCCGGTACCATGGGACAAGGATTGTTTGATGTCCTTCCTACAGCTGAGAGAGGACTTGTGCCGTGCTCCAGCTTTGGGAATGCCTGATTATGAAAAACCATTTTCACTTTACTGTTGCGAAAGAGAAGGTTGTGCTTTGTCAGTCCTAGCACAAATTCATGGAAATGCCCGTAGACCAGTTGCATATTTTTCGGCTACTTTAGACCCAGTAGCCGCAGCGTTGCCCGGGTGTCTCAAATCCGTTGCTGCAACGGGTGTCAGCATTGAAAGGTGTGAAAGCATTGTGATGGGACATCAATTAGTGGTGTATGTACCTCATTCTGTGGAACTGTTAATGACCAGGACCAAGACACAGCACTTGACCAATAATAGGCTCACGCGCTACGAGCAAGTTATTCTTGCTGCGGAGAACGTGACCCTTAAGAGGTGCTCTGTTTTGAATCCTGCCACTTTGATGCCACTTCCTAATGATATAGAAGACGAAGAATGTGAAGATCACGATTGCCTTGATGTGATTGAACTATGCACCAAGCCAAGACCAGATATTGTGGATGAGCCGTTGACTGACCCTGATGAAATTTTCTTTGTTGATGGCTCATGTGTAAGAGACGATACTGGTCAGTTAAGAGCAGCTTATGCTGTTTGCACCATTACTGGAGTTGTGGAAGCCGCTTGCCTGGAAGGAGTACACTCCGCTCAGGTAGCCGAAATCATTGCATTGACACATGCCTGTTTAGCAGGTAGCAAAATTCGAGTCACCATTTACACAGATAGCCAATATGGTTTCGGTGTAGTTCATGACTTTGGGCAATTGTGGTCTCAGAGAGGTTGCATGACTTCTTCAGGTTCGCCTATTCGAAATGGGGAGTTTGTGCGACTATTGTTAGAAGCGTTACAAGGTCCGGCAGCAATTGCCATTGTTAAATGTGCAGCACACACCAAAGGTACAGATTTTGTGTCCCAAGGAAATCGTTATGCCGACGAGGTTGCTCGCTACTGTGCGGAGCAAGGATACTCTTTAACGGAAGTGGAAGTGGGTGGGACACAGGAAAAGACAGAGTTAAACATGATGCTAGAAACAGTTGATACTTGGGATGATTTAAAAGACATGCAAGAGAACGCATCAGATTTTGAGAAAAAGACATGGGAAACTGCAGGTTGTGTAAAAAGTGAAATGGATTTGTGGATTTCAGCAGATGGAAGGGCAGTATTACCAAATGAATTAGTGAGTCCAATGGCACGACAGATACATGGTCCAGTACATTTAGGAAGAGATGCCATGCTGCGGGTATTTAGGCAGACTTGGTATAACCCAAAGTTCAGAGTTGCTGCAGAAGCAGTGTGTCAAAGGTGTGTAACATGTCAGCAATTGAACGTAGGGAAAAGGACACCAGTTACATTGAGTCACATTGGGAGGTCTGGTGGGCCTTTCAACCGAATGCAATTAGACCTTATTGAGATGCCAAAAAGCAACCGTCTCAGGTATGTTCTGGTGGTTGTATGCATATTTTCCAGATGGGTCGAGGCATACCCTACACGCAGGTGCGATACACTCACAGTAGCAAAGTTGTTGCTTAGAGAGTTAATACCACGCTTCGGGGTGCCGACCTCTTTGGAATCAGACAGAGGTACACATTTCAACAGTGAAGTTGTGAAGATGCTTTGCTCTGCATTAAATATTGATCAGAAGTTGCACTGTAGCTATCGACCAGAGGCTTCAGGGATCGTGGAGCAGATAAATGGAACTATAAAATCCCGAATGGCCAAAGTGTGTTCATCGACGTCCTTAAGCTGGCCTGATGCCCTGCCCTTGGTACTCATGAGTATGCGTAGCACACCAGACAGGAGAACAGGCCTCTCCCCACACGAGGTTCTAATGGGGAGGGCAATGAGACTTCCATCTGTTCCAACTACAGCTTTGTTGAATATCACAGATGATCTGATCCTGGATTATTGCAAGGGACTTTCTGATGTCATTCATTCTGTGTCTCTTCAGGTGCAGGCTGCTGAAATTCCATCTTCCAGAGACCTATGTCACGACCTGTGCCCTGGTGACTGGGTGCTGGTGAAGAAGCACGTCCGGAAGAACTGCTTAGACGTGCGCTGGAAGGGGCCCTACCAGATAATTCTGACAACGAATACTGCCGTGAAGTGTGGAGGGCTGCCAAATTGGATTCACGCCTCCCATACTCGAAGAGTTCCAGCACCCCTGGAAGAAACAGCTCCTCTCACAGATGAAAATCCAGCTGTGGACGGCGAACCACTAGAGGGGATCAGTCAAGCTGTGGGGGTGTCGGAGGAAGCTGGGAGTGCTTCAGATCAAGTGGAGGAAAGACAACACGACAGTGAAACTGAAGTTGCCACAGAAGGAGAAAGTTGCTGTGAATACGGCTCAGACACTGATCAAGTCAAAAGTGATCAAGAACCGAGTGTGAGGACAAGAAATAGGAGAACAAGGCGTGGAGAAGCTAGTTGGCCAGAAAGGAAGAAGAGGCTGAGCTTGAAGCCAACTCCAGAGAGAACTCTTGCTCCTATATCTGAAGACTCAGATCTGGACGAAGGTGCACAGAATCAAGAACAGGAGGGTCCAAGAAGATCAAGGAGGGTGCGAGTGCCCTGCAGAAGATACGCCACTCCTGAGTGGACCTACCTAGCAGCAGATGTCCAGTGCACGGAGATCCAGGAGGGTGAGGGAAGTGACAGTGACCAGTACTGACCCAATCATAACATTGGAAGTGGTGTTGTTGGTACCTGGACTTGAGATCGAAGGGTTGCTGACACTCACTGTCCCCAATCCTCCTTATCTGAGCAGAATAAGAGAACTGATTTTAAACAGAGTAGAATTTCCGACTTTTGGTCCAACGATGCCAGCACTCGAGGAGATCATTCTTCGCTTAGAAATTTTAGAATACGTGATTAGAGCCGCTGGAACACGCATGATTACAGACTGCTAAAGACTTTGTAAATAAACAGATTGAGAGATAACCTAGCGCCAAGTGGAAGAAGAAGAAATTTAGGGACTTTTCCATTTAGTGGACGGAGAAGGGCTAGGGTTGTCTGTTGCTATAATTCAAAAGACTGATCTTGCAAAGGGGATTATCAGCTTCCAGGTGTGGTTCGAAAAAGACCGAATAAGCAAAGAAAACACTGTTGAAGGAGCAAGGAAAAGAGACTTTGTGTTGTGGCAGAAAAATAGAACTACACTGTCTTGAGATCATGGAGGCCGGCAACCCGAACTGCAAGGCAAAATGCATAGTAGGCACACTTTTAGTGGGAGTAATTTTTCTTATAGTTTTAGTAGTTACTGTGTCATATATAGTGGGACATGAAAATGAAGAGAAGGCAACAAAAGAAGCAAGAGTTGTAGTGAGACCGAAACCTACTACTGCTGGTCAAACGGGGGACAATACAGAGAAAGATAAAGCTTTGCTAGCAGCAGAAACTCGTAGGTTGCATGTAGATGAATCACAAGGAAATTTCAAATCAAATGCATATGCTAAATTACTTTATGAATACATTGATGCTATGGATGCAAAGGACTGCTATGTCTGCATGCAATTGCCAGCCTCTGTAGACGAAGGTATTAGGTACCATCATCTTCCATTGACTTATGGAATCACATGTAGTTTGTTGCTTAGTATATTTTATGGACGCGATAGCTTTGAGTATTATTTTTCAAACTTTGACGCTGTTTTACCAGAGGTCCCGGCCTACAAGCACATGAACAAGTGGGATTATTATAAGAGTGAAGATCGATTAAGGAAATTTTTCATTCCTTGGAGAACGCTGGCTACTTCATATCCCCGAAGAAATAATTTGACTTGTAAAGTGTCAGAAATTGAGAAAAAGTTTATAGGGCAGGTGGATGATCAATATAGGAGACAGAAGATCCTAAAGGCTTCGGGCCAATGGAAAACAGATTGGACCGAGGAGGAAAAGTCACACAAAAGGAAGGGTAGTAATGGTCCAATAGCTTTAGATCGAGTGCAAAGAGGGAAACTATGTATATACAGGGGTAAAACCTACTATGAGAATGTGTTTGTGGGAGAAGTAAGTTGTGAACATGCTTTCCAAATAGGATACTATACAAAGGATTTCTTGAAGGGAATGCAGGTGATCCCGAATGTATATTTTGTCTGTGGAAGAAATGCATACGTGAAACTACCGGATAATTGGTACGGATCATGTTATTTAGCAATTGTCTTCCCCAAAATATACCATACTAAGGATCTAGAAATCATAGAGAGAGGAACTCTAGCCAGAGGGAGAAGGGATGTAAGCAGTGATGAGGTAATTGGAGACGTATTTGGTGCTATGTTCCCTCTTTTAGGGATAATACTGAATGATGTCAAGATTAGGAGATTGGCAACAGTTGTAGATAGGTTGTCTGCCAGCACTGCTAGATCACTAATGCTGGTGGAGGGAGAGATGCAATCGATAAGGGCAATGGTTCTCCAGAACCGACTTGCTCTAGACGTTCTGTTAGCCAAAGAGGGAGGAGTCTGTAAGGCTTTGAAGGTCCAGGAATGTTGCACTTACATTCCAGACAATTCAAAACCTCTTGAAAAATATATACAGAACATCACTGAAATTCATCATGAGATTGAGGATCTGACACAGGTGAATGTGTGGGAAAAAGTGGGTCATGGAATGGGTAAAGTTGGAGGTTGGTTTGCCAACCTAGGGAAGGGTTTCATTTGGTGCATACTGAAACCTATCATCATAATAGTGATTTGTGTAATCACATTGTGGGGGTTGGTGCGGCTGTATCAATGGTATAGATCAAATAGACTGCAAAGATCCATGAGAGAGCAGGAGCAGAGGTTAGCTGCGATGCAGGATAACCAGTACAGGAGTCTGAGGGCTCTAGAGATGATGAAGCGAGGGAGCACTGCAACGAGTTCTGTTTGATTCAATTCACACCCTCAGGGATGGTGTTGTGATGGTGATGACCTCTAAAGGTCATCAAAGGGGGGAACTGAGAGAGCGCAAATCAAGTAAAATGTAGAGGTGCAACATATTTACAAGCACGTTGCACCAATCTAGTTAAAGGAACACATAAGAGTGTCGAATTTATAGATTGCATACATATAAGAGTGTTTAATTAATACAGAGTGCATATATCAGTATGAAAAGCTAATGGAGGAGTGTTTAGAGATGTTAGAATGATATTAAATTCCATGTTATGTGGCTGTTGCAGAGGAGAATGTAATACTGCTAAACGTAGAAATGTGTAGGCCTCATGGCAGTTCACTGAGAAAAAATACGTGCCTTTACAATTTCACATGTTATGGATTACTGTTGTCATAATTCAAAGTATTATTGATCATAGAACTGAAAATATACGTTTTATAGAAGTGTTCCCTATAACCAGTTGTGTGTAATAAGTTAGAATACTGTTTAGGCTGAGGAATAAAGGTTCATAGTGTGCACAGGCCCGTTTCATGTAATTCTAGTAGGCCTGAAGAGATCTGGGGCCGGATGTAGGTCGGTCGGTAACGGCCGAAAATCGGTATTTTCGGCCGTTACCGACTGAGATTCACAAAATGGTATGTAGGGCCACATATTTTACAGACTGGGTAAATTTACCGATCGGTAAATTTACCGATCGGTAAATTTACCGAATCTGTAAAATACCGAATCGGTATTTTTACCGAATCGGTAACAATGAGATGTAGGTGGGACTCTTCTGAGTCCCACAAGCCTTACAGAATCGGTATTTTACCATGAAGTTGGACTTCATGGTAAAATACCGATTCCGGTGTGCATGCACATGTGTGCATGCACACCTGTGCCATATGACAGGCAGACCTGCCCTTAGGGCAGGTATGCCTGCCACATGGCCCCCGAATCTTTTTTGGGGGTGCTAGAGGGTGTCAAAGTGACACCCCTTGCACCCTTGTCAAAATCGGTATTTACCGATTCGGTAAATACCGACCGGTAATGCCCCATTCATTCCTATGGGCTTCAAAGCCCATAGGAATGAATAGGGCATTACCGGTCTGTATTTACCGAATCGGTAAAAGGAACATCTGGATGTTCCTACATATCCACCCCTTAGATTTACCGATTTTTAATTACCGAATCGGTAGAATTCGGTAATTAAAAATCGGTAAATCTATTTTACCTACATCTGGGCCAAGGTTGTTTCTTTTGATCTGCATGTGCTAGTTAGAATCAGGTGGTGTTAAGCATAAATCGTGGACCATGCTCGAAGGTTTACGACTTAGGAGATAAGCTGGAGGCCGGAATTTGGGCCCACTTCATTGGTGTCTGTTTGCAGGTGCGAGGGGGTTCCAATCAAGAGAGTGATGAATAGAGCTCTGTTCTGGGAGACAGGCACAGGCCTGGAGGAGGGTTCAGGAATTTCCTGGGGGGTACCGTCTTGCCGGAGAAGAGCCTGAGAAGCAAGGTCAACGCTAACAATGAGCCCAGAGGAGTATCAGCATGGAAAAAGCCAGAACCGACACCACGTGAGGGGTGTACGTGAGGGGCGTCTCTGAGGGGCGTTTTCTACTGTAATTGTGATTTTGTATTAGGGACAGCACCCCTGGGTGGAGGTAGAGCAGATGGCCTGAGGAACCTAAGAGAGCGGATGGGTAGGCAGATAGAGCATAACTGCGATGCACAGATTTACAACAAAGACTAAGGGAAAGTGAGTGATCTTCTTTGGAAGTCACCACGGCTGACACCTTTTAGGTTAAGATCTTGCTAAGTAGGGATGTCACTTAGTCTAGTGTAGGGACAGTCAAATTTGGATTTTCCTTCCCTTTTGTAAATGTCGCACAAGTTACAACTTGTGTCTATTCTTGCAACCTTGATGATCTTTGAATTAGTTTTGGTGATATTCTTCTGTCGCCTAAGAGCATTTAGAGAATTCATGTTTTTACTAATGCCAGTGTATCTTTTGAACCTTATATTGAGATGTTTGTATCTCCAGTTATCTTTGGCTTTATAATAAAACTTTAAAACTTATTCGTAGTAAGTGGTTCTTCAGAGTTGTGCAAAGTCTTAAACTGATTAACCTAGTAGTGGATTGCTTTTTACTCTATGACAGGTAACAAAGGTTCAGTCGACCTGAGTCGGGATCTAGATCTATAGTGATCTGATAAGAGATCAAAAATCCCGCCGTAACACAGTGATTATAGCTTACTGTGACCCAGAGTCCACCATAACCTCCAATTCAATTGCAAGCACATTCAACGTGCAGACCAGAGGTTTATCAACCTGTTGCCTATGCTTGTCTATCACCTCTTGGACCAATGGATCATTGCTCAAGGTCTGCTGTTTCTTGTTTCTTATAATGTATGTCAGATTAAATCTGTGCTACTCAGGGTCTTTTTGTGCGATGGCCTTCCTTGCACACTTGATTAAAATGCCTGGGGCCTTATTTATGAAGGTCTTGCGCCACCGGTGCGTCACGTTTAAAATGGGAAAAAGGGACGCACCAGTGGCGCAAGACCTTCATAAATGAGGGCCCTGGTACGTCCACCGCTATTAGATTCCATGCCTAAGGCTGGGCAGTTTTTGAATTAGGCAATTTGTGACAAACTGCTGCATCTGAAACAAGATATTTTTGCTTAATTTTTACTGAGCTTGTTCAACTCTGTCTTTCCTTGTTTAGTGACCCTCAGCATACCTACCTATCCAGGTTTTCCTGAGGTTTCTTCAAAATGTACCTCACACACCCATGAGACTACCTTGGTAGATTTGATGACTTCATCAAGTGTGGGGTCTCCTATGCCTCCTAATTTTTCAACTTTTGCTATATACGCTAGCTGTTGACCTACAGCTGGTCATAAGTCATAACATCCATAAATATGCCAAAATTACACGTAGTAGATAATCCACATAGTGTTTTCATGAACTCATCAAAAGATTCTCCTATTTGTTTCCTAGTATAAAAGTGATCCCGTTCAAATGTGATACTACTATTAGTCTTAAACCTCCTCTCAAGTCTTAGTAATGCCTCCTGAAATTCATCATTTTCCTCCTCATCTTCTGGTGTTTCAACCTTTGGTCCACTCTGTCCTGAAGATGTCTTGTCCCTCCGAACCCAGGCAATGTAGAAGAATCTCCTTTCTCCATTCCATTCTTAGCTGATGGTACTGGTGCACCCTATGACCCTACCAAGAGATGACAGACAAAGCAGTAATATCAGCAGTTACCATTAGGCGAAAATAGGAATATTATGTGATAATCATGCATATCATATTTTAATAGATTGCACATGGTGTGGAGGATTCCCTAAGTGTGGTGTTAATCAAGTTTCCCAGGCATATGCGTGAGTTGGCCGTTCAGTCTTGATTTTTGCTTTGCCTTCTGGGACTTGCAGTTCTATGTATGCCTTTATAAAATCAGTACTACAAGTCCCAGAACGCAAAGTAGTAAAACCTGGCCTGGGTGATCGACTGAAGAATGGACCCAGGAAATTCAAGAGTTCTGAGTTATTTTCTATGCCTGCGACACATTTAAATTCAGCATTATTTGTTGGTGCCTGGAAACTTACAGCACGGAATTCATACAGTATAATTTATTTGCACGATTAAAACATCACAGATGGGAACATTTTTAATAGAAAGAATCAGTTTGACACATTGGCATAAACAACATTAAAAATATAAAGTCAGCCAAGGTTGTAACTTCAAAAGAATGGACTGCTTTGAAACTCACACACTGAGACTCCATCACACCAATAAACTTCAGAAACGCAAAACATGGCTTTGAAAACGACGCCAGTATTTCAGTAAAAGGCAGCAGTGTTGCCAGGCAGGATTGGAGCCCGCCCAGGGGATGCCAACCAGGTCAAACTTTACGCCGTCCCAAACCCTTCTCTCTGCAGCTGGAGCAGCAGAACGTCGCGGTGACGTCACAGCTCGCATGGCAACAGCTATCGTTCTTCACACGTCTCACAGTGCCAGATGGCAAACTAAATAAAATGACACAGTGAGATTAGTGCTGATAAATAGCTGGAGAAGTGTGCAATTTCAGGCTCTGTGTCACGCTGCCACCCGTCATGCCAGCCCGCACGAGGTCACCATTTGGGTGGTGTTCACCAGCCTCTGATGGTGTTCTTTGATGGCCCCGGTGCTGCACACATTGTTTATTTGTGATGTAATGTCCTTGATGAAACAGATATATCGATCACGCTAAAATTGTTAATTTACGAGGTAACTTGGATACAGCAGGCGTCTGCTTCAGGGTTTGCGAGAGGAGATGGGCAGAGTGAAAATATCTAGGGGCATATTAACAAGATGTGCGTTAATAAACGCACATCGCACATTTCCATATCGCCGGCTATCGCCGGATTTAATCGCCGTGATAGCGCGTAATTATCAACGCGCAACACGTAGGCGAAATTAAATTTGGCGATAGTCGGCAATAGGGAACATTAGCGCATGAAAACAAGCGTTTTCACGTGCTAATGTGTGCCTTGATAATATGGGGGGGTGGATTCAGCTTTATGATCCACACCCCCATGTTATCAATGCCTTAACACCTGATCAAAGCAGGCGTTGGGAGACCTGCGATAAACAAGTATATCGCAGGTCTCCTTCTCCCAACGCCTGCCTTGATAATAGGGTGTTACCACCTCCAACCACATTTTACATGTGGTTGGACGTGGGAACGCCCACCCTGCATCCCATTAGCGTTATCTATCGCCCCCGCGCGGGGGGATAGATGACGTCAAGAACACGTCTCTAACTCAGGTTAGAGACGTATTGGTAATAGTGCGATAAAAAAAGAAATGCGTTAGCGACTTAAAAAAGTCGCTAACGCATTTATCGCGGACTTGGTAATATGCCCCCTAGATTGTAGGAAAAAAGGGCGAGTGTGAATGCTCCATTGAAACCCACAGTTTTCCTAATGTGTATGGAAGTCGTAGGGCACTCGAATGAAGGTTCAGATAAACAGCCATATTGGAATAATGCACATGAAAATAATACATACATACTCCTTATGTAGTCTATACACGTGGAGATTCAGCATGTTTGTGATAGGACATTCATCATCTAAATATGAGTAGATTTAATCTGTGCATGTCGTACCTGAAAGGTGTTCTATATTGATTTAGGGCTGGTCGGTATTTCTATCACGCCAGAGTATTCAGAGTAATTTTGGTAATTCCAGATTACTCCTTGATGGCAGGAGCAGCTCGTGTCAGGGAAAAGAGGCGGGGCCGGGGGTTGTATGGGGTACAACCGAGAAAACTAAAAAAACTAATACTAAAAAAGAACTTACCTGCTGCCCTCCAGCATTGCACTCTTCTGCTGTTCTCCACTGCCGGCAAGCAGAGGCTCCTAGAATGCCCCGCGGCCAACCCTGAAGCTGCTGTCATTCATGAGAGCAGTTCCAGGACTGGCCTGAGCGCTGTGAATTTGCGCTCCCAGATAGACTGGAAGCCTGTGCCTGCTCTCTCCAACCTTACAACACAGCTCTGGTTGGAGAGAGCTTCAGTGCACATGACGGTTTGGCCGTCCTGCGATAACAGTGCTCACCACTGCCCCTCTAGTACTGTCACCACCTGTCCCACCGCAAGACTGGCCCACAGTCACGTAGAAGAAAAAATAAATGATATTAAAATGGGTTTGAACCTGTTTTATAATCATTTTATTTTTCACATTTTTGAGGGTGCTGGTGGGGGAGGGGGAGCGACACTCCTCCTCAATAGCAGAGGAGACACCGCTACTTGATGGGGAATTACCCATAATACCACAATGATGCCCTCACACGTATTTAGCACATTTAGCTAGTGCAAGCAGCTCTTTATGTTCTATTGCGTTTAGCGTTATTTTTTTGGCGCAAAATGCATGCTTGCTTCCATTTTGGATGAGAGGGTCCATTATATCATATATGCTAAGAAACTAGAGCTAAATGCTGGAAATAACATCCTACCCCTAGTGTCCATTTTGGACGCAAGGGGGCATTTTTGTGCAAAGAAGCTAGTGCTAAATCCATATTTCTGCATAATCTCGCAGAATTTTTGGCCAATTCCACATGATTACGTTACATGTATTTACATGAGTTACATATTAATCGACCCATTTGAGTCATATCTTTAGATGTTGCCTAGACTGTGGGTGTATTTCCTGGACTGAAAAATGAGGAGCCTTGCAATACCATGAAGTAGCATTATCAGCCTAGCTCCAAAGCATAGCACATTAGTGGTGATTTGTGTTCGGTCTATGGATCATATCTGCTGTGTGCAATTTGTTTGCATGACCGACGTCTTCCATTGTATACCAGATTTTCTGGAATGGTTTGGCATTACCTTCTTGCCATCTTTTGGTTGAGATTTGTCGGATGTTAGCAGAACAGTTTTTGGGTGGATTTCTTTCAGTCTTTTATGTTCCTGGAGAATTGGCTGTGATTAACTACCTATCTTGCAAATTAATTCTAGTGGGTCTGTGTGGCAATCAGAGAGGCTTTAGCCTTGGTATTCAAAGATTTTCGTCTCACAGTTCTGTCCACTATGTGACTATTCACATTCCTGTCTTGGTGCCTGTGTTATACGAAGTCTGAACTCACTGTCTTAAATGTTCACATTGGTTTGGCAGGTGATGCATCTAAGTCTATTTAAATGTATCATGTGAAATGTTTGTAAATGACTGTAAATAAAGTCATATTTTTGTGTGCAGAAAGTGTGCACATTCAGAGAGAATAAGGTTGGATACGAATATGAAGTCTGGACTAAATGCATTGAAGCTTTCTGAGCACTGTACACAGATGGCCTGTAATCTAGAAATCCAAATAAAGGACATTGTCCTCATTTTAGTGAAGATAAGTGTTGGCAGTGGTAAATGAAGCAATTCTTCGTTTCCAGTTTATTCATGATTTGCATGCTGTGGTACCATTTGTGTCCCCACTACAGTTCTTATTATTTAAAGGTAAATGTTATCTTCAAATGTGATATAATTTGAAATCAATACAAATTCAATCCAGCTGACCACAGACAGCTTGGGTGTGTGGGCCATAATGTCCTACATGTGTTCTTGCAGCCGTGTGTCTTTTTCTCCTTTGAGAAATTTGGGTAAAGTAAACCTTTGACCATTGTTGGTACGTGGGACGTGGGTCCCTTGCTTGCTGTGCGATATGATTTCACCTTTACCTCAACACCTAATAAGGCCAAAACCAGTCTGGGGTTGCATGTGTTTCCTTGTGAAGGGGGCCTTGACTGGCAGTTCTTGATGGACTGTTCACATGAATTTCAGAGCCATTACTGATTTGTATAAGGTAGGTCTCTGTCCAGAGTAGCACACTGGGTGAAAGGAAGGGTTGGAATCCTACCCAATGCTATTCTAAGAGTTTTAGACTATTTGCAAGCATTCCTCTCATCACTTTTTGTGTGTTAGGTGAATTTCCTTCCCTTTCGGTGCAAGCCAACAGCTTTGTGTTAGAGTTTGTCATACGTATTTTCACAATTCATTGGAATGGGTTTGCTTTAAGCTTCAAATCAGTATGCATGGGCATGTATACAGTATTCTGTTGGGGCTGAAGTTTATGGGCTACTGAAACAGTGAACATAAAATCAAAGTAGTTGATAGGGCAGAACTAAGGGATTCCTGCTTTCGCTTATTCTTCAATCTATCCCATGCTGACTACCTTGGACTTTAGGGATGAGAGCCTGATATCCACACACGATGGGAGACAACAGGTCCTTGGTGTGAGCAACTTAGAAGACTCAAATTTGTCTGGTTTTTCCTTCCAGATTCATTACATTTTCACCCCCTCCCTCACCTTGTTGGCTCTTGTCCCCAAAGACAGACAGGGTGGCAGTTCTTTTGCGCTCCACTGCTGCAATACATTTCTACTGTTTTGGGGTCCTCAACCTATTTTCAGAAAGTTGACTTGGATGGCCAAGAGGTCACCTGTTTGGTGGCAGGTACTGGATTTTGGGTTTCTGCATGGATTACTGCACTCAGTACTGCCCACAGGATCCACAAATGATCGTCTTTATGAATGATCTGTGGGTACAATGTATACCAAAGCCATATGGTGGACCTCTAACTGTATAATAGGCATACACTGCAGCCATACCCTGTGACAACTACACCTAGGAAATGGCTTTTAGATAAGTTGCACAGGTGGAGAGGTGGGGTGCAACGGCCAGGGTAGCTGACTTCGGAGCACAGGGTTCACGGTTCGATCCCCGGCTCCAGCGGCAGCTCAGCTCAGCACCATGTGACTCTAGGCATTAGCTCACTTAATTTCCATGATGACCCCCCGCGCCTTGAGACCCGTAAGGGGGAGTAGTTCGCGCTTTACAGATACAGATTTACATTTACAAATACGGATTTATTCAAATGGCTGTTCTCACTACTCAAAAATGCATGGTCTACTGCCTTGTTCTATGGACACGGTACACCACCATGAGCTGTAGCCGTGCCTGTAATACCTGCACACATTGTCTGTAGTCATGGTCTATAGGATCCATGACAAGGCATAGTCTGTGGGTAGGCTCTTTGGCCAGGTCACCTGTCTATGGTACTTGCCATGACTTGGGGGAAGAGTTTACATGGCATGGGTAAGCAGCTGTGCCCAGCTTGCTGTACTTCCTACCACAATACCTGCATGACATTGCCTACAGCCAAGGCGTGTTGGTAGTAAACAGGCGTGGTTGTTTGACTATACATTGTATAATATGCCTGTCAGCAGAACCAGTAGGGCCTGAACTATACCCTCGGATTACTCTGCACCTTATATTGCATAAAAGCGTGATTTATGGCCATGTCTCTGAGGCGATGAAACTCGGCAAAGCCTATAGTTGTTGCCTTTCCTCAGTACCAAAGACAATTCATATTTTATTTTTTAATTTGTTTGTGTTCTACTGACTGAAACTATGATCCGTGAAAATCTTGGGGGGTGAAAACCAATTGTTACCACACATGCATTTTCCACACCTGTCTGTACAATGCATGCAATGCGTTGTATTACATAGTTGCACTTTACCATGCATTGTTCATTGTAATAACTGATATTTATAACTACATCTATTTATCTATATATTTAATGGCCCCCTCCACAAGCCTTGTTAGGTCTGGGAACCCAATTCCCCCGGAGCCACTACTAAAATTAAAAGGGACTTGGGCCCCACTCCCTGAGCCTTTACCGACCCCGGGGACCCCATCCCACAGGGCCTGCACTATTAAAGGTTGGTGCTCTAGGGCCTACTTAGGGAACCCACCATACACTTATTGGGCCCTCACCGCCCGCCGGCTCCACACATGCTGCAGGGAGATGCTACTAATGTTGCTCCCTCCGGGCGGGAGCAATATTTTGATCTGTTTTCCTGCCAGCATATTATAGGGCTGGTTATCAGCAGCCAATCTGGGGTGACTGGCTCAATGATTCTCTCAGGGAATGGATGCTGCTGTTCTTGTGCTGGCTCCTATTGAATAAATTACTATGGGTTCCGGAGTAGTATGCTACTCACCGAAAAAGCGCTTTGACGCCTCATCAGGGTTAGTAAGCGCTATATAAATGCAATTACAATACAATACAATATGTGTGAGGCTGCTCAGCCATGGGCTGCCCACATAGAACAGGTTGCATGAAGCCAGTGAGTGTGTCTCCTTAAGTATTGGAGTCCGAACGTGGTGTGTTTTG
Source organism: Lissotriton vulgaris (assembly GCF_964263255.1). Lineage (NCBI taxonomy): Eukaryota > Metazoa > Chordata > Amphibia > Caudata > Salamandridae > Lissotriton > Lissotriton vulgaris. The sequence continues at coordinate 298,166,566 of NC_141685.1, forward strand.
TGGTGTAGGCCTCTGTCTCACTTAACAGCCTGCCTCGTCGGGTAAGACTAATGACAGGAGTCATACTATGGCCCTTGTTACGATGTCGGGCGGACTTGCGTCCGACCACATCGCAAAATCTGGACCGACCGACCTCCGGTCCGCGGTCCCGACCGTCCTCCGGTCAGCGGTCCCGACCGCATTATTAAGATGCGACCGCACATGGTCGCACATTCTGTAAACCAGCCGTAGCACAAGCTCCCATAGAGAAATGGCTGTTTTTCTTAATCCTTGCACCGGCAGGTGTCTGCCACGCGGTGCAGAGATTAACAAGGGGGCACTTGAATACCTCAGGCCTCCAACCAGACGGTGCCTGCCATCCAGTGCAAGGATTAACAAGGGGACATGGTGCCCGTCCAGGCCTCCAACCAGACGGTGCCCACCAGAGGCCTCTGTGGCAAGGGGACCCTGCTAGGGTCCCCCAAAGTCGCTTTCTGACAGGCTTTTCATGTCGGAAAGCCCATCATAAGAAGCCTGTCGGAAACCAAAATCATAGTCCCCATGGTGTAAACGCCATACAAAGGGCATTATGAGTGGCCTCTGACTAGCTGATTGGCTCCTTCAGCCCGTCGGAAGCCAGTCGGTTTGACTGGCCAGTTTCGAATCCGATAGCCTTCATTATAATAGGGTTGTCGGATTTGAAACCAACGTTGTAAGTCAGAGGCTTTCCGACTAATATCGTAATTAGGCCATATGTGTTGGATAATAGCCAGCCAGGAGAAGGCCCCATCATGAGGTCAGTTAGCCCCCTTTTTTGCCCTGTTCACCTTTTTGCAGACACTACCCTTACTTTCTGGTGAGAATGGGGAATTATTGGTGGTCTTAACCCCACGCTATGTACCACTTAGTTAAGCATGGCTGTTCATATTAATACAGATGGAAGTTGTGGTGCCCTCATTGTACCTCTATGGCTTCCTTCTTGTTATGGGTATAACGATGCTACGTGCAAGTCAATGCTCTACTTGTAAAGGCTATTGGAGCCTTCTCTCCAGAAGGATGTAGCTGTAAGTGGATGGCACCAAGTGTCTTGTGGCTGGCATAGACAGCTACCTCAGTGTCCTTTGCCATGTTAAAGTATTTTAAGTCTATGGCTTCTGACAGGGGTTCCTTGGTGGCATGGAAGGCAAGTTGTTGCTCAGGCCAGCATTGCCATGGGACTGAAGTCTTGGTGAAATCTCTGAGAGGGCCAGTGATGGTTGTGAAGTTGTGAATGAAGCTGCTGCAGTAGTTTGCCATACCCAAGAAGCCCCTCACTTCAGTTACTGACTCTGGGGAGGGTGCAGCCTATATGTAGGCCGCATTGGCTGTGTTTGGCGGTACACCACTGCAGGAGAACCTGTAGCTGAAGAAACTGATTTCTTGTCTGAGGAATACATTGTTTCCTATTCAGGTTGATTCGGTGGATCCAGTGGAGGGGACCTCTCAGGCAACATGAGAGTTCTTCATACGAATAGGCATGAATTAAGATATCACGAGTGATGTTGATGATACCTTCCAGCCCAGTGAGGACCTCCCACATGGTATTCTGAAAAGCTTTGTGGTGCTGGATATGCCAAAATTAAGCCTCTCATAACGAAAGTAATCCATAGTGTGGGTGAGATGACGCTCCAGCCGAATGCCGGCTTTGGCAGTCACACATCAGCACTCATATGTGCATCACATTTGGCTGTTGTGGTTTCTGGTTGAGCACTATTGGTGAGACCCAGTGAGTTGGGCTTTCAGTTCTTTCTGCAATGTCTGCCTTCTCCAACTTTCTCAGTTCATTCTCGACTTTAGGTCTTACAAGGAAGGCTATCACTGTGCGGCAGGGCTACTGGCTGCATGGAGGTGTTCATTTTCACTGCTTTGTCCTTTTGGCACCCGATGAAACAGATTGGAATGTTCTTTGAGGATATTGTCGATGTCATGGGTGTGCACTCCACATTAGAAGTGTACTAGCTGCAATTTCTTGTGGTGTCACGGCGTAACACTGTGCTTTCCCTTTCTCAAACCTACCGACTTTACATGGGCCTGCAGCACGGATTGTGCCACCCACGTGAGTAGCCCGGAAAAGGTAACTCAGACCTGCCATGGCAGAGTCTGCGTGCAGTTTGTAACTGTCATGTCGACGGGGCCTTTGCACACACTGGCCAGTCCCTAACCTTCCCTTTTCTTACATGTCAGGCACTCCAAAGGTAGGCCCAAAGTACCCCTGTGGGCAGGGTGCAGTATATGTGAAAGGTAGGACATGCCCTGGTGTGTGCGGCATGTCCTGATATTGAATTACAGCCCATGCGTGTTTCACTATTGCAAGGCTACCTGTTCCCCATAGGACAGAATGGGAAGTTTGTTTATAACATCTTATAAATATAACTGGCCCTGGGAACTAGGTGGGAAAATAAAATTTAGTATGCCTGAACTCAGAATCTAATGATACATCTTTTAGTAAAAGTGATTTTTACATTCTGTGTTTGAAAATACCACTTTTAGGAAATAGGTATTTTCAGTGTGCCTCTTCTGGAACGTGGATTGCCTGTCTGGGTTTTGGAAGACAGATGGCCAGGAAGCAAGGGTGGCTCTCGATAGTCTAGGTAGGTAACGAAAGGGCTGAATAGACCTGGGCTGCGATGGGGGAAGAGGGAGGAGATTTCCTTGAACCTCAAAGGGCCTGGTCTGGCTCTGACAATGCCGTCTACACCCCCTGCCGGGAAATCACATCAGAGAAGGCAGAACTGGTTCTGGCTGGGCACAGACACCCTCTGCCTACAGGATCAAAGGATTTTTGGATTCAAATACTGGGGCCCAGACCCCTGAACTTTAAAACTCTTTTGGATCAAGAAGACTGCCAAGAAGAAGAGCTGGAGAAGCTGTGAGGAGGAACTACCACTTTGCTGTGTGCTTTTCTGTGTTGGCCTGCAGTTGCTGCTTCTGTCTTGGGCAGTGAAAGGACTGGACTGAACTTGCTGTAATCTACTTTTGTGAGTTTCTCCAAAGGCTTGAGGTAGAGCGTGCTCCCTGTTCAGAAGACTTCAAACTCTTCTACCCTCAACACTGGGGACTGTGTGTTTTGTGCTGCAACAGAAGAAAAGCAACCCTACTCCGTGTCCTGAAGGCACCACAGAGGGCACCGCTGCAAAGCTGCACTGTGACCCTGGTCTCACCGATGACACCTGCTGACGTCTCCACCAAGCCGCTGCTCACAACGTGACCTGTGGGCACTGCACTCTGCACCGCCTCGATTCACGACAATGCCCCTATTCACAATAACGCCTTGGCCTCCATGATGCTCCATGCCAAAATCGCTGCCGCTGCCTGCACCGTGGTTCGAGGGCACCGCTCATAAAGTTACATAACACACCGCTCTCATCCCGCACCGCAGCCTTTGCCTACCAATGCCGGCACCATTGACTCCTGTTCGCAAGCCGACGAAAGCGCTTTGCACCGTGACCTGCCAGCACTGTGAGGAGCACGTCTTCACCCCACGACCCTGGTCTCACCAACGACGCCATCTGATGCTGCCACCAAGTCGCTGCTCGCATTGCGACCTGAGGGCACCGCACGCCGCACCGCTGCACTTCGCACCACAGCACCCAACACCTGCGCTCCTGATCCCAAAAGAAAGGAGCTCGACCTGCAACACTAGTGACTTCAAGGGCCTCAGCGCCCTGCATCTCTAACAGGTACTGTTTGTGGGTCTTCCCGACACTGTAGCTGGTCCACGACGCCGCGACCAGCCTGAACTGTTTGGATTTGTTTGCTCACGACGTCGTGATAGCCCCGGACGGAGCTATCGACATCAAGGAACTGTTTTTAAAGCGTATTTTGATAACTGTAGATTTTTAAGTACTGTATTGTGGATTCTTAATGTTTTTGGTCTTTTATATAAAAATATTGGCTATTTTTCTAAACTGGTGTGGTGTCCTTTTGTAGTGCTTACACTGTATTACTATCGGTTATGTGCAAATGCTTTCCACACTGCCTCTAAGATAAGCCTGACTGCTCGTACCAAGCTACCAAGGGGGTGAGCAGGGGTTATTTTAGGAGTGTAACTCCCTTATCCTGACTAGGAAGAAGGGTCCCTACTTGGACAACGTTGCAAGCCCTTACCAACTAGAGACCCCCATTTCTAACACTCACAGTAACACACTCAGGGCCGTATGTATCATCAAACTATTTTGCATTTCCTAAATAGCGAATTTTAAGGAATCGCTATTTAGGAAATGCAAAATGGTATGTATGTACAAAATCGCATTTTATTTGCGATTTCTTAAGCTTCCTTATTTGCGAATTCGCATTTTGCGAATTCGCAATTAAGGAATAATTTCCAATGCATTCCTATGGGCCAGGAGGCCCATAGGAATGAATGCAAAATAATTCTCAACTTGCGAATTCGCAATTTGCTAATCGCAATTTGAGAATTATTGCAAGGGTGCAGGGGTGTCTCAAAGACACCCTGCTGCACCCCTGAAAAGAACATGTGTGTGCATATGGTGCACATACATGCCCTATGGGCATGTGTGTGCATCATATGCCACCTTTAAAAATGCCAATTTGTGCATTTCTGGAAGAATTCGCAAGTTACCATCAACTGAAAGTTGGTGGTAATTTGCGAATTCCTAAACAAAATTCGCAAGCTAAAATTGCTACATACATAGCATTTAAGGAATCGCAAATTTGCGATTCCCTAAATGCTATGGAAAAATAAGGAATCGCACAAGTTTGCAATTCCTTATTTGGGAATGTTTCATACATTCCAAAACGTGCAAAACGGCCGTTTGCGAGTCGCAAAGGCCGAAATTCTGCGAATTTCGGCCTTTGCGATTCAAAAACGGCTTGATACATATGGCCCTATGTGCACTCTAATGTCACACATAAGCAAACTGAAATTAGCTATGTAAAACTTTCAGTGCAAAGAGCAATTGCTCACCATGTGAAGTCACAAGAATGATGGGTGGTTTAATAAATGTGTCTCACTAGTCTAGGCGAAATAGAGTTTAGTTTTACCTATGCATACGCAGCCGTCCTCAACATATTCCACAAGGGTGGTAGGGCGCACCTGTTCGTTGAAGTCCAGCAGTCAGACCTTGATAAGTTCTGACCTCTTTGTACAACAGCAGTCCTATTATGCAGTGGACCGGTCTCTGAGCATGCTACTGTAGGACTTGAAATGACTTCTTTTTTTGTGGACAGTTTGGGTTGGGTTTCTCAATGTGACACAAGGCCTTCATTGCAAAATCGTGTTCCTTCTATTCAAGATACAGAGAAGACTATCTACCGTTTTGGCAATAAAATAGTTATGGCCATATTTAGGTTTGGATAAAGGACTGATGCAACTGGTTGGCCCCCTTTAGGTATTGCTTGTTGGAGTTGTCATTCATATTTTGGATCAACACATAGTGTGTTTGGAGTGTCAGTCATCATGATTGTTGGAGATTCGCCCCTTATCTCGACCTGCAAACAAAAGGGGCAAGCATCCAGAGCCAAAAACAGCACAGACCAATTGGCTTTAAAAATGTTTGTTACCAGTGCCTGTTTGTGCTGAAGTCTATGTAACCCACGCCTCTGTGTTTGTCCTCACCTCCATCACGTCACTATGATTGTGTCCTTCCTTTTCTTCACTGCCCATCACCCTACGGCCTCATGCCTCCTTATGACTGAAGACCTTGATTTACTAGTGCTTTGCCCTGGTTATATGTCACTTTCATTACGCAAATCAGGTGAAGAGTGCTAGGGTGAGATTTACCACCCAACGCTTTCTAGGGATTTGCAATGGAAAAGTATCCCAAAGTAAGGCAAAGCTGTGCTGTGAGCTTCTTTGCATCAAAGGAGTGTTACATGGGTGGTCCATGTGCATTCACAGGCATCCGCCCATGGGTTGTGATGCAAATACATTTCTACTAAAATTTGTAGACAGAGATTTGCATCAAGACATTACACCTCCTAAAGGCAGGAGTAATGAGGAGAATTCTTTTTAATTATGTTTCCTTATTTTTCCAAATTTGCATGCGTGCTGCATTGTACAGTACATAACCAGAAAAAGTATTAGAGGGTTGTTTTTGTGCTGTAAGGCTTTCTTTTCAGTAAAAAATGTATGCACTAGGGAATGCTCACAGCCTTGCACTATGACGCAAGGGTGTGCATGTTGATGCGTGGCCTCCAACAGTGTGCCAGCACTGGGTGAAAGAAACAGTGCACCATGTCTTAGTAGATATGGCATATATTTTCTCCCTCCCTTTGATGCAGGGCAGCAAAGCAACTTTGGTTGAACCTCTATGTAAGAAATTGTGTTTTTGATGGAGGGGGGTGAAAACCCTTCTCAAGCAACAACCACAATGCTTGTCAGGGTGAACTATTAAAGTCACTAAATTATCTTGTGCTTAACCCTTTGGTAGCTGGTCACAAAAGCAGTCAGGCATAACTTAGAGGCAATGCATAAAGTATTTATGCAGCACACAAACAGTCATAAAGTGAAAACACAACACAAGACAATTCCCACACCAGTTTAGAAATATACAGTAATATGTAATAAATAAAATGAGACCAAAACAACAAAAATCCAATAAGTAGATTTTAAGATATCCAGTTTTAAAGGTTTAAGTAAAAATAGCGCCAAGAAACATAAAATGCTAACCATGAGTATCTGGTTGTGCTAGACTGGGCCAAAGTCACACGTCAGACCCAACCGTGATGGAGTATGGGCCAGATACATGGATCACGTTAGTACTGTTGAAAAAGTTACCTTTTCAAAATCCAGCGCACAGAATTCAAAACTTCAGGATTTCACAGGAGGCGCTCAAGTGATGACAGCCAAGGGTCCAGGACTTGTTCAGCCACCTCTTGGGGCTCACAAAGTCACCTCAGCAGAGGCCCACAGGGCCCAAGCAGTTCCAGACAGATCCACTTGCAGGTCCAGCCAACTCACCCTTGGAATCATTCTAGTAGTCCTGGGTTCCAGCAGATGGCACTCTCTTCTTCAAGCAGCAAAGCAGGCATCAAGCAGCAGGGCAGTCCTCTGAAGAACAGGTCAGGTCTCTCAAGCAGCAGGACAGTCCTCTGGACTGCGGAAAAAAGGTGGCCTCAAGCAGAAGGGCAGTACCCTGAGAAACAAGGCAGGCCTCAAGCAACAAGGCAGTCCTCTGGAGTACAAGGCAATTCTTCTGTAGACTTCCACGGGTCCAGGGGTCAGAGGGTCCCATTTTTATACCTGGTGACAGCTTTGAAGTGGATGAAACTGCTGGAGTTTTCCTCCAACAGATGGTTCTGGAATTTCCTTCCTTCTGCCCAGGCTCCAAGGGGTCTGTGGTGACAAAAGGTTAATGTGAAGTTCTTTGGGAGTGTGCTGAGGCAGCTTCTTTGAAATGTAAGTGAGGCAGGGAACAACTCCTCGCCTTCCATCTTGGCAGGGTTGCCCTGTCTGGGAGGAATACACAAAGGACAACTGCCCCACCAATCACAGTCATGTGACTCAGGACACGCGCTGCAAGCACCAAATGGTTAGGACAAGAAAATGCCAACTTTCTAAAAGTGGCGGGCCCGATTCACAGAACTAATTTAAGACAAAATCCTAAACTTACTACCATTTTGGTATTCAAAGAAGGCACTTACTCATTTTGGTATTCACAGAAGGCACTTGCTCATTTCGGTATTCACAGAAGTTAGGAGTCCTAACTTTAGGACTCCTAAACGCCTTCTGTGAATACAGAAAATCTCAAAATTAGGATTTTCTTCAATTTAGTAGTAGTAAAGTTAGGGCTCCTTACTTTAGGACTCCTAAATGCCTTCTGTGAATACCGAAAGTCTTAAAATTAGGATTTTTCTCAACTTTACTACTACTAAACAGAGAAAAATCCTAATTTTAAGACTTTAGGTATTCACAGAAGGCGTTTAGAAGTCCTAAAGCAGGAGTCCTAACTTTACTACTACTAAATTGAGAAGAATACTAGTTTTAAGACTTTCAGTATTCACAGAAGGCATTTAGGAGTCCTAAAGTTAGGAGTCCTAACTTTACTACTACTAAACTGAGAAAAATCCTAATTTTAAGACTTTCGGTATTCACAGAAGGCATTTAGGAGTCCTAAAGTTAGGAATCCTAACTTCTGTGAATACCGAAATGAGTAAGTGTCTTCTGTGAATACCAAAATGAGTAAGTGTCTTCTGTGAATACGAATATGGTAGTAAGTTTAGGATTTTGTCTTAAGTTAGTTCTGTGAATCGGGCCAGGCATTTTCAGAATTGTGACACAATCTGACTTTAACATTAAAGAGGATTTAAAATTACAATTCTTTGGAGACCAAACATGATATGTCTACCTGTTCCCAAACAAATTTTATCACTTATTAAATGTAGTAAAGCAACCCCATCTTCTCCTATGGGAGAGGAAGGTATCACAGTAGCAAAAAACACATGTAGCAGTTTTTCACTACGAGGACAAGTAAAACTTAAAAGTTTATGTTAAACTTTTTAATAAAATGTTTTGGGTCTAACTTACGGTTGACGTTTATATATTTAAAAGGGAGGTTTAAGCCTGGCATAATGGTTATTTTAACAAGAACACAAAATGATTCCGCTGCACTCCTGGGTTAATCAAATTTCTTAAGTGGGGTTTTGCAAAGAAAGTGAAGTCTTTTATTTATTTATTTATAAAATTTCTAAAGCGCACAAATACCTTCCGGTGTCTCGGCGCTAGAGTTCACAGATTGCAGAGGATTTCCATTGATAACTTACTGATTGAAAAGCCAGGTCTTGAGATGTTTTCGGAATGTTAATAATGAAGGGCTAAGTTTGATGTAGGAAGGGAGCTGATTCCATTGTTTTGAGGCAGCCACCACAAAACGTTTGTCTCCCCATGTTGCCTTTTTTGTGCGTGGAATTTGGAGCTGTTGGGCTGAAGATGAACGTAATGTTCGACTAGGCTTGTACACATTAATTGCTTTTTTGAGGAATTCTGGTCCATTATTGTTCAGAGCCTTGTAAATAATACACATGGCCTTAAACTTTGTCCGGCTTCTAATTGGTAACCAATGAAGCTCGCGAATGATGGGGGAGATGGATGAGTGTTTAGGTGTGCCAGTCAGAATCCTTGCTGCAGCATTTTGAACAAGCTGTAATTTGTTCAAGACTTGCTCTTGTGCGTTAAGCAATAGGCCATTGCAGTAGTCCACCTTAGATAATACTAGGGTGGACATTAGGGTCTTGCCTGCATTTGGGGGAAGAAATGGAAGCAATTTCTTTACCATTCTAAGGGTAAAGAAGGAGGATGAGACCACTGCGTTGGCATGGCTGATAAAGGCTAGCTTGTTGTCGAAGAGCACGCCCAAATTTCTTACTTTGGATACTGGTGGTGGGGGAGTTCCCAGCTCCGAAGGCCACCAGACTGGAGACCAAGGCGGGGTCAGTTCACCAAATAACATCACCTCCATCTTGTCAGAATTTAGTTTTAAACAATTCTGATTCATCCAGATACTGATGGCTTTCATGCCCTCCTGAAAGTTCGCTGCCACTGCTTCTCCATTTTTGTGGATCGCCAGGACCAGTTGAGTGTCATCGGCATATGATGTTTAACCTATACCAAATGACTTAATCACCCTCGCCAAGTCCGACACGTAGATGTTAAAAAGTGTCGCACTTAGCGATGAGCCCTGAGGAACTCCACAAGGGAAGGTAAAGTCAGGAGAGCAGTAGCACCCCATCTTCACGGACTGCACTCTATCGGCCAGGAAAGATGCTAGAGTTGCTCTGGCCCTACCCTGAATGCCAATGGCAGCGACACGGTCGATCAAGATGGTGTGATCGACCGTGTCGAAGGCTGCAGATAGATCCAAAAGGATTAGGATCGCTGCACCACCCTGGTCCATGATTATCCTGACCTCCTCTGCTGCCTTTATCAACGCAGTCTCGGTCCCATGGCCCTTCCTGAACCCAAACTGGGTGTCGTCAAGTAGATTGTTCTGGTCAATGTAATTCGACAGCTGTTGGTTCATTGCCTTTTCAAATATTTTTGAAGGGTAAGGGAGTGAGGCAATAGGGCGATAACTTTTGGGCTCTAGAGGATTTAAGGTAGGTTTTTTTAAAAGAGGCTTTACAATTGCCTTTTTCCAGATAGGGGGTAGTCGCCTGTCTGAAACATGGTGTTACAGATGTTGGTAAGCACTGGGGCTATTAAGTTGGATACTGGTTTAAGGATAAGTGGAGGACATGGGTCCAGTGGTGATCCTGATTTAACAGTGTTCATAAGCTCTACCATGGACGATTGGGATAGTGGAGAGAAAACCTCAAAGATTGGTTTTAGGGTGCTCAGGGTGATGCTCTTGCTGTCCGGGAAGAGCAGAACGTGATAAGTACTTATGGAAACCTTGTAGGCACAAGGTGGTTGACCTGAGCACTCCTATGTGCTTGAATGAGCAACAGGTTAATCCAAAGGTAATGTTCAAAAAAGTTTTATTCACTTTTTCACATTAAATTAGTGTTTTCACCATAATATCCAAGGTACTCCTCATATAATGGAAACTGTAGCAAATCTTTCATTGTATAAACTATTCCAAGAATTCAAATTCAAGTAACATCAAATGCATGTATCTTCACCCCGATGCATTTCGAGCCAGGAGGCTCTTCGTCAGGGGGTATGTAGCGAGTGTTACATGCAGAAACGGCTGTTCTGAAAGAAAACGTCTGACAGACGCCATCCAGTGAACGTGTGGAGATGATTCGTAAAACCGCGGTTCTCCACGTGTTCACTGGATGGCGTCTGTCAGCCGTTTTCTTTCAGAACAGCCGTTTCTGCATGTAACACTCGCTACACACCCCCTGACGAAGAGCCTCCCGGTTCGAAATGCATCGGGGTGAAGATACATGCATTTGATGTTACTTGAATTTGAATTCTTGGAATAGTTTATACAATGAAAATTTGCTACAGTTTCCATTATATGAGGAGTACCTTGGATATTATGGTGAAAACACTAATTTAATGTGAAAAAGTGAATAAAACTTTTTTGAACATTACCTTTGGATTACCCTGTTGCTCATTCAAGCACATAGGAGTGCTCAGGTCAACCATAATGGTTATTTTGCCAGGCCCAGTTGGCAGTTTAAGCTGCACACAGGCTGCAGTGACAGGCTAGAGACATATTCTAAAGGGTTACTTAAGTGCTTGCTTAATAAGTGATGCTGGCTCACTGGTCTTCTTTAATTTACAGGCCCTAGGTACATGCTGTAACACGCTACTAGGGACTTGTAAGTAAATGAAATGTGCCAATTGGATGTAAGCCAATTTTACCACGTTCAAAGAGAGAGCACAAGCATTTTAGCGATGGTTATTAGTGGCAACGTGCACAGAGTCCTAATGCCAACAAAAAATGAATGTCAGAAAATGGATGGGTGGAGGCAAAATAGTTTGGGGGTGACCCTGCAAAGAGAGCCAAGTCCAACGCTTTGCCTTGCGTCAGATATTAGTAAATATGGCCCTGTGTCCATTGCTGCTTTTCGCTTTCCATGCCTGATGCACTTCCCTCAGCTCCTGTGGCCTTATTGCCAGGCCCCTGTACTGCCCATTCACCCACCATGCCAACCTTGTCCACCCCAGTGCTATTGCTGTCTTCTACACCTCCCTGCCGCTCTTGAATCCCTCTCTATGCCTGCCCCTTCGTTCCTGTGCCTCCATGTAATCCTCACCACGAAACCTCCATCGGTCTTGCCAACTTTGCCCCCTTTTCACCTCGGCGACTCCATAACACCAACACTATCCTGCCCTTCCATGCTCCAAGAGCACTTTAGAAATGCTATTCTGTATTCTAAGAAAGCTGGCACCACTTCAACCAAATGTGGTACCCCTCTGTGTTTCTCACTGAAGGCTAAGAAAGCCTTTTCATTTTACAAAAGACTTGCTCTGTCAATGGCTGTTTAATATGAAATTCTCATTGATATGTATGTATTCTTTCCTCCAACCCTCTTTGGATCAAACTCAAATTTGAGCCTGTTTCGAAGTCCATAATGTGGCACCTTAATGGCCGAATTCTTATTATTCAACAGGATTAAAAAAGACTGGAGGATTTACTGCTCCTTCAAATGAACAAAGGGCTTTCTTGAAGAGCCTGAAGTTTCTGCTGCCCTTTCTTATCCACTTGGCAAGATAAGGCGCAGAGAGGAGGAGATGGCGAAGGCTGCCAGGTTGTGTTCTCTGTGAACTGCCAAGGGCAGCATGATCTCACCAGCTCGGTTCCAGAAATAGAAGGGAGCTGAGCCAGGACAGAGTCAGATGATGGGCCGGGGAGATGTTAAGCCTTTCTTGTAAAACGACGAACCATGGCTGCTCTTTCGTTCCTAGTGAAAGAGGGAGTGCAATGCACAGAAGGCTGAGAGACGCGGTGTTGAGTAATGCTTCACTGGAAAGCTATCCTTGTTCTGTCGGTCTATGCTCCTTCTTTTAAAGTTCGAGCCCTGAACTAGCGGTACCCATACTATCACACTGAAAGCACTGTTCCTCTATCAAGAAGGGCTGGTACTCAGGGAGCAGAACCCTTGTAAGTAAGTGATGTAAAGAGAACATGTAGGGCAGCGACTCCAGCCCAGGGAAACAACTTATCACTGGAAGATTTCCATCCTGGGTAGTCAACGAGGTTGGACGCGATCATTAACTCAGAAGTGCTAGAATCTCTTCCAATGCTTCTGACAAGACTGTTAACCAATTTTTTGGTTTGAATTTTTGTGTTATGTTATGTTGTGTGCTAGTTCTAGAGTGCAACATTCATCCAAAGGTATGCCTGGTGCTGACAGATTGAGAAGTAGCAAACAAGAAGGACACCTGTAGCTGTTTAACAGAAGCCTTTCTAAAAGCCAAGTCTTTAGTGCTTGTGTAAAAGGGACCAAATCAGTAATCAAGCAAATTATTGTAAGGGCATTCCACTCCTTACGTGCCAGCACAGATAAGCTGTTGTATGTTGTTTTAGATTCTGATTGAATTTCCCGATTCATGCCCTTATATAGGTACAATTCGCGTTGCCCTTATATAGGCATAGAAATCTAGTCCTTATTTAGGCATAGCCCATGCTGCCCAAAAACAGGCATGGCTACTTCCATCCGTTCATCTACGTCACAACAATTTCTTGGAAAACCAGACTCTTAAGCCGTTAGGGACTTCCCCTTGCTTGAATATTGATTTCTTCAAGAACAGGTATAATGCTTGAACAACGATTCCTTAGGGTTTAATTCATGACGTTCATATGCCCGACATTATGTCAAAGCAGCATTCCTAAACACCTTCAAGGTATAAATATACCTTCACTTGCTATAGCAAAGCACGGTATGGTTCGGTGAAGTTCGACTACCTACTTGCACGAGGCAGCTCGCTACAGGCAGTGCCGAAGGAAGCCAACTCTCCAGCTGACGCACTGATCAGAAGCTGTCATCCTCTGCCGAGAAATCCAGCTCCAGTGTTTTTGACTCCCCTTGTGGGGTGTTGGGAAATTGAGTCCGTGAAAGAGATACCAACCACTCTCATTCTAAGGTATGGAGCTGATTAGAACCTAGAGAACCTTTGGCAAGTCTTGTCAAAACTAAACCTATGCTAAAACAATACTTACTTCTTCCCTCGTACTAGACCTAGGTTAGGTACATTGAGGTAGGCGTATTTTAGAAGCACCAGTAGAGTATTTTAGCCTGTGGTATTTATTTATGTATTTTTATATGTCATAGCACCAGACAATGAAATGAAATGAAATGAATGAGACTTACATAGCGCACGACTTACCCTGGGGCATCTCAGCGCTTGCTTAGGGAACCCGTCCTGGTATTCCCCTGTGAGATAACCCTGGCAGGGTATCCACAAGGTGAAAGTCAGGCATCCCACCGCGAGGGGCCGTTGTGGAGATTAAGCAAGCTATTGCCCAGAGTCGCAGAGTGTGAACCCGTGAGTTGAGAAGGCACCAGAGTGAGAATTAACGAGTCCGTGGAATTTTTGAGCCCAAGACCCGCCGAGGTGGGGAATTGAACCCTGGTCCCGGGCCGAACTCAAGCTCCAGGTCTGCCGCCTCTAACCCCTGAGCCACACTTCTCCAATGCTATTACAGTATTATTTAATATTACTGTTTACGCTGTATGCATTATACTTTGCATTCTGTCTAACGATTGTAACAGTCCACCTCTCTTGCATGAGAAAGAAGACTGTTCAATAAACCCCTTTTATTGAAACACCCTTCTCTCTATTTTCTCTGCAAAATCTGTAGAAACGAGGCATTCACGATTGACTGAGTAAAATATCTATTGTTTCCGCGACTCTGAAGATACGTTTTATTCTTGGGGAAACAAAGTTGTCATGTTTATGCGGTTGTCAGAAACTAATCCCTTCTTGTGTATTCGAGAAAGTTTCTAGTGACCTCTGAGCTAGCTGGCACACACAATTAAGTTTAGTATACTCGATAGAGACATACTGACCTCAGTCCTATGTCAAATCTATAGTGTATATTAGTCCAATGCGCAGAGCCTATTGGGAATATAGGAAGTACACTACATGGCATCCAACAGTTTGGTAAGGCACTAATTTAATGCTAGATACTGGAGTAACTCAGTCGTGCTTTTCTCAGAGACCCCTTTTTCCGTAATACTCCAATAGACGTCTGGAGTGGGAAAAAGGATAATATCCGCCAAAGCTGAGTAGGACGAAAATCCTTTGTATTAGCTTTGCTCAACGTTGAAGGATACAGTGTTCCAAAATAGTGTGCACCTCATCTTTGTTTCCTTGAAACTTGCTCTGCAAATTTTCAGTCAACAAAATGCTGGATAGCAAGGGTAATACCAAAACCGGTGGAGCTGCAGGCGACCAAGGCGCAGCAGCTTTTAACTATTCAGGTTTCCAGGAAAGCGACTAGGATGCTATATACATCTAAATTTGAGGAAAGCCATCACTATAAAACTTAGAAAACATGGCCTATCAGCAAGAGGTATATATTCCTTTCACGGATATTGAAATCGCACTCACTTACTAGGAGCATGAGCTCTGATTTAAAGGCTCCATAAAACATTTAAATCACATTACCAGGCTGGGACCAGGCACACCATGGTCGGCTCTAGCCAGCTACATACCTGACCCTGACATTGAAGCAATGTTGAATGAACAATTACTTAGAAAAATACAGAACTTAATAGAATTATACAGTTAAAGGTCTTTACTAAAAACGCTCCTACTCCTTCTAAAAAGAAGTGGGAAAATAGCATACAAACTTCAAAAGAGAAGCATTCTCATTCCAGAGGTAGGTCTCCTCAAAAGGAGCTCTCTGAAAGGAGGTATAACCTCAGGAACAGGGATAATTTGAGAAAACCTGATAGATATCAAGACACTGATATACTTTCCTCTCATACCTTTCAGACTTCGTCACAGAAATCCGAAAGAAGAGGACGGTCAGAAAACAAAGAAGAACGTGTGAAGTCCAAAGACGATCAACACGTTCAGAAAAACAAGAAACCTCATTTCACCAAAAAGAAGGTAGCATGTCTAAATGTCAGACATGGCGAGGATCTTGAGTACACAACTCAAGAACGGAGAATGGGCTCAGACAATGTTGGACAGCACAGCAGAGATCACAATAGTTTGCCAGAACCTGAAGGATCTTCTGGAGACAGTGGACTTGAATGAATTCATCCAAGTTGAAACTGCAGATACCAGGGTTAGTTCTCCACATAAGTTATATGAAGTAACACTCCGGATGGAGGGAGACATACCAAGAAAAGTGAGAGCACTCTTTTGGGAGTGACTTCTAAGGGTTATGACATTCTTCTAGCTGAACACGACTGGCCACCAGAATTTGTCAGGGAGTGTCCACATAGCGAGGACATCATTATGCCAGCCTTCTCTAATCATATTCCAATTCACTTAAAATATACTTATGCCAGGAAATGGGCAGTCTCCCAAGCTCCTGCATTATATAAAAATCATGTAGGATGGGATGATGATTCCCCTCATCATAAAATCCAGTTAGAAAATCAACCAACTGCACAAAGGCAGTATCCAGTTAAGTAAGAAGCTAAAAAACAGGTCAGGGGGATCTTAGATCAACTTGAATACCAGGGGATGATTGAAACATGCACCTCGTCTATGAACAATCCTTTGTTGCCCGTCTCCAAACCAGACAATACATATTGTCTAGTTTTGGATTACAGACATTTAAACTCTTGTTGCAAAACATTTGCTGTGCAAAATGCACACAGTATGGCATTAATGAATACCATAGTGCATAAAAAATATGAAACCACATTAGATATTTCAAATGGGTTCTTCTGTAAAAACATTGCACCCGAAAGTAGGTATTTGACCGCTTTCTCAATTATGGGGGCACAGCATCACTTCTGTCGTCTCCCTCAGGGAATCAAGAATATTCCTGTGTTATTCTCAGCGAGGGTAACAGAGTTACTACAAATTTATGATGACGAGGCGTTGTCATATGTCGATGACATCTATCTGACAGATGATGACTTGGACAGGCACTTGAACAGGGTGAACACCATTATATTGGTCTTTGCCTCTGAAGGGTACAAATTCAATTTTAAGAAATCAAGAATTGCCCACCTCAACGTTCTCTTCCTAGGATATAAATTATCATGTGAAGGCAAAAGCCTGGCAGCCAAATTTTTAGAAAAGTGTGCGCTGCTCCAACCTCCAAAAACGCAGAAAAACGTAGTTGATTCTAGGTTTCCTGGATTTCAGAAGAACATACGTTCTAAATTACGCAGAAAGGGTTAAACCTCTCTACGAATTAATCAAACCTGATGTTAAAACAGTTAATTGTACACAAAAACACAGAGAAATTTTGCGTTCTTTGCAAACAAACATGTTAGCAACTAAACACGCGTAAACATGCGCAACTTAGTGATCCGAATCATTCCAGGACAATGCGGATTCACGTACTTAACTTTTAACGAAGATGAAAAAGTACCAATAGCATACAAATCACACTTGCCAGCCTTCTCTAATCATAAGGTGCTGAGCATTGAAAAACTGGAAAGGTGAAAGCTGAAATGAAATTCACATCTACAGAAAAAATTCTGACAGCTGTTCAAACTGCTGTAGCAAAAGAGAGAGCCCTCGCACAGGGTAAGCGCATAATCGTTGTTACACCTGTACCTGCCTTAGAGGCAGTGACAAAAGCGAGCATTCCTAATGCTAAAGCTTTACATCTGAGATAGATACAATGGGTTAATTCTCTTGCTGCGACAGACGTTGAATACATTTTTGACCCATACGTGAAAACACAAGCATTTCTACAATACGAACAAGAATGTCCTCTGCCTACTGAAATTCTGCCTCTAGAACAGTATGAATGTATCATCTATACTGACGGATCAGCTCAACCCGCTACAGAGGTAAACTAGCCTATAGTGCGGCGTGCGCGATCGTTAAAGGTCGTTGGCGCAATGGCAAATTCCTACCAATGGTCACTAAAACGCAATCTCTAGGAGATTGTACAGCTCAGCGAGCTGAACTACAAGCATTAAGATGGCACTTGTGAATATTGACCGCAAATTCTCCACACTCATAGTGTGCAATTCGTATTATTGTGTACAATCTTACAATAAATACTTGCAAAACTGGCTTCAAAATGGTTTCAAAGATGCAAAAGGAGGCACAATCAAGCATAAAATGCTTTGGGAACAAGTAGTTCAGTTACGACAAGGACTACAAAACACTCATGTGATACATATGCTGAGTCATCAACCATTGGCTGATGAAGCTGCGAAGGCAGCTGTGCAAACGGCTTCCGTAGCTGCAATCACTCGTTCAAAAAAAAAATAGATGGCAAAATAATGCAAGCTGTCTTTGATTCTAGCAAAGACAGTAGTAAATCATTACCTAAAGGGTTTCCGCGCATATACTCGTACATAACTGATGCGAATAATGTTCTGTTTACTCGAATACCTGGAGTGGGGGATAGAGTGCTTCCAAACATGGAACACGGATAAGGACTAATCCTAGCAGCACATGAAGGGCTAGCCTCTGTACATGCAGGTGTTTCTGCCACAGCGTCATTATTAAAACAGAGATACTGGTGGCCACGCATGAGGAAACAAACCAGGAACTATGTTTTGGAATGTGAAATATGCCAAAAGATGAAAGTCTTTCCTGTGAGACGCCCCTGGTAATTGCAGATAAACCATTAGCTTGCGTTTACCTGGACCACTGCGGTCCCTTACAGAGGGATGGTAACTAAAAATATATCATGGTCGCAGTGGATTTGTGTTCAAGGTTCATTTGGATGTGGCCTCGGCTGACGCTCAAACTGTTATAAAAGATTTGCGAGTCTTTATCGGCACATACGTAGTCGGCACGCTACATTCTGACCAGGGTCCTGCGTTTAGCTCTCGAGCTTACATGGAGGCCATGGCCAATTTGGGCGTTGCATTGCGGTATTCTAGTCCATTCCATCCTGAGGGAAATTCGGGTGTGGAGAGAAAAAAACGGGACATAAAGCAATCTATAACAGCGAGGTTATTAGGTTCGGGTGACCGGTGGGTCAGACATGTAATAGGTGTCCAACGTAGTCTTAACAACTTGCCAAGAAGTTCTCTAGGGGGTATCACTCCATATGAAGTCCATTTTGGAACTAGAATGCTGGTTCTGGACCTTGATTGTCAGACATCAGTGGTGGACCAAAATGATTTTGATATCAAAGATCGTTTGGCTGTTTTACAGGACTTAAAAGAAATAAGAACGAAACAAAGTAACGTGTTCCTGAAACCCACCACCACTGAGGAAAAACCGACCATCCCAGCAAGGCCTGTCTGGATCTCAAAGCTTTGTGATCTAGTTAGAGAAAGATCACGGGCAAGAAGGAATTTGGGTCTTCTTACAGACAACCAGTACCTATCCTAGCAATCCACGGATCAAGAACAATATTACTGCCGCCCCTTGCTGGTAGAAAGGAGAACAGGTTTGTGTCGATCGACCTGGTCAAACCACATCATGTGGCCGATAATAAGCAGTAGGCAAAGTGGACTCCGCCAATGTAGCAGACGCCCAGCTCTAGCTACGATCCTAGAGGTTCAAACGGAGAGACTCATCACCTTTGAAAAATATACAGTGCGAAATGAAGGACTAAGCAACAAGGCTATGGAACTTGTACCTCTTGAAACCCAAATAACAGTTCTTCAAGAAACGCCTATCTACAATGAAGTAGCATCTGACTACACAAATGTGATCCCGTGGTTCCAGTGATTTCAACGAATCCTGATGCAATCCCAACAATTGACAGAACTGCCTCTAGCTATTTCATTAACTTTGATACATTTTCCGAGGATCCCAGCGAGCCTGAAACGACGCCAGTAAAAAGAACTTTGAAAGAACAAGCAACAGACCTTTTTCATCACCTGAAAAAAACTTATCTGGTTTCACCATGGATTGAGTTTTGGATTGTGTTGGGTGCATTTTTTCTTCTACTTTGGTTGACTCTGGTAATAACTTTCAGAATGCTGATAAATGAAAGATATGTCAAAATAGACAAAGCAAGTAAGAACATCAGCTTACTACTAAAGCCACACAAATCATCCCATTGTGATCAAAGAGACTTGTCATCAGTGAATATCACAGCCGTTCCTATACCTGCAGGTATAGCCTGGGACAAACGGATTATGACATTTTTGGCCCGCCGGAGCTGTTGAAAATTCCACATTTATTCAAGATTTCATTAAGTGACTTTGTTTCATCAAGTACCTTTTCTGATGATTGGGACTTTGAGACTAATAATATAATGACAGACTTAGAAATGTCTGCAGTATTCACAAACCATGAATATTCAGAAGGTTCATCAGACTATGATCAAATGTATTGTTATAACTATTATGGTCATCATTTCTTGCACAAATCTGCAAATCCTAGAAATTTATTAATGTATAACCAATGGGAACATTGTCCAACGCCACCCAAGGGTAGCTCAAAAACATTTACTATGAAATTTCCGTACTTTTCAGGATTCAATGTATCCAATCCAGAATCGTTTTACTTTAGAAATGTAAACAGGACAGGAATGAAAAGTATGTTGACCAATACAAAACAGATTTATGCTGCAGCCTCTTATGCCCAACTGTCTAAACAAGGTTTTGACTTTTGGAAAGACAACATTGAGACAAAAATTGTCTGGGGTACAAAAGATTGGCAGGTACAGGGGGTAGAAGCTTTATTTAGAGCCTGTATAATCCCTGAGCTAATTATGTTTTTGAATGACACTGTTCAACAGACGTCTTGTCTTGGGTTAGCCAAGATTAAAGACATGAACAATCCGTCTACACCTACACCTGAAAGTGATAACACTTCAGAAGGGGAGGTCGACGTACATACTATTTTGCTTCACAACAGAACAGATCCAGATTGGGAAAAATGGTTGATCTGGCCCACAGACACAAACAACTGTCAGAATAGATACCTTAACAAAACACATGGTTTCATATTCAAATGGCTAGAACCAAGATATGTTCAAAGACAGAATCTTGAAATAGTAACAACATACAGTGTAGGAAAACTTTGCCTTGATTGGCTACATAGATCTACACTTAAGAATGTAAAACAACACTTATCTTTACTTAAAGATGGCACTGATCTTAGGGAATTCTTGCTAGGACCAAGAACACCGCGCCATAAACGTTTTATGTATGCCGGTATCTATAGTGCTTATAATGAAGCATGGAAGATTACACAAGCAGAGACTGCAGAAAGAATATGCGAAATTGATTGTATTAATTTAGAGAAAACTCTCTCTGTGGTTGACAATGGGTTAACGACTCTGTCGTCCAGGATATATTCATTGGACAGCATAGTGTCTTCTGCCATAGACATCATGGAACAGGACTTGGTCATGCTGCAACATGGTCAGTCGCAATTACGTTCTATCATGCTATTAGGCTGGACGTTGCAAAACCTTTGTTCAGGCTATGTGCCTTGGCGTTTAATCAATACTACGTCACTGTTTTCAGAATTCAATCTCACTGATAAACAGATCAAATTGGCACAAAGCGGAGCAGACTATAAGGTGCTGAGCATTGAAAAACTGGAAAGGTTGCCATTTACAGTAGCAGAAAAAACAGCTATTGAATGGATAATAGATGGAACAATCACTCTGCCTGTTACAATTTTCCATTTTCAATATTGCCTAAAACACATACCAGCAGGGACATATGAAAGGTTGGGTAAAGAATACATCAAGACATCCTAGGAATTACCGTAAACATAAAGATGTTGGAGTGGGGGACGTGAAGTGTTTCTTAGCGGTAAAAATTGTGAAAGCGCACTAAGCGGTTCTCTCCTTTGTCAGGGTATAAACTTACACGGGGCATGTGATGGTTCCTCGAACAATTTATCCTGCCACCTGTAAGGTTCACCAGCTACAGTGATTGATCCAATTTTTGTCCAGCTCTCGAATGTGAGTTACCTCATGTTGAATGATTACGGCTGCTTGGCATGTTGCCAGGCATACCACATCTAGTAACTGTGGCAGCCAGGGTCACTTACTGTATGCAAGTATTGTTTCCTAAAACTAAGACACACGGAGTCGCCTTTATGGCCTTCACTGAACATCTCTTCTATACGACTTGATACTTTAAGCAGAATGAAAGCCATTCTTTTGAAAAAAACTGTGCCACTGACCTCGGCCAAAGAAACCTATGATCTACAAGTCAAAGGACTTCTGCCGAGATACATGCCCTCCTAACTACAAAAAGCCCTATACATTTCTCCGAAATGTTAAGTCGTATCTTAAACATGTCTGATACGAGCGGTATTGTACATGTAATTAAGACCGTATTTTCTGGACTGTTAGCACCTTTTGAAGCGGTCCTAGGAATGTTTCCAAACTTCGTGCACTCTGTGTTTGGCGGACTGCCCCTCATTTTGGGACTCGCTGCAGGGATACTATTTTTGCTCCTTCTGCTGCGATATGGCAAGACAATTCACCAGCGACACCCAGTTCTCCATGGAGACAACTCTACTGGCGATGAAGTGTTGTGAGCGTATCGTCCACATTTTGGGACTACATCGTCTACGAGAATTAAATACCACATGGTTTCCTCTCCCCTCACAGCAGCAGCCATTTTATAGCAAAACAGCGATTTTCTGTGGAACTTACCCTCTTTCCTGCAATGTCTACCATGCTTTTCCAGGAGGTTATTTCTTCATTTAAGGACATGTTATACCAACTTTGTGCCTTTTCTTTTGTGCAGTGCATTTTTTTGGCTTCACTGCTTAAATTTTATGCTGCCTGCTTTTGGTCCTTCACAGTGAAGTGCCTTTCCTGACTTAAAATTCTGTGACGTACTGCACTGCTCTATTGAAAAGATTTTGTTGACTGTTTTTGCTGTGGCCCCCCAGTCACATAGTGCTCTACCCATCTCATGTTAAGGTTCTATGAAGGTGTATTTGAGCACTTTATAGGCTGATTGAAGATGCACAAGGCTTCTTCTCATCACACAACATCCTCGCATAAATTATTGCTAATCTAAGAGACTGACAATTGCTCATTACGATGACTTAGAAAATAGAAATAGACAAAACAACATCCATCTTTATGGTCTTCAGGAGGGTTTGGAATGAACTAATTCTGTTTCCTTTTTTACTTCCTGCTTATCTCAGTTGGTGGGCCTGCCGTCTTCTTCAAAATTGAATATTCAGCAAGCTCATCGTCTAGGTCAACGTTCTCAATCTTCTTCTGCTTCATCTAAACCCTGAGGAATCCTTATCTTTTTTCTGGAATTTACTGACTTACTGAAAGTCCTCTATTCAGCAAAGTCTAAAAGCAGCTTTTATGGCAGGGGAGTAAGATTTTCATTACACAGTATGTCTCAAAAGCTACAGCGGCCAGGCGGAAAGAGTTTTTGGATCTTTAGCCACAATTATGCTCTTTAGGTGCCCGCTTTGGTCTGTTCCATCCCTGTTATTTCAAAATAACATTTACTAATAAAATATCTTCCTTCACAGCTCCTGCGGGTCTACAAGAGTTTCTTAGTCTTCATTCTTCCAGCTTCTTCGTCAAGATGACTGTATTTCAAGTTTTCTCTTGAATTTGGCATTAACTCTTAAATTTTTGTTTTATTTTTCAATTGCAGCCTCATGCTAATCTTTTGTGCTAGTATTGCTTTTGTTTCTATTGACTAACCTCTTTTTTTATTTTTTACAGGCTCCTTGGTGTTCTTTCTTGTTTCTTGATCTTATTTATGATTCATTTCTCCGTTGATGCCCACTCCCTTGTTGGTCTGTCTTTACCCTGAGCTGTCATCGACCCTTACCCTATGTTCATCCTCATCAGGCATGATTTTACAGTTGTCAGTCTTGACAAGTACTGTGTTTTCCTTTTTGACCTTCTTTCTTTTCTCTTCTTTTCTCCCCTCTGACCAAGTTTCTTTTTCTCCTCTTTCTTTCTTTTATAATTTTTCTATGATTATTGAATATGTTATCTTAAAAGACCGTTTATCTTTATATATTATTCCCTGTTGTACCATTCAGAGTTATCTCTTGAAATGTCAAAGGAGTTATTAATCCTAAAAAGAGGTAGAGAATGTTGTCTCATTTGGCTAAATATTCTCTTGACCTTGTTCTTCTCCAATAGACTCACCTTTCTGAATGTTGGACCTAGATTACCCAAGTCTACATATGGTAGCTTGGCACAGTAGTGGTTACAGCTAACTCAAGGCGTTGGCTAAGTACTTACAAGTCTCACTCACAGTAACTCAGTGATGAACCACTAAAATAAAGACACAACGCCACTGTTTGGAAAAATACCGTTACCTTTTATAAAAATAATATGGCTCTTTGGATTTAAATCATACAGGATACAACATCAATTTCTTTCAGGAGTAAACATTACACTTTTGCTTTGAGAAATTACTTTTCACTCTTCCTGCTGTGGAAAAAGGGCAGTAAACCACATACTATTGTCAAGGATTCAGTAATGCATAAAGGTAAATCTTTGGATAATTAAGAGAATCTCATTAGTTTCACACTATGTAGGGTTACTTTACATCAATACACAATGTCACCAATACTTCACCAATAAAGCCTGCCAATTCCCTGGTTATTCTATCACATTCAGGGCTATACACTCTATCCCCTTATCTACTATATCACAGTATGAATTCCAAGGGAATTAAAATGGTCAAGGCACCTTGTTTGTTGTAAAAAAACTGTTAAGGTATCTTTTAACTTTTATACCTTAGTGCCCAGCACTTCCTTTCCACACCCCCACTCTCCTTACTGTCTTTGTGGCGGATACGCCACAGTCCACAGGCCTTCAGATGGCACCTGCCTCTTGGGCTTCCCCGACCAGCTGCTTTCCTGTTGCTGGCGTGGGGGGAAACCTTGTTGTCCTTCAAAGCCCAAGCGCGCTTCTACTTGTCAGCGCTGGACTAATGGGCCTCCTTACAGCTCAGCGCGATGATTCTAGGAGTCAGCAAGACGCTAGGGGATGGCTGGGCAGTCTTCCGCTCAAGCGCTGGCTTCGCAGATAGCGCTCGAGCACGGGGGGAATAGTTGTGGCTGATGCGGTGCTCCGGGAAACCTTCTGGCGCCTCCTCAGCCGAGTCGACAGTCGCGCTGAATCTCCGGGCATGCGCGGAAGCGCTCGCTCTTCTTCCGCCTCTGCGCGCCGGCTCTCAGGAAGGACGCTGTTCTCCACAGGGACGCTGCTCTGTTTCTTCTGGGCCTGCCCGATCCTAGGCCCCTCCTGCCTCCACAGAAGTGTTTACCCGCCGGACATGCGCGGAAGCGCCTACCTCCTCGATTGACGCGGCCGGTGCCCCCGGGGTCCCGATGCCGATCGGAGCAGCGCCGCTGCTTCTCCCCAGACACTTCTCACTCCGGCCTCACAGGAAGGATGTCCACACACGGCGCCCTCGCTCCTCAGGACGCCAGGGTGCCACAGCCACCCGCCTTCACTTCAGCTGCTTCACAACACCGGTGAGCACAGCGCTGGGTACGGGCAACCAGGAATGCCTTCAGTTAAGGGTGTCCTGAGAGGATTTACTGGGGCTCCAAGATAGGAGGGTCTGCTTCCTCAAGTAGCTCGATTTCTTTATCAACAGTTGTTGTCTTGAGAGAGGGATCGGTCAAAGGTTGAAGGGGGAACAATCCTCTGAAGAAACTGTCAGCCTCAGAGACAAACTAGCTGCTCTCAGTGTGTCCACCTCCTCTCACCACTGCCTCACTCCTCTACTCTGGGGTCAGCACAAAATGGCTGCTGGTCACTGGCCTTATATAGGGTGGCCTGAGACCTGCAGAAGTCTCTAGTCAATTCCAGAAAGTTCCCTAATGTCATCCTATGGACCTGTCCTCCAGTTGTGTCCGTTATGGCAGTTGGTGGACACCATTTTAGGTCTCTGGAGATCCCTAGATTTTCAAGGGGGTGACTAGGCCTCACAAGTTATGAGGGAAAAATGGCGTCATCGCCAAGGAACACCTAGCCCCCTGACAGCATTAAAAAATTCCTGATGGACACATGTAAAAATAAAAATAGAAACTCTGGGAGGCTAAGGGGGACAAAAATAAATCATGATGGTTAGAGTCTTCCCAGAAGCAGACAGGTCTAACACTGAACATGAAGCTTTAAAATTTAAACAAGTTTGGGTGGGTTCTGTTTTTGTTTCTCCTTCTTTGAATAAGAAAAATGGTGTTATTCTCCTTTGTCATAAGAAATTAAAATTAGTAACTATTTCCCAAGAATCTGAAACTGAAGGCAGATGATGGCTTTTTGTTAAGTTAATTGTTAATGGCATTCCCTTAACTATCTGTAAAATTTATGGCCCCACTCAATTTAATAATTCCTTTTGGCCTACTATGTCCAAAAAGTGTTTACAATATGCTGATGACTTTTTCATTTTGGTGGGTGATTGTAATCAAGTAATGGACCCCTTTATTGTCGTCAATCTCCAGTTAAATATATACCCCATAAAATGCACAAGCAATTTCATTCCTTTATTACCCAGAGTATTTTGGTTGATTCATGGAGAATTTTTAATCTCTCTAGTAGGGAATTTTTCCTTATTCTCTGCACCATATAACTCCCTTTCTAGGCTTGACCATATCTTTGTCTCTAAATTGCTTTCCCAACATCTCATTAGCTCTATTATTGAACCAATTGTGATTTCTGATCATGTGGCAGTCATTACAGACTTGATTTGCTCCCAGTACATTCCAAATCTGATAGGTGGAAATGTAATACATTTCTTTTACTGGACCCTTCTTTCTCTTTTTCTGAGGATTTTTTTAAAATTCATGCAGACTCTTCTATCGCTCCTCAATTACCCTGGGATACTTTTAAAGCTACTGCTCTTGGTCACATTATTGATTTTGTCTCTCAAGAAAAGAAATCCTTTATTAAACAGCATCAGTACTTTGTATTAGATATTAAACACCTAGAACATCAGTATTATTCTTCATCTACCTTACAAGAACTTATTCATGCAAAAGTTTGTTTTAATAAAATCTTCATAGACAAAGCTTCCTCTATTCTACTCCGCAGTAGTGCTTGTTATTATGATGGCTGTAATAAAATGAGGAAACTTTTAGCTAATTATTTGAATGTTTGTAAACAAGGTCACACTTTAGTATCGATAATCACGATGTAGCAATTCCTGTTTTCAAAGACACTGAGATTTTGGAGGAATTTGTTAAAAATTATCATTCTCTTTACACACCTGAATCTCCATCCCTTCCATCACAAATAGATGCATATTTAAAAGAGACCAAAAATTCCATTAGTAAACATACAGAGTTTTCTCCCTTAGAGGCAGTCTTATCTTTGTCAGAGATTCTTCAAGCGATTCATTCTCTTAAGAAGGGCAAATCCCCCAGGCCTGATGGTTTCACTGTTGAAGTTATCCTTCATTTCTCTAATCTTCTTCTTACCAAATTATTACATCTTTTTCAATTTGTTTCTAACTCTGGTTCCGCTGGTGACCCCTTTCAGGAGGCCACTTTTTGTCTCATTCGTATAGATGGCAAAGACCCTGCTCTTTGTAAGAACTATAGGCCAATTTCACTAGTTAATGTGGATTATAAAATATTTGCCAAATTATTAGCTTTATATCCTGAGCCCTTCGTACCTTTGAGGATTGGCAAAGAGCAATCAAGTTTTATTAAAGGTAGTTTTACATCTGAAAATTCGAGAATATTTTTTACTTTTCTAAACAAAGCCTCCTCTCTTTCATCACCTCTGGCAGCAATTTTTATAGACGCTGAGACAGCATTTGGTCATATGGATTGGTGCTTCTTGCTTAAATCCCTGGCTTGGCATGGGAAGGACCATGAAACCATCTCTCCTGAACATTGTACGATCTATCCCCGGCCTATGGCTGAGAGGAATATTCAGGATGTTCTCAGAGCAATTTACCTCAAAGTCCATCTGAGCATAATGTTTGAATGAGCCTTGTATGAGTATGATTGGTTGCGATGTATGAATTTGTTGAAGTTTGAATGTTGGAAGGATGACGGGTGGTGTATATTTATAGATGTTTTTATCTTATAATTTTTCAAAAAAATGAGTTTGTACAATTATGTTATGTATAAAAATATATGAATCAATCAAGAATAAAAATGATATATTTTCTATAAAAGTGCTTCTGCTTAAATTGTATACGGTCCTGAGTAATTGGTGAGCGCTAAAATGGGTGACTTTTGAAGATTCTGGACTCTTACTGAGCCTATACCTGATCAAATACGGGGCAGATCTACCTTCTTCTTTAAGCAACTTACTGTCCTTTCCCCCGCAGATCTGCCTCACATCCTACCCCCGGGGGGCCCCTCACTTTGTGATTTAGTAGATAGAGTCTTCCCAGAAGCAGACAGGTCTAACACGCGTCCCCCCCAGCTGAAAGTGGGGAGAACTACCCAACCCCTTGGGAGTCCTCGTCACTAAGGCGGAAATACCTGGATAGACCGTCTGCGTTGGCATGGTCCGCCCCAGGTCGGTGTTCCACCCTAAAGTCCATTCCCTGTAGGGAGATGGACCACCTTAGCAACTTGGGATTCTCCCCCTTCATTTGCATCAGCCAACGAAGGGGGCGATGGTCAGTCTGAACTAGGAAGTGCGAGCCAAACAGGTATGGTCGCAGCTTCTTCAGAGCCCAAACCACCGCAAAGGCTTCTCTCTCAATTGTACTCCACCTCCTTTCCCTGGGGAGTAGTCTCCTGGACAGGAAGACCACGGGTTGATCCAAGCCCTCATCATTTAGCTGCGATAACACTGCCCCAATGCCATGTTCTGACGCATCTGTTTGGACAATGAATTCTCTAGCAAAATCAGGGGCCTTGAGAATGGGAGCGGAACACAATGCTTGTTTCAAGGTCATGAAGGCTCGCTGGCAAGCCTCCGTCCAGACTACCCGTCGGGGTTGCTTCTTGGAAGTAAGTTCAGTGAGGGGTGCCACGATAGTGCCATACCCCTTCACGAAGCGACGGTAGTATCCAGTGAGGCCCAGGAAGGCTCGGACCTCTGTTTGAGTCTTGGGAGGCTCCCAGGCGATGATAGCCTCAATCTTTGCCTGGAGGGGCTGCACCGTCCCTCTGCCCACCAAGTGACCTAGGTACACCACCGACCCCTGCCCGATCTGACACTTGCTGGCCTTGATTGTCAATCCAGCCTGTTGCAGGGCATGAAGAACAGCTTGCAGATGCTTCAAATGGTCCTCCCAGCTGCTACTGAAGACAGCAATGTCATCCAGGTATGCAGCAGAAAAAGCTTCCATTCCAGAAAGGACCCTGTTCACCAGCCGCTGAAAAGTGGCAGGGGCATTCTTGAGTCCAAAGGGCATCACACGAAATTGGTAGTGTCCCTCAGGTGTAGAGAAGGCTGACCTTTCCTTCGCCTCCTCGGTAAGGGTAATCTGCCAGTACCCTGAAGTTAGGTCAAAGGTACTTAAGTATTGAGCAGCTCCCAGCCGGTCAATAAGCTCATCCGCCCGTGGGATAGGATGGGCATCAGTTTTGGTTACTGAGTTCAAGCCTCGGTAGTCCACACAGAATCTCAATTCAGGTGTGGTGCCTGGGGTGGCAGCTTTGGGTACCAAAACCACCGGGCTAGACCAAGGGCTTCCAGAAGGTTCAATCACTCCCAGCTCCAGCATCTTGGCGACTTCACTCTTGATGCTGGCCTTCACCTTGTCCGACAGCCGGTAGATTTTAGACTTCACAGGTGGGCTGTCTCCTGTGTCCACGTCATGGGTACACAGGTGGGTCCTACCCGGGACAAGGGAGAACAGAGAAGAAAATTGCTCCAGGATCTGGCGGCAATCACTCTGCTGTTCAGGAGTTAGGGATGGCGAGAGATTTATTCCCTCCACCGACCCATCCTTTTCTTGGGACGAGAGAAGATCAGGGAGAGGTTCGCTTTCTTCTTCCTCTGCTCCATCGGTTACCATCATTAAGACAACCGCGGGCCTCTCATGATGTGGCTTGAGGCGATTGGCATGCAGCACCCTGTGGGGCTGCCTCGGGGCCTTAAGATCCACCAAGTAGGTGGACTTCCCCTTCTTCTCCAAAACCTCAAAGGGGCCTGTCCAACGGTCCTGGAGGGCATTTAGCTCTCCAGGTTCCATCACCCACACCTTCTGTCCAGGCTCCAGTTCCACTGGGTGAGCGTTGTGGTCATACCACTCTTTCATAACTGCTTGGCTGGCCTCCAAGTTGTCTGAAGCTTGCTTCCACAACTTAGCCATTTGGCTCCGGAAGGCCAGCATGTAGCTCACCACGTCCTGGGGAAGCTTCCTGGGAGTCCGTTCCCATCCGTCTTTCACCAGGCTGAGAGGTCCTCGTACAGGGTGCCCGTACAAAAGTTCAAAGGGGCTGAAGCCCACTCCCTTTTGCGGCACTTCCCTGTAAGAAAACAAGAGACAGGGTAGGAGGATGCCCCATTTCCTCCGCAGGCTCTCAGGTAGACTCCGTATCATACCTTTCAAGGTTTTGTTAAACCTTTCCACAAGACCATTGGTTTGTGGGTGATAAGGAGTGGTAAACCGATAGGTAACTCCGCACTCCTTCCACATAGCCCGCATGTATGCTGAAAGGAAGTTAGTCCCCCTGTCGGACACAACCTCCTTGGGGAAACCCACCCGGGTAAAGATCCCCATCAGGGCCCTTGCCACCACAGGTGCAGTAATGGTCCTCAGAGGTATTGCCTCTGGGTACCGTGTGGCATGATCCACCAAAACCAGTATGAACCGGTGACCAGCTGAAGTTGGTGGATCCAATGGCCCCACAATGTCGATGCCCACCCTCTCAAAGGGGGTGCTAACGACAGGTAGTGGTTCCAGGGGAGCTTTAAGCTTCACTCCTGTTTTCCCACTAGCTTGGCAGGACACACACGTCCGACAATATGTATCAGACGCCACTTTCATTCGAGGCCAGTAGAAGTGGGGGACAAGCCGGGCAAAGGTCTTGTTCTGTCCTAGATGTCCTGCCAATGGTATCTCATGAGCCAGTTCCAGTAGAAAGGCTCTAAAGCATTGAGGGACCACCAAGGCTCTGGCTGAACCGTGGCCAGGTGCCTTGGGCTCACTGTAGAGGAGTCCATCCTCCCAGTAAATCCGGTAGCTCCCTTCAATGTTTCCTGCTGCCTGGGCGTTGGCCTGTTGCCGCAGCCCCTCGAGAGTAGGACACTCTTTCTGAGCTTCACCGAATTCTTCCCTGGAAGGACCTCCCTCCACATGCCATTCAGTAGGGATGGGTAGGTTTTCCAAGGAAGCAACATTCTCCCCTGTGGACTCCAGATCCACCTCCGCAGGTGGTCCATCTGTCTCACGAGGTGGAGATGTCGAGGCAGGGTCCTCCGGCCTCCTGTCCTTCTCCTCTCTGGCAGCCGGCTGGGCCATTGTTCCAGGCTCCAGCGTAAGCAAACTTCCCCTTCGGGCAGTCGCTGACCTTGTGCTGACACAAGTCCAGTCAGGGGGTCCCAGCATCGCAGAGTGAGTCTGGTACTCCACCCTCCTCCAAGCATTGTGCTCCATATCATTCCCTAACAGGCAGTCAACAGGCACGGCAGGGCTTACGGCAACTCGAAGTGGACCTGCAACCCCTCCCCACTCAAAGGGAATCTCAGCCACAGGGTAGTGGCCCAATCTGCCGCCAGCCATTACGGCGGGATGGAGTACATCTGGGATGACCTGCTCTGGAGACACCAGCTGACTCCTTACCATAGTCATGCTGGCTCCTGTGTCTCTCAGAGCCTCCCCTCTACGGCCATTGATGGTGACCCACTGCTCATACTTAGTAGTATTAGAGGGCAGCTGGGTCTTGGGAACCATCTCCTTATCTCCCAGGGACACTAAGGTGACACCCGCCCGCTCCCCTCCATTAACCAAAGGCATCTCCTCCCCGAGCACTACACTAGTGATTCCCGGGGCTTTTCCTCCAGTGGGAGGGGGTGGTCTTTTTGGGCATCTCACATCTCCTTTATAGTGTCCCACACCACCACACTCAAAACAATGAACAACCCTTGGCTGCTGGCTTTGGCCAGGGGTAGGGTTGCGAGGGGGGTTACTCTTGGGGATGAATCCTCTGCCCCTTCCTTGCGAAGTATTTTGTGGCCCTTTTGAGAACTCCCTCTTAGTTTCCCCTCCCTCTTTCTTCTGGGGGGCGCCCTGTCCTTGCTTCTGGGAATTCCCTCCAGTCCCCTTAGTCGACACCCGGGTACTAACCCAGATGTCCGCCTCCTCAGCAAGCTTCCTGGGGCTGGTCAGCTTGCTGTCCACCAGATGCTGTCTTAGTTCGGGAAGACACTTCTCGAGTAGGTGTTCCTTGAGTATGAGGTCATATAGTCCCTCATAGTCTCCTACTTCGCTGCCTCTTACCCAACCCTCCAGGGCCTTCCTGGAGTAGTCCAAAAAATCTACCCAGTTTTGCGTGCCCAGCTTGTAGCTACCCCGGAACTTTTGCCTATATTTCTCAGGGGTCAACCCAAACTTCCTGAGCAGCGCTGATTTCATAGCCGGGTAGTAGGTCTGTTCACTCTGATCAAGGGCCAACAAAGTATCCCTGCCAGTGGGGGGCATGTATTTGTATAACCCACCTCCCCAGTGGACTTCCAGAATCCCATGGGCCCTCAGCGAGACCTCGTAGGCGGCTAACCATTTAGCAATGTCGTCACTGGGTACATAACAAGCCATAATATCTTTTGGTAGGTACGGTCTAGGTTCCCTGGTGTTGGTCTGGATATCGCTGCCACCATTCTCTGGTTTGGGGGTACGTAAATTTAGGGCTTGCAAATCCATCTCTTTGATGGTCCGCTCATGCTCCAACCTCTTTTCCTCCCTCACCATGTCCATCCTGGCTAGTTCTATTCTCATCCTCCTCTCCTCCCTCCTATCTTCTAACTCGGCGTCGGTCAGGCCCCTTTCTGACACACTACTGCCCACTCTGGAAGGTGTTCTAGGACCTGTGACAAGGTTCTCCCCTCCCGCCTGGTACAGTGTTGCGGTCTCCAGGACAGTGTCCTTGTCACTCTCCTCAGGATCTACCTCCTCCCCGGAATGAGCCTCTACCCATGCCCGGATACTGGTCAGCAGCTCAACTTTTCTGGCGCCTTTCTTGAAAAACACCCCCTGCTGCTGACACCATTCCTTCAATTGGGTCACAGTATAATTTTCCAGCTCTTCCACATTTATCTCCATTTCTATATGGAGTATAGACTGCTACACAGGAGAAATCCACAAAGTGACCTGAGGTCAACCTCCACCCACCGCCAGAAGTAAATTTAGAAAAATCAAAATGTAAATTAGGAGGGCCGCAGGGAGAAAACTCCAGGTGAGGTCTCGTGGTTGGCACTGCGTTACTAATAAGTGAGTGTAAGTACAAATCCGTTATCCCACCGCTGAAACACCAATTATGTTGGACCTAGATTACCCAAGTCTACATATGGTAGCTTGGCACAGTAGTGGTTACAGCTAACTCAAGGCGTTGGCTAAGTACTTACAAGTCTCACTCACAGTAACTCAGTGATGAACCACTAAAATAAAGACACAACACCACTGTTTGGAAAAATACCGTTACCTTTTATAAAAATAATATGGCTCTTTGGATTTAAATCATACAGGATACAACATCAATTTCTTTCAGGAGTAAACATTACACTTTTGCTTTGAGAAATTACTTTTCACTCTTCCTGCTGTGGAAAAAGGGCAGTAAACCACATACTATTGTCAAGGATTCAGTAATGCATAAAGGTAACTCTTTGGATAATTAAGAGAATCTCATTAGTTTCACACTATGTAGGGTTACTTTACATCAATACACAATGTCACCAATACTTCACCAATAAAGCCTGCCAATTCCCTGGTTATTCTATCACATTCAGGGCTATACACTCTATCCCCTTATCTACTATATCACAGTATGAATTCCAAGGGAATTAAAATGGTCAAGGCACCTTGTTTGTTGTAAAAAAACTGTTAAGGTATCTTTTAACTTTTATACCTTAGTGCCCAGCACTTCCTTTACACACCCCCACTCTCCTTACTGTCTTTGTGGCGGATACGCCACAGTCCACAGGCCTTCAGATGGCACCTGCCTCTTGGGCTTCCCCGACCAGCTGCTTTCCTGTTGCTGGCGTGGGGGGAAACCTTGTTGTCCTTCAAAGCCCAAGCGCGCTTCTACTTGTCAGCGCTGGACTAATGGGCCTCCTTACAGCTCAGCGCGATGATTCTAGGAGTCAGCGAGACGCTAGGGGATGGCTGGGCAGTCTTCCGCTCAAGCGCTGGCTTCGCAGATAGCGCTCGAGCACGGGGGAATAGTTGTGGCTGATGCGGTGCTCCGGGAAACCTTCTGGCGCCTCCTCAGCCGAGTCGACAGTCGCGCTGAATCTCCGGGCATGCGCGGAAGCGCTCGCTCTTCTTCCGCCTCTGCGCGCCGGCTCTCAGGAAGGACGCTGTTCTCCACAGGGACGCTGCTCTGTTTCTTCTGGGCCTGCCCGATCCTAGGCCCCTCCTGCCTCCACAGAAGTGTTTACCCGCCGGACATGCGCGGAAACGCCTACCTCCTCGATTGACGCGGCCGGTGCCCCCGGGGTCCCGATGCCGATCGGAGCAGCGCCGCTGCTTCTCCCCAGACACTTCTCACTCCGGCCTCACAGGAAGGATGTCCACACACGGCGCCCTCGCTCCTCAGGACGCCAGGGTGCCACAGCCACCCGCCTTCACTTCAGCTGCTTCACAACACCGGTGAGCACAGCGCTGGGTACGGGCAACCAGGAATGCCTTCAGTTAAGGGTGTCCTGAGAGGATTTACTGGGGCTCCAAGATAGGAGGGTCTGCTTCCTCAAGTAGCTCGATTTCTTTATCAACAGTTGTTGTCTTGAGAGAGGGATCGGTCAAAGGTTGAAGGGGGAACAATCCTCTGAAGAAACTGTCAGCCTCAGAGACAAACTAGCTGCTCTCAGTGTGTCCACCTCCTCTCACCACTGCCTCACTCCTCTACTCTGGGGTCAGCACAAAATGGCTGCTGGTCACTGGCCTTATATAGGGTGGCCTGAGACCTGCAGAAGTCTCTAGTCAATTCCAGAAAGTTCCCTAATGTCATCCTATGGACCTGTCCTCCAGTTGTGTCCGTTATGGCAGTTGGTGGACACCATTTTAGGTCTCTGGAGATCCCTAGATTTTCAAGGGGGTGACTAGGCCTCACAAGTTATGAGGGAAAAATGGCGTCATCGCCAAGGAACACCTAGCCCCCTGACAGCATTAAAAAATTCCTGATGGACACATGTAAAAATAAAAATAGAAACTCTGGGAGGCTAAGGGGGACAAAAATAAATCATGATGGTTAGAGTCTTCCCAGAAGCAGACAGGTCTAACACTGAACATGAAGCTTTAAAATTTAAACAAGTTTGGGTGGGTTCTGTTTTTGTTTCTCCTTCTTTGAATAAGAAAAATGGTGTTATTCTCCTTTGTCATAAGAAATTAAAATTAGTAACTATTTCCCAAGAATCTGAAACTGAAGGCAGATGATGGCTTTTTGTTAAGTTAATTGTTAATGGCATTCCCTTAACTATCTGTAAAATCTATGGCCCCACTCAATTTAATAATTCCTTTTGGCCTACTATGTCCAAAAACTGTTTACAATATGCTGATGACTTTTTCATTTTGGTGGGTGATTGTAATCAAGTAATGGACCCCTTTATTGTCGTCAATCCCCAGTTAAATATATACCCCATAAAATGCACAAGCAATTTCATTCCTTTATTACCCAGAGTATTTTGGTTGATTCATGGAGAATTTGTAATCTCTCTAGTAGGGAATTTTTCCTTATTCTCTGCACCATATAACTCCCTTTCTAGGCTTGACCATATCTTTGTCTCTAAATTGCTTTCCCAACATCTCATTAGCTCTATTATTGAACCAATTGTGATTTCTGATCATGTGGCAGTCATTACAGACTTGATTTGCTCCCAGTACATTCCAAATCTGATAGGTGGAAATGTAATACATTTCTTTTACTGGACCCTTCTTTCTCTTTTTCTGAGGATTTTTTTAAAATTCATGCAGACTCTTCTATCGCTCCTCAATTACCCTGGGATACTTTTAAAGCTACTGCTCTTGGTCACATTATTGATTTTGTCTCTCAAGAAAAGAAATCCTTTATTAAACAGCATCAGTACTTTGTATTAGATATTAAACACCTAGAACATCAGTATTATTCTTCATCTACCTTACAAGAACTTATTCATGCAAAAGTTTGTTTTAATAAAATCTTCATAGACAAAGCTTCCTCTATTCTACTCCGCAGTAGTGCTTGTTATTATGATGGCTGTAATAAAATGAGGAAACTTTTAGCTAATTATTTGAATGTTTGTAAACAAGGTCACACTTTAGTATCGATAATCACGATGTAGCAATTCCTGTTTTCAAAGACACTGAGATTTTGGAGGAATTTGTTAAAAATTATCATTCTCTTTACACACCTGAATCTCCATCCCTTCCATCACAAATAGATGCATATTTAAAAGAGACCAAAAATTCCATTAGTAAACATACAGAGTTTTCTCCCTTAGAGGCAGTCTTATCTTTGTCAGAGATTCTTCGAGCGATTCATTCTCTTAAGAAGGGCAAATCCCCCAGGCCTGATGGTTTCACTGTTGAAGTTATCCTTCATTTCTCTAATCTTCTTCTTACCAAATTATTACATCTTTTTCAATTTGTTTCTAACTCTGGTTCCGCTGGTGACCCCTTTCAGAAGGCCACTTTTTGTCTCATTCGTATAGATGGCAAAGACCCTGCTCTTTGTAAGAACTATAGGCCAATTTCACTAGTTAATGTGGATTATAAAATATTTGCCAAATTATTAGCTTTATATCCTGAGCCCTTCGTACCTTTGAGGATTGGCAAAGAGCAATCAAGTTTTATTAAAGGTAGTTTTACATCTGAAAATTCGAGAATATTTTTTACTTTTCTAAACAAAGCCTCCTCTCTTTCATCACCCCTGGCAGCAATTTTTATAGACGCTGAGACAGCATTTGGTCATATGGATTGGTGCTTCTTGCTTAAATCCCTGGCTTGGCATGGGAAGGACCCACATTTTATTTAATTCATTTCCTTACTTTATCAATCCCCTACCATGGCTTCTGTTTTGGTTAATGGGAACATTTCTAGCTATTTTCTGTTAAATTGTGGTGTTCATCAAGATTGTCCTTTATCCCCTCTTTTACTTATACTAGCTCTGGAACCTTTCCTGTCCCGTATCAGAAATAATGCAGAAATTAATGAATTTCAATACAGAGATAATCTCCTAAACATTTCAGTTTATGCTGATGATATACTTCTCTTCCTCTCTAATCCTGAGCCATCTGTTCCAGCCCTTCTTCTGGAAATATCTACCTTTTCCTCGGTCTCAAGGTATAGGTATACAATTCATTCTGATAAAACTGAAACAATGACACTTACCAAGTTTACTTTTAGTCATTCTTTTATCGGCATGGGTTTTCATTGGAATAATTACAAGATTAAATATTTGGGTATCTAGTTCACCCCTTCCATTAAAGATTTGGTCATGGCGAATATCAATGATTGTTTACATCACCTTGGAACACTCTCTTCTCTCCCGGTGGGGTCGTATGGATTCCATTAAAATGATGATTTCGCCCATAATTTCATATGTCCTTGCAATAACACCAGTTTATATCCGTGCTAATTTCTTTGGATGAATAAAAAATCTAGAATTTCCCTTACTTCTCTCTGGAAATCTAAACAAAAGGGTGGAGTTAACTTGCCTGATTTTCGGTAATATATTATAGCATTTTCTTTACGACAAGCTTCTAGATGGCTTTCTATGTCACAAACTCCATTTAGTCCTTAAGGAGAAGTGTGGCTCACTGGTTAGAGGAGGCAGACCCCGATGCAGAGATCAGACCCGGGACCAGAGTTCAATTCCCGATGTGGCAGGGTCTTGAGCTCAAAATGTCCACTGACTTGATAATTCTCGCCTCGGTGCCTACTCTAATCATGGGTTCACATTCTGCAACTCTGGGCAATAGCTTGCTTAATCCTCACTACGGCCCTACCAAGATGGGATGCCTGGTCTTCACCTTGGGATGCCCAGTAGGGGTTATCTCGCAGGGAAAGCCAGGACGGGTTCCCAAAGCAAGCGCTAAGAGACTTGTCGGTGATTTGGCACTATATAATCGAAATTAACATAACATAACTTTATGGTTGGACACAAATTCTTTTTTCTTGCTCCTTTTCTAACTAAACAAGTCTTTTCATTCTCCGCTAATACTTCTAGAACAGCTTCTCCTCTTCTTAAGCACACTTGTGTCACCTTCAAACCATTTTATCAGCCACAGATTGTAACTCGCAAATCCTTCCAACACTCTCCCCTCTGGTATAGCAATCTTATCACTACTAATAATAAATTGTTCTTTTGGATATCCTGGAGAATAAAAAGGTATTATTTGGATCAATTACATATTCTCTAATAATAATCATTTTCACAATATTAACCCATATTTAAATATCCTCATTCTTTTCTATCTAAAAATCTCCTTCCTATAAATATTCTTGTTGCTGTTTTTCATTCAGTGCCAGACCCTTCCTCTTCTTCATTATCTCAGTCCCCTCTTTGTTCGATTCTTACTTCTATTCTTAAATTTTCACCTATTTATAGATTTCTTCGTTCTTCATCCCCTACATGATCTAGAACTAATTTAGAGACTCAATGGGAACCAGATTTGGATGTACCTGGACTGTTCCTTTTTTGAAATAACATTTGGGATAAACTGTACAAAACTTTCAGAACAGCTTCTACTTCTCAGTCTTTATTTTTTCTCTATCATAGTTTATATCTCTCTCCTTCCACAATAGATAAGTTCTCCATGAATTCATATTCAAAATGTTGGTCCTGTGATGATCATATTGGTGATCTCATGCATCTACTATTCCACTGTCCTCCTACAGCTTCCTTTTGGGAGAGGGTATGGTCTCAGCTTACCTCAATATTTCCTTTAAGATGCCCATTAACTCCCCTGACACTTTTTCTAGGTAGTCTGTCTGATGATATCCAGTCACTTCATAATAACTTACAGTTGTTAGATCTTATGTTAGCTCTAGCTTTTCATCAAAATTCTATCAATTGGAAATGTTAATTAAATATTTCTTGCAAAGCTTTGTGGTATAATGTCTGTCATTATCATAGATTAGGTACTGCTTTTATTTCTTTGTATTTTCCATCTGTTAACAGAGATTTATATTGGTTACCTCTGACTTCTTTTCTAGATGTTGCTGCTCATAAATCTTCTAATTGCATTTCCTCTATAATTTTTAAACCGCCAAGAATACTTTATTTCTCTGCCATATGTTTATCTTGTTAATAATTGTTCGGTTTTCTCCTTTCTATTGTAACGCTATTCTCTTATATGATGTTCTACACTATTGATAGGTTGGTCCCCTCTATTTTTCCCCTCCCTACCCTTTCTTTTCTCCCATTTTTTTCAAAAAATTGCTAAACACCTTCTCTTCTTTATGAA
The DNA here is from genome assembly GCF_964263255.1 of Lissotriton vulgaris. Classification (NCBI taxonomy): domain Eukaryota; kingdom Metazoa; phylum Chordata; class Amphibia; order Caudata; family Salamandridae; genus Lissotriton; species Lissotriton vulgaris. The sequence continues at coordinate 298,205,541 of NC_141685.1, forward strand.
ATGTTGCTTGCTTCATTTTTACGGTTCAAGCATACTCCTTGTTATTATTATTTAATGTCCTGCTATTATTTTTTCTCACTAAAGCTGCTTCACCTTTAAAAAAGAAAAAGAATGTAAATGTTGAAAGGGTGGGGAGACAGGAAAGACCCTATGGAATGTTGCATTCAATCCTAATGTCTGCTTCTCTAAAAGGCTCAAGTTGCACATCTTGAGTTCTATTCTCCAAAAAAGAAGTGAGCCAATTTAAGGAATCCCCCTGAAGCCCGTTAGCCACAGTCTATCCAGAAGAGGCTTCTGGTTGACCGTATCGAAGGTTTCTTTTGATATTTGACTTACAATTAAGCAAGAGAAGAGGATAAGGCACTGGTTCCATGCAGCTGTGTAAGTCAGAAATAGACTGGTTGACATCAGCTTCTTTGTGTTAGTCAGTTCCAGTCTCTGACACAATGAACAATTCTTAACCGAGCAGGGAGATCCTTAGCAATATCCCCCAGCCTCCACCATGTGCTGCACAACTCCTACCAGAACCAGTTAGAGTCAAGTGAGTTTCTGTCTCTGAGTTGGCGTTGCATGCCACTTCTGCCTCTAGTCTTCAGGGATCTGCGTTTCCAAATGTCTATGCATCAAATCCAAAGACATAAAAGAAAAGACGCGTGGCACACGTATGTATGCGCTTACGGTCTTACAAGGAGATTTACAATCTCAAACTCATTTTACTTTCCCACTAACTCACTTACACACTTCAAGGTATGCTTTATGAGGGAACGACTGTCTTACATCTGTACTACTCAAAAGGCACTGAGATGCAATACTAACTGCTCTATACAGGTGCCAATTAACAATAACAGTCCAATCCTCACTCCACCGCCTCTCGATAAGCCTCGGGAGCTCGGACAGAAATGGCACTGCTGGGTTAAGGAATCAAATGGCAGCTCAGCTAAAATTTGGATGCAAAAGCAGTGCATGAATTGAGTTGGTGTTTCCCAGAACAGTAACCAGATTTTAGAGCACCAGCACTTAACTGAGGTGCTTGCATTCATGGCTGCACTGACTGTGCAGTGGCCAGACAGCTGACATTTTGCACAAAGAAATGACTACAGCTCATCACGATTACTAATTTTGCAATGCACGTTTTTAGGGCTCGCCTGCTGAAGCGCTCAAGCGCATAGCTGGCGAGCTATATTGTGGCTTAAACAGAGTTCAACCATCTCGGCAATTTGTTGCAGTGCCCAAGAGCGCATGCACATCAAAGCCACCAGCCTCCTCAGGCATCTCAAGCTTCCCCCAGCCGGCATTTCTCCTCCCCTAATTATTCACTGCACTGCCGGCCGGCCGGCACATCAAAGGCTGCTGCTCCCGGCCCCTATTCTTCCCTTCTTGCCTCTCCCCGCCCCCCCTTCCCACCACAGCAATGCCGAGGGCTTGTTTATATTGCAGCCTAACCATCTCGCACGCTGCTCTTGAAACAATAACCATTGTTGGTCATGATATAATTAGACGCTCTAATTATTTTATCAGGGCCACACAGAATTTTATAAAGTCTTTTGCTGGCATTTTCGTTTTATGCTGATTGCTATTTTACACCTTTCACATGCTGGCGATTTGCTTCAAAGGAATACATTCATCCTGAATCCCGTTACTAGAGCTTTCTCCTCTTCTGCTATATATGGGTTTTAGTTGAATTTTATTGATCTCTTTTACTAATGATTTATAAAAAGTGCAACCCACCACACAGCTCCACCTACACAGCTCCACCGATGCACCCACCACACAGCTTCACCGATGCACCCACCACACAGCTCCAGCGATGCACCCACCACACAGCTCCACCGAGGCACCCACCACACAGCTCCACCGAGGCACCCACCACACAGCTCCACAGATGCAGCCATCACACAGCTCCACAGATGCACCCACCACACAGCTCCACATATGCACCCACCACCCAGCTCCACCGATGCACCCACCACACAGCTCCACTGATGCACCCACCACCCAGCTCCACCGATGCACCCACCACACAGCTCCACTGACACAGCTCCACCGATGCACCCACCACACAGCTCCACTGATGCAACCACCACACAGCTCCACCGACACAGCTCCACTGATGCACCCACCACACAGCTCCACTGATGTAACCATCACACAGCTCCACCAACACAGCTCCACTGATGCACCCACCACAGAGCCCCAAAGATGACCCCACCACACAGCTCCACTGATGCACCCAAGACACAGCTCCACAGAGGCACCCACCACACAGCTCCACTGAGGCACCCACCACACAGCTCCACCGATACACCCACCACACAGCTCCACCTATGCACCCACCACACAGCTCCACCGAGGCACCCACCACACAGCTCAACAGATGTACCCACCACACAGCTCCACAGAGGCACCCACCACACAGCTCCACAGAGGCACCCACCAAACAGCTCCACAGATGCACCCACCACACAGCTCCACCGAAGCACCCACCACACAGCTCCACCGATGCACCCACCACACAGCTCCACCGATGCACCCACCACATAGCTCCACCGATGCACCCACCACACAGCTTCACCGATGCACCCACCACACAGCTCCAGCGATGCAGCCACCACACAGCTCCACCAATGCACCCACCACACAGGTCCACTGATGCACCCACCACACAGCTCCACCGAGGCACCCACCACACAGCTCCACCGATGCACCCACTACACAGCTCCACTGAGGCACCCACCATACAGCTCCACTGATGCACCCACCACACAGCTCCACCGATGCACCCACCACACAGCTCCACCGATGCACCAACCACACAGCTCCACAGATGCACCCACCACACAGCTCCACAGATGCCCCCACCACACAGCTCCACTGATGCACCCACCACACAGCTCCACCGATGCACCCACCACACAGCTCCACCGAGGCACTCACCACAACCCTCCACCGAGGCACCCACCACCCAGCTCCACCGATGCACCCACCACACAGTTCCACCGACAAAGCTCCACCGATGCACCCACCACACAGCTCCACTGATGCAACCACCACACAGGTCCACCGACACAGCTCCACCGATGCACCCACCACGCAGCTTCACTGATGCAACCACCACACAGCTCCACCGACACAGCTCCACCGATGCACCCACCACAGAGCTCCACAGATGCCCCCACCACACAGCTCCACCGATGCACCCACCACACAGCTCCCCCGAGGCACCCACCACACAGCTCCACCGAGGCACCTACCACACAGCTCCAGCGATGCACCCACTGCACAGCTCCACCGAGGCACCCATCACACAGCTCCACCGATGCACCCACTACACAGCTCCACCGAGGCAACCACCATACAGCTCCACCGATGCACCCACCACACAGCTCCACCGATGCACCCACCACACAGTTCCACCGATGCACCCACCACACAGCTCCACAGATGCACCCACCACACAGCTCCACAGATGCCCCACCACACAGCTCCACTGATGCACCCACCACACAGCTCCACCGATGCACCCACCACACAGCTCCACCGAGGCACTCACCACAACCCTCCATCGAGGCACCCACCACCCAGCTCCACCGATGCACCCACCACACAGTTCCACCGACAAAGCTCCACCGATGCACCCACCACACAGCTCCACTGATGCAACCACCACACAGGTCCACCGACACAGCTCCACCGATGCACCCACCACGCAGCTTCACTGATGCAACCACCACACAGCTCCACCGACACAACTCCACCGATGCACCCACCACAGAGCTCCACAGATGCCCCCACCACACAGCTCCACCGATGCACCCACCACACAGCTCCCCCGAGGCACCCACCACACAGCTCCACCGAGGCACCTACCACACAGCTCCAGCGATGCACCCACTGCACAGCTCCACCGAGGCACCCATCACACAGCTCCACCGATGCACCGACTACACAGCTTCACCGAGGCAACCACCATACAGCTCCACCGATGCACCCACCACACAGCTCCACCGATGCACCCACCACACAGTTCCACCGATGCACCCACCACACAGCTCCACAGATGCACCCACCACACAGCTCCACAGATGCCCCACCACACAGCTCCACTGATGCACCCACCACACAGCTCCACCGATGCACCCACCACACAGCTCCACCGAGGCACCCACCACACAGCTCCACCGAGGCACCCATCACCCAGCTCCACTGATGCACCCACCACACAGCTCCACCGACACAGCTCCACCGATGCACCCACCACACAGCTCCACCGACACAGCTCCACCGATGCACCCACCACACAGCTCCACTGATGCAACCACCACACAGCTCCACCGACACAGTTCCACCGATGCACCCACCACAGAGCTCCACAGATGCCCCTACCACACAGCTCCACCAATGCACCCACCACACAGCTCCACAGAGGCACCCACCACACAGCTACACCAAGGCACCTACCACACAGCTCCACCGATGCACCCACCACACAGCTCCACCTATGCACCCACCACACAGCTCCACCGAGGCACACACCACAAAGATCAACAGATGCACCCACCACACAGCTCCACAGAGGCACCCACCACACAGCTCCACAGATGCACCCACCACACAGCTCCACAGATGCACCCACCACACAGCCCCACCGATGCACCCACCACACAGCTCCACCGATGCACCCACCACACAGCTCCACTGATGCACCCAACACACAGCTCCACAGAGGCACCCACCACACAGCTCCAACAAGGCACCTACCACACAGCTCCACCGATGCACCCACCACACAGCTCTACCTATGCACCCACCACACAGCTCCACCGAGGCACCCACCACACAGATCAACAGATGCACCAACCACACAGCTCCACAGAGGCACCCACCACACAGCTCCACAGATGCACCCACCACACAGCTCCACAGATGCACCCACCACACAACTCCACCGATGCACCCACCACACAGCTCCACTGATGCACCCACCACACAGCTCCACTGATGCACCCACCACACAGCTCCACTGATGCACCCACCACACAGCTCCACCCATGCACCCACCACACAGCTCCACCGAGGCACCCACCACACAGCTCCACCGATGCACCCACCACACAGCTCCACCGATGCACCCACCTCACAGCTCCAGTGACGTAGCCACCACACAGCTCCACCGACACAGCTCCACCGATGCACCCACCACACAGCTCCACCGATGCACCCACCACACAGTTCCACAGACACAGCTCCACCGATGCACCCACCACACAGTTCCACTGATGCACCCACCACACAGCTCCACCGATGGACCCACCACACAGCTCCACCGAGGCACCCACCACACAGCTCCACAGATGCACGCACCACACAGCTCCACAGATGCCCCACCACACAGCTCCACTGATGCACCCACCACACAGCTCCACCGATGCACCCACCACACAGCTCCACCGAGGCACCCACCACACAGCTCCACCGAGGCACCCATCACCCAGCTCCACTGATGCACCCACCACACAGCTCCACCGACACAGCTCCACCGATGCACCCACCACACAGCTCCACCGACACAGCTCCACCGATGCACCCACCACACAGCTCCACTGATGCAACCACCACACAGCTCCACCGACACAGCTCCACCGATGCACCCACCACAGAGCTCCACAGATGCCCCTACCACACAGCTCCACCAATGCACCCACCACACAGCTCCACAGAGGCACCCACCACACAGCTACACCAAGGCACCTACCACACAGCTCCACCGATGCACCCACCACACAGCTCCACCTATGCACCCACCACACAGCTCCACCGAGGCACACACCACAAAGATCAACAGATGCACCCACCACACAGCTCCACAGAGGCACCCACCACACAGCTCCACAGATGCACCCACCACACAGCTCCACAGATGCACCCACCACACAGCCCCACCGATGCACCCACCACACAGCTCCACCGATGCACCCACCACACAGCTCCACTGATGCACCCAACACACAGCTCCACAGAGGCACCCACCACACAGCTCCAACAAGGCACCTACCACACAGCTCCACCGATGCACCCACCACACAGCTCTACCTATGCACCCACCACACAGCTCCACCGAGGCACCCACCACACAGATCAACAGATGCACCAACCACACAGCTCCACAGAGGCACCCACCACACAGCTCCACAGATGCACCCACCACACAGCTCCACAGATGCACCCACCACACAACTCCACCGATGCACCCACCACACAGCTCCACTGATGCACCCACCACACAGCTCCACTGATGCACCCACCACACAGCTCCACTGATGCACCCACCACACAGCTCCACCCATGCACCCACCACACAGCTCCACCGAGGCACCCACCACACAGCTCCACCGATGCACCCACCACACAGCTCCACCGATGCACCCACCTCACAGCTCCAGTGACGTAGCCACCACACAGCTCCACCGACACAGCTCCACCGATGCACCCACCACACAGCTCCACCGATGCACCCACCACACAGTTCCACAGACACAGCTCCACCGATGCACCCACCACACAGTTCCACTGATGCACCCACCACACAGCTCCACCGATGGACCCACCACACAGCTCCACCGAGGCACCCACCACACAGCTCCACAGATGCACGCACCACACAGCTCCTCCAATGCACCCACCACACAATTCCACTGATGCACCCACCACCCAGCTCCACCGATGCACCCACCACACAGCTCCACAAATGCACCCACCACACAGCTCCACAGATGCACCCCCCACACAACTCCACCGATGCACCCACCACCCAGCTCCACCGATGCACCCACCATACAGCTCCACAGATGCACCCACCACACAGCTCCACAGATGCACCCACCACGCAGCTCTACCGATGCACCCACCACACAGCTCCACTGATGCACCCACCACCCAGCTCCACGATGCACCCACCACACAGCTCCACCGGCACAGCTCCACTGATGCACCAACCACACAGCTCCACTGATGCAACCACCACACAGCTCCACCGACACAGCTTCACCGATTCACCCACCACACAGCTCCACTGATGCAACCACCACACAGCTCCACCGACACAGCTCCACCGATGCACCCACCACAGAGCTCCACAGATGACCCCACCACACAGCTCCACTGATGCACCCAAGACAAAGCTCTACCGAAGCACCCACCACACAGCTCCACAGATGCACCCACCACACAGCTCCACAGATGCACCCACCACACAACTCCACCGATGCACCCACCACACAGCTCCACTGATGCACCCACCACACAGCTCCACTGATGCACCCACCACACAGCTCCACTGATGCACTCACCACACAGCTCCGCCAAGGCACCCACCACACAGCTCCGCCGAGGCACCCACCACACAGCTGCGCCGAGGCACACACCACACAGCTCCACCGATGCACCCACCACACAGCTCCACCTACACAGCTCCACCGATGCACCAACCACCCAGCTCCACCGATGCACCCACCACACAGCTCCACCGACACAGCTCCACCGACACAGCTCCACCGATGCACCCACCACACAGCCCCACTGATGCAACCACCACACAGCTCCACTGACACAGCTCCACCGATGCACCCACCACAGAGCTCCACAGATGCCCCCACCACACAGCTCCACCGTGGGAACCCACCCCACAGCTCCTCTGATGCACCCACCACACAGCTCCACCGATGCACCCACCACCCAGCTCCACCGATGCACCCACCACACAGCTCCACAAATGCACCCACCACACAGCTCCACAGATGCACCCACCACACAGCTCCACAGATGCACCCACCACACAGCTCCACCGATGCACCCTCCACCCAGCTCCACCGATGCACCCACCACCCAGCTCCACCGATGCACCAACCATACAGCTCCACAGATGCATCCACCACACAGCTCCACAGATGCACCCACCACACAGCACCACAGAAGCACCCACCACACAGCTCCACCGATGCACCCACCACACAGCTCCGCTAATGCACCCACCACACAGCTCCGCCGAGGCACCCACCAAACAGATCCGCCGAGGCACCCACCACCCAGCTGCGCCGAGGCACACACCACACAGCTCTACCGATGCACCCACCACACAGCTCCACTGATGCACCTACTAAGCTCCACCGATGCACCCACCACACAGCTCCACCAATGCACCCACTATGCTCCACCGATGCAGTCACTAAGCTCCACCGATGCACCCACCACACAGCTCCACGGATGCACCCACCACACAGCTCCACTGATGCACCCACCACCCAGCTCCACCGATGCATTCACCACACAGGTCCACCTACACAGCTCCACCGATGCACCCACCACCCAGCTCCATCGATGCACCCACCACACAGCTCCACCGACACAGCTCCACCGATCCACCCACCACACAGCACCACTAATGCAACCAGCACACAGCTCCACCGACACAGCTCCACCAATGCACCCACCACACAGCTCCACTGATGCAACCACCACACAGCTCCACCACACAGCTCCACCGATGCACCCACCACACAGCTCCACAGATGCATCCACCACACAGCTCCACAGATGCACCCCCCACACAGCTCCACCGTAGCACCCACCACACAGCTCCACCGATGCACCTACCACACAGCTCCGCTGATGCACCCACCACACAGCTCCGCCGATGCATCCACTACACAGCTCTGCTAAGGCACCCACCACACAGCTCCGCCGAGGCACCCACCACACAGCTCCGCCGAGGCACCCACCACACAGCTGCGCCGAGGCACACACCACACTGCTCCACCGATGCACCCACCACACAGCTCCACTGATGCACCTACTAAACTCCACCAATGCACCCACCACACAGCTCCACCTACACACCTACACAGCTCCACCGATGCACCCACCACCCAGCTCCACCAATGCACCCACCACACAGCTCCACTGACACAGCTCCACTGATACACCCACCACACAGCACCACTGATGCAACCAGCACACAGCTCCACCGACACAGCTCCACCGATGCACCCACCACACAGCTCCACTGATGCAACCACCACACAGCTCCACCGACACAGCTCCACTGATGCACCCACCACAGAGCTCCACAGATGCCCCCACCACACAGCTCCACCGTGGGAACCCACCCCACAGCTCCACTGATGCACCCACCACACAGCTCCACCGATGCACCCACCACCCAGCTCCACCGAGACTAGGGGCTAAGGATACTGCTAGCTCCTATACATACACATTCGCTGATTTACAAGCGCTACGACCAACTACAACGATGTGTCCATCCGTTCCTCACAACACGGCTAAATGAATTTCTCACTTGGGCATAAGTAACCCCACCATTCCTACAGCCGACCCCGCTCCTAAGTATGCGATGCTCACTACCACACCTAGCGTTACCTGCACGTTTAGGTGCATATATTTAAACACCCGTTCCATGATTAAACATCAGACGGACATTCTTCTGTTATTAACGGACATACAACCTGATATGCTGCTACTAACCGAGACCTGGCTCACCCCGGACTCACTACCGGACATTTTAGCTGCCCTACCAGCAGACTACTACATTCTGTCAGCAATACGTCCGGGAGGGAAAACTGGGGGAGGAGTGGCCATTATTGTTAACAAAAAACACCAACTCAGACAACTGTCATCCTTGCCTTTATCCAACACAGAAAACATAGTCGCCAAATTAGACACTCCTAATGGAACACTTGCACTGGTGCTATTGTATCGCCCACCTCAAACTATGGCCACATTTCCATCTACCCTAGCAGAGCTATTGGCCCCGCTGGTCACAAACCATTCTAAACTACTTTTGGTCGGGGACCTAAATCTTTGGTTTGACAATACATCGCTAGACCCTCAAGCTGCAGAGATGAAAGAACTTCTTGATGACCTCAACTTGACACAACACATTCACACTGAGACTCATCAGAAAGGTCATAGTCTTGACCAAATCTGGTCCTCGAACTTACCAATATCCTCGATAGACATAAAACCTTGTTGTTGGTCTGATCACTACAGCATAAGTTTCTCTTTCCAGTTAGATAAGACCATCCAATTTAAGCTACAAACCAGTAAGACCATTAGGAAATGGACTTCCATGGATATGTCAGCTTTCTTGAATTTTTTAAATACTTCCCTTCCCCTAGAGAGTACTAACGTGGAGGAGGCCGACTTCCGGTTTAAAGAATGGCTTACCTCAGCGATCAATATCTATGCTCCTCCCACGCGTCTTTGCAGCTCTAGGAGTTCGGACGCACATAAATGGTTCACACCTGAGCTCAAAAAATTAAAACTGGAAGTGAGGCAACAGGAAAGGGCATGGCGCTCTCAGTACTGCCCTCTAGCCAGGGCTACTTACTGCCTAGCCAGAAAGGCATACCAAAACATTCTACATAACCATAAGACTGCCTATTTCTCATCTAAAATCTTAAACTCTACCAATAAGTCGAAAGAAATCTTCAGGATAGTGAACGACTTATGTAATGATGACAGAACCTCTCCTCCGGTAGTTCCTACACAAGCACTATGCAACTCCCTGAATGACTTCTTCAGTGAAAAGATTCTATTGATCAAACAGAACATCTCCACACTTCCAGCTTGTGCCCCTGTGGACGACATCTTTTTTAATCCCTTAACCTTACACTCTTTTCCCCCCATTGATTTGAAAGTCTTCTTAGAGTTACTGTCTAGAGTCAAATCAGGCTCCCCTATGGATGTCTGTCCCCCTCAAATTATGAGGGAAATTGGTCGAGCCATTCCCAACAGCATGATACCCTTGCTTAACAACTCTCTCACTTCAGGGACAGTGCCCAGCAGCTTCAAGCAGGCCTTATTGATACCCCTTACTAAGAAACCTGGTATTGACCCGTTGGACCTCACGAATTATCGGCCCATATCCCTGCTGCTCTTTTTATCCAAAATGTTGGAGGCTCATGTTACCAACTGCCTCTCAAACTTTGTGGAGGAATCGGGCTATCTTCAACCTAACCAAGCAGGATTTCGGCCTGGTCATTCTACTGAGGCAGTAATACTGGCCGTTCAGAACACCTTGAGGTCCAACGCTGACAAAAATCTTCACCAAGCCCTGGTGCTCCTTGATCTGTCCGCGGCATTCGACACGGTTGACTATTCCATTCTGGTCAACCGTGTCGAACAGGCAGGCCTCAGAGACTCTGCCTTGGCCTGGCTAAAATCGTTCATATCTGAACGCACCCAGTCTGTCTGCCTAGGATCCTTTTCTGCTCCTAAAATCAATTCCTTCTGTGGGGTCCCCCAAGGCTCTTCTTTGTCTCCCTTACTGTTTAATTTGTATATGCGCCCCCTTCTTTTTGCTTTAAGAAAGCACAAAGTCACTGTATATAATTATGCAGATGACTTGCAGCTAGTCTTTGCACTCAACTCCCCAAATGCTGAGGAGGATTTTCAGGCAACCATGACCCTAATTCAGAGTTGGATGTCTTCAAATCACCTCAAATTAAACCGGGAAAACTGAGCTGATTTTGCCCGGCAAGAGCGAAATCAGTTGGAGCCCTAATTTCTGGCCTGCTGATATGGGCCTCCCCCCAAAGAAATCACAAACAGTAAAAAGCCTGGGGGTAACCATCAATGAGGACCTTACTTTAAAATCCCAGATTGGAACCGTGGTTTCCTCTGGATTTTTTCACCTGAGGAAAATTAAGAAAATTGCACACCTCCTCACCCACACTGCCCTAATTCAGGTGGTCATGGCCCTAGTCCTCTCCCACATCGATTTTTCAAACAGTCTCTATCTTGGCCTACCTGTAGGCCAACTTAGAAGATTGCAGTACCTGCAGAACCAGGCCGCGAGACTGATCTGCAAAGTACCCAAATGGGAATCGATCAAACCAGGCTTAGAGACCTTGCACTGGCTACCTGTGGCTCAAAGAGCCGAATTCAAAGCCGGGTGCATCATTTTTAAGGCATTGCAAGGTAAGGGCCCCTTATTTATTAGGCAGTTGATTGGAAGATACGTCCCCTCACGCAGCTTGAGATCAGCCCACAAAGACCTACTTGAGGTACCACGCTTTAAGAAGAAACGACAGGGAGGCAGCAGTTTTCATTTTTTAGCAGCCACCCTGTGGAACTCTTTGCCGCTAGCCCTCAGACAGAGCAAGGATCTCCTTGCCTTTAGAAAGGCATTCAAGACTCACCTTTTCACACAGGCATATTTGAAATAGAGACTTTCGTTGATTCACCCTTTGTTATGTTTTTTATTTCTTTCCAGCGCCAAGAAGCTCTTGGGCTTATGCGCGCTTTATACATTTTAAATAACATAACATAACATAACCGATGCACCCACCACACAGCTCCACAGACGACCCACCACACAGCTCCAGAGATGCACCCACCACACAGCTCCACAGATGCACCCACCACACAGCTCCACTGATGCACCCACCAACCAGCTCCACCGATGCACCCACCACACAGCTCCACAGATGCACCCACCACACAGCTCCACAGATGCACCCACCACCCAGCTCTACCGATGCACCCACCACACAGCTCCACTGATGCACCCACCACACAGCTCCACCGATGCACCCACCACACAGCTCCACCGACACAGCTCCACCGATGCACCCACCACACAGCTCCACTGATGCAATCACCACACATCTCCACCGATACACCCACCACACAGCTCCACAAATGCACCCACCACACAGCTCCACAGATGGACCAACCACACAGCTCCAGAGATGCACCCACCACACAGCTCCACCGATGCACCCTCCACCCAGCTCCACCGATGCACCCACCACCCAGCTCCACCGATGCACCCACCACACAGCTCCACAAATGCACCCACCACACAGCTCCACAGATGCACCCACCACACAGCTCCACAGATGCACCCACCACACAGCTCCACCGATGCACCCTCCACCCAGCTCCACCGATGCACCCACCACACAGCTACACCAAGGCACCTACCACACAGCTCCACAGATGCACCCACCACACAGGTCCACAGAAGCACCCACCACACAGCTCCACCGATGCACCCACCACACAGCTCCGCTAATGCACCCACCACACAGCTCCGCCGAGGCACCCACCACACAGCTCCGCCGAGGCACCCACCACCCAGCTGCGCCGAGGCACACACCACACAGCTCTACTGATGCACCCACCACACAGCTCCACTGATGCACCTACTAAGCTCCACCGATGCACCCACCACACAGCTCCACGAATGCACCCACTAAGCTCCACCGATGCACTCACTAAGCTCCACGGATGCACCCACCACACAGCTCCACGGATGCACCCACCACACAGCTCCACTGATGCACCCACCACCCAGCTCCACCGATGCACCCACCACACATGTCCACCTACACAGCTCCACTGATGCACCCACCACCCAGCTCCACCGATGCACCCACCACACAGCTCCACCGACACAGCTCCACCGATCCACCCACCACACAGCACCACTGATGCAACCAGCACACAGCTCCACCGACACAGCTCCACCAATGCACCCACCACACAGCTCCACTGATGCAACCACCACACAGCTCCACCACACAGCTCCACCGATGCACCCACCACACAGCTCCACAGATCTATCCACCACACAGCTCCACAGATGCACCCACCACACAGCTCCACCGTAGCACCCACCACACAGCTCCACCGATGCACCCACCACACAGCTCCGCTGATGCACCCACCACACAGCTCCGCCGATGCATCCACTACACAGCTCTGCCAAGGCACCCACCACACAGCACCGCCGAGGCACCCACCGCACAGCTCCGCCGAGGCACCCACCACACAGCTGCGCCGAGGCACACACCAAACAGCTCCACCGATCCACCCACCACACAGCTCCACTGATGCACCTACTAAGCTCCACCAATGCACCCACCACACAGCTCCACCTACACAGCTCCACCGATGCACCCACCACCCAGCTCCACCAATGCACCCACCACACAGCTCCACTGACACAGCTCCCCAGATACACCCACCACACAGCACCACTGATGCAACCAGCACACAGCTCCACCGACACAGCTCCACCGATGCACCCACCACACAGCTCCACTGATGCAACCACCACACAGCTCCACCGACACAGCTCCACCGATGCACCCACCACAGAGCTCCACAGATGCCCCCACCACACAGCTCCACCGTGGGAACCCACCCCACAGCTCCACTGATGCACCCACCACACAGCTCCACCGATGCACCCACCACCCAGCTCCACCGATGCACCCACCACACAGCTCCACAGATGCACCCACCACACAGCTCCACCGATGCACCCTCCACCCAGCTCCACCGATGCATCCACCACCCAGCTCCACCGATGCACCCACCATACAGCTCCACAGATGCATCCACCACACAGCTCCACAGAAGCACCCACCACACAGCTCCACAGAAGCACCCACCACACAGCTCCACCGATGCACCCACCACACAGCTCTGCTAATGCACCCACCACACAGCTCCACAGATGCACCCACCACACAGCTCCACAGATGCACCCACCACACAGCTCCACCGATGCACCCTCCACCCAGCTCCACCGATGCACCCACCACCCAGCTCCACAGATGCACCCACCATACAGCTCCACAGATGCCCCCACCACACAGCTCCACCGTGGGAACCCACCCCACAGCTCCACTGATGCACCCACCACACAGCTCCACCGATGCACCCACCACCCAGCTCCACCGATGCACCCACCACACAGCTCCACAGATGCACCCACCACACAGCTCCACTGATGCACCCTACACCCAGCTCCACCGATGCACCCACCACCCAGCTCCACAGATGCACCCACCACACAGCTCCACAGATGCACCCACCACACAGCTCCACAGATGCACCCACCACACAGCTCCACAGATGCACCCACCACCCAGCTCTACCGATGCACCCACCACACAGCTCCACTGATGCACCCACCACACAGCTCCACCGATGCACCCACCACACAGCTCCACCGACACAGCTCCACCGATGCACCCACCACACAGCTCCACTGATGTAATCACCACACATCTCCACCGATACACCCACCACACAGCTCCACAAATGCACCCACCACACAGCTCCACAGATGCACCAACCACACAGCTCCAGAGATGCACCCACCACACAGCTCCACCCTCCACCCAGCTCCACCGATGCACCCACCACCCAGCTCCACCGATGCACCCACCACACAGCTCCAAAAATGCACCCACCACACAGCTCCACAGATGCACCCACCACACAGCTCCACAGATGCACCCACCACACAGCTCCACCGATGCACCCTCCACCCAGCTCCACCGATGCACCCACCACCCAGCTCCACCGATGCACCCACCATACAGCTCCACAGATGCATCCACCACACAGCTCCACAGATGCACCCACCACACAGGTCCACAGAAGCACCCACCACACAGCTCCACCGATGCACCCACCACACAGCTCCGCTAATGCACCCACCACACAGCTCCGCCGAGGCACCCACCACACAGCTCCGCCGAGGCACCCACCACCCAGCTGCGCCGAGGCACACACCACACAGCTCTACCGATGCACCCACCACACAGCTCCACTGATGCACCTACTAAGCTCCACCGATGCACCCACCACACAGCTCCACGAATGCACCCACTAAGCTCCACCGATGCACTCACTAAGCTCCACCGATGCACCCACCACACAGCTCCACGGATGCACCCACCACACAGCTCCACTGATGCACCCACCACCCAGCTCCACCGATGCACCCACCACACATGTCCACCTACACAGCTCCACTGATGCACCCACCACCCAGCTCCACCGATGCACCCACCACACAGCTCCACCGACACAGCTCCACCGATCCACCCACCACACAGCACCACTGATGCAACCAGCACACAGCTCCACCGACACAGCTCCACCAATGCACCCACCACACAGCTCCACTGATGCAACCACCACACAGCTCCACCACACAGCTCCACCGATGCACCCACCACACAGCTCCACAGATGCATCCACCACACAGCTCCACAGATGCACCCACCACACAGCTCCACCGTAGCACCCACCACACAGCTCCACCGATGCACCCACCACACAGCTCCACCAATGCACCCACCACAGAACTCCACTGACACAGCTCCCCAGATACACCCACCACACAGCACCACTGATGCAACCAGCACACAGCTCCACCGACACAGCTCCACCGATGCACCCACCACACAGCTCCACTGATGCAACCACCACACAGCTCCACCGACACAGCTCCACCGATGCACCCACCACAGAGCTCCACAGATGCCCCCACCACACAGCTCCACCGTGGGAACCCACCCCACAGCTCCACTGATGCACCCACCACACAGCTCCACCGATGCACCCACCACCCAGCTCCACCGATGCACCCACCACACAGCTCCACAGATGCACCCACCACACAGCTCCACCGATGCACCCTCCACCCAGCTCCACCGAGGCACCCACCACCCAGCTCCACCGATGCACCCACCATACAGCTCCACAGATGCATCCACCACACAGCTCCACAGATGCACCCACCACACAGCTCCACAGAAGCACCCACCACACAGCTCCACCGATGCACCCACCACACAGCTCCGCTAATGCACCCACCACACAGCTCCACAGATGCACCCACCACACAGCTCCACAGATGCACCCACCACACAGCTCCACCGATGCACCCTCCACCCAGCTCCACCGATGCACCCACCACCCAGCTCCACCAATGCACCCACCATACAGCTCCACAGATGCCCCCACCACACAGCTCCACCATGGGAAGCCACCCCACAGCTCCACTGATGCACCCACCACACAGCTCCACCGATGCACCCACCACCCAGCTCCACCGATGCACCCACCACACAGCTCCACAGATGCACCCACCACACAGCTCCACCGATGCACCCTCCACCCAGCTCCACTGATGCACCCACCACCCAGCTCCACAGATGCATCCACCACACAGCTCCACAGATGCACCCTCCACCCAGCTCCACAGATGCACCCACCAACCAGCTCCACCGATGCACCCACCACACAGCTCCACAAATGCACCCACCACACAGCTCCACAGATGCACCCACCACACAGCTCCACAGATGCACCCACCACACAGCTCCACCGATGCACCCTCCACCCAGCTCCACCGATGCACCCACCACCCAGCTCCACCGATGCACCCACCATACAGCTCCACAGATGCATCCACCACACAGCTCCACAGATGCACCCACCACACAGCTCCACAGAAGCACCCACCACACAGCTCCACCGATGCACCCACCACACAGCTCCGCTAATGCACCCACCACACAGCTCCGCCGAGGCACCCACCACACAGCTCCGCCGAGGCACCCACCACCCAGCTGCGCCGAGGCACACACCACACAGCTCTACCGATGCACCCACCACACAGCTCCACTGATGCACCTACTAAGCTCCACCGATGCACCCACCACACAGCTCCACGAATGCACCCACTAAGCTCCACCGATGCACTCACTAAGCTCCACGGATGCACCCACCACACAGCTCCACGGATGCACCCACCACACAGCTCCACTGATGCACCCACCACCCAGCTCCACCGATGCACCCACCACACAGGTCCACCTACACAGCTCCACCGATGCACCCACCACCCAGCTCCACCGATGCACCCACCACACAGCTCCACCGACACAGCTCCACCGATCCACCCACCACACAGCACCACTGATGCAACCAGCACACAGCTCCACCGACACAGCTCCACCAATGCACCCACCACACAGCTCCACTGACTAACCACCACACAGCTCCACCACACAGCTCCACCGATGCACCCACCACACAGCTCCACCGATGCACCCACCACACAGCTCCGCTGATGCACCCACCACACAGCTCCGCCGATGCACCCACTACACAGCTCTGCCAAGGCACCCACCACACAGCACCGCCGAGGCACCCACCGCACAGCTCCGCCGAGGCACCCACCACACAGCTGCGCCGAGGCACACACCAAACAGCTCCACCGATCCACCCACCACACAGCTCCACTGATGCACCTACTAAGCTCCACCAATGCACCCACCACACAGCTCCACCTACACAGCTCCACCGATGCACCCACCACCCAGCTCCACCAATGCACCCACCACACAGCTCCACTGACACAGCTCCCCAGATACACCCACCACACAGCACCACTGATGCAACCAGCACACAGCTCCACCGACACAGCTCCACCGATGCACCCACCACACAGCTCCACTGATGCAACCACCACACAGCTCCACCGACACAGCTCCACCGATGCACCCACCACAGAGCTCCACAGATGCCCCCACCACACAGCTCCACCGTGGGAACCCACCCCACAGCTCCCCAGATACACCCACCACACAGCACCACTGATGCAACCAGCACACAGCTCCACCGACACAGCTCCACCGATGCACCCACCACACAGCTCCACTGTTGCAACCACCACACAGCTCCACCGACACAGCTCCACCGATGCACCCACCACAGAGCTCCACAGATGCACCCACCACACAGCTCCACCGATGCACCCACCACACAGCTCCACCAATGCACCCACCATACAGCTCCACCGATGCACCCACCACACAGCTCCACCTACAGAGCTCCACCGATGCACCCACCACACAGCTCCACCGATGCACCCACCGCACAGTTCCACCGAGGCACCCACCCCACAGCTCCACCAATGCACCCACCACACAGCTCCACCTACACAGCTCCACCGATGCACCCACCACACAGCTCCACCGATGCACCCACTACACAGCTCAACCGACACAGCTCCACCGATGCACCCACCACACAGCTCCACCTACACAGCTCCACCGATGCACCCACCACACAGCTACACTGATGCACCTACCACACAGCTCCACCGAGGCACCCACCACACAGCTCCACCGATGCACCCACCACACAGCTCCACTGATGCACCCACCACACAGCTCCACCGTTGCACTCACCACACAGCTCCACCGAGGCACCCAGTATACAGCTCCACCAAGGCACCCACCACACAGCTCCACCGATGCACCCACCACACAGCTCCACCGAGGCACCCACCACACAGCTTCACAGATGCATCCACCACACAGCTCCATAGATACACCCACCACACAGCTCCACAGAAGCACCCACCACACAGCTCCACCGATGCACCCACCGCACAGCTCCGCCGATGCACCCACCACAAAGCTCCGCCGAGGCACCCACCACACAGCTCCGCCGAGGCACACACCACACAGCTCCACCGATGCACCCACCACACAGCTCCACCGATGCACCCACCACACAGCTCTACTGATGCACTCACCACCCAGCTCCACCGATGCACCCACCACACAGCTCCACCTACACAGCTCCACCGATGCACCCACCACACAGCTCTGCCGAGGCACCCACCACACAGCTCCACTGATGCACCCACCACACAGCTCCACCAATGCACCCTCTAAGCTCCACCGATGCACCCACCACACAGCTGCACCAATGCACCCACTAAGCTCCACTGATGCACCCACCACACAGGTCCACCGATGTACCCACCACACAGCTCCACTGATGCACCCACCACCCAGCTCCACCGACACAGCTCCACTGATGCACCCACCACACAGCTCCACTGATGCAACCACCACACATCTCCACCGATACAGCTCCACCGATTCACCAACCACACAGCTCCACTGATGCAACCACCACACAGCTCCATCGACACAGCTCCACTGATGCACCCACCACAGAGCTCCACAGATGACCCCACCACACAGCTCCACTGATGCACCCAAGACACAGCTCCACCGAGGCACCCACCACACAGCTCCACTGATGCACCCTCCACACAGCTCCACAGATGCACCCACCACCCAGCTCCACCGATGCACCCACCACACAGCTCCACTGATGCACCCACCACCCCGCTCCACCGATGCACCCACCACACAGCTCCACCGATGCTCCAACTAAGCTCCACCAATGCACCCATCACACAGCTCCACCAATGCACCCACTAAGCTCCACCGATGCACCCACCACACAGCTCCACCGATGCACCCACCACACAGCTTCACCGATGCACCCACCAGAGAGCTCCACTGAGGCACCCACCACACAGCTCCAGCAAGGCACCCACCACACAGCTCCACCGATGCACCCACCACACAGCTCCACAGAGGCACCCACCACACAGCTCCACCAATGCACCCACCACACAGCTCCACCGATGCACCCACCACACAGCTCCACCTACAGAGCTCCACCGATGCACCCACCACACAGCTCCACCGATGCACCCACCGCACAGTTCCACCGAGGCACCCACCCCACAGCTCCACCAATGCACCCACCACACAGCTCCACCGATGCACCCACCACACAGCTCCACCTACACAGCTCCACCGATGCACCCACCACACAGCTCCACCGATGCACCCACCACACAGCTCCACCGAGGCACCCACCACAAAGCTCCGACGATGCAGCCACCACACAGCTCCACCACACAGCTCCACCGAGGCACCCACCACACAGCTCCACCAAGGCACCCACCACACAGCTCCACCGATGCACCCACCACACAGCTCCACCGAGGCACCCACTACACAGCTCCACCGATGCACCCACCACACAGCTCCACCTACAGAGCTCCACCGATGCACCCACCACACAGCTCCACCGATGCACCCACCGCACAGTTCCAACGAGGCACCCACCCCACAGCTCCACCAATGCACCCACCACACAGCTACACCGATGCACCCACCACACAGCTCCACCTACACAGCTCCACCGATGCACCCACCACACAGCTCCACAGATGCACCCACCACACAGCTCCACCGATGCACCCTCCACCCAGCTCCACCGATGCACCCACCACACAGCTCCACCGATGCACCCACCGCACAGTTCCACCGAGGCACCCACCCCACAGCTCCACCAATGCACCCACCACACAGCTCCACCGATGCACCACCACACAGCTCCACCTACACAGCTCCACCGATGCACCCACCACACAGCTCCACCGATGCACCCACCACACAGCTCCACCGAGGCACCCACCACAAAGCTCTGACGATGCAGCCACCACACAGCTCCACCACACAGCTCCACCGAGGCACCCACCACACAGCTCCACCGAGGCACCCACCACATAGCGCCACTTATTCACCCACCACACAGCTCCACCGAGGCACCCACCACACAGCTCCACCGAGGCACCCACCACAAAGCTCCGACGATGCAGCCACCACACAGCTCCACCGAGGCACCCACCACACAGCTCCACTTATGCACCCACCACAAAGCTCCGACGATGCAGCCACCACACAGCTCCACCGATGCACCCACCACCCAGCTCCACCGATGCACCCACTACACAGCTCCACCGACACAGCTCCACCGATGCACCCACCACACAGCTCCACCTACACAGCTCCACCGATGCACCCACCACACAGCTACACTGATGCACCCACCCCACAGCTCCACCAAGGCACCCACCACACAGCTCCACCGATGCACCCACCACACAGCTCCACTGATGCACCCACCACACAGCTTCACTGATGCACTCACCACACAGCTCCACCGAGGCACTCACTATACAGCTCCACCAAGGCACCCACCACACAGCTCCACCGATGCACCCACCGCACAGCTCCACCGAGGCACCCACCACACAGCTCCACCGAGGCACCCACTACACAGCTCCACAGATGCATCCACCACACAGCTCCACAGATACACCCACCACACAGCTCCACAGAAGCACCCACCACACAGCTCGACCGATGCACCCACCGCACAGCTCCGCAGATGCACCCACCACACAGCTCGGCCGAGGCACTCACCACACAGCTCTGCCGAGGCACCCACCACACAGCTCCGCCGAGGCACACACCACACAGCTCCACCGATGCACCCACCACACAGCTCCACAAATGCACCCACTAAGCTCCACCGATGCACCCACCACACAGCTCCACCGATGCACCCACCACACAGCTCTACTGATGCACTCACCACCCAGCTCCACCGATGCACCCACCACACAGCTTCACCTACACAGCTCCACCGATGCACCCACCACACAGCTCTGCCGAGGCACCCACCACACAGCTCCACTGATGCACCCACCACACAGCTCCACCAATGCACCCACTAAGCTTCACCGATGCACCCACCACACAGCTGCACCAATGCACCCACTAAGCTCCACTGATGCACCCACCACACAGGTCCACCGATGCACCCACCACACAGCTCCACTGATGCACCCACCACCCAGCTCCACCGATGCATCCACCACACAGCTCCACCTACACAGCTCCACTGATGCACCCACCACCCAGCTCCACCGATGCTCCAACTAAGCTCCACCAATGCACCCACTAAGCTCCACTGATGCACCCACCACACAGCTTCACTGATGCACCCACCACAGAGCTCCACCGAGGCACCCACCACACAGCTCCACCGATGCACCCACCACACAGCTCCACCATTGCACCCACCACACAGCTCCACCGATGTACCCACCACACAGGTCCACCTACACAGCTCCACCGATGCACCCACCACACAGCTCCAACAATGCACCCACCACACAGCTCCACCGAGGCACCCACCACACAGCTCCGCCGATGCACCCACCACACAGCCGTCGCCGATGCACCCACCACACAGTTCCGCCGAGGCACCCACCACACAGCTACACTGATGCACCCACCACACAGCTCCACCGATGCTCCAACTAAGCTCCACCAATGCACCCACCAAACAGCTCCACCAATGCACCCACTAAGCTCAACCGATGCACACACCACTCAGCGCAACCACAGCATCACTCAGCACCAACACAGCATCACTCAGCGCAACTACAGCATCACTCAGCGCAACCACAGCATCACTGGTTCAAATATGTTCTTTCAATATTTCAAGCTGTTTTCAAGCTTTCACGCTTTATTACAAATCACAAAAAGATGTTAATATTTCACTTTTCTGTTCTTGGATTTTCGTCACAATAAAAAACACTGAACATAATCTTCACAAAAGTTATTTACAAAAGTTTAAGCTACTGCCATTACAAGTTAAATAAATTATTTAAGTATTAATTATTTAATAAAATTAAAAGCCATTGTTATTTGTAATATCAATACATCTAAGTCACGTAAATACAAAACATGTTGCATTACAAATGCTATAGGTGTCACATATGCGAAAGTTATAACTATTGGCATTGTAAATGACAAAGCTATTAATTTAGCTATTTTAAAAAAAAAACATAAATAAAAAAAATTCATTTATAAGACCAATAGCTCAAACTTTCCTAATGCGAGCCCTATTGCATTTCCAATGCTTGTTATTTCAGTAATCATGCTGTTTCCATGGCACAGGGGCGTGGCATCAGTGACACAAGACCTCTCTGAAGCCTTTCAGAGCCCCACCAGAAAGACCCACTGACTAACCTACCATGACTGGTTTGAGTCAATGTGGGCCAGGCCAGCACTACTCTAGCATGCCTCCATCTGAACCATTCAATAGTGCTGGAGCGGCTGGCTGCTCTGGCACTGCCGTGGTCAGATTTTGATTTAGAACAGGGCCGGACAGGCCTTCTGTTCTACCGTTTTTTTAAAAGTTTTTTATTAAAATATAAAAGAAGTAGAATATACATTTGGCAATTCTTATATACAGTACAGAATGTGGTACGCTTCGCCTTCATCTTTCCCAAAGAGGAGGGAGAAAGAGGAGAGAGAGAGAGAAGAAAGAGGGGGGGGCTTAGTTATGCATCTTTTGCTGGGTTCTCGTCAGCTGTGCATCCAGTAGCTCCCACATGTCCCTTTTTGAGTTGTGTTCCTTTGAGAATTTCCCTGTGATGTTGTCTGCCCCTCTGAGAAAGGTGACCCACGTTTTAAAGTTTGCTTTGGTCGTGTTTTTCCAGTTCGTCAGGATTATTTTTAGGGCAGCTGTGAGTAGTAGGTCTAGTAGGTCTCTCTCTTCTTTGCTGTTTAGGTCCGCTGTCATATGTTCTGTGGCCAGGCTTACAAAGCTGATTGTTAGGTATGTGTTGAAAATCTCGTTCAGAAAGTTGTTAACCAGCATCCAAAACTTCTTGACCTTCGTGCAGTTGAAAATAAGGTGTTCTAGAGTTCCTTCCTCTATCCGGCAGTTCCAGCAGTTGCCAGATTCTGTGATGCCAATTTTGTGGAGTCTTGATGGCGTCCAGTAGGCCCTGTGGAGGAGCCAGAATTTTGTCTGGGCTAGTTGTGGGGTTATTTTGTTTGTTGTTGCTGAGCGCCACAGTTTGCATCGTTCAATGTCGTTTAACTGCCTGCCTAGGTGTTGTTCCGATGTGTTTGTTGTTTTCTTGTTCAGTGACGACGTGGATGGGCTGAGGAATCTGTATATCTTTGCCGTTTGGTGGCCTGCTGAGTTGAGGGTTTGCATGTATTTGATGATGGTGGGTTCTTCCTTGCATAGGTTCGCTTTGGTTATGGCTGTTTGGGAAAGTTCACTTAGATGTGTTGTAGTCAATTTTTTTTTAAAATGCTTAGACAGCCCCTTCTTCCCAATCAAAGATCCTTGACGTGTAGATATATCACTGAAGGTAACTGCATTTAAGTGTTTTGCTGCTCTTTCTTTCCAATGAGAGATTTGTGGATGTGTGGAATTACACCACCACCAGCGATAGTTGCTTTAATGAGGGAGTCCAATTCTTCGTCACCTCTGATAGCAAGCTGCAGATGGCGTGGGGTCATTCTTTTTACTTTCAAGTCTTTTGATGCATTACCAGCAAGCTCAAGAACCTCGGCCGTTAGGTACTCGAGGATGGCGGCACTGTACACGGCGGCGGTAGCCCCCACGCGTCCGTGTCTGGTGGTCCTGGACTTAAGATGTCTGTGGATACGGCCCACTGGGAACTGAAGACCGGCCCTCTGTGAGCGGGAAACGGCCTTTGTCTTGGTCTTCCCGGAGTCTTTTCCTGCTTTACCGCCAGCCATTTTAAAACACTCTTAAATCCTTCCAACGGCCGAGACAACAGCGGACTAGGCTCCCAGGCAGAATGCGGCGTCAGACCGAATAAACGCGAGCCCCGACTATCTCCAACGCTCCGTATCGATCACCGATTTAAACTGCACTGCCTCGCGCCCTCCAACTGCCGTTTATAGTGCGGAATGTTGGTTCATCCGAGGCAAGATGACGGAGTCCATGAGCGAAGCAAACATCACAATAATCCCCAAGGAAGGGAAAGACCCACAATACCCGCAGAACTACAGACCAATCTCGCTCATAAATGTTGACTGTAAGATATACGCGAAGATATTGGCCAACAGACTGAACAAGGTCCTACCAAATATCATCCACAACTCACAAGTAGGATACATCAAAAACAGACTATCGCAAGACAATACACGCCTACTGTGCCATCTCATCAACCACACAACACACAGCATCGAGCAGGCGGTGATGATAGCACTAGATGCAGAAAAGGCGTTCGATAGAGTCTCCTGGCTATTCCTTAACAACTGTATGAGCAGGTTTGGGCTAGGGGCCAAATACAGATCCATGGTGATGGCCCTATACAACGAACCAAAAGCGAAAGTGGTGGTAAATGGAAGCACATCGGAAACGCTCACACTGGGTAGAGGCACCAGGCAAGGCTGCCCCCTCTCACCAGGCCTCTTCCTTCTGGCGCTAGAACCACTACTAGCCAGAATAAGAGACAATAATGAAATAACAGGCGTCAAAATCAAAGAAAAAAACGTCAAACTGGCAGCATACATGGACGACATCCTCATCACAACCACCAATCCGTCAACGTCAATAATGGCACTCATGGACACAATAGGAGAATATGCGGAAGCCTCAATAAAGCCTTGGATACAAGCTCAATAAAGACAAATCAGAGTGTAAGCCAATGAACATCGACACCACCAGAGAGGTGCTTGGTGACTCAGGACTGACATGGCAGAAAAAACCACTCAAATACCTAGGTCTGCTTTTTTGGGAGAGACCTCACATCCACACTACAACACAACGAGGACTCAACCCTGAAGAAGATAAAGGAAAGACTAGACCTATGGTCACCAAAATACATAAGCTGGTGGGGCAGGATAGAAACAATAAAGATGATGGTAACGCCAGCTATCAACTACACGCTCAGCATGCTGCCACTCCCGATGACAGACGCATTCCACAAAAAACTAGACAAGCTCATAAATAGCTTCATATAGAGAAACAAAAAAACGAGAATCAACATACAGAAACTGAGATTAACGAAAGACCTTGGAGGACTCAATCTAGCGAACTTCAAAACCTTTCAGACAGCCTGCCTAGCGAGGCAAGGAATCTCCTGGTTAGACAACACCCAAACCTACAAACCTGTTTGGTTAGAGGTGGAAAAGGACATTCTTGGGGGGCTAAACCCAGTAGCGCTTCTAACAGCAAACAGAAACCCCCAAAGAACAAACCCGATACTGAGATTCACCAAGGACGCACTGATGAAAATAGACAGGCGTATTGCACGGAAACTGAAGGGCACGACATGGGAGTCGATCTGGTTCAACACAAAGATAACCTATCAAGGAGAAACAATGCACAACGATACATGGATCGAGAAAGGAATAAGCCTTCCAAACCAGCTAGAAATCAGACAGCTACCACTAACTTTCCAAAACCTGCAACAACTACACGAACTCCCTAACCGAGAACTCTACAACTTCCTAAAAATCAAAACAGCCATAACCAAAGCGAACCTATGCAAGGAAGAACCCACCATCATCAAATACATGTTCTACCGGGTTTTGAAAGCCCATGGCCCCTCCTGCTGCCTATGTCACTTTCTTCAGCTCCCCGAGGTTAATTGTAGCAGGCACAGGGAGGCTACAAGAGAAAGCGGGAAAGAAAGAGGGGGGAGGGGCAAAAAGAAAGTGATCAGAGAGGGAGGAGAGAGAGTAACACCGATGGGAAGAGAGAGATTGTGCAAGGAAACAAAGGGAGCAGGACTGGTATGAGCATGTTTGCCAGGGCTGCTTTTGATACCCCAGTCCAGTCCTGATTTAGATTTAGAAAAGCAGCAAAAACGAGTAGGTGCTTCAAGTCATTATATGCTGTGAAGTAATCATCATCCAAAAACTTGATTGCGGCTATTACAGCCATAAAAGCACATTTAAATTTACAACACAGTAAAATATAATCAACAGCAGAGGGAGAAAATGCGATGTCGTTGGAAACACTGGTATATACATGTGTAGGTGATGCACAAGCCACAATAATTTGGGGGTAGCAAAATCATTATTGGTAGGAAAATCATAAAATTCAAACTTACATTAAAAAAATAATTTACAATAAAAGCATATAAGAACATTATTATACAGATCCAATAACTTCTAAAACGTCCATTGTCAGTGGACCAGCCGTCAAGAGGGAGCTCTATCTCTCACATAGAGTTAACTCCCGATGTCTTGCTGCGGGTTTAATTATAACAAAGTGGAAAATCACAGTTAATAAAAAAACAAAACTAGGAGCCAGTCTTTAACAGATAAATTCGTTTAGACCACATAGCAAGGAGAAATTTCGAAATTACAGCAACATAAACTGGGTCAGTATCAGATTTTAGGATCCTAAAGAATTCACGGTGGTTCCTAATGCCCAGATTTCTGCACAATTGTATAACCCATTTAGACCTGGCCTGTTTATACGCCGTAGTAAATTTAGCCTGATTGAGAACCAGGACACCAGTACGCACTACTTAGTGTTGAATTTAGACGTTAATACATTTATTTAGTTTTCATCAACAAATTAACTTGTATCAGCATAACATTCATATTCATGTTACATTTGTAGAAGCGCATATTCATTTATCAACATATACATTGCATATATCATACATTGTGATATCAATACATTTTAGTGTCCACCCAATGCATTTCGGGGCGCGAACCCCTTCGTCAGGGGTCTGTGTTTAGAAAAAAGGGAAAAGAAAGAAAAAGGAATCTTGTTACTATTGATGCACTATCATGAAAGGAAAAGAATATCTCTATAATATATGCTTCTTACCGCAGACTGGGTGTAATCTATTGCAAGCTTCTCCTGGTTAAATATAGGTGTGATCTACATGATAAAGAAAGCTGGGTCTGAGTATGTGGGGTTAATGAAACCAGTTCCATATACATAGGTACTCTAGATAAGGCTTAGTGTTACCTGTGCGCTTGTGTTGTGACAGTCTGTGGACACAGAAAAGGAGTAAAAAGCGAAATTAGGGACAAGAAGTGTGTAAAATGTTAAAATTGCATGAGCCTGATAACAAATAAGTAATAGGGTTACTGTATCTGTGCTCACCTTGTGTATGCTGATTTAGAAACAAGGAGCCTGTATAGAAATAAATGAAATACTGATAAGTGCTGCGGAATAGCAGCGATAGCAGCAAGTAAAACTATTATGAATGTCGAAGTTTACCTGAGAGTCCTACCCGGTGGACATTGGACTCAGCAAATGCTCATGTAGATCACACCTATATTTAACCAGGAGAAGCTTGCAATAGATTACACCCAGTCTGCGGTAAGAAGCATATATTATAGAGATATTCTTTTCCTTTCATGATAGTGCATCAATAGTAACAAGATTCCTTTTTCTTTCTTTTCCCTTTTTTCTAAACACAGACCCCTGACGAAGGGGTTCGCGCCCCGAAATGCATTGGGTGGACACTAAAATGTATTGATATCACAATGTATGATATATGCAATGTATATGTTGATAAATGAATATGCGCTTCTACAAATGTAACATGAATATGAATGTTATGCTGATACAAGTTAATTTGTTGATGAAAACTAAATAAATGTATTAACGTCTAAATTCAACACTAAGTAGTGCGTACTGGTGTCCTGGTTCTCAATCAGGCTAAATTTACTATATATTTCATAGTTTGCAGGCTACATACCAGCACAGCACACATACCGAACAAGCATTTCCAAACTTAGCCAACCGAGTGCAGTTGCCCTTCCAAATCCACTGTTTATACGCCGGGCAGAAGAACAATACATGAATTACTGTTTCCTCCTCCACTAGGCATCCAGGACAGAGACAATGGGTTTCGCCCGCCCATTCATTAGTTATTGCGTAAAGCGGGAGCGTCCCATATCTAAATTGCAGAAACAACTTCCTTGCTAATGGGGGCTGTATTAAATCTAGCACCTGCTCAAATTGATAATGTGACTTAAAATCCCAAAACCCATGTGTTCAACTCATAGGGCCTCATTTATGAGGCTGTGTGTCACTTTTACGCCGCCGGTGCGTCACTTTTTGTGACTCACCAGTGGCGTAAAAAATGCGCCTTGTTGCGCCATATTTATAAAGTGACGCATCTAGGTAGATGCGTCACTTTGTAAACCCCTGCGCCACATTATACCTGCGCCAGGTATAATGTATGCAAGGGGGCGTATTGACGCAAGGAGGGTCGTAAAAGTGATGCAGTGAAATCTATGAGTTTTCACTGCGTCACTTTTAGGACACCGTTGCGTCAAAATCTTGCGCCTGCCTCCCAGCAGGCGTAAGACTGACGCAGGCCCTTTCACATGGGGCTTGCCCCATGTGAAAGGACGCTTTGCTGGAGTTGCGTCACTTTTGTGACACACTCCAGCAATGCGTCACTTTTGCGCTTACAGATACGTCAGAAATACTGACGTTTCTGTAACTCCTTGCGACATGATGCGTCATACATTAAATATGACGCATCAGGAATGTCGCAAGGAGTGCGCACTGAGAAGTGACGCATCGCTGCTTTCAAGCAGCGATGCGTCATTTCTCATAAATGAGGCCCATAGTTTTGACTGCCTGAATTAGGCTATTCAATTTAAACTCTTTCACTACTTTGGCTAAAGTTTTTTTAGGGATGGCTAGACAAGATTCTTCAGGGGTGATCCATAGGTCCACCCTGCCCATAGCTCGAAAAGAATCCCTAACTAAAGACAACCAAGGTATGCTACCCACAGCCCCCATTGATGACATTACCGCTTTCAGTTCCTCCCTATAGTGTCTCAGCTCTGGTGTACCCACAGCCGTCGCCAATAAAGCAACGGTCGGGACGAGATTAAATCCACCATTGGGAGGATCCCCAAGTCCATCCTTAGTAGTACTAGGGGTGTGTTTGTTGGCAAAGCCAGGATTTGTCTAATAAACTTATTTTCAGTAAGTGTCATGGCATGAGATGGACTGTGTCCCCACAATTCTGTCCCATATAAAGAAGCTGACCAGCTTGTACTCTGTATATTTCTAGCGGTGGCCTTATGACCTTTAAGGCACAACTCTTTTGGACTTTTAGGATTCCCCCTATTGACTGAGTTAGCTTCAAATTGGCCTTGTTAGTTTGGGAACCCCATCCCATTTTATCATTTAGGGAAAGGCCCAAATAATCAAATATATGGACCCACTCAAGTGACCTGTCATCCATCATTGGGTGTGGGCAGTTAGTAGAATTGGCTTTAAAGACCATATATTTTATTTTATTGATATTTACTACAAGGTTCCTCTTTTTGCAAAACTGGCTGAATTCCTTTAACACTCGCTGCATCCCCATCGGTGATTTCGAGAGGTGCAGGGTGTCATCCGCAAACATTAGAGCGGGAAATTTGCGGAATTACATTTTAGGGGAATCCAAATTCTTTGCGGCTAGGAGATCTTCAATTAAACCGTTTAGGAAGAGGGAAAAGAGGGTCGGCGCAAGCACACAACCCTGCCTCACCCCCTTACCGACAGGGAAGGGGGCTG
The DNA here is from genome assembly GCF_964263255.1 of Lissotriton vulgaris. Lineage (NCBI taxonomy): Eukaryota > Metazoa > Chordata > Amphibia > Caudata > Salamandridae > Lissotriton > Lissotriton vulgaris. The sequence goes on from NC_141685.1 coordinate 298,236,429, forward strand.
TTAGTTGGCCATTCTTGCCGTATCTTACTCTAGCATATGTGCCCTCGTGGAGGTGTTTAAGTTGGAAACAAAGATATGGTGGTACTCCCATGTCCAGCAGGATGCTCCACAGCTGGTCCACAGCTGGCCAACTGCTGGTCATTGTCCACAGCTGGTCATGTTCCACCATATTAAAGGCTGATTTCAAATCCACGAAGGTAAGATACAGGCTCCCACCTTCCAGAACCACATGCTTCCAATAGATTACCTTTAGCCTAAACAGCTGGTCTACAGTTGAAGTTTTGGCTCTAAAGCCTGCTTGCAATGGAGTTAGAACATCACAGTCTTCCATCCAATCCTGTAGTCTTCCTAATAACACCCTTGCAAAGATTTTTTGGGTAACATCAATGAGCTAATTGGCCTATAATTTGCAGGCTCAATGGGGGACCCTTTTTTATAGATCGGAATGATCTCTGCACCAGCCCACGTGGACGGTGCTGGGAAGCCATGAAGAATTGCATTAAAAAGTAGTAGTAGATATGGAGCTCACACTGCCTGTTCATTTTTGTACAAGTCCCCAGGGATTCTATCCAATCCTCGTCCTTTATTGGGCTGTAGCTTTGCTAGAGCAGATAATACCTCAGCCATAGTACATGGGGGTATATCCCATTCAGGGTTAACATAAAACACCAGGGTCTCACTAGCACTTGAATCAATAGACGGGCTTGAATATAGTTCCTTAAAGTATAGATGCCAGGCTTGCTCATCAATATTTGGATCGATAGTGGTCCTACCCTCAGTTTTTCCCGTGTGGACCAGGTTCCAAAAACCTCTACTATCTTTTGAATCCAAAGCCTTCTTAATGGCCTGCCATCTATCGGCTTCCCAATCAGATTTTGCTTTTGCAATTATTTTCTTAAAAACAGCCCGAGCTTCCCGAATACGGTCATTGTCACCCCCCTTGAGCGATGACAACAGGGCTTGCTTTGCCTCTCTAAAATTCCTGCTATACCAGGATTTTTTATCACTGCCCGATTTATTATTAACAGGCCCACTATTGAAGAAAAAAACCACCAGAGTCTGGACCATTTCTTGGTGAATTTTTCCTAAATCACTATCGGGTCCTAACTTCATTGGATCGTCTGATAAAAGGCTTGCTTTCTCTAGCAGGGGTATAATACTCACCTGTATTTTTTACATGATTTCCGGCGATTGATTTACTTTGGCCCATCAAATTCTTCGCCCTCCTTCAACAATGACCAGGTTGTTTTGATGCGGGTTATCAGGGCCTCGACCTATCCCCCCATCTGAAAATCTAGCACTGCGACAAGGGGATTGTTATCACTTTCACTGCGTTCTTCGACGCTGAAATCCACCACATTACGCCAGATCTCTACACTGAGCAGAAAATAGTAAATTACTGAAGCCTGGCCAGGTCTCTCAAAGGTAGGGCGCCCCGGGTTATCACCTGGAAACCGTCCTTTGCAAGCCCTTAGGGAGAAGGTCAGGGTTAAAGAAGTTTATTGGAGGACTAAAGGTGTCCACCTCCTGATCGGATAGATATTAGGTGCTGGGATTGACCAGATGGCGTCCTCATCGGTAGTGATAGATTCTGAGAGACCATTAAGGGGTTCAAAGTGGCAATTAAAGTCCCAACCGATTAAAAAATACATGTTTCCCGCAAGTGAATTGAGAAAATTTACCAGAAGATCTAGCGTCAAGGAAATCCCACCATGCTGGACTGGCCGGGAATAAACATTAATAATAGCTAGTTTCGGTAGATTATTATGTGAGAGGAGGATACATGTAATATCTGGGGAGTGTGTTTCTACTCGCTTTACCTTGCAACCTAGGTACATAACCCCCGATGGTCTACCCCTAGGTCCCTTGACTGCCGCCTCACAATATGCCACAAACCCTACTCTATATTGAGGGTCTAAGGCCCAAGTTTCCTGGAATAAGCAGATCTCGTGGGAGTCAATATAATCCCCCAATCAGGCTGATCTAATTTAGTCGCGAGGCCCTCAATATTCCAAGACAAAACTCTTGGGCCACCGGCAGGCAGTTGCTTGCCGCACCTAGCATTTTCCTCCAATTCAGATATGTCTGCCAATGAATACCAGTTCCAATGGTGGCTGGAACTAGTTCTTTGGAGTGGTAATCAGCATCGCAAGTGCCATGGTTTATAACATTTGGGACAGCAGTGTTCCCCGCCTCCTCCACTATGTTAACTATACATGATTTACCACCATTGATATCCCCCATTTCGGTATTGAACCAAAGATGCTGGTTTATAACCCCACCCCGACTCCCCTTAGGTTGGCACAATGTTTGGGCAGTGTGGCGAAGCAGGTAGCAGTAGGTGACAGTCAATCCACCAGATCCAGTACACTGAATCTGTTACTAAGTGGTTCAGCTGGTAATCGCTCAATATTCTCCCAGCCTGCTCTATAGGTCTGCATAGCAGACCTGCTGTTCCTACCCCTGATCAGTCCATAGTAGCCAGAGTTAAACATATGATCTGGGGCAGTGTAGAAGTAACTTAGATCCAGGATCCGGATAACAGATCTCAAAATTTTTTGGGAGGCCCGCACAAACATGTTCCACCGCCCTACAATCATTGAAGTTAATAACAATACAGTCCCCTACAGTTTTTTTGGGTCTACATCCTACCCAAATCACTCTTTGCACAAATAAAATCTGTCATTGTACTTCTCGCGGAAGTGGTCTGTTATTGTTCAGCCAATGGATCGTTTTGTTTTTTAGTTGGGCGTAGGATTCAGCTTTACCATTTTCCAATTCTGGGACACCAGTCAAAACAGCAACATAGGGTGAGCAATCAGGGGGTAGATCTAAATAGGGATGTGAGTTCTTTGCATCTTTCCCAGTATGGTTCCCCTTTGGAGGCTACATTGGTTTTCTGAGGCTGTCCCTCTCCCAACAGTTGTTGATTCTCTAATTCCCCATAGTTGCAGCGCCTATTACGCCGTACCTCTGGAACGACTATATTACTCTTACTCACTGCTTCATCCCTTAACGTTGTAAGGTCCATTGGTTTTACAACTAAGCTCACTCATTTTAAAAACTCACTTAATCTGCACGCATTGCAAAATCGCCACACTTGCTGGATTGGCGCGATCTGTACCATCTTCCTAAAACCTGATTACAAGGGGGAGGAAACACTCACTGTAAGCCAAGAAGCCTGTGCTCGTCTTTACTCCTGCCCGCCCCGGTCCGACGCGGTAGCCAATACCGTTGCGCGGAGGGCGGGTCAGGGAGAGCCAGTCACTTCCTGCGGGGGCACTTCCTGAGCGGTTAGCGCTCTAGTGGATGCTTTTTGAGGGCCTATTTAGGCGGAGCCCAGACACCTGCAAGCTGCGGAAGGGTGACGGTGGCAGAGTCCCCGTTCCGCTTTGCTTGCTGAAGGTAACACGACTGTGCCTCACGCTGTATTGAGAACTGGTGCATGTGAGAGACTTGAACTGCCTGCATATTTTAAATATTCATTGTTGACTTAAAAACGATGTTATTGTGTTAATTGTAAAACGGAACTTTTAATTTGCTCACTCATTTTAAAAACTCACTTAATCTGCACGCATTGCAAAATCGCCACACTTGCTGGATTGGCGCGATCTGTACCATCTTCCTAAAACCTGATTACAAGGGGGAGGAAACACTCACTGTAAGCCAAGAAGCCTGTGCTCGTCTTTACTCCTGCCCGCCCCGGTCCGACGCGGTAGCCAATACCGTTGCGCGGAGGGCGGGTCAGGGAGAGCCAGTCACTTCCTGTGGGGGCACTTCCTGAGCGGTTAGCGCTCTAGTGGAGCCAACTCCTCCAGGGAAACGTACAAAATCGTTAACCAGCTTCTTAAAATTCCAGTCCCAAGCACCACGCATAATGAGCCCGAAGCCAGGTGCGACCAACTAGCAGACTTCTTCGATGGAAAGATACAGAAAATTCTTGACAGCCTCCCTCAATCTTCCGCAACACCTTCCATCGAAGCCGTCTCCATCGCGTCTACTAGTTCTCAATTTAAAGCGTTTAGTGCTATAACCAGGGAAGACTTTTGCACCACTCTCTCGAACATAAAAAGTGGTTCCCCTTCCGACCCTGCCCCGATGCACATCCTCAAACAGATTCTGAGTACTATAGCCCCTATTGCCACAGAACTTCTAAACATCTCATTTTCCACAGGCATTGTTCCCCCGAGTTGGAAACAGGCCAAAATCAAAGCGCTCTTAAAGAAACCGGGCTTAGACACCTCGGATTTGGCCAACTTTCGCCCCATCTCCCTGCTCCCGGGATTGGGCAAAGTGGCTGAAAAACTGGCGAATAGGCAGCTCTCTGGTTATCTAGAGACTAATAGTCTATTGAGCAGCTCTCAAACAGGCTTTCGCCCAGGCCAGGGCACCGACACGGCCCTCGTAGCGGTGACAGAGGAGGCCAGATGCATCTTAGACTCAGGGGGATCAGCGGCTCTGATCCTCCTGGATCTAAGCGCTGCATTCGACACTGTGGACCATATAACCTTGATCAAACGTCTCGCCAACCTGGGCATCACAGGATCTGCCCTCAAATGGCTGGAATCATTTCTGGAAAAACGATCTTTCAGGATATGGGAAAATGGTTCCATGTCCAAATCCACTCCTCTTCAGTGTGGGGTTCCTCAGGGCTCCTTCCTGAGCCCCACACTGTTTAATGCTTACATGGCCCCGTTAGAGGAGATAATTGCCCCCTTTGGGATCAAATCCATCAGCTACGCAGACGACACACAACTTGTCGTCTCGCTGGCACGCCAAGGGGGATGCCCAGATGATCTCTTCAAATGTCTAACTGCAGTCTCCGTGTGGATGACTGATTCTAAGCTCAAATTAAATGGAGCTAAGACAGAGATCATGCTTCTGGGTAGTCAAGCGACATCTTTGCCCGCTGAGCTTTGGCCCCCCTGCATGGGTGAACTCCCTCCACCTAAGGAAAAAATCAAAAGTCTTGGGGTTTGGTTTGAACCTCAATTAACGTTTAAGACCCATGCAGAGAAAGTTGCCGGAGGTTGCTTTGGCCTTCTCCGAGCAGTACGGAAGGTACTCCCTCTTCTGCCTTTCCAATCAAGAAAGTTACTTATCCAGGGTCTAATCCTATCTAGATTGGATTATGGTAACGCCCTCTTTTTGGCTGCACCTCAGGCCTCCATTAATACTCTTCAGCGAGTACAGAACGCCGCAGCCCGGCTGCTCATGGGGGCATCAAGGCGGGCCTCAGCTAAACCTCTGTTAAGAGCTCTCCACTGGCTCCCAATTCAGGAGCGAGTCTCCTTTAAATCACTCTGCATTGCACACAAGACACTGCAAGGTAAAGGCCCTCCGGCCTTGAGAGACATGATCTGCCCCTACAAACCAGCCCGATCCCTGCGGTCCGAGGGAGAAAACCTGGCCACCACTCCTAGAGTGAGGAAAGCACGTTCAGGAGGTCGCCGGTTCTCGCTGAATGCGGCAAAGAAATGGAATGCACTTCCTAGGGAGCTCCGGATGGAAGCCTCCTATCCGAAATTTAGAAAGGCACTTAAAACCTTCCTTTTCCCTAACACATCTTAGATCTTTCCCCTCCTGAGTTCTCTGCAATTATCATTATTGTTTATTATTTTAACAGCACTGGGACGCTCGAGGGCAGCCATGCGCTTTATAAACCCAATTTCATTTCATTTCATTTCATTTCAGTGGATGCTTTTTGAGGGCCTATTTAGCCATCGCCCCCTATAAGCGCGCAGCGATCGCGCGCAGCGGCACCGAAGCGTCGCCGAAGACCAGCCAAAGAGCTGCCCGTCTGCGCCCGTCAGCGACAGTACGTGGCATAGGGGCAATGGGCTTAACCACTGCGGACCCTGACATCGCAGGCGCAAAAATCATTACATACCCCGCCAAATTTCTCCTAGATTTACAACCTACCGGAAACTGTGGCACTCGAATACCTTGTCAACATCTTGAGGGCTGTTTTTCGTGCCTAAAATGTCGTTTTCAATCACATGCTGTAAGGAAGAGCACTAATGAAAATGCTCCAAAAATAACACCCCTAGAGGGACTAAAATGCTTTCTTTTAAACGTCCGGTCCCTCCCAAAACATCAACTTCAGGTATGGGATCTTATTTTCTCTATGCAGCCTGACATATGTTTTCTTACCGAAACATGGATGAAACCCCACACGGTTACAGCAATAACACTAGGGGTCCCATCAGGCTACAAGATTATACACTTTGACCGAACTAATAAAATTGGTGGTGGTTTAGCCATCATATATAAAGGCACACATAAGGTAACAATTTTAGAACAAAGGTCTAGTCCTCAATTGGAAACTATGATCTTTAAGATCAATTCGGTTGGTTACATCTCCTGGAAAGGTGCACTAATGTACCTCCCACCAGGTCCCAATCCGGACTTTGCCCTATCCCTTCTGGAGCTACTAGCACCACATTTTAAAGCCAAGGAGTACTTTATCCTCCTTGGTGATTTTAATGTACACATGGATAATCCTGCACATCCTGAAACACTCTCACTAACAGCAGACTTGTCTAACCTGGGGTAAAGGCAATAAATAGCGGTGCTACCCCCACAGGTGGTCACACCCTGGACTCTCTATTCTCCAACTGCACTAAAATACGATGCTTACCTGCCAAAGAAATCTACTGGTCAGACCACTTTCTGATAGAGTTCTATCTGACTGGACCGATTAAATCCTTGCACAGAATACCGACCCCGCCAATTCTGCGCCGTCAATGGCACAAAATATCGGTGGAAAAGCTGCGGGAAAACTGGACACTACCAACATTTACAGATGATGACTCAGCAGACACTGCATTAGAAAAATTTAACAACTCACTTAAGTTAGCCATCGACACCCTGGCCCCACTAAAACTCCATAAGCAATATCCTCCATCCAAGCAAGAAAACTGGTATACTTTAGACCTTAGAACAGAGAAACAGAAATGCAGGCGACTAGAAAAAGCATGGAGGAAATCAAAAACTGAAAAGGAAAGGAAAATCTTTCAAGAGGCCCAATCAATCTATTATAAAAACATAAAGCAAGCGAGGAAAAACAGCCTCTCCTTACAACTAGCATAGGCAGGTAACTGTCCAAGGGAGCTGTTTAAAATCTTACAGAGCTTTGTAAAACCCACGGCCAGTGAGAGCCCAGATGAATTTTCCCAAACACTTTGTGATGAGATTTCAATGTTCTTTGAGGACAAAATTAATCTCATCTATAACAAAATCTTAGCCTCCAGGGGTGCAGGAACCATGACCTCCCTCCCCAATGACTAACCTACACAGAATAAAATCTCACTACTTACCTTCCCACCAGTCAGTGATTCAAATCTGCCACCCCTCATCAACCACATAAAAACTGGATCTCCCAATGACTACCTCACTGCAAAAATGGTCGCCCCTCTGATCACCCTCCTGGGACCTTCCATTCAGTCAGTGATGAACATCTCATTGACTGAAGGGCAAGTCCCAAGGGAATGGAAGATCGCGGTGGTAAACCCTATAAGGAAAAAAGCGGCCTCCCCCTGGACAGATCTCTCTAACCTTCGGCCCATCTCCCTCCTACCGCACATCGGTAAGATGACTGAGAAGCACGTGAACACCCACCTATCAAATCATATCGAGGCAACGGAAGGCCTGGACCACTCACAATCTGGGTTCAGGCCTAACCACAGCACTGAATCAGCCCTCCTAGCAATAACCAATAACATCAGGATGACACTGGATGGTGGGGGGGTCTATGATTTTGGTGCTGTTGGATTTATCCGCTGCCTTTGATACGGTGTCTCACGAAGTGCTTCTCGGTCGTCTGAGGGATATGGGACTGGGGGGTGTAGCTCTGTCCTGGATGGAGAGCTTTCTCTCAGGCCGCTCTCAAGAAGTCAGGTTGGGCTCCCATAAGTCCATCTCTAGGGAGCTCACCAGGAGAGTGCCACAGGGCTCATGCCTAAGCCCCACATTATTTAATGTGTATGTGGCCCCCCTGGCTGACTTAGTGAGGTCCTTTGGGTTTACCCCGGTGTCATACGCCGACGATACCCAACTTCTGTTCCCTTTCAAAACCTTTACACCTGCTCTAAAAAAATCTTTTGCAGATGGAATGAGGGCAGTGTCAGAGTGGATGGCCAAGAACTGCCTACAATGTAATGTAGGCAAAACAGAAGTACTACTGTTCGGGGAGGCGGTGACACTGTGGTCTGGTGAGTGGTGGCCCCTAGAACTGGGACCCGTTCCCATCCCAAAACAGACCGTGAAAAACTTGGGAGTGCTATTCGACCAAGCCCTGACATTTAAAGATCATGTCAACCAAGTTGCCGGTACATGTTTCAGGTCATTGGACTGTTGAGAAGGGTGTTTCCATCCCTACCTGACAGACATAGGAAGACCTTAGTCCAGGCATTAGTCATTAGTAGATTGGACTACTGCAATGGCCTTCTTTTATCAACTAATGAAGGCCAACTTAACAAACTGCAAGTAGTCCAAAACACGGCGGCAAGGCTAGTCCTCAATGCTCCATCCAGGACTCCCTCCCGCCCTCTACTGGCCGAACTACACTGGCTACCAGTGCGGCAATGCACTAAGTTTAAAATGTTGTGCACCATCCACAAATGTCTGGCAGGTACGGGGCCTAAATACCTGACAAAAGCCTTCCAACCTTATGTCCCAGGGCGCTCATTACGATCCAGTAACCTCCAGCTATTACAGGTACCGAGAATAAAAAAATCTAGGCAGGGAGGCCGTGCCCTAGCACACACTGGACCTGCTCTCTGGAACTCCCTCCCTCAGACATTAAAACTTATCACTAACCATCTATCCTTCCGAAAAACCCTCAAAACTTATCTTTTTACTAGTAGTTAAACACTCATCATCCACTCAGTTATTCTTGAACATGAATTGGCATAATCTATGTTCCTTCTACTGGCAAAAACGCGGAGATACCCCTTCGGGGGTCTATTCAGGCGCTATATAAGCATATAAATAAATAAATAAATAAGCCTAGGGTCGATGGAATGTTAGAGCTAGCAGGAGCCTCAGAGCCCCTTTATCCATCCCTCGCAGGTTCGTGGGTTTGGCCACTGTTTGCCATTTTATTTTGATACCTTCCAAGGTGGTTGCCATTAGTTCTTCAAATCTTTCAAGCCTATTCTCAATTAATAAAAGTCTTTCAAATAAAGGCTGTAGGGACGATGTTATAAGACCATCTATTTTTTGCCAGTAGACATCCTCAAGCTGGGGTAATCCAACGACAGTGTCAGCCGCATTCATGCTAATAGCAAAGGGGGATATCTGCTGGGGGGCTTCAATAATGAGTGACTCTGTATTTGCCGGATCACTAGGCTTATTTGGTTTTGAAATCTTAGGCTTTTTTCTCCTCTGGGCGGCACCTCCTCGCTTCCTCTTGAGGGCCGCCCCCTGCTTATGCTCCGTAGGTTGCAAGGGGTCTTTGGGAGCTTCTGTACTGCGTTGAAGTAAGCCACTAATAGATTTTGGCGATACATTACGCGACGTTGAGATAGAGTGGGAGAGCGCTCCATCCAAATTTGGGGACCCTGTGTCTTGTAAGTGACGGGTACTCTGGCTTGGTGACTCAGAAACGAGGGCAGTTGTGGGTGTTTTTCCTGTGTGCGTGCATTCGTAAGGCCCCCTAAAGATGATCGTTTGGCAAACACAGGATCCATAGAAAGACGACGCTCTGTGATGGCTATCTCATGAGCCAAAACAGATGTAGCTCTCGTTATGAATTGGTCATGGGTCCCGGCTACATAACCACCCCCTACAGCTTGCTTCCCCCTTCCATCATGCCCGGACATTTCTCAGTCAATAAAATAGAAATAAGGTCCAATATTAGTTAGTGCAGCACTTACTAGAAAGGCCACCAAGTTGTTGGTGAAGGAGACGTCAGAGGGGGGCCCAGCCCAGCCCAGCCTCCCCTGGTCTCCAACGGGCTCAAACGGGCCCACCCTTGGCCCGGGCTTTGCCCGGTGCCGCCCACTCGCGTCCCACGATGCGGGAGCCCTGTAAGCCTTTTAAGCGCCTCCTGGCGCTTACTGGTCACGTTGGCGGCGTGCATGCCGCATGTGCTGCCGGGTATTGTGGTCCCGGTGAAGTCGGCAATGGTGGCAGGGTGCCGAGTACCTCAGTGGAAGTGGCGGTGGTGGTGAGATCCCAACAGGTAAATGCCCCCGGTATTCAAACAGGGCTCCCGCTCCACCGGGAGCTCTGTAAGCCTTTTAAGCGCCTCCTGCAGCTTACTGGCCATGTTGGCGGCGTGCGCGCCGCATGTGCTGCCGGGTATTGTGGTCCCGGTGAAGTCGGCAATGGCGGCAGGGTGCCGAGTACCTCAGTGGCAGTGGCGGCGAAATCCCAACAGGTAAATGCCCCCGGTACATTTGGCACAGCCATGTTGGGATGGGTTCCTCTTTCTGAATCTAAACATGTTCCTTTTGAGTATCGAGTGGTTGTAACTCATTCAAGTATTGTCATTGCTGACTCCAGTTCATGAGTAGAACTGTGCATTTTAGATAGCAACGAGTGCTCTCCACTTAAAGCAGCGACTTTATTGATACCATACCAAGATCCTGGAGGATAGCTGCCAGAGGGGGCCAGATGGTGCCCTGCCCCGGCTCTATTTGTTCAGCCTGAAAGATTGCAAGATAGCTCAAAGAGTTCCATGCTCACTGCTGGCACTTTAGATGATCTGAAGGTCACAAGTCCGAATCCCAACAAAGCTGAATCAGCCTATCATCCTACTAAGGTCGGTAATATGAGTCAAGAGGTGGCCTCCTCCTGGCTCAGTGTACAGCAGGGCATTGTGTTAAATGGATGAAAGGTAAAACGCCCATGCTGCAACGTGAGAAAACAGTTTATATAAAGAAGCCTGTGAAGCAAGTTAAAAAGAATGGTGTATAGTTCCTTCACTGTCTCATTGTGAGAAGTTGTCCTGGTATAGGATGTTCACTATTCTAGTGAGCACCTTGCACCAGTCCAAACAACCCTTATGGTGATGGTTGTAAAGTCAACCTTATAGACCAGCTATCCTAGTGGTAGCATGGACAAAGCAGTCTAAGGCTAAACTCAAGAGGGCATGTGAAGCCAGCTGTTTTACCATATGTAACCCCTTTAATACCAAATGAGAGGACACCACACAGGATATATATAAAATGTATGTTATTTATTACTAGACAAACCCTCTGAACTCTTTATGAGGTCAGAGGCACAAGCACAATACAAGATATTCAATTAAAATACAATAAGTTGCACAAAATACAGTAGGGCCCTAGGGGCACGCTAAACCATATACTAAAATAGTGGTATAAGGACCACTACACGGAAAGTGAATAGGCCTAGGGCCTAGGGAATAGCTGGGGCTTCACTGAACTACCAAGAGTTAGGAACAGGAGACCCACAGGATGCGTGTGCAGTGTCTAATCACACACGCAGGTTACCATAGAGAATGAATGGGAATGTAAAAGTTACAAACTAGTTCTTTTAGGGCACTTCTGACTGGACTCGTGAAAGTTACTTGAAACCTAGACAGTTGGATAGTTGATACCCACAGGAGCACCAAAGTACTCGCGTTACCTCACCCAAAGGAAGCGGGTGCATAGGTGTCAAAGTGTGTCGGGTTTCGTCGTCGAATCCTATGGAGCCTGGAAGAAAGATGCTGCAGGCGACCAGGAGAGAAGTGTCCAGGTGGATCCAAGGGTGGATCGAAGATGAAGAGGACCTGAAAGCAGAGGGGACAGAGTCTGGGTCACTAGTCAGTGACTAGGAAGGAACCAGGAAGGAATCAGGCGATGTCATGAAGCAATCAGGTGCTGTCAAGAAGCTTGTCTCTGCAGCCACGTGGACCAGGAGGCATCGACGACAACCAGGAGTCAGGCACGGACTGTCCCACAAAGGTTCTCACTGTCGGCGGTGTCGGCTACAGGATTGGAGTCATCAAGCCTTAGCAAAGGCAACCCACGCAGGAAACTAAGTTGGCTTCTTACTCAGACCAGCAAGGTCTGAGGGGCTGCTTCTTTTAAGTGAAGCAAGGGCCAGTCTGGAGCAACCAGACCAGTGGTGTAAATTTAAAGGATCATTGCCAAGATGGCCACTAGCCAGTGGGCAAGTGACCGGGCAGACGCGTCAAGAAGGAAAATGCAAAAGGGCCCCACGCAGAACTCGTGGAGTGTGCAGGGCTGATCTTTGGTGCAGATGCTGCTCTGGGCAGGGGCTTCTCAATCCCCAATGCACAGCTTCGAGGGTGCCTCGAGTGCTGCACAATTAGCAAGTCAAAGACTTTTCAAGATGGCCGGTCCCACGTCTCTAGTCGCCTCCACGGGTCTCAGCTCTCCTGAGACTATGGATCGGGCTGTTGAATGTCTGGAAGTCTGGTTCTTGTCAGGCTCTGTGCTCGGGCTCCGGCGGGAGCGTCGACAAAGCAAGCTGTTGATCGCTGGATGGTGCCTGCTTGTGCAGGGTGGCCACTCCTTGACCACAAGGGAGATTCTTCAGTCGTCTTCTTCCGAAGTAGATCGTCGAAGGTCCAGAGTTTCGTTTCAGAGTTTCAGTCAGGATTAATCTAAAGTCTTGGGACTCAGCTCCTACCTATATACAAAATCTAGGGGCTGGATTACCTGCTAGGCCCCTCATATGGGTGGGACCAGGGAAGGGGGTGGTTACACCCCTTTCCCTTTGTCCAGTTTTGCGCCAGAGCTGGGGCTGGAGTGCCCCAGCACCGGTTTGAACTGGACTATGCATGAGACACCTTGTGTGCCCCAGGCAGTCTCTCATTTCTTTCAGCCCGCCCTGCCCTAGTACACAAGATCCTGTCTGGGGTGGTGCTAGCACCTCCCAAGACAGTAAACCTATTGTCCAAGTCTCCCTCGCTGGAAGGACTCCCAGCAGCAGGAGGTCAGACTTCTGTCTGTGGCAGCAGCATCCATTTTGTGATGCTGAGGCTCTGGTTAACTTTAGCCGGGAATAGTAGGAACAACATGTCTTCTCCCTCTAGAAGGGTGGAATGCTACCCCTGTCACCAGAACTGGCGAGGGGGTAGTATTCCAAAACGTATGACACCTTACTCAACATGTTTTGATAAAGCCAAACCAGAGTTAGCATTTAACCGCGAGGTTCATAATGTACTTAAGAGTATATGGTATATGAGACACGCGAGCGCGTCAACCAAGATGGCCGCCGCCACCGGAGCTCCGTGATCCTCGGAGCCTTTTAAGCTCATTTTATGACGATTTCCTGTCAGAAATTCAGCGAAAATACCGGCGCTCGCCTCCTAATGCCTTTCCTTACCTGTGGAGTTCTTTTTTGACGTGTTTCTACGCCGGAAGTGTTTTCTCCAGCCTCCATGGTTTCTGCTCCCTGCTGCTCCTCAAGGTATTGCCGGAATTGAGAGCCTGGGGGCGGAGTGTTATTTATGACAGAGGCTGGTTTGGGCCTAGCTCCGCCTACTGTCCTGTTTAGCTGCTGCACCTGGGGTTTTTACTGAGTTTTCTGACGCTTTTGCCCTTATTTAATACATTTTGCTCACATTTTGAGGCTATTTTGTCTTATTCTATATCTTCTACGTATTAAGGAATAATAAATAATAATAATAATAATAAAAGAAAGCAGCAGGTTTCCCCTCCTCCAACCAAATCTAAGGTGGTGGAATCCTCAGAACCTTCTTTGGCCCTAATTTTGGAGGAAATTAAAGCCTTACGTTTGAATACTGACACCATTGCCTCAGAAGTCAAAAATGTTCGTAAAGATATCGCTTCTATATCGATGAAGGTGTCAGATAATGCCATTAAAATTCAAGATAACAAAAATAAGTTGGATGCTTTTACACCTTTAATGACCAGAATTATTCCAATGCACAATCAGCTGCTGGACTTGGAAAATGGCAATAGGCAATATAATCTTCGCATTTTTAATTTGCCTCAAGAAATTGAAGGGACCAATTGTCGGCTCTATCTTGAATCTCTTTTTCCTGGTCTCTTGAATATTAAGTTCACAGAAAAATTTGAGATTGATAAAGCCCATAGAGTCCCGTCACATCGCAATCCTCGTCATACCAAGCCAAGGCAGATGATATTTAAGGTCCTGCGTCATCATCATTTGGTTCTTATTCGAAAAGCTGTGAGAGAAATCCCGTCATTGTTGGTGAATGGAACCAAAATCTTCATCCATCAGGATTTTTCTAAAGAAACTGTGGCTATTCGTAAAGAATTCTCTTCCCTTCGTCCACAGCTGAGGAGCCTTGGTTTCAAATATGGACTATTTGATCCTTCTACAATGCGGGTCTGGAAAGACAATGTCTCTAAATCTTTTCAGCGTCCAGAAGATCTTCGTCTTTTCCTTGAACAGCAGGCTCCTCCTTCAATGGATACACAAGATCCTAATTCTTGACTTGAATTCGCTGATGTCTTGTGGCACGTTTATGCATAAATTTCTTTATGGGCTCCAACGGTAACTGGCCATGCTTGTGGAACGGATGTGCGTTTCCTTGTCTTTATTTATGTTGCTTGTTTGTGCCTTATTCTCTCTTTTTTGTTTCTCCCTTTCCTATTTTTCGCTGAGAGTTACTCTTTTAACCTGTCTTTCTCTGCCTTCTTGTTCTCATTCCTTTCTCTCCTTTCTCTTATATCCTAATGGCTAACGTTCATAATATTAAAATTGTTTCTCTTAATGTAAAAGGTTTAAGACACCCGGTAAAACGTTTGAAAATTTTAGATTATTTAGGTAATTCCAAAGCTGATATTTGTTTTGTCCAAGAGACACACGTTGATGATAAAGTTTTAAATTATATGAACAAAAAGTGGGTTGACTCTATCGTCTCTTCACCTGCTAAAGGTAAAAAGAATGGGGTCGCTATTTTCTTTGCCAAAAGATTACATTGTCAAGTTTTACATAAGATTTCAGATTCTGAAGGTAGATATATTATAGCCAAAGTTAAAATTCATGACTCTATTTTCTTTTTGATTAATGTGTATGGTCCTACAGCTGAGGATCCTGTTTTCTGGGCTACTGTTACGACTGAAGTTCTAAAGTTGGGGAATGTTCCATTGATTTTTGGTGGAGATTTCAATGTTTTTGTGGATCCCTTGTTAGATAGATTATCTACCTCTCGATTTAGACCATCCAAGACTTTTCATGCCTTTAAGACTTTTCTTCAAACCACCAAGTTAGCGGATATTTGGAGATTGCACTATCCAACTGGTAAAGAGTTTTCCTTTTTCTCCAATCCTCATAATTCCCATTCCAGAATTGACTATTTTTTACTTTCCCCTTCCCTCATTCAATTTGCAAATAATCCTACCATTGGTACCATTGACATATCAGACCACGCAATGATTTCATTTGTTTTAAATGTTTCATCTTCTTTTACTAAACAATCAAGATGGCGTATGAATACTGATATTGTCCTTAATGACACTCATAAACCTAAAATGCTCCAAGCAATTCAGGATTATTTTACATTCAATCCGGAAGGCTCTACCTCTATTACTAATCGATGGGATGCATTTAAAGCCTATGTCAGAGGTACTACAATTTCTATTATGGCTCATGAAAATAAGAAATTTAATTCTAATGTTAAATCTTTAGAGAAACAAATAGCTCATTTTGAACGTCTATTTATTACGTCTTGTGATCCTCAATATAAACTAAAGCTACAAAAGCTAAGATATGAATTTAATGCTATTCTTAGTACAAGAGCTGGGATTCAACTTTCTAAATCCAATGCTAAATTCCGATTTAACACCAATAGGTCTGGTAGACTTCTGGCTAATTATTTACGTATTAAAAGAGATAAAACACAGATTACCTCCATTCAAGGTCCTCAAGGTAAAATTGCACTTTCCCATAATGATATTGTTCAAGAATTTTTAAATTTTTATTCCACATTATATAATAAACCAGATTTTTGTGATGAGTCTATAATTGATGTCTTTTTAAAACATTCTGATTTACCTCACATTTCTCCCTCTGATAAACTTGGGTTAGATTTACCTATTAATAATGATGAAATCCTCTCTGCCATTAAATCGCTTCCAAAGAAGAAATCCCCTGGTCCTGATGGCATTCCTGCCGAATTTTATAAAGAGTCTCAACATCATCTTTTACCTTATTTGTACCAGATTTTTTCTAATTTTTCTTCATCAGGTACCATTTCGGGTTCTTTTTCTGAAGCATTAATTGTTGTACTTCCTAAACCTCATAAAGACCCTACCCTTGTTGCTAATTATCGTCCCATTTCTTTGATTAACCAGGACTGTAAATTATATGCTAAAATTATTGCCTCTAGGTTAGCTCCTGTCCTTCACTCGATCATCCACCCCGACCAATCTGGTTTTATGAAAAATAGATATTCTGCTATCAATACGAGAACGTTATTACATATTATTGAACAAAGTTCCACTATCCTCATCCCTGCTGGTGTTATGGCATTAGATGCAGAAAAAGCTTTTGATAAAATCCATTGGCAGTTTTTATTTAAAACTTTATTATCTTTTAATTTTGGACCATCCTTTATTCGTATGATTTCTGCTTTATACTATGCTCCCACTGCTCGATTGTTTATTAATGGCCAGATTTCTAACCAATTTTCCCTTTTCAGAGGAACTCGTCAGGGTTGTCCCCTCTCCCCTCTCTTATTTTTATTGGGAATAGAGCCATTTCTTAATTGCATTCGTAAATGTGACAACATTCATGGTATCACTATCAATGATATTACTGTTAAAACTTTGGCGTATGCTGATGATGTGTTATTATTAAGCATGTGCGGAAAATCCGTTACGCTCGCGGATTTTGCGGATTTTCGGTAAATTCGCAATCCGCGAGATCCGCGAATTTCCCGCAAAATCCGCAAATTCGCACGCAGCGGATTTTTTGCTGCGTGCGGTGTAAGTTCGCAATTGCGAACTGGTACAAAACCCTCGCGAACTGGCAGAAATCCTTGCGAACTGGCAGAAATGCTTGCGAACACAAAGAAAGCATTCAGCAGGTTCAAAAGTTCAAACTCATCATTAGTAACCATTCCCTGTAGTGCTTCCTGACAAGGGCCCCTCCAGAGTTCAGTTGCTAGTTGCAACAATTATATGACCCTGCTCTGACCCTCACAGCAGGCTCATAGAATAGCTACAAGTAGGCCACAAAGGTCCTGGAAAAAAAATTGCACTGCAACAGAAAGCAAATGACAGATAAGGAAGCAGGTGCCAGACTGGAATTTTAAAACAGTGACACATTAATAAATCAACCCCAAATTAATTCATGTCAGTTGAAGCAGGCAGGTGTGCTTGCTTTTCCCCCCCATAATCTACAGTGATGATGAACCAGAGGGTGGCATTGATGCACCAGAGGATTGCATGGGTGAAACAGAGGGTGGCAGGGGTGAAACAGAGGGTTCTGGGAACCTGTGATGATGAACCAGACGTAGAAACAACATCATCGTGACCGTTGCGAGCCAACATGAAAGTTCGCAATTGCGAACTGGTACAAAACCCTTGCGAAATCAAAAGTTCAAACTCATCATTAGTAACCATTCCCTGTAGTGCTTCCTGACAAGGGCCCCTCCAGAGTTCAGTTGCTAGTTGCAACAATTATATGACCCTGCTCTGACCCTCACAGCAGGCTCATAGAATAGCTACAAGTAGGCCACAAAGGTCCTGGAAAAAAAATTGCACTGCAACAGAAAGCAAATTACAGATAAGGAAGCAGGTGCCAGACTGGAATTTTAAAACAGTGACACATTAATAAATCAACCCCAAATTAATTCATGTCAGTTGAAGCAGGCAGGTGTGCTTGCTTTTCCCCCCCATAATCTACAGTGATGATGAACCAGAGGGTGGCATTGATGCACCAGAGGATGGTACGGGTAAAACAGAGGGTGGCAGGGGTGAAACAGAGGGTTCTGGGAACCTGTGATGATGAACCAGACGTAGAAACAACATAATCGTGACCGTTGCGAGCCGACATGTAAGTTCGCAATTGCGAACTGGTACAAAACCCTCGCGAACTGGCAGAAATCCTTGCGAACTGTCAGAAATCCTTGCGAACACAAAAAAAATCTGCAAATTCGCGAGAATTCGCGGATTTTGCGGATTGCGAGTTCGCAAATTCGCAAAATTCGCGAACGCCAGATTCGCAAAATTCGCCCATGCTTAGTTATTATTTATTAGTAATCCTGTTTCATCTGTTCCATTTTTGCTTGATATTATTACGAAGTATTCCACTGTGTCAGGTTATAAATTAAATGTTAGTAAAACTGAATTTTTTCCGTTAAATATGTTATGTACTCCTGATATGTTATCTTCACCAGATATCGTTTGGCAAAAGAGTAAGTTGAAATACCTTGGAATATTATTTTCATCATCCCTCCATGCTACCTTGAAATTAAATTGTGACTTCATTCTTGAGTATATTAAGCAAAAAACTTCCAAATGGTCTTCCCTTCATCTTTCCTGGTGGGGGAGAATGGAGTCTATTAAAATTACTATTGCCACTAAAATATTTTATTCTCTTGCTATGATACCAACTCAGTTTCCACTCAAATTTTATAAAGATATTGACAAACTATTATCTAAATTTCTATGGAATAATACGCCTCCCCGTATTGCTTATAAAAAATTAAAGATTTCCAAATGCCAAGTTGGTTTTGCCCTACCTGATTTCTTTTTGTATCATAAGGCATTTATCCTAAAACAAAGTTCGTTATGGTTTAATATCTCACCTATTGTTAATCCTCCTATCTGGTTTCATATTGAGACATCCCTTGTAAAACCTTTTCCTTTACGGTCCTTGTTAACCATGTCTCCTATCTCTAAGATTATACATTCCTCTTCCATAATCAAATCATCGAGATTAATATTTAATGATTTAGACTCCAATTTTGAGTCCCCTTTACTTTCTACGGTGCATTTGTCCCTATGGCACAGCGCCTTAATCAAATTAAATAGGAATGTCTCTTTTTGGTCTTCCTGGATTGCTAAAGGTATTTTTTATCTTAAAGATGTTTTCTTGGATGATGCATTTATTCCATTTACTCAACTCCAATCAAAATTCAATTTGCCATTATCAGATTTGTTAAAATACCAATTTCTTTGTAATTCTATTTTAGATTCCTTCCCAAATGGTATTCCTTCTAAAGTGACAGCTGATTTTTTAATTTATGTCAATACTGTTTCTCTGTCTTCTAAAGCAGTTTCTGTATTTTATAAGAAATTTACCGTCTCTTTAGGCTCCAATGTCGCTACAATTTCCACTTTTTGGAATAATGAGCTATCTTTGTCTATATCAACTGATTCATGGTCATTAATTTGGCCTAATTGTATTTCTGGATGTTTACCAGTGTCAATTTATCAAACCAATGCTTTTATTTAATTTAATTCTTTATGGACTCCATTGCGTTTATTTAAAAATAAATTGTTACCATCAAACTTATGTTGGCATTGTAATTTGCATCCTGGTTCTTTACGTCACATGTTATTTGATTGTCCTACTATTATGAAATTTTGGTCTGAAGTATGGAGTGTGATATTGGAAATTTTACCTCTTTCTGATTTACCCTCTTATAATTTGGTCATATGTAAATCTGTTGCTTTGAGTGTGCCCCTTGAAGATACTGAAGCAAAGTTATTTAATTTTTTGGTTTCGGCTGCGTTAAAATCCATCACTTTTTGTTGAAAGGATACTACTTCCTTTTCAGTCCATGCTTGGTGGTCTTGGATTATCTTTACAAGAAGAGGTGCCCAATTATCGTTACAAGGTGTTCATCATAATTCTTCACATTTTCAGTCCTTTTGGTCTCCTATAGATTCGTATGTACAGTTATGATTCTTGTTTTCTTATTGTTAATATCTTATTGGTAACTCTATTTATCTAAGTTATTATGCTATGAATTGTATATTTCCCTTTCCCCTCTTCCCTTCCCCTCCCTTCCCTCCTCCCCTCTATTGAGTTATCCTTTGATTGACAATAATATATTGCGATGTATTTTTTGGTGACTGTATTTTTATGATTGTTATTATTCGCTTCCATGTAATTTAATGAATTATATCTTCACTTTTCTGTATGTATTTCTGTATTTCTCCATTATCAAAATTCAATAAAATCATACTGAACTAAAAAAAAAAAAAAAGAGTATATGGTATGGCAATATCCTAGAACAGCTATAAGGACATGTTCCGAAATCTGCAGACAGGCTCAGCTCATGCTGGAGCACCATCTCACATAAAACCAAGCACTCTGCCTCCAGGATTGTTAAGGCCTGCCATAGGAGTGACTTATAGGTATATATGTGTCTAGATATAAGGTTAGATATAGGAATACTATATCTAATCAAGGGGTGATTACAAGCCTTGCCCCAGCTGAGTGATCAACCAGTTGTGTCAATGTGAGTGGCCAGCCAGGGGTGGCATAATACATGCTGCAGTCCCTGGTAGGCCTTGGATGCACTTATGCCCTGGGTACCTATAGTACACTGTACAGGGGCTCATAAGGTGACCCAGTATCCAATTGGAGATGTACCTAAAGTACATGGAGTCCATTTTACAGCGAGAGCAGATGGCCTGGGGCCCTGATTAGCAGGATCCCAGGCCAACTAAGTCGAAAACCAGCTAAACACTAGGCAAAAAATCTGGGGCAACCATAGTGAGGTTCCGTGCCAATTGTAAGTGGTGTATTCGACTCGCACGAATATGGTCGAGTCTGGTATCTATGAACCGCAAATGACGAGTTTAGTAAGTGTGCGCAGTTTCGCTGTGCTAACTTAAACCGTTCGTTTGTTATGTGGGTTTTTCATCTGTACCCACGGGTTCCATCTTAGATACGGCATCCATTTTGTCTCTTGCCCTCAAGTAGCCAGCGAACGGACGCTGTCCGCTTCGCGACCCTGGGACTCCCAAGATATTTGCGGAAGACACATGTTCTTTGTAAGTGTCTTTATGATGAGGGGGATGCCACTGTAAGGCAGATGCCGCCGCTTGAGGCTCATCTTGCCGCACGGACTTATTGTCTCAGCCGTGCATCTCATTAGGCACGTCCCTTTGATGCCTGTATCTCGTGTTTCCCGATACCTCCCCTTTTACACCCTTACCGATCTCCCCACTGTCTCCGTCTTCCTCTGCACCTGTCTTTGTTCCTATTTTCGATCTGTTTTACTGCTGATTGGAATTTGCTAATGGTGGGAAGATGGGTTTTTACAGTTGGGAACCGCCAAATGTTTCCGCACTTATGTTCCGGACCTTGTGTGTTTCAAAGTGACCAAAGCGACCCCTCTGGGGGATAATTGTGGGAACCGGGTTGTAAACTTTTGTGTATCATGTTATCCTATGGGTAAAAACTGTATAAAAGGAGCGATTCACAGAACCAATTTGAAGCAGTCTCCCCGAACTACACTCGATGTACTTCCTGTGATTTCTGTGTTCCCTGCAGCAAATAAACCTTGAATCTTTGACGTCGAAGGAAGTGTCCCGTGTCTCTGTGATTCGTACGCCGGAGCAGGTTACCCACGAAGGTTTCAGGTGTTGTGCCCTGGCACCGCTGGGTCTTAAAGAACCCAGTCCTTCAGTTGGCGCCCAACGTGGGGCTGCATCAGTGGTACCGGTCCAAGCCCGACGATCGTGAGGAACTTCGTGTGAAATCTCCGAGGGAAGGTGCACTCCGCTTCATCGATTCTGTTGTCGAAATAAGTGGCCCGAAGACTTTTCCCGCGAAGATTCCCGCCTCCTGACGGCTGCGACGGACTGCTGCCCTGACTGTAGACCTGTTTTGGCGCCTGGCGTAGACCTTGGTATAGCGAGACGATTGACGGGCCTTCCTGGTGACGCCATCGATCTTTGAGTTAAGTATTTGTGGGTCGCTCCCAGAGTTCTTGGTTGTGATTACTTAGTGGTTGCATGGTTCCATTGCATTTGTGGTTCTTGGTACTTTGTTGTATTGTTTGACGACTGCAGCCGCCAAAAACCGAGGGTTTTGTTCTTTGCTGGGACTTGGTAAATCCCGTAACCCTTGAAGTTTGTGAAACTCGGCTAGTGTGCAAGATGCCTGGTCGCAGTGCTTTGTTCAGTTGTTTCAGACCTTGTGGTGCGGATTCCCGACTGGAGGACTCGTGTCCGATACCTCCGGTTGGAACTCCCACTTATGACTTGTATAGTAAACATGGGCTAGGCCCGATTACCTTTAACGATTATTGGATTAAATATACAAAGAAAGACGGCGACCTTCGTTGGCCACCTCACGGTAGCTTCGAGGCGTCGATCTTAGATAATCTAGAAATGAAGTTGTTCGAACGTAAATCAAGGCCGGCCATGTTTGATGCCTTTCGGTTGTGGCGCAAAGAAGCCCGACAGAAAGAGATCAGACAGAATAAACGTAGTCAGCGAGATAATGTTGCCACCATAGTGAAGAAAGCTGAGCAGTTCCAGCGTGATAAGGAGGATAAGGATAAGGAAGTGTTTGAGAGGCTACAGCGTATGACCATAGATAAATGTTATCCTGCTTTGCCTACGGAGTCGGATAAGAAGGAAGAGTTAGTTGAGGATCCTTTAATGTCCTATCTTATGAAGTCGCCACCTCCGTACGTACAGGGTACCGCAGTTCCTGTGGTCCCTGCCGTACCTGCTCTTCCACCTATTGTTCCTCCGCCTGTTCCTCAACCTGCACCAGCTCTTCCGCCTGTTCCTGCTCCTTTGTCTGTTGCTATCCCTACGGCTCCTCCGCCTCCACATACTCTTGCTCCCGCTACTGCTCCTGTTTTGTTAACCCCTGTTGCTGCTACTGTTTCTACTCCTTCTCTTGTTAGTCCTGTGTCATATCTCTCTCCCTCTACTCGTAGTCGTAATTCTCCTCTTGCAGCCAGTTTCTTTCAGTCGCTCGGACCTGTTCATGGGTCTGCTGGTTCCGATGGTCCTCAGAGACGTAGTCAGCTTCCTGGTAACAGGGAACGCGTTGCGCTATACAATATGGCGATGGGTTGGATGGTAAATCCGCAGAGAAATCCACCCCGTGTTGTTCTCGAAACGTTTAGTCAATTCAACATACCAACTCAGAGATATGTGTTTGACGAAATGTGTAAGTTCCTACATGATCAAATAGCAGCCGATGCGTCTGACGAGGTGCTGACCGCCCTGTCTGAACTTCGGCTTCAGTTCGCAACTGGACTGATAGTAGATACTAACGTTCGACGTGCTATTGAGCGGTTATTATCTTTCCGTCCCGCTCCAATACCTCATGCATTGTTTGTCGAGGATATTGAACACCAACCAGACGAGTCTGGCCAATATCCTATGCGTGAAGTCCCGCCGGTTTGGGTACCGGCTGATCCTAATGCTAATCCTGCGACAGCGGCGCATTTCCAGAGAGTGTGGATACACCTCCCATGGAAACGATCGGAAGTGCTTCAGGTGAAGCAATCTTTGCCTGATCCTCGTAAAAATCCTACTGGGTATTATAAGGAATTATCGCAGCTTGTAGATGCTACGGTGATGAATCTTGCCGATATCGACATGTTGTTTGGCAACGTCGTACCGCAACCGGTATGGGCTAAGATTCGTCACCAAGATCACGCAAATGAATTAGGCGGTGATTGGGCTGCCATTACAGCAGCAGATGCTGGACAAGTGGCTGCTGCTAAACCCGACCAATTGATTACTGCTCTTCCTCAGCGAATAATAACGTTAATGAAGACTCTTATGCCATCTATGAGGGTAAATTGGGATAAACTGTCAGCTTGCAAACAAAAGAAAGATGAGAGTGTTTCGGACTTCTTTACGAGGTTTGAAGAAGCATTCATTGACCACAGTGGACAGGATATGGGTACTGAGGGTGGACAGAGGTTGTTTGTGGATAAATTTGTGTCGAACTTGTTGCCCGATTTGAGCAATAAATTAAAGAATTCAGAGAGTGCATGGGCCGTTTCTACCTCAGCTCAGATATTGGCTACTGCACAATATTATGAGAATAGGGAGAAAGAGGAGAATGACCGTGCTGATAAAAAGACGAAAGAACTAAAAACTAAAGTGTTGTTGCAACAAGCGTATCCGCCGCGTTCTAATCAGAATGCGCCTCAACAGAATAGATCGCAGTCGCAATCGAATAGATCGCAGCCGCGTAATGATTCCTCCTTTCAAAGATCATCGTTAGGGTACAATCAATGTGCCTATTGTAGACAGGAAGGACACATTAAATTCAACTGCCCTGTTTTAAATGAACGTAATAGTGGTAATTCGTCTAAAGGAGGCCGTGGTGGTTCACAGCAGGCATCACGTGGTAGAGGTCGTGGTGCTCAGAACGATCGCTTTGACAACTCGTCAAATTCTAATAACTGTTTCGATCAACGTGGATCATCGCAAGGACGATCTGCGCAGTACAATGTAGACGATTATTACGTCGATCAGGGAACTGACGACAGTAATTACTAGGACAGCCAAAGACAAGGAGAGGGAGTGGTATCAGTTCCGGTTGATCAGAGAGGGCCTTACGTCGCAGTTGCTACATCGGGCGTCGTTGAGCCTTTTCTGTTGGACACTGGTGCAGCGAAAAGTTCTATCATGCATTCGAAACTCCCTGGCGCACCTTTGTCTGGCTTAACAAATGTTTCCGTTGGATTCTCTGGCGCCCCCGTTAGCAATCCTGTTTCACGCCCTTTGCCCCTTCAAATTGGGCCACGTGAGCTAGAAGCTCCGTTGATTTTAACCACGGGTTGTGGCGAAAATCTTTTGGGCCTGGATTTGCTTAAACGTTTGTA
Source organism: Lissotriton vulgaris (assembly GCF_964263255.1). NCBI lineage: Eukaryota > Metazoa > Chordata > Amphibia > Caudata > Salamandridae > Lissotriton > Lissotriton vulgaris. The sequence goes on from NC_141685.1 coordinate 298,261,168, forward strand.
TGCAACTTTGTACTGTTCTCCTGCGGGTGTAAAGCTTACGTTAGGAGAGAGGGTAGTCTCTCCCATGTATTTGTCCCTCGATAAGCTTCCACCGGAATTGAGTTCTCTTCCTGCGTCTTTGTGGGCGACGGGTCCAAATGATGTGGGCCTACTAGATATCTCCCCCTATGTTGTTCAGTTGAAATCGAATGTGCGATTGCCACGTATTCCCCAGTATCGTATCTCCCTTGATGGTGAACGAGCTTTGTTAGCGATCATTTACGATCTGATCGAGAAAGATGTTATCGAAGAGACTCGGGGAAACGTGTGCAATAGCCCTGTACTGCCCATTCTTAAACGTACAGATCCTACAAAACCGCCTGTTTATCGCTTTGTTATCGATTTACGGGAGGTAAATAAAATTGTGGTTCCTCAATTTCCTGTTGTGCCTGACATCACGGCGCTACTGACTCTGATTCCAGCTTCTGCATCATGGTTTTCGGTGATTGATTTGAAAAATGCGTTTTTCAGCATCCCGATTGCCGAAGAGAGTAGGGACCTTTTCGGTTTCTCTCTCGGTGGACGTAGCTTCCGGTTCAAACGCGCTCCTCAGGGCTACTGTGAAAGTCCATCGATTTACAGTCAAGCCTTGAAGGGTCAACTGGATGCGTTTCGGTTGCCGGTTGGTGCGGCTTTAATCCAATACGTCGACGACTTATTGGTGGCTGCCGATACTCAGGACATTTGCAAAATTGCTACAGTGTCGTTGCTGCAACATCTCTGTGAGTTAAATCACAAGGTGTCACCTTCTAAACTCCAATATTGTTGTCAAGAAGTAACCTATCTAGGTCACTTATTGTCAAAGGAGGGAAGGAGATTGACCCCAGAGAGAATTGCAGCGATTGCGCGAATGGCTGTGCCAAAAACCCAAAGAGATGTGCGTGCCTTTCTAGGTATCACGTCGTACTGCAGGCAATGGATTCCAAATTTTTCATTGCTAGCGAAACCATTGGTGGCTCTCACGTGTAAGGATGTTTCAACTCCTTTACCATGGACGGAAGAATGTCAGAAAAGTTTTTCTGAACTACGTGATTCATTGTGTTCGGCTCCTGTGTTAGGTACCCCTGACTACGGCAAGCCGTTCACGTTATATGTTCACGAGAGGGAAGGTTGTGCTTTGAGTGTTTTAACGCAACCTTTTGGTGGTAAGCAACGTCCATGTGCATATTTTTCCTCGACCTTAGACCCAGTAGCTAGAGCATTGCCGAGTTGTTTGAGAGCAACTGCGGCAGCTGCGGTCTCCATCCGACAATCAGCAGGATTGGTCATGGATAATATGCTTACGGTGATGGTTCCGCATGCAGTCGATACTCTTTTGAATCGAACGAAAACTCAGCACTTGACGAGTGCGAGGTTGTCTGGGTACGAATTGACGCTCTTGGCAAGCCATATTCAGATAAAACGTTGTAATGTCCTAAATCCGGCAACCTTGTTACCGATTAGTACAGAGTCAGATGAAGTAGCAGAACATGACTGCTACTTGAGGACTGAAGAAGAAACGAAAGGTCGAGTGGACCTTAAAAACACCCCATTGGAAGATCCGGATGGCACTCTGTATGTGGATGGGTCATGTTTTAAGTTGCCGAATGGCGATGTGACTACCGCTTATGCTGTTGTAACACTGAACACTGTTGTTGAAACTGCAAGATTGAATCAGAATTCTGCCCAAGCTGCAGAGCTGATCGCTCTCACTAGAGCATGTGTGTTAGCAAAAGGGAAACGTGTGAATGTGTACACCGACAGTCAATACGCGTTTGGTGTAGCGCATAGTTTTGGACGATTGTGGCGAGAGCGTGGTTTCTTGACGTCGCACGGTACGAAGATACAGCATGGCCAGCTTGTGAATGATCTTTTGGATGCATTGACTTTGCCTAAGCAAGTTGCAATTGTTAAGTGTAGTGCGCATCGTAGAGTGACGGATGATGTTGGTCGTGGTAATGCGTTTGCAGATGAGATTGCTAAGGAGACTGCCCGGAACCTTAGCACTCGAATGTATGTGACGAGTTCGGTTAGGTGGCCTACAGAATCAAGTATGTGTGAAGATACTGTTGAGAGCGTGAAAGCAATTCAGAATGAGGCCACCGAGACTGAAAAGATGAAGTGGAAAGAAAGTACGGGAAAGTTGGATGCGAGTGGTTGTTGGATTGATTTGTCGGATCAGAAAAGATGGATGTTGCCTGATGCGTATGTGCTGGCTGTTGTGACAATGGCACATGGGTTAGCACATATTAGCGCGAAAGGTATTTGTAAGTTGCTGGCTGCTGTGTGGAAGAATGATGGCATTACGAAATGTGCTGAACGTCTGGTGAAGAATTGTATGGTGTGTATAATGTACAATCCTGGCAAAGGAACCCCAACTCCCCCTGGCAGTTTTGCTCCTCCTTCGTATCCCTTTGAGGTGATTCAATTGGACTTCATCCATATGGAGCGATGCAATAACCTGAAACACGTTTTAGTCGTGGTTTGCGCATTCTCTCGATGGATCGAGGCCTATCCCCTCAAAGACAATACTGCTTTGTCTACTGCGAAAATCCTACTGAAGGAATATTTTCCTCGGTATGGAATGCCTAGAGTCGTGTGGTCAGATAACGGAAGTGAGTTTGTTGGAAGTGTGATGAAGAGTGTGTGTAAGGGCCTTGGAATAAACCAAAAATTCCACAGCGCCAATCATCCCCAGTCAGCTGGATTAGTTGAGGGGTACAATGGTACCCTTAAACTAAAGTTAGCAAAGATTCAGGCTACGACTGGTCTTTCGTGGCCTGACGCTTTACCCTTAGCATTACTGTCAACTAGGGCGACTGTACACTCCCGAGTAGGGCTTAGTCCCTATGAGATAGTGTTCGGCCGTCCTGCGAATGTGTGGGGGGTTCCTAGGCCAGGAATATTCTCTGATCTTGAGTATCCAATGTTGATTGACTATTTACATGACTTGACTGCTAAACTGAGGTTAATTCACCAACAGGTTTACGACGCATTGCCGACGCAGACGGAGGGTCCAGGCCACCAGCTCCAGCCCGGAGACTGGGTGGTAACACGCAACTTTTCACGCAAGAATAATCTGGACCCAAGGTTTACCGGACCTTACCAGGTGCTCCTGGCCACGAGGACTGCCGTTCGTCTTGAGGGGCGCAAGAATTGGGTGCACGCTACGCACACCAAGCGAGTCCCTATTCCTTTTCCGGCAGACCCGTGGGTAAGGAAAGGCATTGCGTCTACAGAAACAGAAACATTGCCGGCGTTTGTGCCTTTCAGCGACGCACAGCCTGTTGGAGAATCCTCAGCGCAGCAGAAAGTCACTGTTGAAACATTGTCAGCAAAAGACTCAAGACCAGAACAATCAACTGATCAGCAGGACGCTGTCTCTTTAACGGATCCTTTGTTCGACGAGCAGACACGTCCCGGGAAACACCGATATTCTCTGCGATCTCGCACTAAGGACAAATAAATTTTTTTCTTGCTTTGCTGAAATTGACAACTGCAATATCCTCGTTTCCCGTGATCAGTTTTGAACATTCGTATCACTGTGATTTGTGTACATATATATATATATTGAGTTACCTTCCTTGTATCTTTTTACTTCCACAGCCGAGAGACTTTGTGCTTGTATATACATATTGTGTATTGAAGGCCGTAGGGCCGCGCGCGTACTTCCTTCTGGACAGTAGGTCTTGACGCTAGGTTAAAGGCCGTCGGTTCCTAGGAACTCCTGGGGATTGACTATTGCTGCACAGAACGAAGTGCGTCAAGAAACGTTGCGGACGGTCATAGGGAATGGCATTCTCGAAGCTGAATGATTTGGAAGGGGCTCAAGTCTATAGATTCAAGCTGCAGCAACTCAGTCGTACCAAATGTTTTATATTCCAACTGTTTGTATTGTTTTTGACTGCTTCTGCATTATTGGCGGGTGGGGTGTATTATACGATGTCTTACTTCTTACCTGCTACACCTACTTCTACTTCTTACCCTAATCTTACCTCTACTGCTTCTCCCCATTCCTTTCACATGTTACCGGAACACGAGCAGGCTAGACGTGTAGAATTCCGCAACAATTCCTTTATTCAGCTCCTTCATCAGCATCAGTTAGTGGTTAACACTACTAATTGTTGGGTGTGTGGGTTGATGCCACATACTACGGATAAGGGAATTCCATATCTGGTGTTACCGTATAGTTCCCAAGGGTCAGCTCGAGCATTTCAAACAATGTTTCGAAGCGCACTGGGTTTCCACCCCATTCGAGAACCACGTTCCCCCTACTCTGGTCCTACATCGTATCAGAAGCCTTTATCGATAGCCATAGAGGACTTAGATAGTGAGATCTATGATCCTTCGCTTATCCCTGAAGAAGAGGTACAAGCCTATAAGGTCCTAAGTAGAGGTGAATATAGTGTGTTCACTAGTGAAAAGCAGCTTAAAAGCTCGCCTCCAATATGGGTCGTACCCCACACTGGTAATTTTTGTCTCATGGGTCGTGGCCGAAGATCGCAAGCCCGACTTGGAGCAAGTGCTTGCATTGAAAATTACATTCTGCCGATGTTCTCGTCCCCTGTGTTTCTGGCTGCCAAGGGTACATACTTTATTTGTTATGATCGTGCATACACATGGTTGCCCGCTGACTTCATGGGCTCATGTTTTATTGCAAATCTGTTGCCTCCGACGTTCACTGTAGATGCTGATTATCATAAGACTAGAGTTGTGCGAGGCGTAATTAGCGAAGAGGATACTGCCGGTCAAGAGGCAGGAGACTTTTTCAAGGGTTTCCTCCCGTTTTGGGGACCTATGGTTAATAGTAGGAACCTGAGACAGTTGACTCGAGTGGTAGAATCGACAGCTAATATCACTGCCAGTGCCCTTGGTAATATCACCACAGAACTTCAGGCGGAGAGACTTATGACGTTACAAAACCGTATGGTTTTAGATGTCATCTTAGCAGATCGTGGTGGGGTATGTAAGGTGATCCATTCGAGCTGCTGCATTTTCATTCCAGATAATGCTCCTACCGTCTATCAAGCCATCTCGAGGTTGCATAAGATCTCCGAATCCATACACGTGGATGTAGGGGATTGGACGCTACTTGGATGGTTTTGGGGCCTGATGTCGACCTGGGGTTGGAAAATTCTGATGATCATCGGAGTTGTGGTAGTGTTCCTGTTCACGTGTTGCCTTTGTGTGCAGTGTGGTCCTGCCTTATGTGGCCTCTGTGCTACAACGTGTATGAGACAACCATCTGTTACCAAGGGGACTCGATTGGACAGAGCTATGCTACAGCAACATCTCGATGGTCTGATGAATATCGAATATGATTCCGACTAGTGCTTGCCTACATGAGGGCAAAAGGAGCGTCTGAGGTTCCGTGCCAATTGTAAGTGGTGTATTCGACTCGCACGAATATGGTCGAGTCTGGTATCTATGAACCGCAAATGACGAGTTTAGTAAGTGTGCGCAGTTTCGCTGTGCTAACTTAAACCGTTCGTTTGTTATGTGGGTTTTTCATCTGTACCCACGGGTTCCATCTTAGATACGGCATCCATTTTGTCTCTTGCCCTCAAGTAGCCAGCGAACGGACGCTGTCCGCTTCGCGACCCTGGGACTCCCAAGATATTTGCGGAAGACACATGTTCTTTGTAAGTGTCTTTATGATGAGGGGGATGCCACTGTAAGGCAGATGCCGCCGCTTGAGGCTCATCTTGCCGCACGGACTTATTGTCTCAGCCGTGCATCTCATTAGGCACGTCCCTTTGATGCCTGTATCTCGTGTTTCCCGATACCTCCCCTTTTACACCCTTACCGATCTCCCCACTGTCTCCGTCTTCCTCTGCACCTGTCTTTGTTCCTATTTTCGATCTGTTTTACTGCTGATTGGAATTTGCTAATGGTGGGAAGATGGGTTTTTACAGTTGGGAACCGCCAAATGTTTCCGCACTTATGTTCCGGACCTTGTGTGTTTCAAAGTGACCAAAGCGACCCCTCTGGGGGATAATTGTGGGAACCGGGTTGTAAACTTTTGTGTATCATGTTATCCTATGGGTAAAAACTGTATAAAAGGAGCGATTCACAGAACCAATTTGAAGCAGTCTCCCCGAACTACACTCGATGTACTTCCTGTGATTTCTGTGTTCCCTGCAGCAAATAAACCTTGAATCTTTGACGTCGAAGGAAGTGTCCCGTGTCTCTGTGATTCGTACGCCGGAGCAGGTTACCCACGAAGGTTTCAGGTGTTGTGCCCTGGCACCGCTGGGTCTTAAAGAACCCAGTCCTTCAATAGTCAGGTATCCACCTTCCTACACTCATCATATTAGAACTGATGTATTTTCAATATTATATTCAACAGCCATGGTTGCAATTTTTTTTTCTTTTAAGCAACTAACAACCATTGACAAAACCAATAGTCGTGGCTTGTTGTTGGTAATGATGCTTGATGTATTATATATCTGGAAGCAATTACAGAAAGAACATAATACCAGTCGGGCGGAACACTATGCTAAGCACATAATTTTAGCCTAGGTGTTTTAAGCCACACCCTTAATTACATCGAATACCCTCTTTGAAGAGACTCCCCAGTTTTTTTACCCCACTTAAGGCCCTGGAAACAACACCATATCACAATCACCTCACGTCCTGGCACTGTGCACCATGCATGACTTCTAAATTTTCAGATTATCTATGTGCAGGGACATAGTGAACCCTCCCCCACCCACCCCTTGTTTTATGAACTACAGCGAGGTGAAGTTCTTGATGGGCCTTTTCTATCTGCAACTCTGCAGACAAAGGCTCAGCTCATAATGTGAAAAGGTGGGTGAGTAAAGAAGTAAAGGAATGTGTGAATGGCTGGATGGATTAGTGGAAGGATGAATGGATGAATGAAAGGGTGAATGGATAGATAATGAAAGAAAGGATGGATGAGTGAGTGAGTGAAAGGATGGATGAGAGAAAAGGTAAATAGATAGATGTATGGGTGGATGGATAAAACGGTGGAGGGGTGAGGGAACGGATGGATGGATGAGTGACAGGATAGATGATGGGCGAGTGAATTGGTGGATGGATGAGTGAAAGGATGGATCGATTGATGAATTGATAAGTGAAAGGGTGGATGTAAGGATTGATGAGTGAGTGAAAGGGGGTAGATGGACAAAAGGATGGATAGATGAGTGAATAAATGAAATGGTGGATGGATGAGTGAAAGGATGGATGAATAATAGGGTCAATGGATGGATTCATAAATGTATGAGTAGATGGGTGGGATGTATGACGTTACAACGCATACTTTTACAATGACTACCTTTACAACGCAATTTTTACACCTCAACATCCATTACAACGCATACCATTACAACGCATGCCATTAAAACGAATTCTTTGAAACTACCTTTACAACGCATTCCACTACAAAGCATACTACATTTACAACGCATACCATTACAACGCATAACAGTACATTGCATGTAAGGTAATTATTGGATAGTGTAGGGGTAAAAATTACTATTCTAACTCCAGGGGGTGCAACAGTAGGGTAAGTGTTGGATAGTGTAGGGGTTAAAATTACTATTCTAACTCCAGGGGGTGCAACAGTTGGGTAAGTGTTGGATAGTGTAAGGGTACTATGTGTTGTAATGCTATGCGTTGTAATGGTATGCATTGTAATGACTGGTTGTATTGGCATGCGTTGTAGTGGTGTGCGTTGTAGTGTCATGCGTTGTAATGGTTGCGTTGTAAATGCATGCGTTGTAATGGATGTTGCGTTGTAAATGTTTTGTTGTAATGGTAGTGCAGTGTAAAAGTTGCATTGTAAAGGTTGTTTCCCAATGGGTGAGTGGGTGGAAGGATGGATGGATACGTGAAAGGGGGATGGAGAGAGAGAAAGGGAGGATGAATGACTGAAAGGGTGAATGGGTGGAAGGATGAGTGACTGGGTAAATGGATGAGTAAGTGAAAGGATGGCTGGATGAGTGAAAAGGTAAATGGCTGGATGAATGAGTGAATAGATAGATGGGTGGAAGAGTGGATGGATGAGTGTACAGATGGATGGGGTAAAAGAGTGGATGGATGAATAATGGATGGATGAGTGAAAGGGTGGATGGAGGGATGGATGAGTGAAATGATGGATGGAAGGACTCATGGTGGATATGTTTGCAAATGGTTGAATATGTTTGGATATAGATAGGCGCACAGATGGAAGGACAGAATGAATGGTGAAATACTGAATGATAGATAAAAGAATGATTACATCTTGTAGCACCTATTATCTTAAGTAACATTTCCTATTATTATTATTATTATTATTAGGCAATTTGTATCGCGCAAACTAAACCCGAAGGTGTCAAGGCGCCTATCAAAACAGATCAAAAAGTTTGCAGAGCACCACTAAAGGTATGAACGTGTAAAAAGGTGGGTCTTTAAAGCAGATCTAAAAGCTTGTAGAGTGGGGCGGGACCTTACTTCCAAAGGGAGAGCATTCCACCATTTAGGGGCCAGGTTAGAAAAGGCCTTGCCTCCCCATCTTGTTTTCCTAACACGAGGCACAGAAAGAAGAAGTTTATGAGTGGAACGGAGATTCCTGCCAGGGTTATACTGAGACAGGATCGATCCAATGCCTGTAGGGCTAGTTTTAGCTAAGGCTTTGTACACCATACACATGGATTTAAAAAGGATACGGTCCCCAACGGGGAGCCAGTGGAGCTGCTTCCGGGCTTCGGTGGCAGAGGCACGTTTAGGTAGGTCAAGAACAAATCTCGCTGCCGCATTCTGGACCACCTGCAAGCGCTGTAGCTGACACTTATTCAGTCCTGCATACAGCGCATTGCAATAGTCCAGCCGGGAGCCCAGAAGTGCGACGGCAAGTTGCTTTCTTGCCTGGAGTGACAAATAGTGCCTGATTTTCCTTAGAGTGTGGATAATCCCCCAACAGGTCGATACAGTCCTGTTGACCTGATGGCACATACTAAGGGTGGGGTCGATCATAACCCCCAGATTTTTTGCTGAGGAGGTAGGATCGGGACATACGCCTAGCGAGTTCGGCCACCACTCAGCAGACCAGATCTTTTCCTTTCCTCCGAATACCATCACCTCCGTCTTCTCCCCATTCAGTTTTAGTGAATTGTGAATCATCCACTGGCCGACTGCCTCCATACAAGATCTAAAATTGGCGGCAGTCGACGTAACTGTCTGGGAGAGAGAGACTAGGATCTGGGTGTCGTCCGCATAGGAAACTACCTCCATCCCAAAAGATCTAATGAGTCTGGCAAGGGGGGTCACATAGATATTAAAAAGGGTAGGACTAAGCGCTGACCCTTGAGGGACCCCACATTGCACAGACAGGGATGGAGATAGAAACGATCCCAGCATGACCCTTTGCTCTCTATGATCGAGAAAAGAGGAAAGGAGTCCCAGGGCTGACCCGCGAACCCCAATCTCCCTCAGTCGAGATGTTAACACCGAGGGGGATAGGGTGTCGAAGGCAGCTGTGAGATCTAGAAGGATCAGGAGGGAGGTCTGTCCCTCATCAACCCTGGTGCGGATATTATCCAGCACTATGGTGAGGGCAGACTCGGTGCTATGTTCCCTCCTGAATCCATGCTGGGAAAGATCCAAACAGCCCGAGCTCTCCACGAATGCAGCCAGATGTTTGTTCAAATGGGCTTCTAACATCTTCGCGGGAGCCGGGAGCAGTGAAATGGGGCGAAAGTTTTTTAACACCCCAGGGTCCAGAGAGGGCTTCTTGAGCAGAGGTTTTACTACAGCATTCTTCCAATGCTGGGGAAAAATGCCTTCCTTCATCACCCTGTTCATGATGTCAACCAGTGGGGGAAGGAGGGATTCTCTGCACTGCTTGAGGATCTTTAGCGGACAGACATCTAGCGGAGAGCCAGATTTGGTTTTGTTGAGCAGGACTTTCCATTGACTTTCACGTTTATATGAGCCATTGTCTCTATATGATGTGTGTGTGATGTAACTCACTCCGACAAACTGCCCTACATACTTGGGCTGAGTAGCACTATAAAAGAAATTAAATACACATGAGAGACGGTCTATCTGAAGATCAGGGGCTCCATTGGAGGGTGGTAGCAAGGCCGGACTGGCCAGACCGGGCATCAGGTGTTTCCCTGGGAGGCTGGTAAGGGTACGGGCGGTGTTGTGACTGGGGGCTGGCACTGCAAAGTTCCTTGTGTATCCAGTAGTTTTCAATCAACAATAAAAGCAGCCCCACTTGTATTCAGGTGTGGCTAATGGTGACTAATACCTGCTGGAGCGAAATGCGAGTTTTGAATCGTTTAAGGTAGCAAGCTGTGGGCATACTGAAAAACCGTGAAGTGCACTATTGTCTCAACCTAATATAAACTTATTTTGACTCGTACTTAAGTGGTTGTCTATTTACTTACTTTTATACTATTGCGCGACCTCCTCTGACGTGTCTGTAAAACGTACCTTATGTCCCGAAGTTTTGGCCTGAAATTTGACCTCCTGCCCTGAATTTTTGTCCTGAATTTTTGACCCTTTATCCTGAATTTTTGACACTTTGTCTTGAATTTTTACACCCACCGTCCTGAATTTGCAACCATGCCAATTGGTCACCCTACGTGATAGAGGTACAAGAATCAGGGTGTTGCTGGCGGTGGGTGGGTGAATGCCTGTGCATTTTCTTTGAAGTTGACGCGAGCACACCACAAAATGGCTCTGTGTTGAGTATTATTGAACCCTTGCTAATGTATTCAAAATGGGCTAAACTAGATGAGAAGAGGACAAACACCTCTAAGACTCTATGCAAAGTAAGACAAACTTAACCTGCGCAATCTGGCTTTGTACAAAATCATAACACCCCAAAAATTTGTCACAAACAGCAGCAAAAGGAAAATCACTGGAAACACGCATAACGTGTGTGATGTCATGAATCTTCATGATTTTAGGAAGGGCAGTTGCCTTTGCATAGAAATGTATATGGGTGAGTGCCCCTTGAGAACAGATCTCGTCTGAGATGCTCCTCTTTCACAGATGCGCTGTGGAAAATTGCTAAGGGCCTCATAAATGAGGCAGTCACGCAGCGGAGCTAGTCATCTTGCTGCGCTGCACTGTTTGACAAGGAAAGGGCAGAAATGCACCGTATTTAAACCAATATGGCATATTCCTGTCCTTTCCCTTGCGCTGGAGCCCTTTTTGCAACCTAGCAACAACGCAGGCACCTTTGCACCATCATGCAAGGGTGCCTGTGTTGTATGCAGGATTGTTTTTGTGCAGGAAGGGGCACCTTCCTGCACAAACCAATCCTGGGAGGCACATTCCTCTTTCTATGTGTGCTATAGAATGCAACACACTAGAAAGAGGAAACAAGCATTTACAATGCAACAGTCTTGCCTTTGCAAAATTTAGAGCTATTGGCATTGTAAATGACAACATTTTTATGTATGTGTTGGTTTTGAAAACAGATAAATAAATGGCATTGTCATTTACAATGCCAATAGCTTAATCTCTAGCAAATGCGAGACCTATTGCATTTGCAATGCAATAGGTCGCTTATTTACGAGAGTTTGAGATATTGACATTGCAAATAACTGTGTTTTATTCATGTTTCAAAAACCAAAAACCTAAATAAAAGGTCTCTCACACTGCGGTCTCTCTCACACGGCTGTTTCTCTCACACACACAGAGCCACACACATACACACAGAGCCACACACACACACAGAGCCACGCACACAGAGCCACACACACAGAGCCCCACTCACAGAGCCACACAGACACACACAGAGCCACAGACACACACACAGAGCCACACACACACAGAGCCACCCACACACACATACAGAGCCACCCACACACAGAGCCACACACACAGATCCACACACACACAGAGTCACACACACACAGAGCCACACACACAGAGTCACACACACACACACACACACACACACAGAGCCACACACAAACACACACAGAGCCACACACACAGAGCCACACACTCACACAGAGCCACACACACACACAGAGCCACACACGCAGAGCCACACACACACAGAGCCACACATACACACACACACACACAGAGCCACACACAAACACAGAGCCACACACACACAGAGCCACACACAAACACAGAGCCACACACACACACAGAGCCACACACTCACACAGAGCCACACACACACAGAGCCACACACACACACACACAGAGCCACACACAAACACAGAGCCACACTCACACACAGAGCCACACACACAGGTTGCCTTGTTTTTTTGTTGTCTATATATGCAGCCTGCACTCCCCCGCTTCTCCGGAGCTCAAGTTGGTTCACACCTGTTTTATTTTCTCAATTGCTGTCACTGGTTCATTGTTCTGACCTACTCTCTAGCTTACGACGGCAATCCCAGCCCCACAGTATTTCCAGCAGTCTGGGGCGGATAGTAGGGATCTGGCGTATGCAAATGGATGCCGCTCCTGAACAGTGCTCAGAACAGGCTGTCCGTATCGGAAGTGCGCACTTGTATAAGCCTCTCGAGAAGGCTGTAAACTTTGCATGTTACTTCCTGCAGCACTTTGTAGACGTACATCGCCTCTTGTATGTAAACTTTCAAGTCCCCAAACTCCTCACCGAGGCTCACCGCTTATACTCCGCCCGGCGTCCAAGCTAGTTGATGTCATGAGCCTCTGGAGTCACCGCCGCCATTTGAGCCTCTGTAGCGGCTCCCAATCTGGGACCCTATACTTCTAATCAGTGCTCGATTCCGCCTGTCGCCACACTGAAAGGCCCCACAGCCGCCATGCTTTGCCGTCACTTTGCGATTCTTCTGCTCCAATCCATCGTCAGTGTTGAAACAACCATATCGCTATGGCGGCTCCTGCCGACAGTCTCCATGAGTCACGCCGAGCTGCTTTGTTTTCCGCTTTCCTAGTGCTTTTCCCGGGGACAACTAATTAGCTCTCTGCGCCACTTGGGCCCCCAGGTATTCTGAGTAATAAAAAGAAAGGTACCCCTTGAGTCAGCCAAGGGAATTGGGGTTGTTAAACCAAGGAAAGAAGAGGATTCCCTTGAGACAAAGCTAAGTGGAGGTTTAGTGTACTAAACCTTACAGTGTCAAAGGTACATACAACAAAAACATATGAAAGTTAAAAATTCATTTATTTTGAATAAATTAAAACACACATTAGGGCAAACTATTCTAGATACCTAAGAATAAAACACAATAAAACAATTCACTCAATAATGACCCGCACCATCGAGAACAGACAAAATGGGTACAACATAAAAAATTGTTGGTAACAACTTGTACATTCCTGCTCCGTGGTTAAACAACCAGTGTTGTACTGCTACGACATCGCACTAAACCTCCACTTAGCTTTGTCTCAAGGGAATCCTCTTCTTCCCCAGGTATTTCTGCCATAGGCCACCGTGCGTGCAGATGCCAGTGCCCCCTCTTTGTCAATATAGATGGCACAGTATTTGGGGCTCAGCTCAGAGCTCTTCAACTACACGTCCGCCATGCCTGGTGTCACGCCAGCCATCTCTAACGAGAAGTGTATACAAACCGGAGGGGGCACTTGATTGATGTAGGCAGCGGCCAGCTACGCAGAAATGTGGAGATAAAATGAGATATCTTTGAAAACATAGACTTAAAATAGGGGTGAATTTTACATAATACCCTTTTAAAAAAGATAAGAAATTAACCGAGTAACTTTGTCATACATAGTAACAAGCGCTCGGGACAAGCGATCGGGATGACGTCAACTTTCCGCTTTTAAAACCGTCCTTTTGAGACTGACTTGGCCTGACTTACGTGTGTAGTAAAAGCTTTCTTATCTTCTTTATGGGGCAAAACAGATGACCCCATAAAAAAGATAAGAAAGCTTTTAGGCCACCAGTAAGTCAAGTAAGCCAGTCTGAAAAGGACGGGGCTTAGAGAGAAAGAAGAATGTCACTAGGACCTCTTCTCCAATGGCTGGCCACCGTTTAGGATGCCAGCCAATGGAAAAGAGTGGCTGGGCTTAACCTCGCTAGTGACAATCCCTCTATGTCATTAAATCTCGCCAGCTCGACTGCGCATGTGCGCAGTCTTTCGCAGGCCGAGACCTAAAAACTAGGAGAAATAGACATATTTCTCTTTGTTACGCGTCCCCTGAGAAGGTGTAAATTCTTAGTGCATCCCCAGATTTACAAGTTCTTGTAAATATGGGATGTGCCAAAATTGGGCATTGAGTGGCAACACCCACGCAACACCCATGGAACGCCTTCCCAGGACAGAGTAATGCAACACAATGATTTGCGCTGCGTTGCGTTGCTCCAGATTTTTGAAGACAGGCAAAGCGCTATGCATGGTTTAAAAAATCTGACTTAGAGGTTTGCGTCACGCATGTACCACGTTGCATGGTGCAAACTTGACGCATCCCTCTCATAAATGACGCTCTTTATATTGCATACAACTGTATTTTTTCTCTTGAGTGCCACTGCTGACATAATGGCTATGACTGTAAATAGGGAAAGTTTTTACTCTTTGTGAAGTTAATTTTCAAGCACTGCTTTACTTAGTGAATTTTAATAAAGATGGAAGTATGGGGCACATTACCAAGGAAGTGGCGGAGAGAGGCGTTAGCCGTCTTAGCTTAACGCTTCTCTCCGCACTTCGGAAACGCCTTGTTGCACCATATTACCAAGGATATGGTGCAGCCTGGAATTTCCCCCTACGATGGTGCTAAGTTACACAACTTAACGCCCTCGCTATCCAGAGAGCAGAGAGGGCTGTACTTGACACAGTTTGCAGAGCCCCAGTAGGACCCTAGTGACAAAACAGGGGCCCAGTAGACCCGTCTGCCCTCTTTTTACTCCCCAACACCTAGCCCCCCTCCCTTTCCCCCCTTTTGAACGAGGTCTGGCATGCATTAATAATTATCACTGATCTACGTTGATCTTTGTTTAATTTTGCTTTTAGAGTTGCTTTTAGTATGCGCAGCCGCAGCTGCTTATAAACATTGGGGCAGATTTACAATAACTGGCGCCTCCTCAGGGAGGCGCCAGTTATTGTGCGCCGCAGCTCCGCCACCCATGGTGCGCCGCATTTACAAATCGGCGCACCATGGGGCAAAAACGGCACAGATGCGCGACGCATCTGTGCCGTAAAGGCGGCGCATTGCTGGAGTTGCATCGCAAGCGCAAGACAGCTCCAGCAATGCTCTGGGGGCACCTATCTGTCCAATGCTGTGTCAAGCCTTACGCCTGCTTCAAGCAGGCGCAGGGTTTTGACGCAGCATTGGCCTAAAAGTGACTGAGTGAAATCTTGTAGATTTCACTCAGCCACTTTTAGGAGGCGTTCCTGTGCAGGAACGCCCCCCCCCCCCCCCCGCCCCCTGAGCCTGAACGCCTCCTAATGGCACAGGGCTTTACAACGTGACGCATCTCCCAGATGCGTCACGTTGTAAATACCCCGCACCATGGCGCATCTTTTGCGCCCCCTCATTCAAGCACTGTTAGAAGCAATACATTTGCCCTCGGGCATATCAGTCATGAAGTGTAAGGCACATACTAAAGTCACAGATTCTGTTTCCCAGGGTAACGACCTGGCAGACCAGACAGCAAAACATACAGCACTGACTCACACTCAGACTACTGATGTGACAAAGACAATAGTCCAGACCCAGTGTATGGCAGTTAGAGATCCCGCCCTAGATGTAATTGATATCCAGACACATGCTACTCCAGAGGAGATAAAGAAATGGACTGAACTAGGAGGGATTCAGACAGATCAAGGTTGGGTGACGAAGGGAAAATCTATATGGTTTCTCCCCGACTCAATGGTTCAAGTCATGATAAATACAGCACATAGTCCTGCCCATCTTGGAGAGAAAGCCATGTTAGACAGTTTACAGAATCTCTGGTACAACAAACACTTACGAGCAGCAGCAAAACAGAAAGTGCGTACTTGCATGATCTGTTGTCAGTTCAATCCAGGCAAAAGCGTCCCTGTTGAGCAAGGTGGATTTCATCCTCCCGATCACCCTTTTGAAGTCCTCCAGATGGATTATATCCAGATGAATAGCTGTAGAGGATTTAAGTATGTCCTTGTAATTGTTTGTGCTCTGTCCCGCTGGACCGAAGCATACCCAGTCCCAGACTACACTGCTCCGACCACTGCCAGACAGTTGGTTCGTGAATTCTTCCCACGGTACGGTTTGCCCCGTGTCGTGTACTCAGATAACGGACAGCCGTTCTCGTCCGAGCTGATGAGACAAGTTTCCCTCTTGCTAGGATATCAGTGGAGGTTCCACTGTGTCCGACATCCCGAAGCAGCTGGCCTTGTAGAAAGGCATAATCAGACACTAAAAATCCGTCTTGCCAAGATCTGTCAGGAAAAAGGGGTCGACTGGATAGTCGCCCTGCCCGTGGCACTATTCTACATGAGAATGGTTGCCCACTCGAGATCAGGGCTATCTCCGTACGAAGTGGTCTTTGGAAGACCGCCGAATATGTGGGGGACGCCCGTTCCGAAAAAGATCACTGATATTGATTGTAACATGTTGACAGATTACCTTGCCTCCTTGATGTCTGCACTCCAATCATGTCGTTCACAGGTTGCCGCAGCCTTCCCTGACAACACCGATGTAAAGGCGCATGAGGTCCGCCCAGGTGACCTGGTAGTCGTCCGGAATTTCGACCGGAAAAATCAGCTGGAGCCCCGCTGGAAGTCTCCAAAGACCGTTCTGCTTACCACCAGGACCGCCGTGAAAATCGAGGGGAGAAAGGGGTGGGTCCACACGAGTCACATCAAACTATGCAATGAACTAAAAAAAACGGACTGAAACAGGACTCTGACTCGTCCACCCCCACCAAAGACTGTGTTGAAGCACAAGACGTTACTGTGCCTAAAAGAGAAAAGACTCCTCAAGAACTTTACCGAATGAAGCTTCGATCTAGCAAGTCAGACAGTTTAATTGTTTAAGTCCTCCCTTAGGTGAATCGGTTAAATAGTTTCTGACATGTATCCCCTAGATCGAGTTAGAGAGAGAGAGGAAAAGAGAAGAACATATTGCAAATCACTTCGTAGTCACTGCATAGTGACACTAATAATCATGTTTATTCTGAGTATTCTAATTATTATTGCCAGCATTCTGCTTCCTATGTACTGGCCTATTTTCAGGCGTGAACAATCTGCTTACAATGTCTCTGCTGAACACACTTTTAGTGAACTTCCTGCACATGAACTCTCTTACAGACTTGCGCTGCGCAACAATACATTCATTAGTATGTTACACCATTCCCATCAGACAAATAATGCTACAGACTGTTGGATATGTGGCCGACTCCCTCCCTACCAGAATTACAAGGGAGCTCTGCCTCTCTTTCCGTACCCATTCACTCACAATGGCTCCTGTGGAGCATGGTTTAAAATAATTAATTCTTTAGATCCTGATATTGCTGTTTTCGATGGGGGCTGGGTTTGGGGAAACTTGAACTTAGTCCTGCTCAACGTCTGTTATCCTGATCAAGAAGGACTTCCCACTCGAATAGGAACTGATCTAGAAAATGAAGTATATGGATTAGGTAATTACACAATTAGCCTTATGATCCTCACTGTTGAATCTGAAACTGCTCCAGTTCTGCCCCATATGTTAGTACTACCAGTCACAGGTGAATTATGTGTTAGCAAGAAAGGTTCAGTACACGTAGGTCATAGTAAATGCACTACTGTGGTCGAGTTCAGTGACCATGGTAAATCGTCCTTTAAAGCTATCAGTCATTCCTACTTTGTTTGTGGTCATACCGCATACATACGTTTGCCTCCAGATTGGGATGGTACCTGTTACATTGCCTTCCTTCTGCCACCTGTTTTCCTAGCTCCTCCTGATTACCATAGAAATACGAATCTAGCACCGAATAGACCCAAAAGAGATATTCCCCTTGTCGACTACACAGAAACGGCATGGGAACAGTACACTGATTTCAATAAAGGATTCTTTTTCTTCCTAGGACCTGTCCAAAACAGTAAATTAATACGCAGATTAACGAGAACACTTGAAGCAGTAGTGAACGAAACTGCCTCCGCTCTAGGTAACTTAACAGAGGAGCAGTCTGCTATACGGACTGTTGTCCTTCAAAATCGTCTTGTGATTGACGTCATCTTGGCAGATAGAGGTGGAGCTTGTAAGGTCATCGGGTCAAGTTGCTGTGTTTTCATTCCACAAAATGCACCATCTGTCTATCAAGCTATCACCCGTTTACATAAAATTGCAAATCAGATACATCAGAATCCAGGCACCTGGACTTGGTCCGGTTGGTTCTGGACTACGTTGACAGCTTGGGGATGGAAGATCTTATCGTTCCTAGGCATTGGCCTTGTTATAGTATTCAGTTGTTGCCTGTGCCTGCAGTGTGGGCCAGCGATATGTGGACTGTGTGCCACATCCTGCATTGAGCATTCCAGTTGCCTCTCAAACAGTCGAAGAAAGAAAGACGAACATATAATGTTGCAAGAACAAACTGATCGATTTATGAGGATCGATATATCATGAAGGGTCCGTAGGGAACAAGGAGGGAATGAGGTAATATAAATTCTATGGTCATGTTGTGTTCCCTAGCGAGTACCCCACCGACTCCATGTACGAGTTAAAAGTGCATGTAACTTCCCTCCTGTACCAGCTATGAAGACGCAAATACATTTGCGTCCAACGTTAACTTGTCCTCTTTCAGACCCACCATGAATGGGTTTGATGGTCCGTTCCTAAGTATGCTATGCCAACGTCTTTTTGAAGTGTACTCCTACGTTTTTCAGCCTGGCTGAAAGTAGGCCCTGAATCTCTGCCACCGAGCCTCTTTTCTGGCTTCTGACTGCGAGGGCCTCTGCCCAAGCAGCCCCCGTACCCGTGAACTCTGACTTACTTCTAGCGCGGCCCTCCGTGCTCAGCTCAGCCTGCTGCCTGCCAAGATTGACTATAACCTTCGAGTTATCTGTTTTCCTCCCCGAAGATACATTCCAGCCTGCTAGCTTCAGTAAACATCCTTCCTCAGCTACAGGGCTAAAGGGCCGACCTGTCTTTATGCAAGTAATTCATAGCCTCTGTTGCCATGCTTCCATGGAAGGCCCCATGCCCCCACGCTTCTCATACAGACACTCAGGCGCTTATACACGCACTCACAGCAAGTATAGAATAGCTTCTGCTCTAGAGACCTTTCTGCCCAGATAGCTTAGTTCCTAAACATCAGATATCGGATATGATAGAAGCACAAGTTGATCTGACATGCCAGACTTCTGTCTCTTTCCGCCAGTGTAAATGTCAAGTCCCCTGCACCCCGTCTATCACACGTCATGCAGCTGCGCGCGCATCCAAGCTTCCGATTTCCGCTGACATTGCAACATTCTGTTAGCACCACCCCTTGGTGCCACCCACTTGCGTCACCTATCAGTGACGTTTCTAGCACACACGCCTAGTTTACGCCTCTTGATGATGTACTAGCACCACGTGTATACTGTTATCTTGTCTTCTCTCAGCTGTTACGCCTCTTACATTGAACATTATGATGTAAATCAAGTATATAAGCTATGTATTGTCAATAAACGACGGCGCGCTCATCTATCCCTTCTGACATCCTGTGTGGTGGTCAGAACATGATATCCTGATTCCTTTATGAGGAATAAAACCCTTAGAAACTCTTACACCACGGACTCTGTTTTCCTTCTTTCCGATTGAGTTATTATTGATTAAGTACTTACCTGCATAGAAATTAAGAGAGTAAATTAATTATTTACATCAGATGTTATCAGTGATTCATTTACTAGGGCCAGCTTGCTCGTTCCAAGGCGAGATCTTTTCATTGTGTGGCTTTCAGGTGTTCTGCGAGTTTCCCTACTCTTCCTCAAACGTTGCCTGCTTATTCTTCCTCGTAGTGCCTGCTTTGAGATTGTTTTGCATTTATACTTTTTAAAAGGGCGCGAAAAAATAGGGTGTTGTCCAGTGACTTTCATTGGAGTCTGGGTATAAGTAAACTAAGAGCACGTAATATCTCTGAACAATGTTCTGTCCACACATAGTGAGCTTTCCTCCCAAATAGGGATTTCTAGGAAATGTGCTTATTGACCATAAGTTAACTCCACTTTGAGGTATTTGTAGTGAAGCTTTCAATGCTAGAAATGTGAGTGTATTTTTGTAAGCACTGAAGCCCTAGCATTAAAGATGATTCAGGTCAGCGTGTGTATTGTATGAAAAGTGTATCGTACAATCTTTTTCTACATTATATTTCTGCTTTGTCCCCCAAAATTTAGAACGCCTACCCCTATGATGCCTCTACATACAAACCCAAAAGTGGTTTAGGAAACAATTAACGGCTACCTTAATTTGTAGGCAGTTGTGTTCCTTATAACTGAGCATGCCAGTGGACCAGATTTCTGATAATAGCACACTTTTTAGCTGCTTGCTAAACTGCCGGTGTCGCGCATAGTGCTTATGGCCTGTATGCCTACTCCTTCTTCATTTCCCTATGCGTGTTCATGTCTGATCTCTTTACCACACCAAGTATATGGATTTGGACATCAGAATCTTCTGCTTCTACTAATGTAGACCAAAGACCTCTTCGATCTTTCAGTCTTTCCATTTTTTTCTCCCGTCTCTTCTTTCTTCAGCTGGGTTATCTCATGCTACAGTGCTCTGCTTTTAAACAGTGTGCTTCGTGTCACAGGTTTTTTCAGCAGCTGAACAGCATGACATCTGAGAGCCAGGTGATGAGTACATGGTATCATTGAGCGCCCTATCTACCAGTGAGGTAACCAGGCACCCTTCCCAGAGACACATCTATGAGATCATCATCACACTCACCCTCACTCACCCTCAACCCCTCACCCTCACTCACCCTCACCCACACTCACCCTCATCCTCACTCACCCTCAACGCCTCACCCTCATTCACCCTCAACCCCATCACCCTCACCCTCACTCACCCTCACTCACCCTCAACCCCTCACCCTCACTCACCCTCAACCCCTCACCCTCACTCACCCTCAACCCCTCACCCTCAACCCTTCACCCTCAACCCCTCACTCACTCTCAATCTCACTCACCCTCACTCACCCTCACCCACACTCACCCTCACTCACCCTCAACACCTCACCCTCACCCACACTCACCCTCACCCTCACTCACCCTCAACGCCTCACCCTCACTCAACACCTCATCCTCACTCACCCTCACTCACCCTCAACCCCTCACCCTCACCCACCCTCACCCTCACTCACCCTCAACCCCTCACTCACCCTCACTCACCCTCAACACCTCACAATGACTCACACTCACCCTCACACACCCTCACCCTCACACACCGTCACACACCCTCTGCATAACAACACCTCTCACACCCTCACTCACCCTCACACACACTCACACTCACGCAACGTCACACACCCGAAGCCTCATACCCCCTCACTCACACTCACCCTCACACCCCCTAACCCGCACACCGCCTAACGCTCACACCCCCTAACGCTCACACCCCCTAACGCTCACACCCCCTAACAATCACCCCCTAACCCTCACCCCCTCACTCTCACCCCTCACTCTCACCCCCTCACTCTCACCCCACACCCTCACCCCTCACCCTCACCCCCTCACCCTCACCCCCTCACCCTCACCCCCTCACCCTCACCCCCTCACCCTCCACCCTCACTCACCCTCAACCCCTCACCCTCACACCCTCAACCCTTCGCCCTCAACCTCTCACTCACCCTCACTCACCCTCAACACCTCAGCCTCACCCTCACTCACCCTCACCCTCACTCACCCTCAACCCCTCACACTCACTCACCCTCACCCTCACTCGCCGTCAACTCCTCACCCTCACTCACCCTCACCCTCACTCACCCTCACCCACACTCACCCTCTCTCAACCCCTCACCCTCACTCACCCTCAACCCCTCACCCTCACCCTCAAACCTTCACCCTCAACCCCTCACTCACCCTCACTCTCACTCACCCTCACTCAGCCTCAACTACTCTCACTCACCCTCATTCCCTCACCCTAACTCACCCTCACCCTCACTCACCCTCAACACCTCACTCACCTTCACCCTCAACCCCTCACCCTCACTCACCCTCACTCACCCTCACCCTCACTCACCCTCACTCTCACTCACCCTCAACCCCTCACCCTCACTCACCCTCACTCACCCTCACTCACCCTCACTCACCCTCAACCCCTCACCCTCACTCACCCTCAACCCCTCACCCTCACTCACCCTCACCCACCCTCACCCTCACCCTCACTCACCCTCAACCCCTCACCCTCACACAGTGCAATAGGTCTCAGACCATTTCAGTTAGAGCTTTAAGAAATGTTTATGGCTTTTTATATTTGTAATTCTTTAGCATTGGCTACAGGAAACAAAAATGCTAAACATTTACAAAAAAAACCCATAAACAATTCTAAAAGCACTAACTCTAATGGTGCGAGACCTATTGCATTTCCAATGCTTGTTTTTGCAGGGGCAGTGCCGGCCAACATGCCGGGACTGCCCCTGCAACAAAAACAAGCATTTGCAATGCAATAGGTCTCGCGTTTGCACGAGTTTGAGCTATTGGCACGGTAAATGACAATGCCTTTTATTTATGTGTTTTGAAAACCTGCAAGCAACGCGTAAACATGCACCTAAACACATAAAAAAAGGTATTGTCATTTATAGAGCCAATAGCTTAAATTAGCGCAAATGCGAGACCTATTGTATTGCAGATGCTTCTTTTAATGGCTCTAAGTAGGACATTTTGATGGGTTCTCAATTTCCAATTGTGGTGCGCAGAGATTAACTCTTCCTATTTTGACGAAATACCACCTCTGTGGCTGCAGCATCGGGGTTTTTAGGATATCAAGGCAGCAAGTGGTGCAAGGTGTTGGGTTTGATGCCGTGGAGCAGTTTTTTTTTTCCGTGGAGAGTATGCTCTTGAGGAGAGAGGGTGGGCAGATGGAGAGGCATACATGGCTGAATGAAGTGTATTGTGAAAGTCCCTAAGCGCGTTTTGTGGTACTTTTCTCATTATTTTCAGTTCTTATTAGGTGCACAAAAACAACGCACAGGGTTTGGGTGTGGGTTGGTACAGTCTGTGGGTTTTAGGATTCTCACTCATAACGCAGACATGTGGGGTGTCACACTAATTTCTTCATGCAGCAGAGACGTGACACGTTAGATGCGATTTGTGCAGCCTCTCCCAAACCTACTGCATGTTCCGAGAGCCTGGTGCAAGCCCAGAGTACAGTCACTCATGCCAAGAGTGTACTTTGAAATAAAGAGACCATACCAGCCTGCGCACACATGAAGATCTGCTGCATCTGGGTTCAATGAGTCCATACGTCCTGCTCCTCTATGCGGCCCGCAGCGCCCCGGGAGTGGTTTAGTGGTGTTGGCCGGCACTGTTGAACAAAAAGGAAAGTGAAAGCACGCACAGCGCACAGATACAAAAGGAGAAGCGTCCTCTATTGCTCAAGGACAGCATCCCATGAGTGGTGATGTAAACAAAAATTGAACTGAAGACACACACTGTGAGCAGAAAATACAAGTGAAATACTTTTATTAAAGTAAATTAAGCGGGCGGTACAATAATTGCTGGTGTAAACAAAAATGAAACTGAAGGCGCACACTGTGCGCAGAAAATACAAGTGAAATACTTTTATTAAAGTAAATTAAGCAGGCGCTATGATAATGACTGGTGCCCGTGCATGAAATTGACAGGAATTATGCATATCCTGTCCCTTGTCCCAGGCTAGTGACATTGGCAGCGGGCCCGCCTTCAGACAGGGCACTGGGAGGGCAGGGTTTAATCATTTAAAAACAAGGCAAAAGAGACGCCGTGTGCAAGCAAAAGAGACGCTGTGCGCGAGCAAAATATCCAGTCCGGGTGGGCGAGCCAAAAAAGAGACAGCAAGTGAGCAAACAAGCCTCTCTCCAAATCAAAAGCGAGCGTTTATGACGCGCGCCAATGAAAAGCATGGGTGTAGCTTTGACTTCGCTTCCTAGAGCAACCCGATGACAATAGATCTCGCAGAGCGTGCAACGCATGCGCTGCAACGCTAGGCGAGACCTAAAAAACAGGGCTGTACGGGTAATATCGTTGTAGAAACCATTCCCCTTTGAAATATTTTTCAAGTGTTTGCAACTATGCTTACTGTCTAGAACGCAGGAACCTGGAAAGTGTGCTTCCTTTTCCACTGCACGCCGCTCCAGTAGAGGCTACGCATCCTGTCATCTTCAGCGTTACATCTTGATAATGCAGTGTCGTTCAGGGCCGGCTTTAGTGCTAGTGGAGCTTAATACCCGCGCACACCTCCCTCTCCCCTGGACTGACCACTTCCTGATCCCCTTCGAATGGCACATTAATACTCCCCCACCCCAACTGCCCAAAATCAGAACCCTTATCAGGCGCTGGCACAAACTGGTCCCTGAAGAATGGGCAGCCAAACTTAGGGAAGATAACCCCCCCCACTCAAAACCCCATTACTGCCGACATTAATTTTAATACATGGCTCACCCAATCACTGGATTGCCTCCTACCGAGATCCAGCACCCTTAAACGTACCAAGAGAGTTAACCCCTCCCCCTGGTACACCCCTGAATTGAATCTCTTATGGAAGGAATGCAAGAGAACTGAACGCGCATGGAGAAAAGACAAGACAGCAGACAAGAAAGACATGTTCCGGTCTTCCGTAAAAACTTACAAACTCGCGCTCCTTAAAACCAAGAGCTCATTCTACGAAGAGGGAATTAAAAACTCGTCCTGCTCCGCTCAGGAAACCTTTTCCATTCTTAGAGAACTTCTTCATGCCCCAGATCCCCCTGCAAAACCCCTGGACCCCAAAGCCGCGGAGAGTAAATGCATTAAACTGGCTACCTTTTTTGACGAGAAAATTCAAAAAATTCTCGCATTCCTACCACCCTTCGACGCCGGTCGCACAGACGGGGACCCCCCCAACTCTCCCCCTGGTTACAATCCCCCCCCTGACACCCCCACACTCCTTCTCGATACCTTCGGCCCAGTATCCACGGAAGAGGTAGCCGAGACGCTGGCCACAATCAAAAGAGGTTCCCCCAGCGACCCGGTTCCGCTACGCTTCCTGAAAAAAGTGTCCGCCACCATTATCCCTCCTCTCACGTCCCTCATCAATGCCTCCCTAACACAGGGAGTAGTCCCTCCCAGCTGGAAAGCGGCGGTGGTCAAAGGTCTTTTGAAAAAACCTTCACTGGACCCTCAGGACCTAGCCAACTACAGACCAATCTCCCTCCTCCCAGGAAACAGCAAAATCACGGAGAAGCTAGTGAATAAAAAACTATCACTATTCCTAGAAAGTAACAACCTACTTAGGAACTCCCAGACAGGCTTCCGCCCAGGCCAGGGCACTGACACCGCCCTCCTGGCGGCAGTGGAGAAGGCCAGAAGCGTTCTGGACACAGGAGGATCAGTGGCAGTGATCCTCCTGGACCTCAGTGTGGCCTTCGACACTGTCAATCACCAGGTTTTAATCCAGCGTCTGAGAGACATTGGAGTAAGGGGCACGGCCCTGAAGTGGCTTATGTCATTTCTCAATGGCCGCTCCTTCCAAGTCTGGGAGAATGACAGCCACTCCCCCGCGATCCCCCTCCGCTGTGGAGTACCGCAGGGCTCATCTCTTAGCCCGACGTTATTCAACGTTTACATGTCTCCGTTGGAGGAATTGGTCACCCCGTTCGGTGTGACGATCATCAATTACGCCGACGACACCCAGCTGGTGGTGACCCTCTCACACCCTCACCAAGATCCCTCAGATCTCCACAGCTGTCTCACTGAAATCCACAGCTGGATGAACACCTCAGCTCTGAAACTTAACGGGTCCAAGACCGAAATCCTGCTGCTTGGACAAAAAGGGCCCTCCTTGCCGCCCAACATCTGGCCCGACTGCTTAGGTGACCCCCCTGCCCCCAAGGAGGAGGTTAAGAGCCTGGGCGTATGGCTCAAGAAGGATCTGAGCTTCAGAACTCAGGCCAAAAAGACGGCAGGAATATGCTTTGGACTTCTCAGGGCATGCAGGAAGGTCCTCCCCCTGCTTCCCGCCACCTCCCGGAAACTACTGATCCAGGGCCTCATCTTGGCGAGGCTAGATTACAGCAATGCAATCTAGTTGGGTGCCCCGGAAGCCACATTCAACACCCTGCAGAGAATTCAAAACGCCGCGGCCCGACTACTCACTCACACCCCGGCCAGATCTTCGGCAAAGCCAGTATTGGAGCTTCTTCACTGGCTCCCAGTCAGAGAGAGGGTTGTCTTCAAGGCCCTCTGTCTGGCACATAAACTTCTTCACAACAAAGGCCCACCCATTCTCAATAATTTCATCATTCCCTACAAAGCTACCAGAGCACTCCGGTCAAACCACGAGAACTTCATTACTGTTCACAGAGTAAAAAAAGCACGGTCTGGAGGCCGCCGCTTTTCGGTACACACCGCTAAATGTTGGAATAGTCTCCCCCGGAGACTAAGGACCGAACCAAACCTCCTCCAGTTTAGGAAGGCACTGAAAACTCTTCTCTTCCCCTGATCTCTTCGGCCCTTCCGTTGCTGTTCCCTCCTGACTTCAGGTTCCAGCGCTGGGATGCTCAAGGGTTACTACGCGCTCTACAAAAACCTTAAATAAATAATAAAATAGAGGGATAATCTTTTTTGGTGCCCATGCCACCTTATGCCTCCTCAGATTCCCTCACTACCACCCAGGCAAAAGTGCTCCTCGTCTCTCCATAGCCCCTCTCTTAAATACATTTAATTTGTTTTAAAGCGCTGGTAAAGGCTGACTGTAACTATTCCAATCAGCTATCCATATAAAGAACAGATCTGTTCTTTGCCGCAGGGATATTAACCCTCTGCGCTACTTTATGGCGAGTCAAAACTGCCTCTAGACAAAACTCCTAACTCTCTCTCCAGCAGGAACATTAATCACCAGAGGTCTCATGTCATTTTTATTGCTGCCTGAAAGATGGACGCACAAGGAACTCTGCAGCAGGAGCTTTTAAATCGTACTTTATTGCTAAACACAGCCCCCCCTCCTTTCCAGGTCAACGCCCGGTGCGGCCGCACCGGTTGTACCGCCCTAAAGCTAGCCCTGATGTCATTAGGGGTACCAGACACGTCACTAGGGTGCTCCGGGTCTCCCCCGCTCCCCTGGTAGTGTACCTAATGTGAACCTTACTTAGGGTGCAGTGGGCCGTCCCTCACTCACCAGTGGACCCCACACACTTGTACTGATGATAGCTGTGCACCGAATAAAGTTCAGCCGGGCAATGAATGCTGTTTAGAACGAAAACCTTGACGGAATGTAGGGCACGTAAAGCGATGACGTCATCTAGTAGCCTACCTGAATGCTAGCTTTGAAAAATGCGTGATCTTTGGTGATTTTATTTTTTTTATCATTGTCTCCACTACAAAAAACTCCTAGAGGAGCAGTAAGTGACTTCACATATCCTTTTCACCCGGATAGACAACAGATACTAATATTGCACCATCTTCTCCGCCATCTTTTTATGAGGTCCTGGAGAAGTGTTTGCAACGCTAATTTCTTGCGCACTCAAAGAATAAACAGGGCCAAGATGGGGGGGGAGAGCCTTCTCCCATCTGGCTCCCAGCTACTGGAACAATCTACCGCAAAACATTCGGGTCTGTGCTGAGCTATCCAGTTTTAAGAAACTACTAAATACCTGGCTGTTCTAGGTGATCCTTGCCTAGGAGTACCCATTTCTCGAAGCGCCGAGAGATCCCCTCGGGGATGATTCGTTCGCACTCTATAAATTAGTAAATAAAATAAAAAATAAAATAAATAGCTTCATTGAGGAGTTGAGGCAGCAGTGTCTCCGGACAGGCTACGCTTGGCAACTAGTTAGTTGTACTTTCTGGAGCTCATCCGGGTTGCCAGCAGCAATATGTAATGGCACTATGGAAATATATTGACACCATAAAGTAATACATGACTCCTATTCACGGATGAAAATAACTTCCATTCCTGAGCATTTCTTTTTTATTTTTTTATTTTACAAATCATTGTTTTTGGATGTCTTCATCCAATCAGTAAGGTTGACTACAGCTCCCAGAATGCATGCAGAACTTAAAGGGAAGTCCAGCACTGTACAGTCATGTCAAACTGAGTCATCTGCAATTGCAACCCATAGAAGCTGCTAAACAACATAGATGAATAGCCTATGCGTCACTGGCTCAGCGCTTCTGTACTTATGATGAAGCAAGCAAGGAACATGGCTCCACATGCATGATGGGTAGTAAAACACAGCCATGATCATGGTGCTGTAAGTCCATCATTCCATTGAGCCCTGGTGCATTGTGCCTGCTTCACCAATAGTCAAACTCCGCTTGTTTACTATTGCTTGAACCTGGTACTCCTTTTATCCATCTGTTGGGAAGGAGAAGTCCTTTTGTGTGGTAATCGGCGTGTACCCTTTCCTGAGTGCCCAACTGTATTGGTATCTGGATCCCTAATGATGATTTTTGTTGTCATAGGCAAACACAGATCATGCAAGTGTGCCATTACATGGGCCTGTCTCTTGCATTGCGGTATTGTTGGACCAGGAGGGGTTCCCAAAGCGCTACTCTCATAGTGGTGGAAGGCTACTTCCTTCACCAGGAGTTAAGCAGCACAATTGTGGTGTTGGCAGCACACCGTGTAGTGATCAGAAGGAGTGAACATCCTTTTTTAACCAGTTTTACTGGAGGGAGGCCTACTGGCTCAATCACTTCTTTAAAACACCTTGGCTGCTAGGCGTTTTCCCCCTCCTGTGCTTATTTGTGAGCTTTCCCATTATACATGACGAGCTCAGCTCGTCATCAGCACAGCTCAACCGTGCCTCATGACGAGCTGAGCTCGTCATGAGCATCGAAAGGGTTAAGCCCCTCTGCTGTAAGCTTAACTCACACTTGGCCTACATCAGCTAGATGTAAAGTGCTGCGCAGCGCTGAAGAGGTGACACTGGGGTGGATGTATGTGTACCTGGGAAGGGTACAATACAGGGATAGAGAAGTTCTGTGCAGTACATGCACGGCGAGTGCGTGTACTGGATGTATGTATACTTGCAAGGGATACATTACATGAGAGATGTACTGCTGTGTAGTGCGTGTGCAGTGAAAGCATGTGCTGGGTGTATGTGGGCTTGCGAAAGGTTCAATACAAGAAGGGTAAAGTGTTGCGCAGTGTGCATGTTGAATGTGTGTGCTGACAGTGTGTGTATTTGCGAGAAGCATACCATGGCCCAATACAGAAAGGCGACAGTAGTGAACAGTGCGCAGAGGAAATGTGTGTCCTGATTGTATGTCTGTGAGGGCACATGCATGGAGGTATGGAGGTAACAGTACTGAACAGTGGCGTGTGAGCAAGTATGCCTGCAATGTTACATTACATGGAGGAACCCTGGGTTCCTTTTTGGGAAGCCCAAGGGGAGTAGAGCAGTATTTGTGTATTGCTGCATTCCTATCAGCTGGGTGGGACACACTGGAGTTGGGAGAGAGAGACCCCTCATGTACACTTGAAAGGTTGCTCTTTGCTTCACCGAGAGATCACAAGGAAGGGGCCTGGATACATCTCACAGACAAAGCCAGAGTACTGGGAACAGCTACCCTGGCTCTCCAGAGTAACAAGAAGCCCAGGGCAGGGTCTTCTATCGCCTCTCTCTGGGTGCTGCCCAAAGTCTAACACCACCACCTGAAGCTAAAACAGAGTTCAAGGTAGCAGCATGTATTACAAACAAAGCAGCACACAGCTGCTTACCATCCTACCTGAATGATAAGGTCCAAAATACAGAAGCTGTACAATTCTGGAAAACCTCTGGACCTAAAAGGGACAAAACTTCAAAATAAACCTGTCTTGGCCTAGCTCCTGGATGGTTGCACTCCACTCACGATCACCCATGTCTGAACCCCAATCTCCTCACATTCTGAAAGAATCTGAAAGTTCTCCTCTGACCATACCTTCCTGTTTACCTGTCTCTCTTCCTTTCTCCTTCTTCCTGACTATGTGGGTCTACGCCTCTTGCGTTTTCTGTAAAGAGCTCCGCTCCCCTTTTTCTGGGTTTGTGCTAATAAAATATTCTAAATAAAAACACCCAAGTACAGGCGCTCTATCGCCTGAGACTGGGTGTGGGTAATGAAGAACTGCAGATGACAAAAGTTACCCTGCCTACAGTTCACACCTCTTTCCTTCCTGGTGATGGTGCTCACCCTGGGGGAATCAACCAGCACCCCCCAGATATAAGGGGTCCTACTATCTCTATCTCATTCTCCAGAACTCAAGCAATCATTTAGTTGATTACACTTTACAAAAAACTGCAGGATTGGCTATTCATGTCAATCAATCATTGCAACATGCAGTGTCACTGGGATGCTGAACTAGCAGAGATATGAAGGAAGTTATCTCTCCCGGCCTAATCAGGGCCTGCAGTTCCTGGCAGACTCAAACTCCACACTGGAGCCACCTGCTGGGCTACAGACATGGCAGCAGCATGAATTACTCTCTTGAGACTTGCTTCTTCTGTGAACTTCATTTTCTGGATACTACTGCCCAGCCTAGATGATGGTTCTGTGATGAAATGCTGCTTGTGTGATTGGGAGTTACGTTTGCTGACTGCGGAGAATGAGAAGAAATCTGTCTTTCTTCTTTCAGGGCATTCTTTTACCATACCACCAACTTGAGCTTGTAACCTTGTTTAGTAAACAAGACATGTATTAGAACATTGGAATATGCATTTCTTTCTTTGGTATTCATTCTATCCTATTGTATTCCTCCTGAAAAGAGTTGAATCATTTTGGACTGAGGAGAAACAGCACCCTTATCCTGCTTGACCTCTCCACAGCCTTCAGCACGGTCTCCCATAACACCCTCATCA
The DNA here is from genome assembly GCF_964263255.1 of Lissotriton vulgaris. Taxonomy (NCBI): domain Eukaryota; kingdom Metazoa; phylum Chordata; class Amphibia; order Caudata; family Salamandridae; genus Lissotriton; species Lissotriton vulgaris. Next base: position 298,292,054 of record NC_141685.1, read on the forward strand.
GAAGACTCCATGCGATTGGCATACATGGATCTGCTCTCTAATTGATCTGCTCCTACCTCAAAGGTAGAATCCAAAAGGTCAGGCTGTCACCCTGAACATCAGAGACCAAGAGATTATTATGGGGAGGCCCACATGGATCAACCCTTAGCCCCACCCTTTCAACATATACATGACATTGCTTGCCAACATCATCCGCTCGCAAGACATCACCGCCATTACGTACGCTAATGACATCCAACTCATTTTCTCCCCGACGAACAAGGCAACCACCACCAGGACCAACTTCACCAACTGCATGACCGTGGTAGCAGACTGGACACAAACCAACTGCCCGCAGCTCAACTCCAACAAGACAGAATTACTGGTCTTTGGCAACAAGACCTACCCATGGGACTCCACCTGGTGGCCGTCAGAGCTAGTACCAACACCCACAGACCACGCAAGAAACCTAAGGATCATTTTAGACGACAAGCTCAACATGATGGCTCAAGTCAATGCAGTGTGCACCTCCTACCCACACTACAAAAGATCTTCAAATGGTTGCTTGAGAACACCTACTTCCACATCCTACCCACACTACAAAAGATCTTCAAATGGTTGCTTGAGAACACCAGAAGGACTGTCACGCAAGCACTCATCACCAGCAGACTAGACTATGGAAACACACTCTATGCCAAAATCTCCAAACAACTCCTACACAGACTTCAGACCATCCAGAACACTGCTGCAAGACTCATACTCGACCTCCCATGCCACATCCACATCACACACACCTCAAGAAGCTACACTGGCCCCCAATTCTCACGTGCAGCCAATTCAAACTTCTCAAACACACATAGAAAGCCCTACACAACACAGGACCAGAATGTCTGAATAGTCGCATATATTTTCACCAACCCACCAGACACCTATGCTCTACCTCACTCTCACTTGCAAACATTCCCCGCATATATAAAAGCAAAGCTGGGGGCTACTCGTTCTCATACATTGCACCCAAGACATGGAAAGGTCTCCCTCAACATATCAGAGCCTTCTCCTCACTTCTTGAATTCTGCAAGAAGTTGAATATCTGGCTCTTTGTATAAGGTCCTTGGGGACCTCACACCTACACACCTTCCCAAGTGCCTGTATACCCTCTCGGGTGATTAGTGTGCTATACAAATCAATATCACATAACATAACATCTTTGGTGGCCTTAGGCGCACCCGCGGTCAGGCTGTGGACTAAAAAATGTAACCAAGAAAAAAAAACAGGACAGAAAGCCTATTCCATCTACTCACCTACGATCTAGAGCAACGTTCCCATATCCATCAGGATCCTCCCAACACTGCTCCAATTTAGGAAAGAGTTGAAGACTCACATCTTGAATAGAACACTACATCACCATGCATTAACCGTCCACAACTCAGCTACTTTTCCTATCACTCATTGGGGCATATTACCAAGGGGGGCGATAGGCAATTATCGCCGGTTTAGCGGCCGTTTTCAGCCGCTAAGCGGCAGGAAATATTCCTGCAATCGCCAAAAACTAACGCCTGCTCAGACCAGTTCTTAGCCATGTTATCCAATGGGAGGAGGATAACATGGCTAAGAGCATTTCGTCGCTAATGCGTGAATATAGCTGTATTCTCAGCAATATTCACGCATTTCGCCGCTATCGCTGGATATTTTAGCACAATGGAGAAAAACGTTGCTAATAGCATGTTTTCTCCGCTAACATATCCAGCGATAGGCAGCGATAAAAAAATCGCCGCTAAGCCTATTTAGCGATAAATATCGCTACTTGTTGGTAATATGCCTCATTGACTTTATACTTGTCTTTGACCCTCCATTGTGCGCCAATGCCTTTTTACCTAGTTTTGCATTATACAAATACCACATACATACATACAATATAAGAAGATATTTTACAAAGCAAAAATTTCCATCAGCGGTTGTAAACTGCTGCGAGGGGACTGGTTGTTAGTTGGTGTGACACCACAGAGACAGCAACTTGCTTCAAATCCTGTGAGGGACTCCACAGTCTTAACGGAAAAGGGAGACAGGTGACTTCTGCTGCTTCATCTACTAACCTCCATTGAGATCTCCACAGATTCAATGGTTACAGAAAAGAGGTGAATTGTGCAACACTGCCCCTTCCAAACTTTCTTAATTTCTCCAACTCTCCACAAACCAAAGGGGTGCAGGAGAGATATGGGCTGCAGTGCTGCCTCTTGTTTGCTGTCTCGCTAATTCATTGAACGGCAGAGACCTAAGGGGAAAGGGAGGGGGCGCTTTGCAGCACAATATTCTGCTGCCACCCGCTGCCTTTCCTGGGTCTGCAGGGAGGTGAAGAAAGCAGCTTTATTGACAATGTACTCTTCGGAATCCCTGTAAATATGACAATGGCACCTGCTGCTGAGCAGAGTGACTCCTCCCATTCACTGAGACAGTGAAAGCAGCGAGTGCTACGGGGGGAACCTTGGGGGGAAACAGAGTGATATTGGGAAGGATAGCAAAAGGCTAGGCATTATTATTAGGTCTGACACTAGACAAGACATTATGATTTTACATATATATTACTAGTGGCGGTTGCCACTGGGTAGTTATAGTTAGGTCAGCTGTTCCCACTGGAAAAGTGTTTTTGTGTTGCTAATAACCTTGGGACAGTTTGACAAATCTCCACAAAACATTGCAAAAATGTGCTACTTTTTTACTAGTTTGTGCATAGAAAGTTTCCGGGCCAAGAAAAAAAGGGTCTCAAAACAGATATCCCCATGTATTTTTCATGGACTTCTTTTAGACGGGTTACAGCAAAAACTGCTGAACGAAATTACACCAAATTTGGCAGGAAGCATTTTTTGTGATTTCGTGTAAATCAGTTCAATATGTTTTTGAGCAATTTAGAGCAAAAAATAATTGTATATCTGGAGGGTTTGGTCTGCGAGAGGTGCAAGAGACTTTTGCGGCAGCGGCAATTTAAAAACTGACCATTCTGATTGGCTCAGTGACGTTTATTTCCCTTAGGCCATCTCGCTTCCATGGGAGTCAGACTTTCATGAGAGCGAACGCTCTGATTGGCTGCCAGCAACATGAAACATTTTTTGCTGGCAGCCATTACAGCACTCTGGCACTTAGTCTCCTGTCCTGAAGTAAAAAAAGAAAAACAACATACGGGGGAAAGGTAGGGATACATGGACCCCCTAGGCACTGTGGTGGTGGACACAAAGGACTCCCCTGGGGCCACAATAAAAAAAAATCTGCAAAAAAAGCAATCCAGTGAAACTCCAGTGGGATTAGAAATGGCAGAAAATGGCGGCGAGGCTGCATTCATTAACTATAAGCCCTGGGAGCCCACCTCCAGGGCCATTTTCAATAAGGGGAAGGGGGTCATGTGGCCCTCTTTCTCAAGCCATTAAAGGTCCCAGGGAGCCCATACCCAGGGCTGAAATCATGAAAAAAGGGGTGGAGGGGCCGCACGGTCCCTCCCTTCCCATGTAAATGACCGGGGGAGCCCACCAAATTTTACAAATAAGGGAAGTGGGGACACGCAGCCCTCCTTCCCGGGCCTGCAGAGGCACCGGAGGCTCCAATCCCTCCTGGGCCAAAATTACTTGAAATGGAGTTGAGGCTGCACGGCCTCCCTTCCAGACCCATTGAAGGCCCTGGGGAGCCCAATCCCATCGCTGATTGGTTTAGGGGAGCAGGGCTGCATGCCCTCCCTCTCTGAGCCTTTAATGGCCCTGGTGAACCCATTTGCCAGGGTCCGCTCACTAGCTATCTCCCAAAGACCCCACCCCCCTGGCACCCGGGACACGCCGGTTTCCTTGCACACACCGGCGTGGGCAGGGAACCCTGTGTTTGTTCCTGCTTGGCTGGAGCATTTTTGACCCTCCCACCAAGCAGGACCAAACACCAAATCCGCACCTAGCAGACAGGAGCTTTAAAAGTGATGGCGTCTACTGGAAGCTGACCTTTGATCTGTTTCCCTGCCAAAGGCAGTGCACTGCATAGGGTTGGCTTCATGTAAGGTAATAAAATATAATCTGACGAACAATACTTTAAAGTAACGTTATAGTTAAGTGTGATAAAATGATCTGTCGGCGGCCTTCGACACCGTTCCCCAGGACCTTCTCCTAACAAGACTCTGGGAGATTGGCCTGCGGGGAACGGTGTTTGCTTGGTTTCAGTCTTTTTTGGCCGACCGGAGACAAACGATCTGGGCCCCCCCTTTCTCCGCCCTGATGCCGCAGCTTGAGGTGGGGGTCCCGCAGGGCTCCATCCTCAGTCCCTCCCTTCTTAACATCTTCCTTTCACCTCTGGCGGCACGGGCGGAGGAGCTAGGGGCCCAGATCATATCCTATGCGGATGATACACAGCTCCTGTTCACTTGTGACAGGGGCTGTGACTTTGACGGAGCAGCTATCCGGAAGTGTCTGGAGTTTGTGTTTGATTGGTTCGGGAAAAGCGGCCTCAAATGCAACTCCGACAAATCCGAGATATTGTTCTTTGGTTGCCCGGCAGACCTGAGATGGAAGCAATGGTGGCCGTCGGCCATGTTCCCCCCTGCTAGTGTCTCGGTTACAGCAAAGAATCTGGGCATGATGGTTGATAACACTCTTTCCTTTAAAGCTCAGGTTGCTGGCCTGACCGGGAAGTGCTTTGCCATCTTAACACCATCGATGCTTGTGTTATTTTCCTCCTGTGCTGACATTTTGGATATTCCATTGTTCATGACGAGCTGAGCTCGTCATGAGCGTCGAAGGAGTTAAGGATGTTGCGTACGTTTTTGCCATACCTATCTTTGGAGCACAAGAAGATCACAGTGCAAGCCCTGATAGGCTCCCGCTTAGACTACGCTAACATCCTTTACTTAGGTCTTCCTGAATATCTGCTGACTCGTCTGCAGATAGTTCAAAATTCAGCAGCCAGGGCAATTTTTGGTCTAACTAGAAGAGCCAGGGCCAGCAATCTCCTTGTCTCTCTGCACTGGCTGCCGATTCGTAAGCGCATCTCCTTCAAGACCTTAACTACAGCTTTTAAGGCGCTTCACAATATCGGCGCTGGTTACTTGCAGAGAAGGGTCAACTTCTATCTTCCATCTAGACCTTTGAGGTCCGCTGCCCAGGCTAATGCCATCGTCCCAACAGTGAAACGTGCTCGCTGTGGAGGTCGTTCCTTTAGTTACCTCGCACCGCGTCTCTGGAACGCGCTGCCCCTGGCATTGCAGACATGCTCCAATCTTTCTGTCTTTAGAAAGGGACTTAAAACGTATATTTTTGCCCTTTAATACTGTTGTGTTGTACTCTTTGCCGTTTTGGCAGTGTGTTAGTTGCTGGTATTTACTGTGATGATCTTTAGCGCCGGGACGCTCCTTGGAGCAGCTGAGCGCTCTATAAAACAAACAGTAACATAACATAACATCTGTTTTTGTTTTTTAAAAAAACAACAACAAAATTAATCGAAAAAAATGTGTAAAGTAACTTTATAGGTGAATTTGTCGATGACAACATTAAAGTTTTGAACTTTAGAAAACACAACAATCCACCAGTTATAGTTAGCAGTGCTAACTATTACTTGTGCCCCTGCCATGCACTGCTTATGACCTCACATATTACATCATTCATGACATGGTCTATGACATCATTTATGACATCTCTGATGACATCTCAAATGACATCATTGATAACATCATCCGAGTTTTTGTTTTACACATTGCTCTATAAATCGGTATAGCATTAGAGCTCTGAAAGTAAGTACAAAATAGCGTAGAGGAATATAAGGCATGAATAAAACCATCACAGAAACAACTCCCTTAGGTGTAAAAAGCGCGAGTTATGTACCAAATTAACCCTATCCCGTACACTTCATGGTTAGCGTAGTTCACGTTAACAATCAACCACAGATATATGGGAAACCCTCACTGCATACTGTGTTCATTCTGTATACAACTGTTCAGATACTAAATGTCTGCTCCAAATTGAATGCCCTGCTATGGACAGCTTTTATCTATATCAAAACCCTGACAGACACTGAACATACCTTGAGAAATGAAGTTGATACGAGTAGGGAAGTGGGTACTGTGAACAGTATTTACTCTATTGGGAGAGTTTACCCTGTTCCACACTGTTTGTAGACAGAGAAACTCTCATGAGAAATACACTACAGAGTATTAAAAAGTACCTACTAAGAACATTCTAGACTCTATGCAACACTTGGCAAAAAACACTATTCAACTAAAAAAAGCAACAACTTAAGGTTCTAAAGATTATACTACCTGCAGCCTTCATACGGTGGTGAAAACTTTACAGATAGACCATCTTCTGAAGCAAAACAAGCACATGTACATAGCTTAATACCTGGTGCACACAGTCTTCTAAGTTACGTAGAAATTGTCATGCTTAGATAATTCTGTCTAATCACTCAAGGCTGTTTACAATACTTAGGGGCATATTCTCAATGAGCTATGGCCGAGTTAATGGCACCTTATCACAGCCAAAGTCTCGACAAATTTATCGCCCCATTCACAAGCTGGTGCTAACAGCCCATAGCACCAGTTTACCTGCGACAGCAGCCGCAAAAATCATCGCCACAGATGACCTCCACAACTATCGCTTATGAGATGCAGAGCAAGGCATTCCTGTGCCAAAAGCAGTGACAACACCACTCCCCAACATTCTCAACAACCGGCCAGATCAGCGATAAGAACATAAAACACGCAATAAGGCACGTTAGCATCAGGAAACTAACACCTGCTCTGACCTGGTGCAAAGTCGGACCACAGCCTGCAACATAAAATGGAGCCCAGCCCACAGCCACACATGAAGAACAACAGATGCCATGGAGCCACTGATCATGCGGGCCAGACACCCAAGCGGGCCACAACACCCACCGCTACCACCCCCAGGACCACCTGCCCCCCCGGGCACCCACCCCGGGCACACCCCACCACCACCGGACCAAGACACTGCACATCAATGACCCAAAAACATGGAAAAAAGCACCCGCCTGATGTCGCACAATTGCAGCAATCAACACACATATGAGTAGAGAAATCCTGAGTCGTTCATGCACCATTGAAAGACCAAACAAAATGCCACATACTAATTTGTCTCCAAACAACTATTGTGAAGAGTCATGGTGGGGCATCCCTGGACAATCTGTGAGTCACAGCCTGCAAGACAATATCCAAGATAAGAAGGTGTGTCAGGCACTCAGCAAAGGAAAGGGAGAGAGAGAAAGAGAGAGAAAGAGAGAGACTGAACAAGGAGCGCAATGCCAATCGTGCCCTTGGCCCATCAAACATGCCAACAGCTGTGTGTGTCTCGAAATTCGTGCACCCCAAATCACAGGCCTGGCATCAAAGTCAGCACGAAGGCCACATCACATCTCCGAAATGCAGGCCGTAACAGACTAAAATTAGGAATAAAAGCTCCATTGTCCATACACGCAAGGGCGGAAGGCCAACCGACCCTCCAACCTTGGTCCTGAATGCGGCTGGCACACCCTGCGTGAGATACCAAGCCAGCCTCCGTTGACTCCCACACAACAAACAGCGCTAATGAAAAACCAACGTGCCTACCCCCCACACACACTTGTCCCTGCACGACCTACACCTGCAAGGGATGCCCTTGACACGTTGGTCAAAAACTACTCATACATAAGCATGAGCGGATTTTGCGGATTGGCAATCCGCGAATTTGCGGATTTGCAAACTCGCAATCCGCAAAATCCGCGAATTCCCGCGAATTTGCGGATTTTTTTTTTTTTTTGTGTTCGCCCGTGTTTCTGCCAGTTCGCGAGGGTTTTTACAATTTCGCAATTTGCGAACTTACCTGTCGGGTCGCAAGTTTTGCGAACTTGTTGTTTCTACGTGTCCAACCTGTTTGGGACACTCTTCTTCATCACTGCCACTCTCTGTCACCACTGCCACTCTCTGACTACTCATGCCACCCTCTGGCCCACCCATGCCACCCTCTGTTTCATCACCACACCCTCTGGTTGTCCAGTGTACATTATTTTTGGCAAAGCAAAGCACACCTTCCCTGCCTCAAGTGACCTGAATTAATTTGGGGCTGATTAATGTGTCACAGAATATTTTTTTAGCTGGCACCTGCTTCCTTAGTGCGCCCTGATTAGTGATCTTTTGCACTTGCTAAGTGCTTTCATTGTTGCAAATTTAGTTACAACACCTGCCCTGCCCCAACTGACAATAATGAATTAGGGGCTGATTAATGGATTTTAACTTCCAGCCTGGCTCCTGCTTGTCTCCCTTAGCTGTAATTCAGGACCTTTGTGGCATATGTGTAACTATTCTGAGGTTCAGAGCAGGGTCACATAATAGTTGCAACTGGCAACTGAACTCTGGAGGGGCCCCTCAGGAAGCACTACAGGAAATGGCTACTAATGATGAGCCTGAACTTTTGAACCTGGTAAGTAGTTACTTTCAGTTTTGCTAAAATCGTATTTCTGCAATTTCGCACTTATTCGCGGGGCGCGAACTCACGCGAACAGTGCGAGCAGTGCGAGCAAAATCCGCTGCTCGCGGATTTGCGGATTTTTCAGGAAATTCGCAAATCTCGCGGATTGCGGATTTCCCGAAAATCCGCAAAATCCGCGAGCGGAACGGATTTTCCGCCCATGCCTACTCATACATCCAAATGTTGTACATACATACGACTCATTGCCCAGAGCTGTGGCATATCGTCCACAGAACTGCCGCCCGTCTGAGGAGTGCCGTTACTACAAGACCAACAAATGCAATGGCAGGCATTCCCGAGCACATGCACAACCCCTGTCACGTGGAACTGTACTGTGCAAGAATGCTGCATCTGTTGGGATCTGTGCCAATGGCAGTGTTGCAAATCAGTTTCCGTCTGAGTTTCCGCCTTGCTTACGTCCCCTGCATTCGGTCCACTGTGGACCATGCACATTTGAGTGCCCATGGAGGTCTACCTATCAAACGCAACAGTAGCTTAATTTGATTATGACCCGACAGTGCGCCCCCTGTGACCCACAAACAGGAGTGTCACCAGGATAGCCATGCATGGGATGCACTGATCTTTGGCGTATGTGCCGGCAGTTGTGCATGGGAGATCGCACAACTCCTCATGTTCAGTGACCACATCGAGGTGCTACCCTATTGGGCTGTGCTAGGGGAAACGGCGTGGACTGAGCAGATCTGCCTGGACCAGTTAACGGATTGGGTCACCCTGGTGTTCCTTGAACCCGACAACGATGTACTATTGGAACACGTTGCCCATGAAGCTACTCTGGCATTCATGGGCGAGTAACTACGTTCCTGCAGCCACATTGGATTGTCACCCACAGTACAGGTCTCAACACCTTGTTGCATAGTGGGGAATGCTCACATATCCCACCACAACAGTGGACACGTCTGCCTTCGTCTGGACTCAGAATGCATGTGCGAGGAACTACGTGTGTGTATACACACTTGTGCAAGGTGAGGCACTTCCATGGTCGGAGCAGCACAGCGCGGTTTGGCTATGTTCACAAATCTGACATATTGCTGGGAAGGAGTACACACATGGCAATGTAGCATGACATGTGACTTTGTCGGACCCTCCCACCTGAGCGCTGTCCGGTGGCACAGTACTATGCAGACCCCATGGGCTGTGAGTCGTGTCCCCTGACACGGGGCAATGGGCAGTCGCGAAACATCACATGACTGGTCCAGCAAGGCAAGGTGGGCTGAGACCGTTGCCATCCGAAATGATTTGTCTACATTTATGCACCGCCATATCTTGCACCTCGATACAAAAGGGGATGATGGACGGAGTGTTTGAACAAATCAAACACTCACCCCCAGTCAACTGATCTGGGTTTAATCCATCAGCATTCTTTAGATCACTCCGCCACCCCAGTTCAGACATGGCCATATGCAAATCAGTTTGACCATGTGCCTCATGGGAACAGTCCAGCCAGAACTGCCGAAGCCATGTCTTCCCTGGACCGGAAACAAGCATCCTGGGACCGGTTTCTGGCATTTCAGCCGTCATCAGCCAGGCTAGCTTGAATCCAGTGGCAAAGTGAGCAAGGGCTCACGTCTGAGCATATCCTGCCAACTTAGGGTGAACAAAGCCATACAAAAGGGGATGAAGGACGGAGCATTTGAACAAATCAAACACTCACCCCCAGTCAACTGATCTGGGTTTAATCCATCACCATTCTTTAGCTCACTCCGCCAACCCAGTTTAGACATGGCCTTATCCAAATCAGTCTGACCCTGTGCCTCATGGGAACAGTCCAGCCCGAACTGGAATAAACAAGCATCCTGGGACCGGTTTCTGGCCTTTCAGCCGTCATCAGCCAGGCTAGCTTGAATCCAGTGGCAAAGTGAGCAAGGGACTCACGTCTGCGCATACCCTGCCAACTTAGGGCAAACAAAACGATACAAAGGGGGATGATGGATGGAGCCTTTTAACAAATCAAACACTCACCCCATTCAATTGATCTGGGTTTAATCCATCACCATTCTTTAGCTCACTCCGCCACCCCAGTTCAGACATGGCCATATGCAAATCAGTTTGACCCTGTGCCTCATAGGAACAGTCCAGCCCGAACTGCCATAGCCATGTCTTCCCTGGACCGGAAACAAGCATCCTGGCCCAATTTCTGGCAATTCAGCCGTCATCAGCCAGGCTAGCTTGAATCCAGTGGCAAAGTGAGCAAGGGACTCACGTCTGAGCATACCTTGCCAACTTAGGGCAAACAAAGCGATACAAAAGGGGATGATGGACGGAGCGTTTGAACAAATCAAACACTCACCCCCAGTCAACTGATCTGGGTTTAATCCATCACCGTTCTTTAGCTCACTCCGCCACGCCAGTTCAGACATGGCCATATGCAAATCAGTCTGACCCTGTGCCTCATGTGAACAGTTCAGCCCGAACTGCCAAAGCCATGTCTTCCCTGGACCGGAAACAAGCATCCAGGGACCAGTTTCTGGCATTTCAGCCTCGACATGTTCCCATGCTGCGTATAAGTGTCTCAAGCATGTCCCTGCATGTTGTGGCCCTTGCCTTGCCGTACTGACACGCACATGCAAATAAAGTCTCCGCAACTTCACTACTGTCCAAATGTGATGAGTGTTGATTAGATGTACGAATCATTTGCCACAACGAGCATCGTCCCTACACAGGGAGGGACTGAGTGATGCCTGTACAATGGGGGTGAGTCTAAGCATGGGCGGAAAATCCGTTTCGCTCGCGGATTTTGCGGATTTTCGGTAAATTCGCAATCCGCGAGATTCGCGAATCTCCCGCAAAATCCGCAAATCCGCGAGCAGCGGATTTCATGGCTTGCTCGCACTGTTCGCGTGAGTTCGCGGCTTCCCAGTACAACTTCGCGCCCCGCGAATAAGCGCAAAATTTCAGAAATACGATCTTAGCAAAACTGAAACTACTTACCAGGTTCAAAAGTTCAGGCTCATCATTAGTAGCCATTTCCTGTAGTGCTTCCTGAGGGGCCCCTCCAGAGTTCAGTTGCCAGTTGCAACTATTATGTGACCCTGCTCTGAACCTCAGAATAGTTACACATATGCCACAAAGGTCCTGAATTACAGCTAAGGGAGACAAGCAGGAGCCAGGCTGGAGGTTCAAATCCATTAATCAGCCCCTAATTCATTATTGTCAGTTGGGGCAGGGCAGGTGTTGTAACTAATTTTGCAACAATGAAAGCACTTAGCAAGTGCAAAAGATCACTAATCAGGAAGCACTAAGGAAGCAGGTGCCAGCTAAAAAAATATTCTGTGACACATTAATCAGCCCCAAATTAATTCAGGTCACTTGAGGCAGGGAAGGTGTGCTTGCGTTGCCACAATAATGTACACTGACTGGACAACCAGAGGGTGCTGTGATGAAACAGAGGGTGGCATGGGTGGGCCAGAGGGTGGCATGAGTAGTCAGAGAGTGGCAGTGGTGACAGAGAGTGGCAGTGATGAAGAAGAGTGTCCCAAACAGGCTGGACACGTAGAAACAACAAGTTCGCGAAACTTGCGACCCGACAGGTAAGTTCGCGTTTTGCGAAATTGTACAAAACCCTCGCGAACACAAAAAAAAAAAAATCCGCAAATTCGCGAGAATTCGCGGATTTTGCGGATTGCGAGTTCGCAAATCCGCAAAATTCGCGAACGCTAGATTCGCAAAATTCGCCCATGCTTAGGTGAGTCCCTTTTGCCTGCTCCACCTATGTGGGCCAAATACTGAGTTTGGAATAGTTGCTGGCAGGCCTGTGCACTTATGTGTCTCCAGCAATGTGAGTATGGTGTCCAACCTCTGACCTTGTGGAGCAATGCTATGAATCAAAACAGTTTGTGTCCACACAGATATGTGTGAGTAGGTATGCAACGTGATGTTCTGGTGACACATGTGATGTAGGATACCACGTCTGGCCTCATACTGATTTGGTCATTCCTACACACAGCCCTATTGAATACATGGATGTGTGCCTACGTTGGGGGGTTGTGAGATTTTCGTTAATGTGCAACGAGGCCACAGCTAGTCCTCACCTTCACAGTCATCAAACTGGCCAAACGGCTCAGGGTTCAACATGCACATTGATGTCATTTACAAGTGTGTACCTTCTTGTGCAATCATTGTCCATACACACATACATACTTTCACACTTGAGTAAACATAGTCATGACATATCTGTGTGATTTCAAATGTTTTATTCACATTCTGGTGCATTCCAGAACTGGAGCTGTACATGGCCATGCCTAGCCCTCATTACATGGGACCCCAGTGGTGGGCCAACCAGAGTCTGCTGGAGATTGGTAAGTGATTTGAGAGAGAGAGAGTGCAGGAGTGCTGTGTTATTGTCCACCAGTGAAGATATGCCAGTCCATGTCGGGGTCCAGGTGTATGTCGCAGAGTGCTCTGGGGGTCAGTGGAAGGTGTTGTCCCAGGGCATGATGCATTGGGCAGAACCAGGCAGGGACAGGTCATATGGTAGTGATGGAGGGTACTACCTCCTTCTTCACATACTAATTACCATCCACATCTTAGTCCTCTGATACTTCCTCAGTTTCCGGTGTGTCTGGTGTGTGTGGCGGGGTAATGGCTGCATCACTTGGTGCCACTGACACATCAGGGTGCGATGGTGCTAGAGCTGCATCACTGTGTGCCACTGGCAGATCAGAGGTCGGAGAGGTGTGTGTGGCAGTTCCAGCTGCAGTCATCTGGGCCCTGCTTAGTGGCAGCAATGGCAGGATGATGAACTGCAAGGTATGGAAGATCCCAGCTACATCTCCCTGGAGTTCAGCCGTGGCAGCCAAACTTCCAGCCTACATCTGCTCCATGGTCTAAATTGTACTGCGCATCTGTGCCAACTCTGTGACATCATCGCTGGTGCCTGTCTGACTAGACAGTTATTGTATCCGAGAGATGGCCCCAGCGATGTCAGCCGAGGATTGTCATGGAGCATGATGCGGACAGTGTGTGTCTCTTAGGGACTGTAAGTGGTCCCTGATGGGACTCAAACATCCACGTATGGCATCCAGTTTGGCTGCCACGAGCTCAAACCCCACCCGCAGCTGATCAGCCAACTCCACCTGGCAACCCAACACACAGCGTTGGAATTCCATGTGTTGGTCGGAGGGTCCTGGGAGACAGCTATGGTGATGTGTGTTTCCTTGTGGGTGATCTGCGCAGGGGGTGGGGTCCCCTCGAGGCAGCTGGCCTGCCGTGCTCCTGGGGTGGGGTGCGGAGGCTGTCCATTAGCCGTTGGAGGGTGTCTGAACAGATGTGCAGGTTGTCCTCTTCATCATCACTGATGATATTTGTGGTCTTCTCTGCAGAAAATGTTTTTCCCCCTGCAATGTTAAGGGGAGATGCATGTTAACAGAGGTTCGCATGTATGTGGCCGCTTTGCAGATGCTTACATGCAGACTGCATGACAATGCACATTGTGACTGTCTTGGTGGAGCTGGCTATTTTATGGCAGACAAAGGGTTTTCCGAGTACATGACGGATGTGTGGTAGTACCCGTTCATTGTCATCACACAGTGTTAGGCAATGCCAGATGTGAGTGGCCAGATACTACGCACAAGCGGAACCTGTTGTGTCTTCTGTCCTGTGGTGTAGGTGTTGCACTTTGTCCCACATTGCCGTCATTGGTTTTGTTCTGTGGTTGCTATGTGTGTGTGCTGCATTGTGGGGGAGTCGGCACTGCAGCTCTGATTTCGTGGACCCTTGTTCCTTTGAGATGGTGTGCCTTTGAATTGTGTGCTTTTCCGGGGCTGGGATATTTGCAACTTGGGTCATTTATGCTCTTGCACAGATTTTGTGGCCTTGTGCATTGTATGTCTGCTGCTGTTTTGTTTGTAAGCCATGGATTGTAGGTGCACGTGGATGTGTCAGAGTGTGACCTGCTCCTTTACGGATGTGATCCACACTGGGCCTCCTCCATGTCGATTTGTGCAAGAGTTTATTTATTGAGGCTGCTGCCATGCTATCGGTCATGCAGTGTCACTTGCTTCGTCAGTGTGGCTCACACAGCTGTTGCTTTTCTGGTTTCATCACATGTGCGTGGATTGGTAGTGTTGTAGGTTATTCAGAGGGGGCCCATATGTGCACATGGTGGACGGGGCCTACTTGGTGTTTCTATGTGTGCTGCACTGTGCCAAGGGTATCAGGGACATGTTCCACTGTCATTGTGTGTGTGCGGTGTGCTTCACATGATTTTGCATGTGTGCCATTGTGTCCATCTCCCTCCATCCCCTAGTCCACGGTCGTCACTCACCCTGTTGCTGTTGGGTCGGGTAATATTGTGCTGTGTCCAGGCCCCCGACTCCTGCCGCCGTCTCTACACTGGTGACTGTGGCCACCATTTACTCCAGCTCATCCAGCTCTTACTGTGGCACAGGCCTCCCACCTCCAGTCGCATTTGCTGCCTTCCTGTTGGCGGCAAGTTTCTGTTTGGTCTGCCTTTGCACATCATGCCAGCGCCTCTTGACCTCCTCCATGGACCTCCTTGCCACTCCGACTGCATTGACGTTGGTGACGATGGTCTGCCATATTTCTGTTTGTGTTGCCAGGGCCGCAGTGGAGGTGACGAACAGTTGTTAGTGGTTTTCTATCACCTCCTAGACAATGATCCGGTCATCCTGCTGACTGAACCCCGTCTTCCTCTTCCTCTTCTCCTTGCCCTTCCCCGAACACGGTGTTCCTTGTTGGTCCTCCGTGGGGCTTGTGGGGTTAGGCTTCTCCTCTGAACTCAGTCAAGGTGCATTCATGGTGCTACCCTGTTTGAATTGGTTTTGGCATGTCTTTTTGTTTTGGCTTTTATAGTGCGTTTTCCCGCATGACACATGGGTATTGCAGGGCTGTCGCTGGTTATCGTTGATTTTGGTATCGCGCTTTGGGGCATTGCACCTTTTACGGCATTCGTGTTTTCTATTTTTTTTAGTCGGGTTGGATTTTGCGCAGTCATTTCCCTTCAGTACCATGGCAAAGTGCGCTTTGTCAGGCCAAAAGAATATTTTTGCTTTTAGGCAATGTTTATTTTTCTATTGGTGAGGACTCAGCAGATTCTCAAAAATAATGTTTTACAAAAACCATCACAAATCAAAACGAAAGAGTTGACAAAGCCAAAAGATAGCACCGAATGCCAACCCAATTGGCTTTGCCAGAGTTTTTTTTTTTTTTTTTTTTTTAGAAACACTGTTTTATTATGAGACTAGTAGCAAAACATAATGATCATTTTAATTTATTGACTGAGAAAAGATTTCTTTGTAGGAATGCATTGAACATTTCATTCTACATGTGATTGAAATCATCAAAAATGCATTATTTTTAGCTGTTTTGTTTTTTTAAGATGCAAAGAAGGACCTGAGGGCGGAGAGTTACCAGGCCTAGAGACATTGGCACTTTGAATTGTTAATGGTGAAATTCTACCCACACTTCGAGCTCCAGGTGGAATAGCGTCACTCGTAATGAGCATCTAAAAAGTGAATAGTCCGATGTTTACAATATGGGTGTTTGTCATTAGTCTGCGCGCTGTTACTCATTGGAGTTACCAGGACTCAAACATGCAACCTTCAAGATAGTAAGGGCCAGATGTATCAAGATAGCATTTTGCAATTCCCTAATTGCGAATCACAAGGATTCGCAATTAGGGAATCGCAAAATACAATGTATGAATGTGTATAGTAAAACTTTTGCGATTCCTAGGAGGTTGCAAATTACCTACCTCATGAATATTAATGAGATAGCTCGCAATTTGAGACCCTCTAGAAATTTCAAAAATCATGTGGATGGTGGCCTGCTGAGATCAGCAAGACCACCATGTCCGTGATTGCTTTTAACCCCTTTGCGGGGTTGGGCATGGCGCTGCGGTACTCATGACGGCTCCGAGCCGTCATAAATTACGGTGTACGTCTGCTCGTGACGGCTGGGAGCCGTCAGAACTCTGCCCACTGAGTAATTCTCAAGCACAGGCGGGGAATTAACACCGCGTGGGCAGAGGGGCAACTGACGGCACCCGGCCGTCATGAGCACACGCCTACCGTGACTCATGACAGCCGAGAGCCGTCATGAGCACCGAAAAGGTTAAATAAAGCAATCTTTTTTTTTTGTAAAGTAGCCCATTTTCCTTAAAGGAAAATGAGATGCTTTACAAAACAAAAATAAATAGTTTTCTTTTAATTTTTTAAGAGGAGGCAGTGGTCCGTGGGACCACTGACTGCTTTCAAAAATAGTTTTACAAACATTCACAAAGGGGAAGTAGGTGGTAAAATGCAAATGTTCTGCGACCGCAATTGCGGTCACAAAACATTCATACATACCAATGCGATTCGGTATTAGGAAGGGATGCCCTAAACACTCCACTTCGTAATACTGAAACACAAACCCATTTTGCCATTCGGTTTCGGTAACAGGTTACCAAATCGCAAAATTAGGTTTGCTACGTCGGAAAAGCAATTTTTGCGTTTGCAAAAAGGCAGGTTCTGGGAATCTGCCCGTTTACAAATGCAAAAAGGCTTGATACATCCGGCCCTAAGAAATTTGTGCAGGAGGCGCTCAACCAGTTGTATATATCATACACAGTGGTTAGCCAGTGTGTCATGGGCCCTAGTGTAAGGGAGGAAATGCCCCCTTCCCTCCCCTCAGGCCCCTGTTTGATCTTTAAAATTCAGCTTTAAACCACTGGCATAACAAAACTTGAGGGGGCTACACTGCAAGGTACGTCGAGGGGCCCCCTCTGGACTCAATCAGGAGCTTTCGGCCAGAATACTGTGCTGAGGGGGGCTCCCTGGAGCCTGGGGTCCTTTCCACCGTGGGGGCTGCGGGGTCCTGTGTTACACCACTGCTTTAAACAGGTCCAGTGAGCCCCTCCGGCCTCTGGGCCCTGGTGCCACTGCACCTGCTGCATCAATGGACACTGAACATGGAAGCCTCGCTCAGTTAAAAGTTACAGCCAGCCTGCGAGGGTCGTGTAAGGCGAGCTGGCAGACAAGAAATGAAGTTGGACATTTTTAAGGCATAATCAATAAGGCATATGGCTCCCAATCCTGGGAGATACGCGCATTGATCGAAAAGACACAGCGCCTGCATTTATCCTCACATCACTGGCCTCGTGAAATTTCATTGCAAGGAGAAAACGCCTTGGATGCTGTCAGGATCTGTAAGAGACACAAGGACATCATGACGGAAGGGGCGCGTGACATATCGGCTGCCACTAGTTACAGCTGCGTGCGAGGAGGCTTGTTTATGTAACTGGGCATCTATTGAAAATTAACAATGTAAAAACGGATTGGGCCATAAAGCGCCAGGTGAGTCAGGTACCTGACAAGAATAACTATGTGTTGTGATCATGAAACAGGTAGTCAGTGGAATTAAGAAGGCACATTTGACCATATACTTAATTTAACCAAGATCTGTACTCAGGCAAGGCAAGATGGTGGCTTGTTTAGGTTGCTCGTTCCAATGGGCGACACATTAATGCACCTGTTAACAGAGTATGGACCATGCCCTCAGTGGAGGTTAGGTTGATGGCACAGGGGAAACATAGATCTTACTTCACTCCTACGACTACGCCCCTGTTCCCACCCCCCCATGTGTAGTCGTTCGTCAAGCACAGCATCAGTGCACTAGGGGTCTGATTTAGATTTATGGACTATATCTATATATTTATATATATATATATATATATATATATATATATATATAGATAGATATAATATATATCTATATATATATATATCTACAGACATATATATATAATATATATATATATTCACTGAACGCAGGTTTCAGGGACGTGATGGTTAGTTGGACATTTCACTCATACAAAACCAGAGAGATTCGGCCATTATAGTTAGTTGAGCTAACTATAACTCATGCCCCCCTAATGCACTGCTGATAATGTCACATATTACATCACTCATGACATGGTCAGTGACATCACTCATCATGACATCACTCATGACATCTCAAATGACAACACCATCCACTTAATATCTGATGCAACACCTCACACCCTAATATAACCTTTCATACACACACTCTGAAATACAGACAATCATTCTCGAAACCATAGACACACCAATACCAGTTAGTACATACCCACTCATTGATTCATAGGTCAACACACATCCAGTCACTCACTGATGCAGTCACTCATACATGCAGTCAATCATCAATACAGCCTCTGATATATGCACTCATATACCCATACACACACTCACATACTGCCACTCATCCACAGAGATACTCACACACCTAGTCAGTCACCCAAAGACTGCCATTTACTCACCAATACAGCAATACACACACCACCTCACTCATTCATACAGATACTAACACATACTTACTCTCTTATACAATCACTGACACAAGCACACACTCATCCATACAGCCACTCTCACAATCACTCACTCTCACATATACATATATATACATATATATACTCCAACACTACATATACTGCCTCTCACATATGTAGTTACTTCCACATATACCTCTGAGACATCCATTCACTCACCAACACAGCCATATGCACACTCACTCACCCATACAACCCCTCGCACACTCATGAACCCATACACCCACTGTATCACCCACTCACACTTCCATGCGGGGAATTACACGCTCCACCCACCCCACACAGACACTCAGGCACCCATACAGGTACTCAGACAACCAATCATTAACCCATATAGATACTCATGTAGCTACACATCAACTCATGCAGCGACTTACACAGCAACTGACAGACTGATACAGACATTCACACAGATTAGTCATTCACCCATGCATTCACTAAGACACGTTTAATCACTTATACAGTCAGTCACGCATCCACTAAATCATCCATTCAGACACTCATACACCCACTCATTCTTCAATACACGTTTGCGTATCTATATATAACATTCTTAAACTTTCAAAAATCACCCAGTCTCTGGATGATGTCATCAGTGATGTCATTTGACATGTCGTCAGTGATGTCACTTACCAGATCATGAGTGATGTAATATGTGACATCATCAGCAGTGCATTGCGGTGGCGTGAGTTATAGTTAGCTCAAGTGACTATAATATCCAAATTTCTCTGGTTTTTAAGAGTGAAATGTCCAACTAACTATAACATCCCTGAAACCTGTGGTTTTTTCAGTAAATATATATATAGCAATAGATATATGTTGCAACAAAGTATTGACGATTCTTCAATACCAGACGGAAAGCACTCACTGGAGCAGTTCTCAAAGTATAAAATACTTTATTAGTGCAGACTCCCCGCTTACTGACAGACGCGTTTTGCCTTGCGGCTTTTTTCGATGTCAGTTGCCCAGTGCTCAATTGGCAGTATTTCAAATCGCAGCATGTCACATGTTCATTCATTGACATAAATGATGTACCAACATTGTACTGCAAGTTGCTACACAATTGGCGGCCATCTTATAACCAGGTCTATTACGTGTGACTATCATACTGCCAAATCAAAAGAATAGTGAAACAAGTGAGAAATAGAAAAATTAAAAACCATTACACACTAGGAATCACATATATACGTGTACACACACAGCTGTTCAGTCCTCCAGTGTATATCCTAATGTAAAATTCATTCAATATTCATAGGCCACTGCAAAGGTAAGAAACAAGCTGTCACTTGATAGTTTGGTGAATACAATGCTGTTACAGTGAATTCCATTTGTGTTTGAATCACGCCCTCAATGGGCATTTCTCAGGCAGCGATTTTTTGCAATTGTGCTTGTGTTAACCACATCCTTATTCAGCCCCATTGGGCAAACAGTGATATTACATTTTTTAAATTGGCGATCAGACATTGTACAAATAGTTTATAAAGGTATATACATTCTGTGCAGTTTTTTCTTATCTACTATTTTAGGGATAAGTTCCACATAACAGAAATTAGTTCCTTTTTCTTAGGCTTTTCATGTCCTTCCTATTCATCCAGCTGCACCCATAGTTCCTCATCATTATTAAGCCCAATAGGCGCTTTTGTCTGCAGATGTATGATATATCTGGATTCCAGCACTCGCAGCTGTTTTGTTCTATTGCCTCCTCTTTCCCTCTTTCTGCCTGATCTATACAGTCATATCTTAGGAGATCTCGATTGCTCTGGTGGAACTGTTCAAAATAACGTGCCTCCGCATAGCTCGCATCTTTATTTGTTATTGTGCGCATATGCTCGAGGATGCGCCTCTTAGCTGGGTTGATAGTGCTTCCAATATAAGGTTTCGAACATGGACATTCTTAGCAATATACCACATAATCTGAATTACAGTTAAGGAACTTCTTGATTGTTCTAGTCGGCCTAGGATCCCCTGGCCTCCCCATGTAAGTGGTTGTTTTTTTACTGTTGTTACAGGCCTTGCAACGTAAGCATGGATAAAATCCCAAGACATTGATCTTATTTCTTGTTTTCATCATGGGATCAAAATGGCTATGCACTAAGTGATCACTAATAGGCTGGCAACGTTTGCAAGTAATTAAAGAACGAGACTGTAGATGATGCTTTAAGATATTATCTGTCTGTAGAATGTGCCAGTTCTTCTGGAAGATGTGTACCACAGCACTAGATTTGCTGTTGTATGTTGTAATCATTCTTACACTACTTTCCTGTAAGCAAGATGTTTCAGTTTTAGCTACTAATAGATTCCTTTGTTTCAATTTCCCCTCTTTAACTTCTGCCTGTTTCAAAGTGGCTTTTCTGTTCCCTCGCCTTTTGATTCTCTCTATTGCTTCGTCTTTTGCTGATTTAAAATCCCTTTGATTAGAGCAATTGCGTTTAATACGCAACAACTCTCCAAATGGGGTATTCCTAACCAGGATTCTGGGGTGATAGCTAGCTGCATGAAATACAGCATTGCCCGCTGTTGGCTTCCGAAAGAGTCTAGTTTGTTGTAGGTTGCTTTCAATGAAGACTTCCAGTTCTAAGTAATTTACTGAGACACCGCTAATGTGGCCTATAAATTCCAAATTCAACCCATTGTCGTTTAAAGAGGATATGTACTCCTCAGCGGAAGAGCGACTTCCCCTCCAAACGACAAATAGGTCATCAATATATCTGGCCCACAAAATGATGTTATCTAGCCAAGGTTCATTTGCCTCCCCCCAGGCCACGTGCTTCTCCCATCAGCCCACGAAAAGATTTGCGTAGCTGGGGGCGAAGCACGTGCCCATGGCGGTACCCCATAGTTGTTGGTACAATTTGCCAGAAAATAAAAAAATATTGTTGTGCAAACAGATATTGATCATTTCCAAAAGCATAACATTGTGCATATGGAGTTTTGGAGCTCTCTTGTTTAAAAACCATTTAACCGTTGTCAAGCCACCTTGATGGCGAATGCAGGTATAAAGGCTAGTAATATCAAGCGTTATTAAAAGCATATCAGGCTCCCACACAATGCCCTTCATTAGTCGTAGAACATTTTGGGTATCCCTAACATACGATGCAAGATCTTTAACTAAGGGGCTTAGGAAAGAATCTATGTATAGTGATGTATTTTCCAAGAGACTATTAATTGAAGCTTCAATAGGCCTGCCTGGAGGGTTAACAGGGTCCTTGTGAATTTTGGGTAGGTGTTAGAATGCCAGAAGAACTGGTGATTCACAATATAAAAAGAGAAATTCATCTTGATTTAACTTCCCTTCATCTCTCCACCCTGTTAAGAACGTGTGATAGTTTTTTATGCAGTCCAAATAATCAGTTCTGTTAATACATGCATAACATTCAGTATCTCAAAGTTGTCTTAAGGCCTCTTTCAAGTAATGCTCTTTATTGAAAACAACAATATTGCTTCCTTTATCTGAGGGCTTAATTTCCACTGTTAACTCCATTTTAAGTGTCTTAATTGCTTCCCATTGTTTTCTTGGGATATTATAGTTATTCTTTGAGCTTGACTTTATCTTTGTTAGCTCTTTAAGATCCTTGAGGACCGCTACGCTGAAGACGACAATAGTATAAAAAGGAGCCACTTTCGATTTCCTTTTGAAGTTACTTTTTCCACCTGATTGTTCGATGTTTGTCTCCTCCCCAAAAAAAAGCAACATATATATATGCCGGCGCCAGCATTTAACTAGGTGTCTGTGTTTTTCAGCGACATTGCCCCAATTTTGTAAGCACCAAGACTGCCGACACGTTACGAAGTCGGGAAGCAGCAGCATGTGATATGTTTGACAACTCCCCAAGCGAGGAGCAGTCTTCCAGTTCCACCGCATATCTTGCATGCAACACTAATACTAATGTACAGGAGCTTTTTAGGAAACTTGAAAAGCTCATGACAGCGGAGCAAGCAAAGTGGTGGGACCACAGGTCTCTCAGCCGTTACCTAGAAGTGGGCTATATACCAAGGGGCCTTCATACCATGCTGGCCCCGAATTATGAAAACCCTGACCCTAGGATGCTCTCAGAATGGCCAGAATGTAATTTGGAGTCTTCATGAAGGATGGTGGTACTCCTCGTCAAATACCTGGGGGAGTGACCGGGAAAAACTCCAAAATGAAATAGACATTCTGAATGTGGAAATAAACAAAGTGGAAGTTACAGCCATTATTGCCAAGTATAGAGAAGACATGATCGCACGTTTATCCCGCGAGGAAGAAGTCATAAAAAAAGGAAGGCGTTCAATTTTCAGCGGGACAAACTTAACTGCGAACATAGCTAGATATTTGCTTTTTCAAAAAAGTACAATAGTGTCAAAGCTCATAGCAAGGCAATTCTTTCCACACATATCCACAATACAGCATCCAAGGAGTTATCAGCTACCATATCCGCATCGGATTTGAGTACTGCTTTGGATAGCGGATCTGATAATGAGTTGGCAAGAGCACAGAGGTCGCGGTTTCAAAAATACTCCCTGACGCAAGAGGTAGATTGTCTGCACCAGGAAAGACGTCAAACACTTCGCCCACGTGCACAGGGTGCAAAAAGCAATTCAAACGCAATAGAAAAAAATGGGAACGACGACAATGCTGCAAGCAATGCAGGCAGAAAGCACAATACCAGAAAACCAAAAAAAAAGCAATGTAATCGGAAATAAGCAATAATATGCTGAATAGCAATGCACAAACCGTCATCAACCTCACAGATATTCCCCTAACTGAAATCGAGACCTCCATTTTGTCCCTTGGTTTATCGTTTAGCCCTAAGAGTGACTTCAATTATGCAGATTGTCGCATTGACATGTATAAGTTTGGGCGAAAGTTGAAGTTGCTAAAGTTTCATCTCCTGCAAGGTCCTATGAAAAGAAAACAAACTATGGCGTCAATTGATACAGCTATGGGCCCACCAATTTTAACAGTAAGCGATGATGGGCTAATGCATGACCTCCATGAGTTGCAATGGAAAGGGTATGACACACTGGGTACTTACAGCCAAAGGTTAAAAAAGCATGACACTAGATCTTTGACTCCATTCAAGCCAAAATCTAAGTTCTGTCCTGTAATGTAAAGGGACAACTTAGATGTATTTCATGGCAAGGTGACACAGGAACTAACAATTCTCTACAAGAAACAAAGTGAAGACAAAAAAAACGCAACACTGCCCGTGATGACTCCTATTTCAAATTAATGAAAAAAATGCGTCTCGACAGTAATGTTATTGTAAGGTAATCGGACAATTGTCCCCGGGCAATTGTCCCCGGAATATGTAAATGACAGAGGCCTTAAACCAGGTAAACGATAAAGAATGTTACAAACGGAGTGACAAGGCCAATGTTAAAACATCTTGGAACTCCTTTCATTTCAGCTTATTGGCATGGAAGCGTCCGGGCCTCTTGTCAACAGATGAGTTTCGTTTCCTTAAGAACGATCACCCTGTGATGCCGGTGGTGCATTTCATATCAAAATTCAGAAGGATGTTCATGTGCCACCCAGCAGGCTAATAATATCGGCCTGCAACAGCATCATGGAAAACACCAGTAAATACATCGATTTCTTTTTACAGGAACATGTGAGGACATTACCTTCATTTATCCTGTATACAGGGAATCTGTTATGTAAATTGGATGATGTGGTTTGGTATGATGATTATTGGCTTATTTTTTTGGATGTCTCATCTCTCTACAGGGGCATCCACCATAGAGATGGACTTAAGGCTGTTGAGTATTTTTTAAACAAACGATCCAAAGGCTTTTATGAACATAACAAAATGTTACTGGCCATTATATCTATGTGTCTGGAAAATATTTTTTTCATATTTCAAAAACAGGTGTACCACAGATCAGGGGCATGGCTATGGGGGCCTGTTTCCCCCCCAGCCTTGCTTGTTTGCATATGCGGCTGTGGGAGGAGCAGGTCCTCAGGCCCACCTATGAGGAAATCATGAGATACGATGGTACAGATACATGATGATTTCCTCATTATTTGGAAGGGCACGGAGAGTGGGGCCCTAAAGTTTAATAAGCATATCAATGAGAACAACTTGAACTTGAAATTCACATGCCAGTTAAGCCGAGAGTTAATATGCTTTCTTGACGTTGAGATTCTCATATAAAATACACAGCAACACACCAGACTACACAGGAAGGTTACGGCTGGTAACTCGCTGCTACACTCAGCGAGTCATCACCCAGTGCATTTGATCCACAGCATTCCCTTTGGGGAGATGCTGCGCACAGATGATGAATGTATTAAAGCACAGATTGAATGCCGTACAAGGTTCCTCACACGAGGTTACATTCCTAGTGTAGTGGATAAAGCCATGGCCAAAGCTAATGAGCAGGGCAGAGCACAGGCATTGGTCAGTAGAATATCTAAAGACAATCTTCCAGGGACAGAGCAGCCCACAAGACTCAATCTGACATTTAGCAACCAACATCATACTAACAGAAAAATTGTCAATAAAAACTGGGCATTAGTAAGGAATGATCCTGTGCTGGGTGACAAACTTACAAGGTCCCCTAACTTAACATTTTGAAAAGCCCACTCAATGAGCAACTCACTAGTCACAAGAAGTCCTGAAGTGACTAAAAATACAACGTGGTTGTTAGGCAGTAAAGGCTTTATCAAATGTGCGGTCTGTAAAGCATGCAAACATGGTGTGAGCAAAACAGAATTTACCACACCATTTAGGAGCAGGCCTACCAAGATTGATAAAAAACTCACCTGCAAGACGGAATTTGCGGTGTATGTGCTGGAGTGTCCTTGTGGCCTGCGCTATGTGGGCAGCACTAGGCTGCAGGTCCAAGAGAGGATACTCCAGCACATACGCGTAATTAACAATGGAGATGTGGCGTATCTCGTTGCCCGTCATTTCGAAGAAATGCATGCTAAGAAATCCTGTGATTTGCGTTACTTTGTAGTGGATTCAATTCCACCGTTAAGAAGAGGTGGAGACCGTGAAACTCTTTTGAGAAAACTGGAAACTAAATACATTTTAGAAATGGATACAAAGAGTCCGAATGGGTTAAATTACAGTGAGGATTTTTATACACATTTGTAAAATCGTATTCTATCATGTACATATTTGAAAGTATCCATATCGCTATGCTGCTGCTTCTGAAATTAATGTTTTTATATTAATTCTGTTATATTTTGCACTATTATGCACTAGCACTTTATCCGTAGACTTGGTTTACAGGGATCATTGCCCACTTGGGCTTTATTTGGAATTGTCTAATTTTGGCATAGTTTACAGTTACTGTTGTGCAATAGGAACATGTCAATGCTGCTACATCATTTATGACGTGAAAAAGATATTATTTATTTATATATCTTTTTATGGCATATGCATTTTTTAAACAACTTTACATATATTTATTATTGTGTATTTATATGTAAAATGTCGGTTGTTTAATTCCTTGTACTGGCATATTGATGTCAATGATGTCAGTATAATTAGGTTTAGACTTGTATTTATTCCAAGGTTAATCTGAGGGTTTTAGTGATTTATGTATTAATAGTATCATTTTGTGTGGTTTTGCACAATACTAGCAATAAGAACTGCTTTGCCCCCAAAAAATTAGAAAATATCCAAATGTTTGTTCATGCCTATGGCTAAGAGCAGTTTTTTCATGCACTGTCACTTTAAAAAGAGGAGATTGTACCTAGTAAAGTGTCATGTGATCAAGGTCCCACGAGGATCGAAATGCGTAATGGCGGCGGGGCTGGGCAAACAATAAAAGAAAAGAGCACTGCAATTTGGGTTCGCCTCGTCTTTTCCAGTGATTAGGAGCTGGAGACAAGTATACAGGATATATATATGTACATATATATATATATACATTGCATACCAACGCGTTTTGGTGGCAGCTGCCACCTTGATCACGGTCAGAGTCTATTCGTGTTGATGTTACATATATACAAAGTTAAAAAAAGGTGGTTTGATCACATGACTTCCTGTTTCCTCACAGGTAGGATTCTGGTTAATGTAGTTCAAGGGACTTATTATGTTTCTGCCCATTTTCCTTAACCATTAACGCTGTTACTTTCAAATCAGATTATTTATATTTCACATTATTAAACATGTTATACCAAATTTATAACCACCTTTTGATGGGACCATTGACTATTAACCCAAATTAATTAATTTGCAATAAACAATTTTCTCTATTCAAATTGTCTTGTTGAGCCCTCCAGTGAGCTTAACCATATACAGTATCAGGTGATGGTTCCAGTTTAAATAGTTCTCAAATTGATTAGTAGTCCTTTCTGAATTGTCCTTATTTCATCAACAATCCCTTCCTTAGATTTGAGTGGGATAGTTGGACAGGAAGTTCATTGTTATGGAGTTTTTTGCTTCCTTGTGAGATCAAAACCGGTGATTACTAAAATTCAATTGATTCATGATCGCAAAGCTATTTACATGTGCTGATTATAGTAAATGTACATACATCTCCTCGTCTTGATTCAAGCCATAAGGGAAGGACTTTCTCAGTGCTAGAATCCATCGTGACTCACATTGTCGTAGTCTTGTTTCACGATTTCCACCCCTTGCATGTTTGTTGATGCTTTCAATTCCGTAGAATTTCGCACTCTCCAATCACTGTTGTGTTTTTCTTCCATGTGTTTTGCTACCGCGTTACTCCTGTCTTTGTTTGTAGTAGCTCTCACATGTTCAAGGATTTGAAGTTTTTTTTTATGGTACTGCCCACATATTTGAGGGGGCAGGGGCATTCAAGGATATATACCACATGAGTTGTCTTGCAGTTTATTAGCTGTCATATATTCCATTTTCTTTGATTGTAACCTGTAAAGGATTTTGTGTTCTTTGCGATTTGGCATGCCTTACAACTTGAGCACTTTACAAAGCCAGATGGTTTGAGCCAATGTTTCTGCTTACTTTGGTTTTTCCAGTAATAGGCTTTGTACCAATTTATCCTTAAGGCTGCCTGCACGTCTGTATGCTATTTCGGGATGGGCTCCTACAATTTCTGACACCGTGGGGTCCAATTTTAAAAATTTCCAATTTTTTCTCTTTATTTTGGTTATTTGCCCTGATTCCTGTGAGTATGTTGTAATGAATCTTCTTTCTTTCGTCTGGTGACGGTGTTTTTTCTTTCAGGATTTCATCCCTTGTTTTTTCTTTTGATTTCTCCAAGCCTTTTTCAATTACTGTTTTTTGGTATCCTCTGCGTTCAAAGTTTTTTACTGTTTTCTGACTGTGTTTCTGCCACTTATTTTCCTCCGAACAAATTCTCCGAATTCTTAAAAATTCCCCGTACGGGATGCAGCGTATTAGGGAATTCTGATGGAAGCTGTTTGCATGCAAAACTGAGTTGGTTGTGGTTATTTTACGATGTAGTGTAGTTTGGATTCTTCCCTCATTGATATATATTTCTGTATCCAAAAAGGTTACACGTTCTTTGCTCATTGTGTAAGTGAATTTGAAGCCAGTTTCTGTAGTGTTCAAGATGGAAAACTAGTCCCTGAAATCCTGTTCTTCTCCGTCCCATACAATTAGCAGATCGTCTATGTATCGTAGCCAAACGATGTTCTTGTCTGTGTACATGTCATTGTCCGCATGCCAAGCGGGGTGTTGCTCCCACCAACCCATCGCAAGGCATGCGTAGCTGGGACTTGAAGAAAAACCCATAGCTGTTCCACTTATTTTATTATATATTCCATCACCAAAGAGGAAAACATTATGGATAAGGCACAGTTCAATCATTTTTAATACCATTTAATTATGTCTTGTATATTTGATGTTGCGTTTTTGAAGGAAATATCCACAGGCTTTAATCCCAATGTCATTTCTGATGTTTGTATATAATGGAACAACATCCATCGTTACTAAATGATAGGAGTCCTGCCAGGGTATATCAGTTAAATGTCTCAAAAGGTCACCTGTATCCTTTAAATATGAAGTTAGATTGAGAACAAAGGGCATTAGAAAATACTTTACATAATTTGCCATTGGTTCATATAGGGACCCTTTTGCCGAGACTATCGGTCTCCCAGGTGGTTTGGTTTGGTGTTTATGGACTTTGGGCAGGAAATATATCGTGGCCGTTAGAGGATGTTCTGTTTTTAAATATTTCACTTCATCATCATTTAGTAAATTCATGTCTTTCCAATCACCAAGTTGTTTGTCCAGTTCTCTTTTGTAGGATTCCGTGGGATTGTCTTTTAATTTAACATAGTGTTCAGTATTGTTCAGTTGTCTGTGAGCTTCCCTCTCATATTCTGTTCTTTCCTGTACCACTACGTTTCCGCCTTTGTCTGCTATTTTCAGAACTATCTGATTATCTTCCATTAGATTTTTCAAGGCTTGTCTCTCCATTTCGTTCAAATTGTCCTTATATTTTTTGTGTTTGATTTTGTACAGATCGTGAATAACATTCTCGCTGAAGATATCTATTTTATTGCCTGGTGGGAGATGTGGCAAGAACCGGGATTTGGGTTTCAGACCACTCAGACCTGCGCCTATAGATAGATATGTATATATGGATATAGCCTATAAATCTAAATCAACCCCCTAGTGAACTAATGCTGTGCTTGACCAACGACTACACATGGGGGGTGGGATTAGGGCCGTAGTTGAGGCCCTGCCAAGCACCTGCAGCACATGACTGAAGATCGGGTGCAGTAGGGGTTGGCAACCCACAGAGAGTTGGGTGCATGGCTTGGCCGGAAGCATGGTCCTGTAGTCAACTAACCGTGGGCGCAGTGCTCCCTTCCGCCCGTGGAGTGTGCGTAGTACTGCCTACTTGGCGGTCCACGATGTAGGTGTAGTAGGCAGGCATGCACACGGAGTTGCGCATTTGTGGGGAAGAAGTCGGCGATGAAGCAGGGAGAGGTAGCCCCGGGACGCCGCAGCTGGGCTAAGTCATTTTAATTACTATTAAAATGCTTTTAACGATTGTAAGGGCATTTAAAAGAGGGCGGGAGGGAGACGGGCTGCATGTAGTGGGGCTACGCGGAGTGTGCGGAGTGAGCGTAGATTTGCCCCACTCCATGATGCTCCGCATAGCCCCACTATGCCCACTATGCCCGGGGTTATAGTCAACCCTGCTGCGGACGATCCAAGACTGTGTAAAAAGGCCGGCTGTGTTATGTTGGAGGCCAGGACCTGCAGCAAACCCTGCTGTGCATGACTGAAGCCTGTGTGCACCTGTGTGCAGTCCACAGAAGGTTGGGGGCAGGGCCTGGCTCAGGGCCAGGCCTTGCGTCAACCCCCTCTGTGAACTGCCAATGATCAAGGGCTGCAAGAACTGGCGGCCCACAGAGAGTTGGGCCCTTAGGCCTGAGGCCAGGGTCTACGCCAAACCCGGTCATGCATGGCTGAATGGCATCAGCTGTGAGCTGGGCCAAACCTGTTGCGTATGGCCTAAGGCGATTAACTGTTTGTAATGACTACCCACCAAAAGTTGGTGGAGGGCCTGAGTGAAGATAAGGCGCTGCAACTAGCCCACTGCACATGGCCAGAGGCCTGGAGGTGAACGTGAATAGAGACATGCACTCAGGGGGTGACTAGTTCAGATTAGGAGTTGCAAGCTATGGTTGGGGTTAGTGATTAAGGGGCTGATTCACAGAACTAATTTAAGACAAAATCCTAAACTTACTACTTTTGGTATTCACAGAAGTTAGGATTTTGTCCTAAGACAGATTTAAGACAGAATCCTAACTTAAATCTGTCTTAAGTCTGTCTTAAGTCTGTTTTAAGACAAAATCCTAACTTCTGTGAATACCAAAAATAGTAAGTTTAGGATTTTGTCTTAAGTTAGTTCTGTGAATCGGGCCCATCGTTAGCAATCTGCTGATGTAAAATCATTGACAATATGACACATTTAAATTAGGGAATACTGATGAATTTGTATTACAATATGTTAGTGACCTTACAAATGCTGAAGACGCAGTGGTTATAAATGTAGTGATGATACACGTTCTCTTGATAGCTGAGTGAGTGGCACCGATATGCACATTAACACAATAAACCATGGTTTGAATGACTGAGGGAAAGGCATGTGAGAACATAACTGGGCACTGTTTCTATAAAAACAAGTTAACCAGAGATGGACAGTGGTTTCAGCTACGTCTGAGTAGTCCTGCGTTTTTAGGAAATTGGAAACAGAAGTTTCCTGAATTTGGCCAATTTCACCCTTGAGGCCCTGCTGCCCTTGGAATTACCTGCAGCAGAGGGTGGCACAGTTGAGACCTCCTGCTCCAGGGATCTCAAAGTCAGCCGCTCCAAACCTTCCCACATAGGTGAGAGGTATAGGAGGAAGCAGAAGGCAGTCAGTGCTGGTTGAGGGTTGAGGATCAGGTCATCAGCAGCAGTCAGGCCCAAGAGCAGGGTTGCCGGTGGGGACATTGTAGCCAGCACGACTGCTGGGCTCACAGGACTGGTGGCAAGCTGCCCTCCTACTGCCACGCGTAGAATGCCCTGGTTACTTATCGGTAATCTTCATTACCCCGAGTTCTGGTCTTCCTGAATGCAGTCTTGAGTAGGGGCATGGCGGTTGATTATTTCCTGTTTTACTGTTGTCTTTTTGGTGTGGTATTTTTTTTACTTTTCATTATTTATTTTAAAGGTTTTTTATAGCGCTGGCTAGACCCGGAGGTATCAGAGCGCTTTACATGAGCAACAGATCATAGTTACAGGTTACATCCTTACAAAGGTTACACAGTTATTCAATTACTGGATGGTACTAGTGCACAGGGAAGCCACTAAAGTATATTTCCTGGTTATGTTGCAGGAAGTGCTTCGTTAGTTCCTCCCGTTTGTGTTGGCTCCTGGACAACGGGGTTCATCTTCGGGGAACTTTTTGGGTTTCAGCTAGGGAATTGGTTGTGCTAGAAAGGAGAGCTAACTCATGCATAAGGACTGCATCCAGGAAGATGGACGAGGAGGTAATGAACGATTTCTGGCTCTAAAACTCTTTTTCATGTTTAAAAAAAAAAGTGAATTCCCAAATATAAGTACATGGGGTAGATTTACAAGAAAGTGACACTTCTTTAAAGACGCGTCACTTTCCCTGCGCCTCTTTGAGAAACCCTTGCACCACTATGGATGCACCGTATTTACAATACGGCGCATCATGGCGCAAGGATTGGCAGATAAACACAGAAATTCGGATGCATTTGTTGACGCAAAGTCATGCATTGCTGGAGTCGTGTCGCAAGCACGATGCAACTCCAGCAATGCAGGGGGGGCCTATCCTTATTGCTGCATCACTCCTTACGCCTGCTTCACTTCTACGAGGCTTTTCTGCGTTGAAACGCCCACCCTGCATACATTATACCTGACGCAGTTATAATGTGATGCAGGGCTTTACAACGTGACTCATCTCCCTAGATGCGTCACGTTGTAAATGGGCCGCATTTTTACACTGCTGCGTCACAAAAAGTGACGCATCTGTGACGCAAAAATGATGCAAGGGGCTGGTAATTCTGCTTCATGGGTTCTTGCGCACATCCCTGTATTTACCATCATGTGTTTGACTTAAAGGTAAAAGAAACCACTCAGTCTTTGCACTGCACCCACTGACTGGGCAGACCTGTAGCTCGGTAACCCTAGTGTCAGGCTGTCTCCCCAGCCCTTCCTGCAGCAGTCCCCTCACTCAGTAGTGTGTATGAATGGGAAGCATTGAAGCAGCCAACTCAGTCCTCGCTCCTCTCCCCGAAGGCCGCAGTTCACAGATTTACAAAAAAAACAAAAAAACACAACAAATAGCAAAACACGGCGAAGGTAAACAAGGATCTCCCTATGGAGACTGTTGCTAATGTGGCAGTATGCTAATTACTCCCATTTGCAGGAAGAAGAAAAATCCATACACCGCTGAACAACAAATGATTGGATGTAACATTGGCACTTTTTCTTCCTAATGCACGATTACAAGTCATTACACCGCGCAGCTTTTAGTTCAATCCGGCCCTGATTGGATGGACAGTCATTAGCACAAGGCTACACAGCCTTCCAGCTGCATTTCAGCCAGTGCAAGCCTGGCTAAGCTGGGTGAAGAGCAGAAGCCCTTATCCCTGGTGGCTGATTGGTGGACACCCTGCAAAATGTCAGCGATCAACATACAGTGAGGTCTGCATAGGGTGACTAGAATTGTAAAGCCAACAAGCATTTACAATGCAATGGTTTTGCCTTTGTTAAAGTTTGAGCTATTGGCAATGCTCTTGACATTATTATTATTTTTTTTTTTAACATAAATAAATGGCATGTTATTTGCAATGCCACTAGCTTTATCTTTCGCAAATGACACCCACAAACACCTACAGAGAGCCCCCCCAACACACACCCACACAGAGCCCCCCCCACACACTGCGAGCCCCCCCACACACTGTGAGAAAACATAGCTCCAGGACAGCACAACTCCGGGCCATAAACATGCAAAGCAAAAAACAGCTGTTAAAGCATGGAAATCAGCGAATTGCATATTCTACAGCAACACATTCTGTGGCAGGTCATGTGATCACTAATTAATCCACATGTCCCATGTCCTTTGCGTGTATCTTGCCACTTATATTTTGCAAATGAGGGACGAATTCAAAGTGGACAGGAGCGACAGATATTCCCGAGAGGAAAAGAAAGTGATCCCTGTAGGGAAGCTCGAAGGGTCATTGATCGTGGTGGGTCAGTAATCCAGGGGAGGAAAGGAGAGCATGGGGATGAGGCAACGTCTCCTAAAATGCGGGAGGTGGCAAGGTAGGGGCATCGGCGCGTAAATGGTGCCAGGGGGATAGCTTCTAAAACGGAGAGAGATACACAGTGTGAAGGAGTGCACCAATTCTTTATTCCCATTGAGAGGGGCCTCGTGATTGCCAAGGGGGGAGGGTATGGGAGCAGGAATAGCTGAGGTCGATTGATACATGTAGCGCAGTAGTCGACACCTCTTCTTGTAAAGTTTAAATCCTCACTTTAATCAAATAAAAAAAACATCCTTTACAAAATGATGATCCCCCCCCCCACCCCGCTCCATGAGGCCTTTGTTCACAACAACAGCTGTGAAAGGAATACATTGAATTGTGGCTGGTTAATGCACTGTCATGCAACAACAAGTAAACATTTTAAAATATTTAAGTATTTCAAGACATTCTCTGTGGACGTAAGCACACTAGTTTATGCTTTAAGGAAATCCATTTAAGAATGGACTCCACAGATGCATGCACACCCATGTTGGTGTTTTTTAATAGATTTCCTTAAACCGTAAAAACATCCATCCAAACGTAGACAGCAAGCAGACTTTTGGGGCGCTGGGGTGGGCAGGGAAAAGCATTGCCATTTCCAACTGGTTTCACAGGCGATGCCTACTTGTTTTGTCAATGTGTGTTATTTACTTTCTTCATTATGTGACGTTGTGATTGATTCAATCAATTACAAGGATTAATTTTTGATGTTAATTTCATGTAAGTGTCTGTAGCAGGAAAATGAAGCAGATGGTACAGTTGGCAGATGTGTCAGTGGTCAGGAGCAGGTTTACCTAACGTCAATACTCGCAAACTAGCAAGGCTGTTAACTGTGCTATCTAGCCAGGCTTCTTATTGCATATTGGACGTTAACCCGGGCTTTATTGTCGTTACATACCTCCGACGTTTAGGTTTTAACCATTTGGAAATTAATGTGCACTAGAAGGTAACGCCCACGACCAGCTTTGGGCATGGGCCAGTTGGACCCAGGCCAAGGGCGCCAAATATTCATAGGGCGCAACAGGGAGCTACTTGACTTAACCTCATTCAAATAGTTCGTCCATCCCACTTCATCAAACGGAATTGCCAAATATAACCCACGCACGCCAAATCAGTGATCATTCAAAAAGTGAAAAACAAAACTGATTAACGCCTAAACTTCCTGAAACAAGTTCATTAAAATGTAGGAAGTGCATAGCTGCCAAGTTTTCAGATTGCTAGGTGTGACCTTTTCATAATTTTAGAGTAATTATGAGTGACATTTAACCGACTATGAGTGACACTTTTCTCACGAGCAAAATCAAACAAAGAAGGAGGGAAACAAATAACTGAAATTACACCCATTTGAGCAACGTGACTGCACAAGCAAAAGCAACATTTTCATAGCATGGCAAGTCAGTGCAACAGTAGATCTTGACTTGCATTCATCCTCACGGTGCAACGGAGGTCTGACCTGTGTCACCTTAGCACAGTAAGTAACTACATGTGTTATAATCTGACACACTGTACCAGCACCCACTGACTGCCTCGCGCTGTGCCAAAAAGGAATTTGGTAATTAACAAACACACTTAGATGGCAAGTGCATTAAGCCCGAATAAACCGAAGCACTATATTTAGGCCTTAACAAGAAATATTTGAATATTTCCTGCCACGTAACACCGTGCAACCAGTTGAGAGAGTCTGGGAGGCAGGAATGAATGAAAAAAGGCCAAAGAGAGAACTCAGCATTGGAAAAGGAAGGGAGCAGATGCAAGTGCGAAGGGCACTGGAGCAATAGCAAAATTGGGGGCCAAGACAAAAAAAAGTCAAATCACAGAGATGGGCCACAGCACTCTGGGGCAATCCCCTAAACTCTCACCTGCCACCTGAACCGTTGTCACCATCTTGTCCTGGATGGCATCGCAGACGTATGTCCCTGAGTCAGATGGCAACGCCCCATGGATAGTGAGCTGCCTGTGGGCACCCCGTTTCTCGATCCGAACTCTCTTTCCCGACACCAGCTTCTCCCCGTCTTTATACCAGTGCACAGAGGCAGTGGGCCGGGACAGCTTGCATGCCAGGACTAGGTCATCGAAGGCCTCCAGGCAGTGGTGCTCGGGAGTCCCTGTGTTGTAGCACGGCTAGGGACAGTGAGCTAGAAGGACGAAGAACTAGACGCAGGCAGCACATCTGGGGACAGTGAGCTAGAAGCATGAAAAACTAGATGCAGGCAGGACAGCTGGGGAAAGTGAGCTGGAAGGACAAAGAACTAGACGCAGGCAGTACAGCTAGGGAAAGTGAGCCGGAAGGACAAAGAACTAGACACAGGCAGCGCAGCTAGGGACAGTGAGCCGGAAGGACGAAGAACTAGACGCAGGCATGCAAAGTGGAGGTGAGTCAGAACAGTGGAGACCTGCATGTCCCATGTCAGATGAGCTGAGGAAAGATGGAGCCAGAGCACATGAGCCATGTAATGCAGCTGTGTCGATACTGTGGCAAAACGTCTGTGCGGAACACCAGGTGCAAAGTCTCTTGAGTGGTAAAAGGCAATTTATCTACTCCAATGGGGTCAAACTCCCCATGACAGCTGCTTACAAGGAAATCCTGGTGTCTCATTACTGCCTCAGACAAACAACCACGCTTCTCCAAAATACCCCAAAACAATTTAATAGTGGGCAATTCATTCCCTTGCAATAGCGCAATAATCAAAAACAATCCATCATAGAATTACACGATCTCAGTACAGAACGTTCCTTTTACCAATATCGGACACTTCGTTTTCCTTCAGCTATTCAAACCTGATTGTCCATCGTTATGTCAGTCAGAAAGAAGAGAGCCAAATTAGCATTGAAACCTTCCACCATCCCACCACACTTAGATGATGGTGCATCGTCGTTTTGAAAGGAGCCTCCACATCTTTAAGTGAGTTCCCATGCATATGAGCGGGCCAACGATATTTACAAGGCTTTGACTTGATTACCCATAGGCATAACGAGTGCGGTTTCGTATTATACATTTAACTATTCACATGGCAACTCCTTCACAACTCTAAGAGCAGACAGAGCATGGCAGTGCAGTAGCAACAAACAGCCCCTGTCCAGCATGGCCCTTCTGCACGTGTCATTTAGGCTGGTTCTGGGCCCGAAGGCCACAGGAACACGACCCTTCCCCACCGCTCCTTCTCATGGCCCAGCTCCTGCATGTGCGGCAAACTCCACGTGTCATCTCTATGGGCCGGCCTCAGACTTCCTGGTCTGCCGGCACGGAGTCTTGTTTAGGCGGAGACTGTGCTGGGAGGCCACGGAGGAGGGCAACTTATCCCGTAGACGCAGGCGACGTGCAGGTAGCCACACAGGCCCTTTTCAACCGAATGGTGCAGCAAGCGGGCGCGGCGCCCATCCACGTGTCACCGGCTTCCCGGCACAGGTATGAACAAAACGGCGGGCCGACAGCCGCCATGCCTGGCATACAAGGACATGCCCGGGCGCAGGTTTCGGCCTACCTGGCTTGGACTTCCAGATGTAAAGAGGTCCATGGTGCTGATACTTCGCTTCCTCGCCCGGGCGCCCCACCGAGCCGCCATCTTGGACCCATGATTTTCTGCAAGTTCGACCGGCAGCAGCGTGCGGAGGAAGACACGTGGGGCAGCTGCAAGGGGAGGGGCGGAGCCTATCGACGCAAACTTGCACGTAGGGCGTAATCGGCAAACACCGAGCCGCCATCATTGTAGTGGCGTGATGTTGCGCAAAAAGCTAATCAGACAGAAATCGTACTTTTCAAATCTGGGAGTTGACGCCCTATTGGAAATGGCATTTCCCGTAAACGAACTTTCACTGAGCGATGACTGTTAACGAAACAAAAGTTTGACTGTTTCAGAAACAAACGTTCAATCAGGCATATAGTTCGAGAAGCGCCGAGAGGGAGAGACCAGGGGGAGGGGAGTCTGCGGGGAGCGGGCCTGCCCTACAGTGCCGGCAATGCCGGACCAGACACGGGGGCGTTCCCGGCGTCGCGTGACGTCGGCAAAAGCCAAAGAATGTCGGGAACGCCCCCGTGTCTGGTCCGGCATTGACGGACAGGCCCCTCGTCCAATGGCAAGGCTCCGTTTACGGAGCCAGCCAATCAAGGACGAGGGCCGAACCAAGCCACACTACGGTTCTCAACAGGTTTTCGCCTGCGCCGAAAAGATGCGCAGAGCGCATCTTCGGCGAGGCAAAACCTAAAAACCGGGACATTTCACGAAAATAGAAGAAGGACTACAGTTTTACTTCACGCGAATAGCCAGAATGACAGAGCTCCGCAGCAGAGAATTAAATAAGAGGCAGTTAGAACATACTTAAAATTCAATTTTTGAACACAGAAGGTTGCCTGTTAATTAAATTGCTATCTTGAAACAACTGGTAACAATCCCTGCTTTGTAAAACATGAAAAAGCACCTCTCGCCGTTTTCTGTCGACCCTCTCTAAAAACCGGGCCAGGAGCCACATTTACTGAAACCTCCAGCCCGGATAGCAGGTGAAAAACAGGGACCGTCCGGGCAAATCCGGGACTCCTGGTCACCCTAGGTCTGCATTACCCTGAGTGCTGCTGCCGCTGCTGGTACTTCCTGGCACGCGCATACAGCTGCGGCC
This sequence comes from Lissotriton vulgaris, assembly GCF_964263255.1. Lineage (NCBI taxonomy): Eukaryota > Metazoa > Chordata > Amphibia > Caudata > Salamandridae > Lissotriton > Lissotriton vulgaris. Next base: position 298,330,209 of record NC_141685.1, read on the forward strand.
TGTAGTGGGAGTACCAGCTGGGCGGTGACGTTGGGAGGGGCAGGGTGAGGTGTAGGAATGTATGGATTATGGAGCTTTACTGGTAAGTAAACATATAAATAAATAAAACGAATTTAGTTGCGTGCACTGCGATGCAAGCATAATGTCGGGAAAGTATAGGAGTCTGTCAGTATCGAGGCTACTACTGGAATCCTGTCCAGATATCTTGGCTCATTTATAGTATGGCGAAGTGTCCCTCCGGTGGCCAGGTCAACAGAAACCATCATCTCCTCCACCCTCGTATAAGACTACCTGACATTAGGGTAGCCACCTGGCATGGGCGCGAATTCAAGACGGGACTGTAAAAAATTCAGGACAAAGGGTTAAAATTTAGGACAAAAGGATAAACCCACTGGTTTATCAATTCATTTGTTGAATAATTTTTGTAGTGCACTACGTATTCACCGTGCTGTGTATGAGATTCCCTTTAGGTGTGCTACATTCAGATGGTGCATTATGTTCTTGTTTAATAGTAAATTGATACCCTTAAGAACGCAGTCAGGGCATCGCTCCTTCACAACTAAACCCACTCTTTCATAGAGAGGAAGCAACTGCAGCATTTTGATTATGTTCCTAAACATTTTAATATGCATGGCAAACAGTTTGGGAAACATTAAGGTAAGTGACGTTTTTTACCTTCTGCTGATTTAGGCAAATTGAGCAAGCACATCTTGCTCAACTGACCCTCCACTAGACGTCAAACCTAAAAAATTAGGAGTAAGGCTTGACGCAGCCTTGGACAGATAGGGCCCCCCAGAGCATTGCTGGAGCTGCGTCGCGCTTGCGACGCAACTCCAGTAATGCGTCGCCTTTACGGCACAGATGCGTGACGCATCTGTGCCGTTTTTTCCCCATGGTGCGCCGCATTTTAAATGCGGCGCACCATGGGTGGCGGAGTTGCGGCGCACAATAACTGGCGCATCCCTGGGGATACGCCAGTTATTGTAAATCTGCCCCTCTAAAATTATCTCGGGACTGGGAGCCCGACCACCAGAGAGAGAATTGAAGAGCAGGACGAAGTCAAGATCGGATGGGAGATCCGCAACAACTGAGTCAAAGGGTGATTGCTAAGAACCGAATAAATGGGAAAGAAAAGAACAAGGCAGGACAATTCCTAAAATGAGATACGCCCTCCGTGAGTACTGGAAAGCATTGCATACCATGAGTGTAGTATAAGCAGAGAGGCTTGAAACAGAAGAGGCACTGTCAGGTGGTTGAATAAGCAGCACCCTCCCACCTTGGCAAACTTCTGTGCGATGGTGCATTGGTACACTTGTGGAGGGGTGGATAGGGGTCGGCCCCTGGGAATTGTGGATCCTGGGCAATTGCTCACTCTGTCCATGTCTTAACATGGCTCTGCAGTTGAGCCATGCCTACACCAGTGGTCTGGGTCATCCCTAAGTGCCAAAGAGCATGCAGAACCTTAAAAATATTTGGGATACATAATACACAGCAAACAAAATATAAGGACATGATAAAGACTTTAAAATGTAGAAAGGGTTTCTTTAAAAAATTGAAGTGTTTCAATTTAGTATATTAGATCACAACATTGCATTGACATTCATTTGAATTGAAAGTTTCTAAACATGAATTTTAGAACATTTATTAACAACAAAGAAAGCGATGGGTGAACAAAGTGTACACATTGTCAGGTGCCCCTCATGTCATGGCCAATATTATTTTTATGGATGGAGGAACATTCAAGCATATATGGATGAGGCTTTTACACAGCATCCATCTTGAACTGAATTACTTGAATGTACTCACAGATGTCACCATCAAGTAAACTAGACACATGAAGTAGCTTGATTTGATTTAAGTGACACAATTTAGTCATGCGGGTGAGACAGGATTTAAACCCAGGTTTCCTGGTCACACTTAGTGCATTTAAACAACTGACTAGATGGCTTTCTTTTTCTGGATCTCCTTTAGCACCAGAGGAGAGTGTTTTTATACAATTCTGTCAGATGAATATTACACTGTGTTAAGTAAATACAGATCACAGGTTAATTTGAAATGTCTATAAGAAAAAAGGTACATAGTGAAGGTGAGGGACTGCGGGACAACATATGCTAACATCACGGGCTTTAAGGGCATTACAAAAAGTATGGCTAATGTGATCCTGAGTGCAATGGGGATGTAGTCAGTGAGCATGGAGGCGGAATGAAAGGCGTAGCTAAAATGAGCAAAATATTCAGTGACTATTTTTTGATCTTTCACTATCAGGTAACTGAAAATAGTGCACGCCGTAAATACTAGTTTAAAAATAGTGAGAAATGCACTGTTTTGTATTCCGAACCCTTTGTTGGTTAATGTGATCACTGCAGATGTATGTGTGTGCAAACAGAAGCCCATAGAACCAAGGGGCATATTATCAAGAATCGGCGATAAAATTATCTCCGCTTTATCGGTAGGAAACTGCAGATAAGGTGGCAATAATGGGCTTGATAATATGCTCCATGGACTTCCAATGGAAGCTCATGAAGGCTGCCTCACGCCGTGCAAGGACCCCCACTGTGGACCTGCACCCCTTTGATTCCCGATCCCTGGACCAAGGCACCGTTCCTTGGATTCCTCTCTATTTACGCTGATTCCACCCTTTGAAATTCACTTGAAATATTGCCTACTCTTGGCTAAAGTGATTTTCAGCTTATCCTGACTGTGGCTTCAAGCTTAATTGTTAACTCTTTAGGCAATCATTTCTGTCCTGAGGATGAACCAATAATTTGTGAGGTTCGAAACGTCGTCGACAACAAATGCACTACATGCATAGTTAACACACAAATTGAACATGCATATGTGTATACTGTGGATTATCTTCTTATAATTTTGATTGTTAGATAACCCGATTTTGCCTGAATATTCCCTTCCCCTGTGTTTGCTCCCCAAGTGTGTTAGCCGGACATCGGCTGGTGTCCCACGTTCATCACACTTTGTGTTTTATTCCCCCTGTTTTGTATCATTGCTATTAAGAAATTAAAGTGTCCGGCTGGGCATTCTTAAAAATATAGTTCTATTTAGTCTATATTTATTATCTGAATTTTCCCCTTCTTTACTAAGGACCTCTGTTTTTTTAAAACATGTTAAATGTCCTTCACATCTAACATGAGCTTCGATTGGAATTCCATAGAACATATTATCAAGCCCATTATCGACAGTTTCCTGCCGATAAAGCGGCGATAATTTTATCGCTGAGTCTTGATAATATGCCCCTGAATCAAAATTTGCCTAGCTTATTTAACGGTAAGTTTTAATTCTATTAAGGACACGGAGGAGAGGATTATGCATTTCTTTCTCCGCAATTTATTACAATAGAAAAAAACACAGCAGCCTCAGAAAAGCTTATAACGAAAAAATGCTTATATCTCAACAATAAAGCATTATCCATAAACACAATCCAAGAAAAAAATGTCTCTGGGACTACAACTCCCATCCTTCCAACATAGACAGTCTGCACGGAGTCCTTCCTTTATGTCCACAATCCATAGATAGGGAGTCCCTTCTCCATGTTCCTCCTCTTTCTTCGCGAGAATTACGCACTCAGTTCATTGGTCTGATTTGGAACCGTCATTTCCTAACAGAAAAAACAGAACAGCGTAAGCTTTGTAACGGAAGACACATGTGCTTACAGCTGAATTAAACAACCACTTGACCAAACTCAACCATGAGGAATAAACCATGAAAACCTGGCTACTTACTGCCATACGAGCGGGATGTCGCTCGAAGACGTCCTGGGTGGGATAATCCTCGCCTCCGTGTCCTTAATAGAATTGAAACTTACCATTACATAAGCTAGGCAAATTTCAATTCTATGGCAGGACCGGAGGCTCAGATTATGCTAGTTCAAAGCTTACTTACCACCAAATTTGGAATATCCACCACAGGCTTAAAGTAAAACTTCTTAAAGGTGGAATCGGAGGACCAGTCCGCGGCCCGCATTAAATCTTCTAAACGAGCTCCTACAGAGAAAGCCTTAGAGGACATGGCCCCCCTGGCAGAGTGAGCTCCGAAACGTTTGGTATCAATACCTGCCTCCTGCATGACCCAGAGCACCCACCTGGCTATGGTGGGGGAAGAGACTGCATGGTGTGGTTTTCGCAAGGCAATTAACAATTGTCTCTCGCCCGGAGGGCGAATGTCCCAAGTCACATCCTCATAAGCTTTCAGACACTGAACAACACATAGCTTCGGAACGAAAGCCGGATACTAAATGGTTCTAGAAGCCGACTTTGTGCGGCGACCAATCGTGAAAGTGACACCATCCGGCGAAAACACGCGTACCGAGACATCCAAAGCACGCACATCCGACACTCTCTGGCAGGACACTAAGCATAAAAGCATCGCCAGCTTCGCCGAGACTTCCTTGAAAGACAGGTACCTATTAGGTTGCTAGGATAGAAAAAGGTTCAACACCACATTGACGTACCAAAGGACAGAGTATCGTGGCTCCGGAGGCAATGACAATCGGATTCCCCGCAAAAGCCGGCACACAAAAGGATGTAATCCAACAGGAGAACCATCAACCGGATGGTGCGCCGCTGAGATAGCAGAACGCACAGCATTAGTTGTGCAGTACGCAAAACCATCCATGGCCAGTTCCGCCAAATAATTAAACATGGGAACGACTCCCGCGACCAAGGGATCCAAGCCCCGTCGAAGACACCAACGAACCCACTTAGACCAAGCGGATTTGTAGCGCTTCGACGTACTGACAGCCCAGGCCTTGGACAACAGACGTTCAGTCGATCTCGAAAGGCCCGGGAGCGACCAACGTCTCCTGAAAGCCTCCATGCCATGAAGCGGAGAGAGCCCTGAACGATGAGATGATGCGGCTCCCGATCTGGATTGAGAAGCAGGTGAGGAAACCGGGGGAGTAGGATTGGAGAATCCCAGGAAAGTTCCAGAAGAACTGGAAACCAGACTTGGAACCTCCATAGCGGCGTCACTAGAACCAGCTCCACCACCTGCCCGCGAACCTGAGCCGCCGTTCGCATCACCATCGAAAAGGGGAGAAACGCAAAGGGCCTCTCCTGGCTTCAGTCCTGGAGAAAAGCATCCGTGGCCTCTGCCAGCGGATCCGGCCTCCAACTGAAGAATCTCGGAAGTTGATGGTCCAAGCGGGACGCGAACAGGTCCACTGAGAAAGGACCCCACAGCTCGCTTAGCCAGCAAAAAACCTGAACATCCAACATCCACAGACTGGAGTCCCGAAGGTATCTGGAGTGCCAGTCCGCAACCTGGTTGGACTGGCCCGGCAGGTACTCCGCCATCCCAGATAAGTGATGGTCTAGACAGTAATCCCAGAACTGTTTTGCCAAATTCGCCAGTGCACGGGACCTCGAGCCCCCTAGGTGGTTCACGTATAGAACTGCCGACACATTGTCCATCTTCAACAGCATACATGACTTCACTGAGTCTCCGTCCAGCAGCGTACTGCAAACGAACCCGCCAGAAGTTCCAGACAGTTGATATGCAACTTCTGTTCTTCCAATGACGAGGTGCCGCCTGTGGAAAAATCTCCACAGCGCGCCCCCCAACTGACCCTTCTGGCATCGGACTCGATAACGAGGTCCGGGGTAGACCCGAAAATCGTTCGGCCATTCCAGGCCTCCATGTGAGACAGCCACCACGACATCTCGTCCGTGACCTCTTCCGAGAGGGGAACCATCTGGTCGTAAGACATGCCCCTGCGCAGATGGTACGCCTTGAGACGCTGAAGGGCCCTGTAATGAAGAGGGCCCGGGAAGATGGCCTGAATCGAAGACGATAGAAGGCCTACCACTCTGGCGACTTGTGTGGGACTTTGTAATTGTCTGCCGCAAGACGTGCTTGATTTTAGACAACTTCCGCGACGGAAGGCTGAGGGAAGCGTCGACGGAGTCTATGACGAATCCCAAAAATTCTACCTTTTGAGAGGGCACAAGAACCGACTTGTCGCCATTGATGATAAAACCGAGCTCCTGCAGGAGGTCCACAGTCCGGCACAGCTGGGAAAGCAAGCTGTGCGGACATTGCGCCATCAGCAAAATGTCGTCCAAATAGACGATCAGGCGTATCCCCTGCGCCCGCAGGAATTCCACCACGGGGTGTAACACTTTTGTGAAACACCATGGGGCCGAGGACAGACCGAATGGCAGGGCAGTGAACTCGAACACCCGTTCCCTCCAGAGGAACTGCAGGAAGCGACGGTGTGGAGTATTGATCGGAACCACAAGATAAGCATCCTTGAGATCCAGCCGCACCAACCAATCCCGCGGGAGGAGGACATCCCGAAGAAGATGAATCCCCTCCATCTTGAAATGACGGTAAATCAACCACCCGTTGAATTCCTTGAGGTTGATTACCGGTCGCCGGCCACTGCCTGGCTTGTCCACTAAGAAAAGATTGCTGATGAACCCTGAAGGGTGCCGAGTTGACTGAGGAACGGCCCCTTTGCGGAGGAGCTCCGCGACCTCTTCGTCTATCAACTGGGCATCGGACACCGAGAAGGTTATAGGCCGCGGGGACCCACCTGAAAGTGTTGGTCGTAGAATTCAATATGAAACCCGCGGATGGTTTGCAGACACCCATGCATCCGCTGTAAGGTCCTCCCACGCACCCCGAAAGGCCGCTAACTGACCGCCAATCTGAATCCGCTCTGCGGAGATAAAACTCACCGTTTGCGTTGTTGGCGCCGGAGTTCTTTCTGAAACCTCGACCTCCGAAGCGCTGCCCCCTTGTAGGGTAGAGGGAGTTGAAATTGGCTGAGGTGTTGTTCTGCCCTCGCCCGGAGCCTTGCCCTCTATTGCTGGCATTCTGCCCGCCGCGGCCGGTCGAGCGGCCCCTACCGCGACCGGCCCCTTGGGAGAAACTCTGCTGGAAGACGCGTTTAATACTGGACTGGGCCTTATCCAGTGAGGTGAAGGTTGACACGAACTTTCCTAACTCTTTAATAAACGGCTCCCCAAAGATACCCCCCTGGGCAACCGCCCCCGCTTCTGAAGAGGCTAAGTCTCCTAACTTCGGGTCCAGTTTGATCAGGAAAGACCTCTGACGTTCGGTCGAAAGGGAGCAGTTGGCGTTGCCTAAAAATATAATCACCCTCTGCGCCCAATTTGACAGGACGTCGGGAGAAATGGCGGTCCCAGTGACTTTAGCTTCCTCCGCCATATCAAGGATTTTTGTAATGGGCCCCACTGCGTCGAGCAGCTTGTCCTGGCACGACCGCCAGGATCGGTCATTGCCCTTACGCGGGTCTTTCATAAATTTCGCCAGAAAGGTCGCCATCTTAGTATCTAAATCTGGCGTCATGGCCACTTTGCCTTCCAAGGTGGGCCTAGGGCATTCCCCTCGGAGACACCCCCTGGCCTCTTTCTCTAGAGGCTTGCGCAACCGACTAGCCACAAACTTTGCCACCTTGTCGCCCGGGGCCCAGGCTGCGGACCGCGGATGCATAATTTCATCCGGATCCAGCATACCTGAGCTGTCCCATGGCAATTTGGCGGACGAGCTCGAAGGTCGTCAGGAGCGCACCGACTCCCCTTCTCCGTCCAAATCCGGGGAATCCCCCGGAGACAAAGGGGCCATTTCAGGAGCCACTACAGAGGCGGGGGCCGAAGGCTGGTCAGGCGGGGACGCGGTTGCCTTTGCTAAAAAAGCGTCACGCAGACGTTCAAAGGCTCCCTTGTCCACCCCCTGGGCGCCCTCCGATAACCCCTCCCTGCAGGGCTTCTAAGGAGCGGGGGACCCTCGCCCGATGGACCTGGGAGGGAATATGGAAGCCCTCCCTGAATTCCTCCACAATGCGCGCAGAGAGACGCTCTTCCATAGGAGCCTCTACCTCTGTTACGCAATGGTAAATGGAGCTATTTACTGCCTGATAGACCTCCTCATCCTGCAGATAGGACTGCGAGTCATCCTCATAATACTCGCCCTCCATGATGCCCAAAACCAATACTAGGGTCCTACACACTACCCAACTAGCGTGGGTGTTACTGTAAATTAGGGCAGACCAGAGGACTACAATAAAATTTTTACGCCAGGGACTGGCAGGGATAGGGTGCACTCACTCCCACAGCGCGCAGACCCACCACAGAGGGACCAGGTCAGCCACCTCACAGCGCGCTACCACACCGTCACTTTAAACAAGTGAAAGTCCTGCCACAAAGGCGGCAAACGCGGTACAAACCGCAGTACAGACCCCCACTGGGGCGTTCAAAAGGGGCAAATGGGGCTACAGACCCGAAAAACAGGCGTTTTTGAGGCAGCTCAAGGGCACGACTCCGCGGCAGTTGGTCTCCTCAGCGCGGCTCCTCTGTGAGGAAAAACCGCGCTGGAGACCAACGAGAAGCGGCAGCGCCCTCTAGCGGGTGTTAGCGCACCGCTACATGCACAGGAATAAAAGTCGCGAAGGAAGCGAAACGGCGCTTCCGCGACTCGTCTGGGGCTCTGCGAAGGTAAAATCACATCAGAGACCCCACAGCCCCCAAAACATTACAAATAAAAAGCAGTCCTCCCCCCAAACAGTATCACAACACTGAGAGGAAAAGGAATCACTTATCTGGCTGCGTGAGCAGCGAAGAAAGAGGAGGAACATAGAGAAGGGACTCACTATCTATGGATTGTGGACATAAAGGAAGGACTCCGTGCAGACTGTCTATGTTGGAAGGATGGGAGTTGTAGTCCCAGAGACATTTTTTTCTTGGATTGTGTTTATGGATAATGCTTTACTGATGAGATATAAGCATTTTTTTCGTTAGAAGCTTTTCTGAGGCTGCTGTGTTTTTTCTATTGTAATAAATGGCGGAGAAAGAAAAGCATAATCTGAGCCTCCGGTCCTGCCATAGAATTCTGTTTGGTTCAGCTGGGAATAGTGACTTGTGTAATTTTGGTGCTAGGAGGTTCCTGCACGTCACAGAAAGTTCTGTGAATGTGTAAGTCATTATTTTAAATTTGCATTCCATACAGTATATGATAGGCTGCCACAAAAATGTGGACATAAATGTAGGTTTCAAAGAAAAAAGTGTTTTCAAAGTGTACATTTTAGTAATATGGAGTTTTACAATCGTCCACACATTTCAGAACTCAGCTTGGAACACCCTCTACAATATCTCTTAAAAACAATCTTTGTCTTCAGGAAGCTTAAAGTGTCTCCATCGGCTCGTGTAAGAAAGAGGACATGGGCGAAATTAAAGGGAATGCACCACATAGGTGCTTTTACAAACAAGCATTTGCAATGCAATAGGTGTCACATTTACGAGAGTTTCGAATATGCGAGATCTATTGCATTGCAAATGCTTGTTTGTTTATGTATCTGCCCCTACCACGGGGACATAGCACAGGAGAACTTTCACTTCAGCTGAGACATTTGCATTTAAAAAAAAGGGGGTATATTTACAATAACTGGCGCATCCCTGCAAATCAGCAGGGATGCGCCAATTATTGTGCGCCACAGCTCCGCCATCATGGATGCACAGCATTTACAATGCGGCGCACCATGGTGGACAAACGGCACAGATGCGTGGCGCATCTGTGCAGTAAAAGTGACGCATTGCTGGAGTTGCGTCGCAAGCGCGACTCAGCTCCAGCAATGCTCTGGGGGCCCTATCAAGTTAATGCTGCGTCAATCCTTACGCCTGCTTCAGGCAGGCGCAGGGTTTTGACGCAGCATGGGCCTAAAAGTGACTTAGTGAAATCTTGTAGATTTCACTCAGCCACTTTTAGGAGGCGTTCCTGCGCCGGAACGCCCCCCCTGCACAGGAACGCCTACATGTGGCGCAGAACATTACAACGTGACGCATCTCCCAGATGCGTCACGTTGTAAGTACCCCCGCACCATGGTGCAGGATTTGCGCCGCCGTTGCGTCACAAAAGTGACGCAACAGCGGTGTAAATGAGGCGCATGGGGCTTGTAAATCTGCCCCTTCGTCTTCTAGCTCAAATGATAAAATTACAATCTTTTAGCGCAAATGCTAAAATTCCAGATGAATGCCGTCTGTTGAAATATTCATCACCGACAAAGGACACTAGGGCGAATTCATAGATAGTCCGTGAAAATTACACACGATTGGTCACCCTACCTGTCATACTTAGAAATCCCCTCCCATTAGACGAGCATCTCTCTGTCTTCAGCCAATCTGCACTAGCCCCACTGAAGGCAGTGAAGATGTGCAGGTAGGATATCATGGGCCTCATTTATGAGGCCGAGCGTCACTTTTACGCCGCTGATGCGTCGCTTTTTGTGACGCACCAGTGGCTTAAAAAATGCGCCTTGTTGCGCCATATTTACAAAGTGACGCATCTAGGTAGATGCGTCACTTTGTTAACCCCTGCGCCACATTATACCTGCGCCAGGTATAATGTATTGAAGGGGGGTGTATTGACGCAAGAACGGTTTGTAGAAGTGACGCAGTGAAATCTATGAGATTTCACTGCGCCACTTCTAGGACACAAATGCGTCAATTTCTTACGCCTGCCTCACAGCAGGTGTAAGACTGACGCAGGCCATTGCACATGGGGCTTGCCCCATGTAAAAGGACGCATTGCTGGAGTTGCGTCACTTTTCTGACACACTCCAGCAATGCGTCACTTTTGTGCCATACAGATACGTCAGAAATACTGACGAATCTGTAACTCCTTGCGCAATGATGCGTCATACTGTAAATATGACGCATCATTGGTGTGCAAGGAGGGCGCAGTGAAAAGTGACGCATCGCTGTTTTCATGCAGCGATGCATCACTTTTCATGAATGAGGCCCCATATTTGATGCACCCACTCGAGAGTTTTGTTCTTTAATAATAAACTCCCACAGCTGGAATAGGTTATTTAAAAACAATAACTCAAAGGCTCCAACGAGAGGTGAGTTTGCTTCATGCATGTTAGAGCCATTGATCAACTTCCTTGAATGGGACCACGATACTGGGCCCAAAAATGTACTGATGGTTGCCCCACCATAAATAGGGCAGGGAGAGTTCCATTATGACCTGACTGCCCTCTGGTGGTAGTGCTACTGGGTAGGTTTCCAGTAGTGGTGCAGGAGAAGGCTCCACCATTGGAAACCTAGCACTGAATAGATTAGAAAAATTGCAAGTTTGGTGGGATGCTGGTCCCTTTGCTCCCCAAACTCTAAATGGTGCCCTAAATTTGAGGAACAGTGATTGTACGTGATGTAATTAAGTGGGGAATCTTTAACTGTGGAATTAGGATGCAAGTGTTCTAATGTCAGCGACCCAACCCGAGTTAAAGCGGCATATTTACAATAACTGGCTCATCCCTGCAAATCAGCAGGGATACGCCAGTTATTGTGCGCCACAACTCCGCCATCATGGATGCACTGCATTTACAATGCGGCGCACCATGGTGCAAAAACTGCACAGATGCGTGACGCATCTGTGCCGTAAAAGTGACGCATTGCTGGAGTTGCAGCTCCAGCAATGCTCTGGGGGCCCTATCTAGTTAATGCTGCGTCAATCCTTACGCCTGCTTCAGGCAGGCGCAGGGTTTTGACGCAGCATGGGCCTAAAAGTGACTGAGTGAAATCTCATAGATTTCACTCAGCCACTTTTAGGAGGCGTTCCTGCGCAGGAACGCCCCCCCCCCCCCCCCCCCCTGCACAGGAACACCTACATGTGGCGCAAGGCATTACAACGTGACGCATCTCCCAGATGCATCACGTTGTAAGTACCCCCGCACCATGGAGCAGGATTTGCGCTGCCGTTGCGTCACAAAAGTGACGCAACGGCGGCATAAATGAGGCACAAGGGGCTTGTAAATCTGCCCCTTAGTGAGCCGGGGTAAATAAATTCATCTAACTCTGCCACTTCCTTTAACAGGGAACAAAAGGATCAGTAATAACATATAGCAGTTAGAGGGTTGCAAGACACCTAGCCTCAGTGTTGATGAGATGGATGTCAACCTGCAGGTCTTTATCTCTCCTGGAGAGCATGGGTGTGTCAGGAGTCCCCTGGAGACCAAACTGAAATGCAGAGTCAGCAGGACACTAGACACCTAAGCAGAAAGACAAGAATGTTTGCTTCTGCAGACATATTACCAGGTTACAACACCTACACCATGCACTACTACAACATGAGAAGAAAGGCAAGAGTCTGTCCTTGTGCCTATTCCACACCTGGGCACAACTCCTACACTGTGTGTCTCTAGACCCGAAGAAGAAAGGCAAGGGACTTTCCTTGTGTCCATTGGTACCTGGTCACAACATCTACAGTGGGTGCCCCTAGCCACCAGAGCAGCAAGACAAAGGTCCTTTCTTATGCTGTCCTGGTGCCTGGGCACAATTATTATGTGAGGTTCCCCTGACACAAGAGAAGCAAGACATATGTGCATGTGCTCCTGGTGCCCACCAGTGCCTGGGCACAACACTCACATCAGATACCTAGGGCCACATTTATGAGGCAGTGCGTCACTTTTACGCCACCGGTCCATCACTTTTTGTGACGCACCAGTGGCGTAAAAAATGTGCCTTGTGGCACCATATTTACAAAATGACACATCTAGGTAGATGCGTCACTTTGTAAACCCCTGCGCTACATTATAACTGCGCCAGGTATAATGTATGCAGGGGGCGTGCTGATGCAAGAAAAGGTCATAGAATTGACGCAGTGAAATCTATAAGATTTCACTGCACCACTTCTAGGACGCAAATGCGTCAATTTGCTATGCCTGCCTCACAGCATGCGTAAGACTGACGCAGGCCCTTTCACATGGGGCTTGCCACATGTGAAAGGATACATTGCTGGAGTTGCGTCACTTTTGTGACACACTCCAGCAATGCGTCACTTTAGCGCCATACAGATACGTCAGAAATACTGACGTATCTGTAACTCCTTACCCAATGATGTGTCATACTGTAAATATGACGCATCATTGGTGTCGCAAGGAGGGCGCAATGAAAAGTGACGCATCGCTGTTTCCACGCAGCGATGCGTCACTTTTCATAAATGAGGCCCCTAGAGACTAGTGAGCAGAAAGACATGTTGATATCCCTGTGACCTCCCGGCACCTCGATACAACTCCTACATGAGTGTTAAGCCAGATATGTGGCAGTAGGGGAACCTCATGTGACGATGAATGAACCTTACTATGGTGTGCTTCCAACATAGGTTCCTAGATGCATGGGCCTGATCCATACATAATTGTAAAGGGCATTCATTCCTTTTGCTTCAGAGATGCTCCCCAATTTTTAACCCACAGGATGCAGTCGAACAAGCACCCATAAAAGGCAGCAGGTGCTATTAAGTAATGTTTCAATTACCATAAACCCTTTGAATTTTTCAAGTTTTTATTTTATTTATTTATTATACATATTTATATAGCGAGAACGTGCCACACGAGCACCAGAGGACTTTAAAGATCTCAGGAAAAACAATGAAGAACAGGAATGAGGTAACTCACCATACTGAACTAAAGTATGGGTGAGGTGTGGCGCCGCGGCTAGGGTGACTGACTCTGGAATCTGGAGATCACGGTTTTATCCCCTGCACTGGCGGCAGATTAGCCCAGCACCATGTGACTCAGGGCAATAGCTTGCTTAATCTTCCTGATGGCCCCCAGCACCTAGAGACCCTTACGGGAGATTGTGCGCTTTACAAATGTGGATTATTATTATTATAAGTAACGGCAAGTTGGGGAGACAGAGACAGGAGAACGAGAAAGACCGCCAAATAAATATTACCAAGGGATCAGGGAGAGTTGGTTTTCAAAGGGTAAATCCTCTTTTTTTTCAACAAAGGGATCAGGAATTTCTTCATTTGATATCTTCAGGAATTTATATTTCACAGTCTGGGAGCCAGACATGAGAAGGTTTGGTTCAGTGTTATTGTCTTCCCTACTTTGAGGATCACCAGCTTTAGACAAGATTTTTACCTGGTGATTCTTTGCCCCCCCGGTTTTGGGGTTTCTGGTTTTCTTTTAAAATGTTGGTGCGTCCCAAGTCAATGTCTTTAGGAGTAAGTAGGCTCTCATGAATTTGATTCTGACCTCCAATAGGAACCAGTGGACGTGTCTCGAGCTGGAGACACGTCCACGCTGTGGAGCTGCATGTGAGATCCCTCCGAATGGGGCTAGAGCATTTTTGGGAGGGATGAGGTAAGGCTTTAACCTGGTATGAGATGACCAATGGTTGTGCAGTAGACCTGAAATCTTCCAGCATTGTGGATGGCTTGAGCTACTTTAGGAGGGGGGCTAGAATTCTGCTGTTTTCATTAGTATGGCGATGACATGGCGTGGAGATATTTTGGTCTAAAAGGAAACCCATGGATTATGCTGTTGGGGTGAAACCCAAGTTTTAAGGTCTAAAGCTAGTACTCATAAGGAAGTGAGGTTGTGAGTGTGAGGAGGAACTCCGTTTAATGCGGTTAAGTTCGACAGAGAATGTGTTTATCTGATTTGAGATGTTTTCCAAAGTGTTTTGAGGGTCTCAGTGTCAGCTGGGTTGGATATTTTGGTGTAAAGTTGGGAACATCTACTCACTGGAGCATGATTAGCTCCAGACCAAAAGTTTCTATGTGCACTTTGAATAGAGGGGGAGCTAGAGTTGATTCCTGAGGAACACTGCAGCAGAGTTGTCGTTTCTTTGATCTAGAACACATAGAAACAGAAAAACGCCTTCAAAGATTGAACCCCTTCCTGCACATAATCAATAGCCTTTGCAGCGCAGGCACCCTTGCATCATGGTGCAAGGGGGCCAGGGCTGGCGCTAAGTAGTTATATTAGCGCTAAGAGAAACACAGGGGTGTGCAGTATTTTTGTAAATAAGGTGAACCCTGCATTTAAAACATTTCGGAGCACGACTTTACCTATTTTAAAGTAACAACGCGCTCAACAGTTTTTTGTAAATATCCCCCAATGTCTATTCCAATTGTGAGCAATTCCACTACTGTTGCATTCCTTTACAGGTATTTCGAAATGTTCTCTATAGACAACCCCTCATAATTGTGTGTTTATCACAAGCCCAAGCTTGCAGAGGTTAATTCAGATTTCCCCCCTTTTTTGGATACAACCATCTTCATTAGTGTTAGCATCGATTCATGATGTCTGGACCAGATATGGCTCTGCCACTGGATCTCTCAGCTTTTCATTTCTCTACTAATGGGGTGGTGGGAAGCAGGAGAGGGCAGGCAGGACTTCTGTCATTTTGTGACTGAAGTTTCATCATTGTTCATAATTATTGATGAAGCGAACTTTAGAAATTAGTTTAGATTCCGTTCGCAGATTTCAACTCCCATAATTTATAATATATTAACGAGTATTGCATGTTTTTGTATTAATTCAACCTAGAATAATGTGCACCTTCATGAACACGTGGGACTGATAATATGTGCTGTTGTCGCATTTGTCACTACGTTTTAAATAATATATTAACTTTGTCTTTTTGTTTTGTCAAATATTAACTGCGGCTGTTTTAAATAATAGCATGTGTCTATTCTTAAATGTGCTCTTGTTTATGTTGTGTCTTTTATGTGACAGTGTTTAGCTTGTCTTTTGTGCATAAAGCTAGGTAACGTAGACTAATGGGTTAACATAGTGAAGGGGGTGGGTAACAGAATAATTATCATTACTCGAATTAATTGATGTCTTGTGTTTCCTTGCATGCTAGAGTCTTGGTAAAAGAGGCCTGTGGCCTATTTCTAAAATGGATGTCCGAAGTCCTGTCGAGATGGGCCATGCACAGCAAAGAATGAAAGAAAACATTTTCTTCATAATTCTTTGAAAAACAAACACGCGGAAGCAGAGCTGTGCTGAATGTTGAGATTATCATTGTATAACCTTCATTGCCAAGGACAGGACATTGCGGCGGAAAAGCTTGAGCAGAGGAAGCAACGAACTGTTTCTTAAATGTTGCGAGCCTCGGAAGAGCTTGTGACACACGTAGACAAAGGACAATGCTGCTCTTAAGGAATATGGTTTTCGCAATGTGAAAGGCGATGACTTCATGGACTGACATTTCTCGACCAATCATGCTCCGAGTTGGTCTACTTTTTGTATTCTTTAGTTAGTTTTAGATGGAGAAAAGGTATAAAAATTGGTCCCTTGGAAGGAGCTCTGTTGGCTCGTTCCTGTGCTCGAGAGATGCTGTCTGACTTTTGACTCACGTAAGATAATTTCGAACTTTACATTTTCCCTTTAGGTTTTCTTTAGTTAAGTTAGGGAAATAGGGTTTAGGGAATGAGATCCTAAATGTTTAAGCATTTCTCATGTGCCTTTCTAATAAATAATGCTTATTAAAATGCTAATAAAGAATTAAATTCTTGAACATGCTCATTGCTCCATAAATAAAGTTAATAAAATAGATTTTGAAATGACAAGCTGGTCTTGTTTGTTTCGTTGAAGTTACCAATAGTTAATCCATTGCCTATGATTTTGACTTAATTAAATGTTTATGAAAGTGATTTGATTAATTAGGTCATATGATTCAGTTGGTCAATTCATGTCTCAATCATCTTTGGGCCTAGTGATAGATTTATGAATAATGGTGAGTAACGTGGTGTAGAGTTGTACATATGAGACTGAATTTCCTTTGGCACGCTGGATCAAATCTCCTATCTATCCTTCCACCCACTCTGCTACAGGAACCAGCCCATCAGTTGGTTGAAGTTGATTGGTTGATCTCCTTATCTATGGCCGGGAAACTTTCAAGACATCGCAAAAGGGATGAGATGACCTCATGCTAGCCAGGATGTTTTAAAAGCACAGATGTTAAACATAAGTCTACCTCTTGCCTGACCGTGATCTGGCTAAGCCTTGAGTTAATTTCTTCAATTTTGGGCATGTGCCTGAGATTTTCAAAAATAATGAAATACACAAACAGTACATTTGGAACTGGTATAGCACGTGCCACTGAAAGAAGGCACACACAGCCTGAACAATTTAATGTTTTCTTCTTTAGCAGATGTCATGAAGATTGAGTCACAGTTGCATCAGGCTCTAGCAGTCAAGTACCGCAGACTACAGCATGCTGAGACTGAGGCAACATGCTGCAAAGACAACCTAAACTTCACAGAGTTTTGTCTTCTATTTGTTATCATTTTGGTCCTACACTCCCAAAAGGATCCCAGGAAGTACTCAGGGCCATTTGCTCTTTGGTAGACAGACTACGAAGCTGCTAGGGTGATAGAACCAGTGACTGTGCTGGGTCTGGTGGCTCAGCGGACTAATGCATCCACTTCAGGGGCCTGTGTTCAACCTCATGGTCACAGGTTCAAATCCCGGGGGGGTCCACTCAGCCTTTCATCCATCTGAGGTCGATAAAATGAGTACCATTGAGTTTGGTAACAATAAACATCTGTTATTCAGCGCCGAGATACCCCGTCAGGCACTAAGGATTCAGTCAATGTTAAAAGTACAACCAGCAGAGAGTGCCTCCCCAGTAAGTTTCAGTAAGGACTGGTGAAATGATTATTTGCAGCACGTCCCAGTGTCATCTGACAAGAAGGTCTCCCCTTCTCGCTTTGTGCTCGGCTTTTATCACATCATTCCACTGTTATAGAAGCTCTCAGAATAAACAATTACCAGAGAGTGGCGAAGCTCTTTCGCTTATTTTCATTCTGAGAGATTGTGGGGCATATTATCAAGCAATAGCGATAATTAGCGATAATTATCGCTATTGCTTGGTTAGAGACAAAAATGTACTGCTGAGCTGCGGCGATTTTTACCGCAAATAAACCTCGGTATTACCAAGGTTTATCGCAAATGCGATAAAAATTGCCGCAATGCATGATTATCGCTGAAAAGTCAGCAATATTCATGCATTACTGAGCTAATGCTCTTAGCCATGTTATCCACCTCCCATTGGATAACATGGCTAAGAACTGCTCAGGGCAGGTGTTAGCTTTTGGAGATATTCGCGCTTTGCGCGAATATCTCCAAAAGTTGGTAATAGGAGATAGCGATGTTAGCGACTGTTTTCAGTCGCTAACATCTTGGCACGCCCACTTTGCATGTCATTGGCGATAAATATCACTGACATGCAAAGTGGGGCCCAAGATGGTCGCTATCTCCTACTAGCTGTCGCTAACTGGTGTTAGCGACAGCTAGGTAATAGGGAGATACTTTTATCTCTGCTTTCTTGGCTTTTAAAGCCAAAAAAGCGGAGATAAACCCCCTTGATAATATGCCCCTGTGTTCTTTTTAACAACAACTGAGACACGTAGAGGCAGATTTACAATTACTGGCGCATCCCTGCATATCGGCAGGGATGCGCCGGTAATTGTGTGCTGCAGCTCCGCCACCCTTGATGCTCTGCATTTACAATGCGGCGCACCATGGGGCAAAAACGGCACAAATGCATCACGCATCTGTGCCGTAAAAGCGGCGCATTGCTGGAGTTGCGTCAATGATCAGGGTGGCCCTATGTGCACAATGCTGCATCAATCCTTAAGCCTGCTTCAAGCAGGAGCAGGGTTTTGACGCAGCATGGGCCCAAAAGTGACTGAGTGGAATCTTGTAGATTTCACTCAGCCAGTTTTGGAAGGCGTTCCTGCACCGGAACGCCTCCCCCTGCGATGGTACGCCTCTTCTAGCGCAGGGCTTTACAACGTGATGCATCTGGGAGATGCGTCATGTTGGAAATACCTTGGCGCATCTTTTGTGCCGCCGCTGCATCACAAAAGTGATGGAACGGTGGCGTAAAAGCGGAGCAAGGGGCTTGTAAATCTGCCCCGTAGTTATCAAGCACCTAGAAACTTGTTAGACATTAGTAGCAAATAACGCAAGACAGACACGTCAGCATTTAAATTAAATAATGTGAATATATTCAAGCAAAACTTGTTTATCATGTTGCAGAACATAATAATAAATGGTAAAAGTGCTTTCTATAAATCAAACATATTCAATTTTAGTTGGTTGACACATGTAACTCAAGCAGAGGAATAACCAGGAGCAGTCCAGGGCTTAATGTGCAAAATAATGAGTGCCCGCGCCCAGTGCCCTGCTCAGACGCCCACGGTTGGCGCTATTGAATGTCAGGTATGCCTAATACCAAGTCTGCATAGTCCTGAAACCACCTCACACCTCTTTAATCCAGTGCCAGACACACCTCGTCCTTCAAGCTCACTCTTGCAGGCTACCGCTTTCTCCCTTTGTGATGTTTTTTCTGACTATCTCTTCCTCCTCCTTTTTTCTGTTTATGTGTTTTTCCATGTCTTGCTCTAAGGAAATGTCTCAAGTACTGGTCCTCAAAAAGGGAAGTCAGGAACTCCTGTCTTCCAGGGGACTGAATGGCACATCTCAACCTTTAAGATGCCTACCCATGGTATGAATATGCCTCAAACAACACAAGTACTTGAAATGTATTTGTTGCCCATTGCTATAGCTTCCCATTGTCAGTTCTTGCTGTCTTCATCCCCCTGGTGTTTTACAAAGTTTTTAAAACCAATCTAGCGGTGGTTCACTATTTACACAGTATCTTATTCATGGCCAGGAAGCAGTCAATAATACAAAAAAAGACTGTTGGATATGTCCTTTTTAAGGAGCCTGAGCTTCATAGTCAACAGGGTGAAGTTTCAGAAAAGATAAAGAACCCTCAATCTTATGAGCCCCACAGAGATTATCTATATGAATAAAGATATTTTACTGAGAATATATGACGTTACAATGCAAACAATTACAATGCACGCTTTTACAACACAGTTTTGACATCACAACTACCACTACATAGCATGATTTTACAACGCATGCCATTGCAACACATTTTTTAAAACGACAATTACCACGCATTCCATTACAACGCCTACCATTACAGTGTATAATACTTTTAGGGCAACAGTAGGATAAGTGTTGGATAGTGTGGGGGTAAAAATTACTATTCCCACTCGAGTGAGTGCAACAGTAGGGAATGTGCTAGATAGTGATGGGGCACAAATTACTATTCCCATCTACCTCTAAACCCCTACCCACCCTAAAACAAAAAAATCTCCATTACTTACCTTTTAATGCGTTCTAATGGCATGTGTTGTAATGGTATGCGTTGTAATGGCATGAATTTTAGTGACAAGCGTTGTAATGGCATGCGATGGAAAGGTGTTGTAACATTTGCATTGTAATTGATGTTTCCCTTTTAATGACTCTATCCACACCCTCTCTATGTCTTCTAGGCAGGATAGTATGTCCTCGGTTTCAGCAATAGTTTTGGGTCCCTTACATTAGAGGTCTGGTTTATTCACATAAGATTCCTTTAGATCAGGTATCTCAACTGGAACTACAGTGAAGGTTACATCACTCGGACGGCTGGACCAGAAGAGCCTTATTCCTACACTTACAGATCCTATCTTGGGATCTGATGCATTTCGAGGACTCTGGAACCCCGGCAGATAAGATTATCCCTTTGCCAAGGAACTGGCTACCACTAGCCAACAACCGGTAGGCATGCATACATTCCTAAGCCTATAGCACCACTTTCCCAGTCTCTGAGGCCCACTTGTTTTTAATTGCAGAGAAACAATACTGCTGATTTTCTTTTTGAATTGCTTCAATTGTCCTCAATGATCAGCATTCCATTGCAAACAATAAGGTGAGTACTGTGATCCTCTATTTTACGTTTGTTGTTTGCTAGCTATGTATAGCCATAACAGTTATTGGTCACTAGATTGTGCTGCTTTTATGTTATTTTTCAGGCGTACTCCTCGTTCGCAAGTGTATAATGATGACGGGGCATATTATCAAGGACCGGTGTTAAAATTATTGCCTTTTTATCGATAGGAAACTGCCGATAAAACGGCGATAATGGGCTGGATAATACGCCCTTGTTAATTCCCATAGAAGCCCATGTCCTAATGTTAACATGGGCTTCTATGGGAATTAACAAGGGCGCATTATCAAGCCCATCATCGCCGTTTTATCAGCAGATTCCTGCCATTAAAACAGCGATAATTTTAACACCGGTCCTTGATAGTATGCCCCCCAATCCTTTATATTGTGTTATATCCAGTGTCACTGGTTTTATCACTGTATTAACATTGGAGTACAATGTTTATTGTGTACTTTAATGTGCGTGCTTTTGCTATTTGACTTTTGTCCTTACAGAGCATATATTTAAATACTAAAATACTGTTAAGTCTGGTTGGTTATTCCCACTTTTATTGCAACTTTGATAACAGTGTTTTACTGTATCTAGACTTATCCACTCACCACCATCTTTGAGCCAAGACAGGACTGAATATCAACCCCAATATATTGTGGTTCAAGAACAGCAAGGGACAAAATATCCAAAGGTAAGTGCATGTAGGGAACTTTGGGGCAGATTTATGAGGCCCTTGCGCCACGTTTACGCCGCTGTTGCGTCACGCAAGGCGGCGTAAACGTGGGCCATCCCTACGAACGATTTACAACGTGACGCATCTAGGCAGATGCGTCACGTTGTAAAGCCCTGCGCCGCTTGTGGGCGTTCCGGCGCAGGGTGGGCGTTCCGGGGCAGGTGCGCCTCGCAAAAGTGGCTGAGTGAAATCTATGAGATTTCACTCAGTCACTTTTAAGCCAATGCTGCGTCAAAAGCCTGCGCCTGCTTGAAGCAGGCGTAGGTCTTGACGCAGCATTGTTAAAATGGGGCACCCCCGAGCCTTGATGGAGCTGCGTCGCGCTTGCGACGCAGCTCCAGCAATGCGCCACATTTCCGGCACAGATGCGTCACGCATCTGTGCCGTTTTTGCACCATGGTGCGCCGCATTATAAATGCGGCGCACCATGGCTGGCGGAGCTGTGGCACATGTTAACTGGCGCATCCCTGGGGATGCGCCAGTTAACATAAATCTGCCCCTTTATATTTACTATTCCTAGATCCACATATTCGTACCTTGAATATATATATATCGCCACGGTACATATATGTGGAGTTATGTGTAGAAAATCAAGACTGCGGGCCCGATTCACAGAATGAACTTAAGACTCAATCCTAAACTTACTACTATTTTGGTATTCACAGAATGAACTTACTACTTTTGGTATTCACAGAATGCACTTACTACTTTTGGTATTCACGGAATGCACTTACTACTTTTGGTATTCACAGAAGTTAGGATTTTGTCTTAAGTCTGTCTTAAGTCTGTCTTAAGTTTGTCTTCAGACAAACTTAAGACAAAATCCTAACTTCTGTGAATACCAAAAGTAGTAAGTGCATTCTGTGAATACCAAAATAGTAGTAAGTTTAGGATTGAGTCTTAAATTCATTCTGTGAATCGGGCCCTTAATTACCTGCTGATATTTTAGTTTCTATATTTTGTCCTCGATATTATGTCAAATCGATATTCTGGTGTAGATATTCAGGATGCACACCTCAGGACAGTAAGGGGGGCTTGGTAATCTAGCACTACGTGATAGATCATATACAGAGGGCCAGATTTATCATTATTTCACGCAGTGCAACGCAGCAGGCCACCTTGCTGTGCTGCGTGAAAGGGCAGGAATGCACGGTATTTACCATTATACATTGCATTCCTGTCCTTTCCTAGCGCTGGCGCACTTTTGGCTGACTAGTGCCAATGCAGACACCCTTGCGTCATTGTACAAGGGTGCCTGCATTGTAGGCAGGGTTGTTTTGTGCAGGAAGTGATCCTTCCTGAATCCAATCAAAGCTCAGAGGCATTTTCCTCTTTGCAGCGCACAAAGATAGAGGAAAATACTACAAGAAATAAAGGTATTTCTCTTTATCATGACTCAACAGGGGAGAATTAGCATTTTGACACATTCCCAGGCATACCACCAAAGATTAATCTAGAATGTGCCAAAATCCATGGGTGGATACGTGGGAACAGCCACTCTCCATCCATGGAACTCCTCCTTTCCACAGAGTAATTTAAGGTAGCTATTTGTGCTTCCTTGTGTCACTCTAGATTTATCAAGCCATGCAGGGTCATACAAGGTGGCCTTGATGGCTTGATATAGATCATTTAGATTTTGCTTGGTTCAAGGGCTATGCAGAACCTTGATAGGTCTTTTAAGGGGAACAAGTGGTCCTTAGCTTATAGGAATACAAATAGGCAAAAGATAATATATAAACCACAATGGGCTAATATATAGTTCTCATTCCCTTGTCCAGCCAGACAGGGAGTATTTATTTGTTGGATAAGTTAGTACAGTGTAGAAATAAAACAAGTAACCAGAAACAGTAGAAGTTACTGAAGGGCACAGTCCTGTGCCGTACGTGAAAGAAGAGTGAGGAAGACAGTAGGTGCAAGAAATATCAGGCAAACATAGGGAGCTTTCAGGTCACTGATATACATTTAAATTAACAGTGTATCCTGGAGTGAGTCAGCCATACAGTGATATATTGAATTGATAAGTATGGGTCACTCTTAGAGGAGTCGACGTTTCGATCCCAAGCTCGGTTGTTAGGGGATCATCTTCAGGACTAACAAAATTTACTTTTGCCTGAATAAACCCTTTATCATGCAAACGCCGAGACACCTCCCTATGTTTGCCTGATATTTCTTGCACCTACTGTCTTCCTCACTCTTCTTTCACGTACGGCACAGGACTGTGCCCTTCAGTAACCTCTACTATTTATGGTTACTTGTTTTATTTCTACACTGTACTAACTTATCCAACAAATAAATACTCCCTGTCCGGCTGGACAAGGGAATGAGAACTATATATTAGCCCATTGTGGTTTATATATTATCTTTTGCCTATTTGTATTCCTATAAGCTAAGGACCACTTGTTCCCCTTAAAATACTTGATACCCATGGTCCTGAGCCATTAACTGGGTTCCCCTTGTCTATTCTCAATGAACCTTGATAGGTCTGGCCTCCAATGTCTTGTGAGTGGGGAACAAATGCCCTCTCCTTTGTCAGTGATTGGTTTTCCCTGTGACTGCAAGGATAGGGGAATGTCTTTTTGGAGTCCATGAGGAATCTTAACTTTCATGAGCTTTTCAGAGGGCTCTACCTTGATTATCTGTTTGATTTTTCCCTCAAAGGCATTCCACATTTATCCCATTAACCTGCAGTCTCTGGTGCCAAGGGATTGCCAGGATGCCAACTCTATGGGCCAGATGTAGGTGGCCCATTACCGATCGGTAAACCCGAAATTCGGTAAATTTCAGGTTTACCGACCGGTATTGAGCCAATTGTGATGTAGGGGAGGATTCGGTAAATAACGAATCGGTATTTACCGATTCAGTATTTACCGAATCATCATTTACCGATTCGGTATTTACTGAATCGGTAAATGACATGTAGGAAGCACTTTAAATAGTGCTCATGTGCTTTAAGGATTCGTTATTTACCACCAACTATTAGTTGGTGGTAAATAACGAATACCTTTAAAAATGAAAATCTGTGCATTTTCAACTGTGCCATGTGGCAGACATACATGCCCTTACGGCATGTATGTGTGCCACATGTGCACACAAGCACTATTCAGGGGTGCAACAGGGTGTTAATGTGACACCCTGCCACCCTTGACTCTTTCCCTATTTTACCGAATCGGTATTTACCGATTCGGTAAACAGAATCTTAACGATTCGGTAATTTTTACCGAATTTTTAGCTACATAGCATTTACCGATTCGAAAAATACCGAATCGGTAAAATTCCGTATTTTCGAATCGGTAAATAATACTATTTACCTACATCTAGCCCTATATGTGTGAAAGCCGAGCCAGAAGCTGCTGCTAGCAGTGATCTAGGCCAAAAGGGTGCATCCTGCACCCCACTCCTGCAACTCTGGCTGAGTAGAGTATGTTGACTTTAGCCAAGGGGTGAGGCCTTCGGACTCCTGAGCAAATCGAAGAACTCCTTCACTGAAAAACAAAATAGGAGCTATTTCCCTCTTGACAGGTATGTAATATTTTGATCACATTTCATAAAGCTTGCAGTAGATGATACAATTCTCCAGTAGTGACATTCTCAACTAAGACACTGCTTGAGACATTTGTTCCAATTTAAAGAGTTCTTTTTCTCAATGTGAGAACTGCCCTGAGTACACAAATGTTTTTTACAAACAGCTTTCTCCATTTTGATTCTCAAAAAAATAGACTTTACATTTTAGAAATATACCACTGTCTGTTTGGGAATTGGATATCTTTGCATCTTCGTGAGAGCAATACAAGTAGTGGAACACTCCAGTCCTTAACTTGGATCATCTTGAAGTCCATGGAAACCTGATAGGAAATGTAGCCCAGGTGGTGTTCACTCCTTTTGAATGGGACCCAGTAGGCTGGAGACAATCGTTACAAAACCCCTTGGCCCACGCAGCCATCTATCTATTGCCCATTATGCCGGGGCAGCAGCGAAGACCCTCCTCTTCTTTTTGTCTCGAGCACGTTTCGGTGCGATACCGTAGCTGTGGATCAGGGCCTTCATTTCTGTTTTCGACAGTTCTTTTGTAGGTGCTCTTTGGCCTGCCTTTTTTATGTTTGCCTTCTGGAGTCCAGTGGATAGCTGTTCTTGGGATGGAGTCTTGATGGGGCTGTCATGCAGATCATTTAATGTTGCCTCTTTGAATGAGAGCTTTCTTCTGGAGAGGTATCACCTATTGTGCACAACTTTTACTAAAGTGGAACTGACCATTTAAAACTCATAACCCGCTTAAGTGTTACAGGCTGTGCTAAAAAAGTGCTTTCTTCACAAGCAGAAACTTGCATCAGTCTTCACCTCAACGATTCATCAAACTTTTTACAAATGTAGCTAGCCTAAACCTAGATACACTTGTAAGTTAGGAGGTTACACCAAAGAACACACAGCATCAACAGACTCTCTTCCTAGCTGCAAAGTAGAGACCATTATGAGAATATGTTTTCTTCAGCAAAGACTGCAAACCCAGTGTGATGTGCATAGAGTATTTTGGGAGCTTTTATATAAAGTAGGTGTCTAATACATGTCTTCTTCAGAAGTTTCCCATTGCTTTCCTTCCATTTGACTGCACTTAAGAGCTGCCTTATTTCTCTTGTTTTATATATGATACATCTTAATGAAAGGAACATGCTATTAATAAACAGAACAGAATACTGCACCCTCTGCTCCGCTAGTGGGCTGACTCATGTTTCTGTACAATGCAGAATGCAAGTAGTACACAGACAGTCAAAGGTGAAGTGTGAAAATGATTGAATCAGTCTGACTCACTGGAAATTACTTTGGGA
This sequence comes from Lissotriton vulgaris, assembly GCF_964263255.1. Classification (NCBI taxonomy): domain Eukaryota; kingdom Metazoa; phylum Chordata; class Amphibia; order Caudata; family Salamandridae; genus Lissotriton; species Lissotriton vulgaris. Next base: position 298,356,314 of record NC_141685.1, read on the forward strand.
TTTATTTATAGTTTTGCAGGCAGCCACCGGGTCAGTCAAGGATCTGGCCTATACTTTCCTGAAAGAGGACTGCTAGCCATATTAAGAGATCCCGGCCTGCTTGATGGTGGTCACCAGTGACGAAAGTGCATCCGCCAGTAAAGAAGATTTCGCTTTGTCACTGCTAATGCTGAAAAGATCCCTATGTGTTTTCTAGCTTGTTATGCATTTATTTCCACGAAGTTGGGGTTTGTTTCAGAAAAAAAGAAAAACTCTATGGCCTTGACACACAGGGAGTTTTCTCCGGTGCATAGGGGTCACTGATTGGGTCCACCATTCCTTGCAATGGCAATCCAGGCATCAAAAACCAGCCACGGATGCTGAGTTCTGAATAGAGTTGGCGACCTTCACTGTGACCTGGTGGTCCAATGCCAGAGGAGTCTCAGCTGGTAGAAACCCTACAGTTCCTCCTGTCTAAATGGCCCTCTGGTTGGTGGATGGGTTAACCCTCTTTGTGTATTATATATATATATATATATATATATATATATATATATATATATATATATATATATATATATATATATATATATATATATTACCTACTGGCGGTCGCCAGTAGGTAGTTATAGTTAGGATTTTTTTCAATGCAAAATCTCAAAATTCTATTGTGAATAACTTTGGCGCCGGTTGACGAATCTGCCTGAAAATTTCCTCAAATTTGCCTCGCGGAGTTCCGGTCCTTCCTTGAAAGTTTGGGGGGGTTCGTCAAGCGGGGGCCGAGATAAAAGGGGGGTCCCAAAACGTGTTTTCCCCATGTTAATTTCCATAGGGCGGTCGACCTCACTTTTAGCCCGCATGGCTGAATGGATTTCCACCAAACCTGGCAAAATTGTAGGGACTGGTACCCCGATGTGCCTTTGCTATGTCTCAAGATATATGCTCCAGTGGTTTTTACAAAAATGAACTTTGAAAAAATATAAATTAGGCTACATTGGGATATATATATGTTAGAGCCCAAATGTAGCCCAATGTAGCCCAATGTAGCCCAAAGATGGCCACCAGAGACAAAAAAAACAAATGTAGCCCAAATATCAGCCAGATGTAGCCCGACTATAGCCCAATGACAGAATGTCCCAGAGTGTTCTAAAGAACAACTAGAGTGCTAACAGTCTTACTTATGACAAAAGTATGGCACACCTGAAGTCATCTTGAGTGGAATAAAGTGGTAACACTTAATGCATTTAATTTGAAAAGGAACAAAATGAGGGGTTTCATTTTGCCATAGAAATGTATATACTGGAGTCGTTTTATCGACGATTTATTTTTGGTGTGGAGAGGATCAGAGTCAGAAGCTAAGTCTTTCATATCCAAGCTTCAGAAGAACGAGCTAAACCTATCCTTTACAAGCACCATCAGTAAAGATAGTGTTAATTTTTTAGATCTAACAGTGTATGTCGAACAGGGCAAAATCCAAACTAAATTGTACAGAAAACCCACCAGTGGCAACACTTTGCTGCACGCTAAAAGCTTTCACCCTATGGCCCTCAAGAGCAGTATACCGTATGGAGAGAGCCTTAGAGTCATGCGCAACTGTAGTACTCTCACAGAAACAGAAAAAGAATTAACAGTCTTGAGTACTAGATTTAAGGAACGGGGCTATCCCACCACCTGGATAGCAGAAGGAATACAGAAAGCCTCTAAGCAAAAGAGAGAACAAATCCTCTTTGGCAGTACAAAAGAGCCTAAAAATGAGAACCAATGCAGATTTATAACAAGCTTTAGCAGACAACATGTTGAGGTGAGAAGAATACTCAACAAGCATTGGCATATCATTAAAAACGACCCCGTGCTTGGGAAGGAAGTCCCCAAGAGACCTCAAGTAACATTCAGAAAAGTTAAATCTTTCAAAGATTGTTTGGTATCCAACATGCTCACAAAACCCAAGCTAAAAACAACCTGGCTAGACAAAAAAGGCTTTGTAAAATGCACAAAGTGCAAGGCATGTAAGTATGGCCTGAACTGTGGCAAATACAGGCTAGGCCTTTCCAATAGAACGGAAAAAATCAAACATAAATACACATGCAAAACTGATTACGCGATCTACATCCTCGAGTGCCCTTGCGGGCTCCGATATGTGGGGAGCACAATCAATGAAGTCTATAAAAGGATTTTGCAGCACTTGCGTGCACTTAAGAATACCGACAGGGCCTATCCTGTAGCCAGGCACTTCGAGTTGATGCACAATGGGGATGCCAAAGGACTGACATATTGTGTGATCGACTCTATTCCAGCTAGCCAAAGAGGGGGGAACAGACTGAGCAAGTTGAGGAAATTAGAATCCATGTACATAATCAAGCTTAACACTAAGCAACCGAACGGTCTTAACATTGAAGAAGATTTGCATAGACACCTTTAAATATCTTCAGTGTTTTACAAGTAGTGTCTGCTATATTCATATACAATGAATTTATTTTGGTCACTTTGATTAATGTATGGACAGCATACTGTATAATGTATTTATAAATCAGGACTAATATGAACTGAGTCAGCTGTAAACAATCGTGGTTTGCTTTGCGTAAAGGACAACCAGAGCGTTCGCTCACTGGAGCTTTATTAATTCATGTAATGTTTTGTAGAATGAGTTGTGAGGAAACTCAGTGTGTAATGCTTTAAACCTAAAGGTAAATTGGAATTATTTAATTAATCCGACAGATATCTGGGTATGCCCACATGGGCTAAATTTTCCAATTTCGCATTTTTCAATTAGTGATAAGCGCTGGCAAAGTGCCTTGTCTCTTTGTCAACATGTGGCACTGTTGATAAAGTTTTTGAAAACAGCTCGTAATACGACATGTTAATATAGAGCAATGAATTGTCCGTGTTTAGCAACCATTTACAATACATACACGTTTTTTGACCAAATCTGTATAATTATGTTAAAGGAAATGTGAAGAAACACTATTTCTGTACTGAATTGGTAAAATGAAGTCTGTCCTTTCTGTCAGTTGACATGTGGTCTCTGACGGATGTGATGATGAAAAAAACTTTCTTTAAAATGGCCGCGCGCTTTTTTAATCACAACCAGTGATCAAGACTACTGTGTAGTCGAAACGCGTTTGGCAGCGGCAATAAAGAAACTGTGAAAATCTCACTTGGCGTGGTCGTTTATGGAAAGAAGTGTGAGGGACTCAATCCAAGGAGTCCTACTGGGACGACGCAACTCTCGTTTTGGTGGAGGCAGTCAATACTTGGATTTTCTTTGTATATATATATATATATATATATATATATTCACTGAAAAAACCATAGGTTTCACACCAGTTACAGTTAGGAATTAGCATTTAAAAAACCTATTAAATTCACTGAAAAAACCATAGGTTTCACACCAGTTATAGTTAGGTGGAAATTTTACTCGCATAAAACCATTGAAATTCCCACGTTAGTTGGACTCACTTTAACTTGCGCGTGCAATGCACTGCTGATGACGTCACATATTACATCACTCATGACATGGTCAGTGACATCACTCATGGCATCACTGATGACATCTCAAATGACATCACTGATGACATCATCCAGTGAATGTGTATCTTTCTGAAAAATAAATATTTTTATATATGTACATCTAAAGGTTGATGGGAGAATAAATGGGTAAATAAATGTCTAAATGGATGTTTTTTGTGTAAAATTGATTGGTTAAATGACTTATTAAATGTATCTTAGTGAATACATATATTAGCAAGTAATGTTTAAATATTTAAATATCTGTATCTGTGACTCACTTTGTGTATAAGTGGCTGCATGGGTTGGTGAGTAGCTACATGAGTGTGTATATGGGTTATTAGTTGTTTTTTTGAGTATCAGTATCAGTGTCTGTATGGTTCGGTGGGGGATATTACTTAGAGCACAGATGCATGAATGAGTGACTCACTATTTGTATGTATTTTGAAGACAGCATGTGTGCAAGACTGTATGGGTGGATGATTGTGTGTATGGGTGGGTTAGTGAGTATGTGTTTTTATAATTGATTGTTTAAGAGAGTAAATATGTTTCAGTTTCTGTAGAAGTATGTGTAGTGGTGTGTATATAGCAGTATAATCAAGTAAATGGTTTTTTGGTAGTTTATTTGCATATGTGAATTTGTGTGTGAGTAACTATATGGATGAGTATTAGTGTGTAACAGGATGTATAGGTGTATGAGTACATATGATGAGTAAGTACATGCATGAGTGACTATATAGAACTGTTGGTGAATGAGTGGATGTGTATGTAGATGTTGGAATTACTTAATAAGTAATTGGTATTGGTTTCTCCTTTTTTAAGAAAATGTTAGTTTCTATTTTTGAATGTGTGTGTCAAAGGTTATTTTATGCTGATAGGAGGTCTGCCACTTTGTCACAAGGATGTTGTCATCAGTGATGTCATTTGAGATGTCATCAGTGATGTCATGAGTGATGTCACTGACCATGTCATGAGTGATGGAATATGTGACGTCATCAGCAGTGCATTGCACGCGCAAGTTATAGTGAGTCCAACTAACTATAACATGGGAATTTCAATGGTTTTATGCGAGTAAAATTTCCACCTAACTATAACTGGTGTGAAACCTATGGTTTTTTCAGTGAATATATATATATATGAAAAAGCAGTCCTTGTTCCATCTATAATCGGCGGAACCCAATAGGTCTGGACCTCCAAAAGCCCCTCACAGTGCAGCGAATATCCAACCAAGAAACAGTCACTCCTCAAGTGAGTTGCAGGAAGACAGTTTATTAAATTAAAGATGACGCGTTTCACTCCACTAAGGAGCTTGTTCACATAGCGCGCTCAAAACACTAAGGAATATTTATAGTAGCAATAAAGGTGGGACAATACAAACAAGTGTGCACGCCCTCTCTGCATTTCATCATAGATATAGTGAACAGACTAACTAACATGCAAGTGCACGAAATGATAAAAGTCAGACTAGTATTTACAAAATCAATTAGCATTTCATATGTAAATAATGTGATCAAAAAAATCTATAGTCATTCAAACATAGGATGTGAAATTCATCATTTAAAAATTCAAGCAAATTGATGAACAGTTTTTCAAGAATGATTGTTTTTTTCTTTTCTTCATTGTGAAAAAATAAAGATTACTTTCAAAGAAGATGACGACATAGTGCCATAGAATAGAAAGAATCATAAATATTCACAATGATTAAATAAAAACACAAAACCATATATATATATACAAATCCGACTTGCCGAGAAAATGTGCTTTTTTGCACAGACAGGTAAGCAGACTCCAATGAACAGCCCAAGTCAGTCTTGGGTATATTGGTGAAATGTTATTTAATTGCGGTGCAAGTCATCAAACGCGTTTCGGACTTCACGTCCTTGCTCACTGATGGGGAGTGTTAAGGACTGCTGCTATTTAACAGGGATTTACACACACCAAAAAGCGCGCCATTTCTCATCATGGTAGTGAACAACAACAACGGACCAAAAATCAGTGCAGCTTGCGATCTAGCATTTTTCGTGCGCCATTTTAACACTGTACAATATCATTTACATTGGAATAAGATTCGATCAATATGTACACAAATCTTTTAAATTTGAACCAGCATAAACAATCAATTAAGGATTGAATGATAAGATTGCCCTATGCATCAAAAACAAAAGTCTGCATGAAGTATGGTCCTTAGTCATAAATATAATACATCATGATTTAGTTGTGTTCACATTACATGTACGTTTGACGATATTCCTTAATTCATGGGTGAATGGTAATTTAACATCATCGAAATTTGTAATTAATTGCTTTGTCTGTACAAATACATACATATTTTTCCATATGAAATCAAATTTAATCAACCCCAGGTATATCAATGATTATCTATTCACAATGGTTACATATGTGATAAATAACAGTGTGTGTGTGCTATGTTCCTATTAGCAGGGTTCCATAAAGTGACTGGGTGCTAAAAACAGGGTCCCACCAAACAGAAGATATGAGTGAGAATCCTGTTAGTAAGTGCAAAATAGGTGTGTCTACGATGTGCACAAAATAATAATAAAAAACATAAATTTAAAAAAAAATCTTTTTTACATATGTTTCTGAAATCTACCTTGCATTAATTCATTAAATGTACATGTTGTTGAATGTAGGTACCAACTAAAGACTATAATGTGTGTGTCGGAGTACCTCTGACGCCCTTCCTGATGTTACTTCTCAATGGACCAATCATGGGTATAAGATATAGTACTCGTGAGAATTCTGTGCCAGTTGTTATCCACAATTCTATAAAAGTACTATAAAAAATTGTGGAGATCTTCCCCCATGTTTAAACCTCCCGGGCTCTTGCTGTTAAGGAGTACAATGTATTTAGATTCGAGCTGTCTGAGACGTTTCTCATTATCGCCTCCCCTTTTACTCGGGTTGATAGCATCAATTACAAAATACCTAAGATGGTTTGGATTTTGGTTATGTGTACTCTTGAATTGTCGAGCTACAGGGTAACTTGGGTCGGCATTGACTATTGCCCTTAAGTGCTGTAAAATACGCATGTGGACAGGTAACTTAGTGCTGCCCACATAGGTAAGTTCGCAGCTGCACGTCAACACATAGACAGCAAATTCAGTGCGGCAAGTATAGTGTCCTTTAACGTGATTGGTTTGGTGTCAAAAGGGGTGGGATGTGTTTTGACATTAACTCCAAACTTGCACGCTCGGCAACTGCTGCAACGAAAAAACCCTTTTTCCGGGGGGACAACCAGTTGTCCATTTTGGTTGTTTCTGGACTGCTGCATACCAGATCGTTGCGCATTGCATATGCTCGTCTGTATGTGACTGTGGGATTTTTGGGCATAATGTCTTTCAGTACAGGGTCCGTAAGGATAATGGGCCATTCCTGCTTAATCATATATATATATATATATATATATATATATATATATATATATATATATACATATATATACATATATATATATATATATATGTATATATACAATTATAATCGCTCCGAAATTCGTCTCCGTTTCTTGCAAGGAATCCACAGCACTAACGGGGTATAGTTTAGCAGTTTGATTTATTTCGGCAGGTACAACAGACGCGTTTCAGATCTAGTCCTTCCTCTGTATTGTTTGCGCATTGTATTGCGAGGCGCCATTTTTATACACATGATCGCTTCAAAGCATTAGAAACAAAGGAGGGGATGACAGCCAGCAAAATCACGGGCGCCATCTTTAAGTGGTAAATTCATCACATTTCATCAATGTTTATATACAATACACAGTACCAGGGGTTTCAAAAAACTGGAAAATGCAATCAATTAATTCCCTCACGTTAAATACAGTGACCCATTCTGCTTTACTAAAATCTTGCCATGGATCAGCATTTGGCAACCCCTGTATAGAGAGCACCTCCTCACATGTTCTGATATGTTTTGCGGCTGTGTTTCGGCCCTCTTGCTAAGATATAGATCATGTTTAAAAAAGGAGAAACATAAAAAAGTCTGTCCCTAAATAGGCAATGATACATTACATTTACAAAAATGAATTTCATTTTCATGCAGAAAGTAGTTACTGGAATGCATTGTGTACTCTTTTAGATCCCTAGATGTACTGTAAGTTCTTACCCAGAATTTAACCCATGTGTGGTTTTTGTCTGAAGATCAATTATATATCTAGATTCCAGTCGTCTTAGTCTGAACACTCTATCCCCTCCTCTGACATGTACTGGAAGGGAACACAGTCAATAGCAAAAACTGCAAGAGATCTCTGTCACTTTTGTGTTTAATAGCGAAATGGCGAGCCACTGGATAGTTAAAATCTTTTTTCGCTATAGCACGCATGTGTTCTAAGATTCTAATCTTGACCTTATGTATCTTGCTGCCCACGTACATGAGTCTACATGGACATCTCAGACAGTAGACGGCATGCGTAGTGTGGCAGGTCAAGAATGTGTTAATTGTCTTCCCTTTTTTTAAACCGTTCACATTATAGGTTAGCACCCTTTCACTGAAAGCGCAAGCCTTGCACTTGCCACAAGGATAAAATCCTTTCATCTCCTTAAGGGTGCCCTTCTTAGATGGAATTGGGTCTAGGTGACTATGGACCAGGCTATCTTTCAGAGAACGTGCTTTCCTGAATGTGATCATGGAGACCAGTGGGATATCAGATCCAATAACTGTATCTGTTTTCAACACATGGCAGTTTTTTTTCATTATTGGTCTTAGGCTAGAGGCATCTTCGGGGTAGGTCGTTATCACCTGGAAATGCCCCTCGTTTGGCTTATTCATCTGTTTTTGTTTCAAGATCTCCTTTCTAGGCAGCTGTTCTACCCTTTGCAGAGTGTTCTCTAAAAGATCATTATCATAGCCTCTCACTAGAAACCTACTCAGGCTCTGCGTTGCTGCTTGATCAAAATCACATTGTCTCGAGCACTTCCGTTTTAGTCTCAGGAACTCCCCGTAAGGTATACTATTTTTTAACCTCTCCGGGTGGCTACTGGAGGCGTGCAGGGTGAAAATGCCCACTGTTGGCTTCCTATAAAGAGCTGTTGTTAGTTCGCCCTCCTTAAATTCCACTCTGAGTTCGAGATAGTTTACTGCCACTAAACTGATCTCCCCCGAGAAGTGTAAGTTAACCTCGTTCCTGTTCAGATGTTTAATATATTCCTCGGCTTTATTGACTGAACCCTTCCATATTAAAAAGAGATCATCGATGTATCGATGCCACAACACTATCTCCCTTGTCCATTCGACATTGGCCGTGGACCAGGCCACCTGCTCCTCCCACCAGCCCACGAACAATTTTGCATAGCTGGGGGCGAAACAGGTGCCCATCGCGGTCCCAGATACCTACCTATAAAGATCTCCCTGGAAGAGAAAAGTGTTCTACTGCACTGAGTTCTTGCAAGTGATTTATACAAGTATAGAGACTTGTTATGTCCAGCACAATCAAGCAGTAAGATGGATTCGACTTGATCTTCTTAACAAGTTGGATAAAATCAGTTGTGTCTTTTATGTACGAAGTCAACTTCAAAACTGATTCAAAATGAAAACAATTTGGAAATCTTGACACATTTTCGGTCAGACTACTCAAAGAAGAAACAATTGGCCTTCCAGGAGTTCTCACAGCATCTTTATGTATTTTCGGTAGGTGGTAAAACGTTGGTGCAATGGGATTTAATATTCATTGAGGTCTAACATTGCTTTTTCATGCCATTTTTTATTTAGAATATGCATCTGTACAATGCTTTCTTGATAGAATTCCTTTGTTGTTAATTTATAACAGTTCAGGTCTTGCAACTGTTGCATGGCTTCGTTCCAGTGCTGGTCACAGGACATCAAAACAATGTTACCCCCTTTGTCTGATGGTTTGAGAATTACTGAAACGTCATCCTGGAGATTATTCACTCCAGTTTTCTGAGCTTGGGTTAAGTTGTTTTTCACTTTAGAGTTTCTTCCATGTTCATGGAACTTCACTAAATCCTTAATGATAGCCTCAGAAAAGAAATCTTTCTCATCCATTGGCATCTGAGGGAGGAATTGTGAGGGTGGCTTGAATCCACTGTCTGGTGCTTCTTGGTCCACATCAGATCCCTCAATTCTTTGTGTCATTGTGGTTGCTACTTGCAAGTCTTCCAAAGTTCCTTCCTTTCGTAGATCTTCCAACACTTCCAAAGTAGTTAAATCGTTAACTGCCAGCAAGTCTGTATCGTTGTTGTGGATTTTTAGGAGTCTAGCATCCCGAATTGTTGGTTTTAACTTGAAATATTTGTACAATTTGAGTTTGCGAACTAACTTGAACAAATCAATTCTGGTTTGTGTGTACTCTAAGCGGTTTTGTGAGGGGGTTAGGATCTGGGAGTTAAATTTACTATGGTCAGTTGATCTGTTTCATCTACCATCTGCCTCCCCTCTTGCTCCGAGTCACTCGAGGTGTTTGATTGTTTATATTGCGGGTCACCGCCGCATTTAAAGCACCCGCCTCAAGGGGGCCGCGCTTTGCTGGTGCAGAGAAGCGACATATATATATATATATAGCACAGCGTGCTAATTGTATAAATGTATGCCCCCAGATGTCCAGACCTTATTCAAAGGATTAAATTTCTGAAATGTGCAAACAGGCACCACTCCCACTCAGGGATGATTGACACGCGCGTACGGACTATGAGTCCCAAAGTGCTTTTGGTTTAAATAAATGTGCGGAAATGAGCATCCCCAAAAGGGAGCCTTGAAACCAATAAATAATGCCAGATGTTACAAGCACCAGTGAGTTTTGTCTTGCCTGTTTGTTAAAAGAGCCCATGAAGAAGAGCATTTCTCACCTCGAAACGCGTCGGCCATTAACAAACCTGGCTTTGGGGACAAACTTGTGGGGAAAGAAGACCGGAGGTCGGCAAGATGCGTGTGCCCTTGAAACTGCTCTCGAGCACTTTGTTGATTCATATACACATATATATATATTTATTCACAGAAAATAACAAAAGTAACATTATTGTTAGGTAAGAATTTCAGTGACAACTCAACGTTTTAAATGTACCAAACCGCTTAATTCACCAGTTATAGTTAGCTCTGGTGACAATAACTCGTGCTCTAAGGTAACTATAAATCATGCCCCAGCCATGCACAGTATTTTTATCAATAATTTTATTGCAAATTTAGCAGTGATATTATCAATGATGTCATAGAAGATGTGTTGAATGATGAAATATGTGGTTTAATTAGCAGAGCATGACGAGGGCCCCATCCCCGGGGCCGAATTCCTTATAAAAGGAAAGGGGGGGTGTTGATCAAGATGGCGACGAGTAGGATATGCCTTCTCATCGCTCCGTCTCACCAGCAAGGCCCACCACTCACACCTCGCTACACTGGACCAGGGGGACTGCTACCGAAGCGTGCTAGCGGCCCGGTGACCTGGGGGCAGCCTGGGTTGACCGGAATTCGAAAGCGAAGATGGACGTGGTGTAACTTGTGGAGGCCTGCCACAGAGGCGGAGCCTAGTTGAACCTGGTCGGGCCCTCTGAGTGACGTGAAGAACCGAGAGGCGGGCCAGGTTCCCCATCAAGCGCCCAGGAGAAGGAGCGTACCAGGCCTTTTGGTCTCTGGGGGCTGACCGAGATCGAGCCGCAAGGCCTGCTGCGCTGGCGGGAGGCAGGCAGATCCGAGCCGACTCAGCCTGAGCAGATCCTGGGAGGCTGGCGGCCGTGACCCTGCCTACCTGCAGCAGAGAGACTGGAGGTCCGGGCCTCGGAGGGGTGCCCTGCCCTGTCACCCTCCCCATGCTTTGACTGAAGAGCTCCTGCACTGACTGCGACCCCAGGGCACCCTGAGCTGTGTGACCGGCCTGGGAATGGAGATTGCCTTAGCCAGGGGGAGAGTCGGCGATCGTGGGCCTGAGCCCTTCCACGGCCTGGGAGACCAGGAGGGTGCTGAGAACTGGCACTGCTCCCGACGCATGCAGCGGCAAGTAGAGCTAGAGGTGGGCCCGAGAGCATTAGGACCGGAGAGGATCAGGCAACTGGCCTGCAGCACTGGAGGTAGGGTAGTAGATACCTTCTCTACTCACCCATGGAAAAATAACTGGCCCATTGGAGCTTCGGGGGTGCCATATTGAATGTCATCCTCCCTGGTTGGACCTGTACTACCCTAATTGCCAAGATGATTTCCCAGTAGCACGAAGGACCAGGCGGGGGAGCACCAGAGGATGTAAGGGTCTAAGGGCTTTGGATCCGGAGTTTTACCCCTAAGCCTTTTAGGACAGTTAGCTAAATCTACTGCAACATCTGGCCACTGCATAGTGGTAGCAGAGATGGTAGCAGGGATGAGACGCAGCTCATTTGAGAAGGGGTTGCGGTGGACCGTAGGCAACGGAAGTGCTATTTAAATTAGGGGAAAGATTGTTGAATACAACCCCTGTTGGCTTGATGAAGGCTGGTATGAGAGCCCTCAGCCTGTACCTGCCTATGCGCAATATAAAAGTTATTGTCCAGTGAGGCGAATGATCGAACCCCAAACCCTGACGAATTTCCCACAACATAAGTAAATGGCAATGAAACATGTTGGCCTTCTTGGGAAAGGTTCGCAACATGCAGTGCTTTTAATCTGAGTAAGCTCACAACTGTGAATAAAGAGGGCAACCTAACAGTGAGTCTTAACTCAATTTCTTAAAATTGCATGGAACACACGGTTCTTTGCAAAACACTGGGGGCCTCATTTATGAGAAATGACGCAAGCCTGCGTGAAAGCAGCGATGCGTCACTTCTCACAGCGCCCTCCTTGCGACATGATTGATGCGTCATATTTATAATATGACGCATCATGTCGCAAGGAGTTACAGATACGTCAGTATTTCTGACGTATCTGTAGGCGCAAAAGTGACGCATTGCTGGAGTGTGTCACAAAAGTGACGCAACTCCAGCAATGTGTCCTTTCACATGGGGCAAGCCCCATGTGAAAGGGTCTGCGTCAGTCTTATGCCTGCTGTGAGGCAGGCGCAAGATTTTGACGCAACGGCGTTCTAGAAGTGAAGCAGTGAAATCACATAGATTTCACTGCGTCACTTCTACGAGGCTTTTTGCGGGGGATCGCCCCCCCTGCATGCATTATACCGGACACAGGTATAATGTAGCGCAGGGGTTTACAAAGTGACGCATCTGCTTAGATGCGTCACTTTGTAAATAGTGCGCAATAGGAGGCATGTTTTACGCTGCCGATGCGTCACAAAAAGTGACGCATCGGAAGCGCAAAACTGACGCAAGGCCTCATAAATGAGGCCCCTGGTTTTTGTTTTGGGACAGTTAACTCTGCTCTTTTTTCTGTCTACTGGACCCTATATATTCTTTTGTTTCTGTGTGTGGGCAACCGATGATGATATACGTCGGCATACTGGCGAGAACCTGCTGGTAGCCTCCCTGGGGTTGCATACGTGAGGTGCCTTCGCACTCTATCACTTATTTTGTAAATGTCTTTCACTCACATGTTGTGGAGGAGGATGTAATTTGTTGTGGATTGTCTGATAGCAGTACTCCTTTTAAGATTTCTGGGCCCGATTCACAGAATGAACTTAAGACTCAATCCTAAACTTACTACTATTTTGGCATTCACAGAATGCACTTACTACTTTTGGCATTCACAGAATGCACTTACTGCTTTTGGTATTCACAGAATGAACGTACTACTTTTGGTATTCACAGAAGTTAGGATGTTGTCATAAGTTTGTCTTAAGACAAACTTAAGGCACACTTAAGACAAACTTAAGACAGACTAAAGACAGACTTAAGTTAGGATTTTTTCTTAAGTCTGTCTTAAGTCTGTCTTAAGTTTGTCTTAAGTCTGTCTTAAGTCTGTCTTAAGTTTGTCTTAAGACAAACTTAAGACAAAATCCTAACTTCTGTGAATACCAAAAGTAGTGAGTTCATTCAGTGAATGCTAAAAGTAGTAAGTGCATTTTGTGAATACCAAAATAGTAATAAGTTTAGGATTGAGTCTTAATTTCATTCTGTGAATCGGGCCCTCTGATTTGAGAGCTCTGGGACTGCAGTAAACTGGATAAAGTGCCAGATAACGGGTGGAGATGGGGATCCACATGTTAGAAGCAGGTCCTAAGAGAAATATTATGGGCTCTCTACTAGCCAGGCCTTTATTTTTTTCATGATTTGTGAGAGGAGGGCGACCTGGTGTATTCACTTTATAGCGCCTTATTGTGAAGAGACACTGCATTGTGAATGCCAGTGGCTAATTAGGGTTGTCCCCCACCAACCTCCCTCCATACGCCTCCCCTCCTGACCTTGGAGGCACATGGTCTCAGCGACAACCTGGAGAATTGGGCTAAAAGTGAACCCCCCCCTTCCTGGTACGACAGCACCAGCTGCTTGGATTCCACAGAGTCTGTATTTCCGGGACTGATAGGGCCCTCTCTATGAGCTTTTGATAATGCCTGTTAGTCTGAATGGGGTCCTGAGATGGGAGCAGTTGGCTTGTCAAGTGTAGTCGGCAGAGCCCCCCTCTCAAGGGCTGACTCCCTCTGCTCAGACAAGAGACCTACACAGACTTTACAGAGAGATGCTCCGTTCAGACATCATTGGCGATCCTCTTGGGGGATCGAGCATGAGAGCGAACAAAAGCTGTGGAGGGGGAAAGGCTTGGAGGGGGCGAGGTCCATCTCTGCCCAATTGAAAGCAGACCTCCCTCGCAGCCGGAATTTCAACATATCCCCTACACCGAGCACTTGCAATCCCTCCCACGTGGCAAAAAAGTAAGGAGAAGAAGGGCCGCTCAGTCAAGGACTTACTCCTCAAACCGCTGGCTCCAACTCTGAGACCCCTGCAACTTATCTGGAGTCACACGCTGCTACAGACGCTGACAACACTAAAGCCCCACTCACCCGCTCCTTCATAAAAATGCTATTTGCTTCGCTGCGGGACCACTTGCAATCCATGAAGAAAGAATTGGCCCAGGAATGCAGGGAAGTGAGACAGGCTGTGGACACATTTGGAGACAGGGTGGACACTCTAGCGAAGCATGGCACAAGTAGAGATGAAGAAATCGAACAACTCCAGCAAGAGGTGATCCGTTCCAAGGACCAACACCTAGACCTGCAAGCGCATGCTGAGGACCTCGAGAACCGCTCCAGATGCAACAACATACGCATCAGGTGGTTTCCATCGCTTCCTTTGTTGGAGATCTCTTCAGAGCAATTCTGGATGCCCCTCCATATTTGGAATTCAAGCTAGACCGTAACCATCACGTCTGCCCAGAGGCCTGCCCCCGCGCCCCCTGCAGGTATTCTTACTTGTGTTCATGACTTTCAGCTAAAAGAGAGCATCCTTAAAAAGGCTGGGGATAACCATCCGGTTCAGTTCCAGAGACATCAATCTATTCTATTCCAGGACCTTGCCGCCTCCACTCTTCAAAAGAAGGAGAGCATTCTGGCCAATCACGGCACACCTGCGCTCTATCGGAGTTCACTACTCATGAGGACACCCCTTTCGGTTAATCTTCCGCCTGGACGGGAAGATGCACCAGATCTGCTTACTGAGGGAGGCCTGTCAACTGCTGAACATCACAGCCGACTCCCCGGAGGGCTCCCCTCGGCCTTCCGGGGTGGGCAGAGACCTTGGAGTTCGCAAGTGGAAGACAGCGGGTAGCACTGCGGCATAACTCCTCCCTGAGCCACAGATGAGAGCAAGAGAACATAGAGTGGTGCTGGCTTCCCTCAGTGACTACACTACCGGACCAGCATGGTTAGACTCATGTCGCTTTAAGCAGCACTCGGCTACAAGCAACTTTCAGCTCTCCCTGGTCCCCTTCTTTCAAAGTCATTAGGGGTGGTGAGGGGGGGGTGGCATGGGGTGTTGTTGACCTCTTTAACCCCCCTCTCTTGGGTCGCACCACCCAGGACATTAATGATGTTTTTCTTAACTATGTTTCTTGTTTGTTATATTCATTGGGGTTTGTTCAGCTCTCCTATACTTCTGAGTTCTTCCGGGGCGAATTCCTTAACTACCCTGCCACTTCCTCCATGCAGTTCACCCCCGGACTTTCAGTCACCATATGTTCCATTCCCCCAAACAGCATGTTTCCGTAGACCTACTTACGAACCCCCCTGATGACACTGAATCTTAAAATTATCACTTTAAATGTGAAAGGTCTCAACAATCCACTTAAAAGACGCGTCATCCTTTCCTACCTTGAGCACTCCGGCGCCCAAATTTGTCTCCTCCAAGAGATTCATCTCCTTCCTGGAGACACCCAAAAGCTTCCTTCCAAGGCATTTCCATCTCAGATCTTTTCATCTCAGTCCTCTAAATGCGCAGCGGTCGACATTCTGGTCTCCACCATCTTCCCCTGAAAGATAGGCTCCAAACAGGCAGAGATCAGGGGTAGGTTGCTGGCCCATTCTTTCACATTAGGCTGCCACACCTTCACAATAGGCTCTTTCTACGGCCCAAACGAAGGACAAGAAAGCTTTCTGAGAAAGCCAGTGACCGAGCTCACCCGATCAACTGACCCAAAGTTACTACTAGGCGGTGACCTGAACCTTGCTTTTGACAACACTATTGACAGATCAGCCCAGTGACAGGGCCAATCTGTGGCACTCTCTGGAGAAGGGGCACAAATGCTAGTGGAAGTGGGTTTGGTAGACATTTGAAGAACTCTACACCCCTCAGCAAAAGAATGCACCTTCTGTGCCCACTCCCATAAACCATACACGAGGATTGATTACTTCCTGGGCACCCAGAGCATGGTACCCCACATCAAACATGATGTCATACTTGCCTGCGGATCATTTGGCAGTGCCATTAGACCTTTTTCTTCCCTCTTTTCGCCCTCCATCTAAATTCTGGCACCTTAGAGGCACACTACTACACTGTCCTGCAGTGATCCAGCAGATCTCGGAAGCATTACAAGATTTTCTAGACCTGAACGAAACTCCTGAAACCCCCATTGCCACTCTTTGGGACACTTTGAAAATGGTGATTAGAGGAGAATTCATTGCAATGGCCTCGTCTGAACGTAAGATACATTGGGTTGAGGGAGAACTCCTTACAAGACAGGTGCAATAGCTGTCACATATACATCAATGGACCGGCGCTTCCCGGATCTGGTGGTAGCTTGAGGCCGCCAGAGCTCAACTGTCTGCTTTGGATTTAGACAGGGCAGAATTTGCGATGCTCAGATTATGACACGCTTTCTACACAGGGGGCAATAGATGTGGGAGACCACTGGCCAACAGGTTGAGAGCTCAGAGACAGGCGTCTGGAGTTTCATGAGTGATTACTGCGACAGGGCTGGACAAACGGAAGACCAGCAGATTACCATGGACGCCTGCCCCCACCACATCTATCACAGAGCCACAGACATCATTGCCCCGAGCTACAAACAATCATAAACCGATCCTTCGAGACCGCCTCCTTCCCAGATGACAGGAAACACGCCGAGATCAACCCTCTCCTAAAGAAACGCTAGGCGCACCCCACCAACCTCAAGAACTTCAGAGCGATCTCCCTACTTCCTAATCCGGTGAAAGTCATTGAAAAAGCTGTCAACAGCCAACTCACCTCCTTCATCGATGAGAACAACATCCTCAACTCCTCCCAATCAGGCTTCAGGAGTAACCACAGCACAGAGACCGCCCTTATTGCCGTGACAGTCGACATACACTCCCTCCTCAACACAGGAGCCTGTGGCCCTCACCCTCCTGGACCTCTCTGCAGCCTTCGGCACAGTCTCACACTGCACCCTAGACCGCAGACTCTACAATGCAGGAATCCTGAACAAAGCTTCGACTGGATCTGCTCATTCCTCTCCGGCAGAATGCAATGGGTCAGACTCCCTCCATTTATCTTGGAGCCCACGCCAGCCATCTGTGGAGTCCCTCAAGGATCCTCCATCAGCCCCACCCTGTTCAACGTCTACATGGTCCTCTCGCTTCCATCGTCAGAGCACACTGACACAACATCGTATCGTACGCAGATGACACACAACTCATCCTCTCACTATCCAACGAACCCAACATCTCGAAACACATCTTCCAAGAAGGAATGGAAGCAGTTCAAGGTTAATGAAGAATAGCTGCCTACAACTGAACACAGACAAAACTGAAGTACTCATCATAGGCCCTCATCCCGATACCTGGAACGACAATTGGTGGCCCCCCACCCCTGGAGATCCATCCTCACCCATGGACCACACACTCAACCTCAGAATCATCCTGTTCTCCGAACTGAAACACCATATCAACGCCGTCACCTCTTCCTGTTTTCACACCCTCCGTCTCCTACGTAAGACTTTCAACTGGATTCCCCTCGAACACAGGAAAACCGTCATCCACACCCTCATTACCAACAGACTGGACTACGGCAACACACTCCACGCCGGGATCAACAAAAATCTCATCAGCATACTCCAGAACTTCCAGAATGCTGGCGCCAGACTAGTCCTTAACCTACTGCGCCACTGCCACACCACCCAACACTTGCGGGCACTACACTGGCTCCCCGTCGAGAAGAGAATCACCTTCAAGCTTTTCAACCACGCCCACAAAGCCGTTCACAACACCGGCCCCGCCTACATGAACCACCGCCTCTCGTTCCATGCACCCCAAAGATCCCTCCGCTCAGCCCAGCTTTCCCTCAATATGGAACTGCGTATCAAGAATACCAGAACAGGTGGTCGTTCCTACTCCTTCCTCGCAGTCAAGGCATGGTAATCCCTCCCTCTCCACCTCTGCCAGACACCAACTCTCTCAAAGTTCCTGAAGAACCTCAAGACCTGGCTCTTCGATGAATTACCATAAGCATCTGGCACTGCGCGTATCCTGATGGGCCATGGAAGACCTCTGAACCCAATTGGCCTTCGACGATACTACGTGAGAGTCTAGGAGCCGCACACATCCCCCTCTCCCCCAGTGCCTTGAGACCCTTGCAGGTGAGTAGCTGCACTTAAAAACCCTTAATTGATTGATTGATTGATTGCTTCTTCCCCTTTCCCTATCCGGAGATGTACAAGACATGGGTGCCTGCTCTCCCAACTCCTCTTTGCCTATGGCTCAAAGACTACTGGACAACCCCCTCATATCTGGGGTATGCATGGGAGGAGACAAGCATATGCTCAGCTTATACCATGACGATGTTGTAGTGTCTTCGAAGACCGCTTGACTTCTTTACCGACCTTTATGAACAAGCTAGATCAAATCACGCAGGTGGCGGGCCCCTTAACTTATCCCCCAAAGCCCCCACACTCACGAAGCTACAACACACATACACTATTCAATGGGCCTCAGCTTACCTTGGGTTACAACTCACCATGAACACTTATCACATGGTGACACTTACTACACCACTCTGTTCCGCAAGGTACAAGAGACCTATGCTGCTGGAGACCACACGCTCTATCCTGGATGGGCCAGATAGCCGCAGTGAAAATGACCATATTACCCAAAATATTATACCTCTTCCAAACCCTACCGCTAGTCCGCCCCCCCCCCCCCCCCCCCCAGGCTCTCTGCAGTCTATGTAGCAAGAGGTAGACCGGCTTATATGGGTAGACAAGAGGCCCTGCTTACATAGAGATCTATGCTACAGACCCAGAAGGAGGGAGGTATTGGGACACCGAATTTAAGGGAATATTTCCGCGTGGCACAGCTGAAGACATTTGTAGAGTGGTCCCGCCCTGAACCTGAAAACATTGCCTTTTTATGGATAGGGCGGTTGCAGGGCAATCATTATGGAAGATTCCTTTCCTTCCCAAATCGGCACCCTCTAAAAGTCTGTACCTGTCACCCATTACACGAGCCCCTCTTGCGACATGGAATAGAGTCCCTGAGAAAGAGCTTTAACTACATTTCCCTTCCCACTGACACCTATAGTGGGCAATTCAGATTTCAACCCAGACCTTGAGGTTGGGGCTTTTTCCCAGTGGACACAAGAAGGCTGTTGATCTGTTGGTCATTTATTTGATGAGACTGGCCCCCTCACTTTCGAGGACATTCGCTTACTGCAAGGGCTCCCTGAAATTGAATGCTACTGATACCATCAGATTAGACACTGGGTGATGCACCCGGCAGTCTGACCCCAGGCTCAGTGCCTTCCCACTCCTTTTAGCAGTGGTTGTTATCCAAGACCTCAGGCTCACATCTCATCTCTGAAATGTACGGCTTACTTTGCCCTCCCCTAGCAGCTACTAAATCCCCGGGCCAGAACAGGTTGGAGGCCGAACTGGGCTGCTCCCTTTCGCAGCTAGAATGGGGGGACATTTTCTACTGCTCTTGCCATACAGCTCGCGATGTAACACGCATAGAGACTGCTAATAAGTTAGCTATCTAATGGTACCACACACCTGCGAGACTCCACAGAGGGAACCCAGCTCGTTCTCCCCTTTGCTGGTGGGACTGCAACTCCCTTGGCACACTAGCACACCTGCTGTGAGACTGTTCTAAAATCACTTCCTACTGGATGACAGTACTCGATGATATTGACGCCCTGCAATACACAACTACACCGCTTCCCAGCTTACACCCTCTTTGGCCTACACAATGCCCTCACATTTCCTCTTAAATCACACAGGGGCCGCCAGATAGGAATGGCATTGGGAGCGGCTCTTCAGAAAATATTGGTTCAAGGGGGGTGAGTGAGATTTCCCACCTATGTGGGTTGAATACACCGCATATGGTACATACTGGGCATGGAACATATCTCGCTATGCGTCTATAATCAGTGGACCTCGTTCCCAGAGCTTTGGAAACCGTTCCTATCACCGCTCACCTCCCAATACAATGAACTAACATGCCCAAAGTATCTGAGACTCTTGCGACTTACGTAGCCCCCACCGGCTACAATGTAAGAAGTGGTAATGGCACACATACACACATCTAATACCTAAGGGAGGCGGAGGGGGAAGGGGAGGAGTAGGGGCTCTCAGAGCAGGAGGGACAGGATTTTGGAGGTAGGGGGGCTTTTTAGGTGTGCTTCATTATAATGTTTCCTTTCAACTACAAGAATATGCCTAGATATGTGTCACGCCTTGTCATAAGCTTTATCTACTTTATTCCCTTCCCTTTTCTCTGCTGAAAATCCATAGAGAAATGTAACCATACAAAAGGAGAGGGGGCCGCCAGGCCACCCCTCCAAAAGTTATATTAGGACCCAGGGACCTCAGCCCTTGGCTGTCAAACATATTTATAATAGGGTGGTGGGGCATGTAGCCCGCTCCTCCTTGTGCTCAATTAGTTAATAACTGACTCTGTTTGACGAATATCCAGGAAACATTCCCGAAAGATGCTACTTTTTGACTAGACTGTGCATGGAAAGTTTTGGGGTGATCCAAAAAGCAGGGTCCGAGAAAAAAGGAGTGAGCCCAAAATGCAAAATTCCCATGCATTTTCCATAGACTTCTTCTGTAACAAGGGCTACAGCAAAAACATCTGAACGGAATTATGCCAGATATAACAGGAAGCTAGATCTTGGTTCAGAGATTGTGCTTTTTGTGATTTGGTGTAAATTCGTTCAGTAGTTTTTGAGAAATTGAGGTAAAAAAGTTACAGATATCTTGAGGGTTAGGTCC
Organism: Lissotriton vulgaris; assembly: GCF_964263255.1. NCBI lineage: Eukaryota > Metazoa > Chordata > Amphibia > Caudata > Salamandridae > Lissotriton > Lissotriton vulgaris. Next base: position 298,377,353 of record NC_141685.1, read on the forward strand.
ATGAGAGGCTTGAGCGACCCTTTCAGGATCGCCTGTTTAAAAATAAAGTGTTCTGATTGGCCAAGGGAGGTTTTTGTTTCCTATTGGCAAATTTGCTTCTGCAGAGTCAGAATCCTGCAGAAGCAAGCGCTCTGATTAGCTGCCAGCAACATCAAAAAAATGTTGCAGGCAGCCATTACAGGACTCTGGGATTAGCCTCCGTCCTTCCCTCCCAGTCCCCCATCAGTTTCTGCCACAATCTTGTGGGACTCCCATGGGATTGGAAAAAAAATTAACCGCTGGGCCACATTGTTCAATTATAGGCTTTGGGAAGCCTACCTCCGGACCCACATTCAATAGGGGGCGGGTGTGAGAAGGTGGCCTGATATGCAGTGCTCACTATTCTAGTGAACACTATGTATCAGTCCAGCAACCCTTATTGATGATTGGTTGTAAGTCAACCTTATAGACCAGCTATCCTAGTAGCGTGGATACGAGCAGGCTAAGGCTAAAGACTCGAGAGGGCGTGTTAAGCCAGCTGTTATACCACACATATACCCCTTGAACACCAAGTGAAAGGACACCACACAAGTGTTATGAAAATAAACAGTGCATTTATTAAAATCACAACAGCCCGGTACTCTTTATGAGGACAGGGTACTAAGCACAAAACAAAACTCTTACGAAAATACTTAAGTTAGCACAGTATATACAAATGCCCGAGGGGCACGACAAACCATATACTCTGAAAGTGGAATGCGAAATTACTAGCAGGTAAGTACAGTACTAATAGGCTTTGGAATCGCTAGGACTTGACTATGGAATCTTTAGGTTACGTCTAGGAAGCCTAGGGGACTCGGGTGCAGAGTGTGCACTCTCACGCGTGATGCGGGACAAAGTCTATGGTAGCTAGATTTCACAAAGTTAGTGTTCTCGGGCGAACCCGACCTGGTAGGAGGAAAACGAAACTGGATTCTGACCCTTGGATAGTGAGGCTATGCTGGGGCACCGAAATGCTGAAGTTACCTAGCCCAGGGGCTGCAGCTGCATAGGTCTCAAAAGACGTCGGGAATCCTCGTAGACGGACCAGGAGCCTGGAAGGAAGATGCTGGCAGGCGACCAGTGAAGAGAGTTCGAAGTGATCCAAGCCTGGATCTTGAAGATAGATGACACCTGAAAGCAGAGGGGACCAAGTTCGTGACTACTAGCCAGTAGTCAGGTGGCACCAGGAGGGCACCGGATGGTAGTCACCTCGACTAGGTGAGTGGGCGACGCTGTGCTCTGCAGATCTCACGGACCAGGAGGCGTTGTCAGTGACCAGGATGGAGGAGCGAGCTGTCCCACGATGGATGAAGCTGTCGGCGTCGCTGGACCCAGGATTGGGCAACAAAGCCTTGGCAAATTCAAGCCCACGCGGTGGACCTAAAATGGCGTCTTGAGTGGACCAGGAGGGTCCGGGGTGCTCCTCTGTTGGCAGGGAGCAAGGGCCAGTCTGGAGCAACCAGACCAGCAGCAGTGATGTCGTTGGGCGTCGTTAAGAAGGCCACAAGCCAGCGGGCTAGTAGCCAAACAACGCGGTGAGCAGCAAAAAGCAGGAGGGCCCCACGCAGATCGTGGAGATGCTGGGAGGCTGGACTTCGGTGCTGGAGCTGCTCAGGGTCGGGGCTTCTCGGACCCCAAAGCACTCACCAGAGGGATACTCGGCGGGCTTGCTGGGAAGAAGTCGTGCAGTCTTGGCGATCGTCGGTCCCTCGAGGTCTCGTCGCACTCACGGTTCTCAGCTTGGCTGTAGAGGTGAGTAGAGGTCAGAGGTGCCAGGGAAGCCGGGTCTCGTCGAGCTGTGTCGTCGGATTCCTGAGGAAGGACTTGCAGCAGACCGCAGTGTTCTTAAGATGGTGCCTGCGGATGCAGGGTGACTACTCCTTAGTCACAAGGGAGAATCTTGAAGAAGAAATCTTGAAGTCCTTTCGTAGAAAGTCGTGTCTTGATTCCAAAGATGATCTAATTTGAACAGGGGGCCCGCTCCCATCTTTATACTAAGAAAAGGGGCTGACCCGGAGACTAGGTCCTGCCTATGGGTGGGACTAGGAGGGGGGTGGTTACACCCCTCTCCCATGCCGGACTTTCCCCAGGCCAGGGGCTGGTGTGCCCCTGGAACTGGTTCTGGCCGGCCTATGCGTAGTGAGCACCGGGGTGCCACTCAGCAGTCACCTTCCTGTAAAGCCCTGCCTACCCAGGATACACAAAACCCTGTCTGGGATGGTGCTAGCACCTCCCCTGACAGGAAACCCTTTGTCCAAGCTCTCCTCTCTGGGAGGACTCCCAGCAGCAGGAGGTCAGACTCGTGTCTGTGGTGGCAGCATCCATTTTGTGGAGCTGAGGCTTCGCTTAACTTTAACCGGGGTTCACAGTTACATACATGTTGTGTCCCTCTAGAAGGGTGGAATGCTAACCCCGTCACCAGAATTGGCGAGGGGTTAGTATTCCAATTCGTATGACACCTTACTCGACATGTTTTGATAAAGCAATACCAAAGATAGCATTTAACCGCGAGGATTATAATGCACTTAAGAGTATATGGTATGCGTTATCATGGAACAGCTATTAGGACTTGGTTCCGCAAGCTGCAAACGGGCTCAGCTCATGCCAGAGCACCATTTCACACGATTCCATGCAATCTGCCTTCAGGATTGTTAAGGCCTGCCATAGGAGTGACTGATAGGAATCTGTGTGTCCATTTTTAGGGTTAGATATAGGTATACTATATCTACAGCAAAGGGTGATTACACGACTTTGCCCCAGCTGTCATGCAGCCAGTTGTGTCAGATTTAGGAGGCCATCCAGGGGTGGCATAATACATGCTTCAGCCCCTGGTAGGCCCTGGGTACACCTATGCCCTCAGTTACAGGGTCTGATAAGGTGGCCCAGTACCAATTGGAAATGTACCTAAGGTACAGGGAATCCATTTTAGAGAGAGAGCAGTAGGCCTGGGGTCCTGATTGGCAGGGTCCCAGGCCAACTATGTCCTAAACCAGCTAAAACACAGGGCAAAAAGTTGGGGGCAACCATAGTCAAGAGGTACCTTCCTACACAACCCCTCCCCCCCCCCCCAAACGAAAGGAGATAAGGCTATCCTTGTCCAGGTAAGCCTCTATTACCTAAGTGGCCATATAAGGAAGGACCAGCTCTGGCTTGGTTTCCCCCTGTGTCATGGTCCACTAAGCAACCCCTCACCCTAAGGGTATCTGAGGGTCTCCACCATAGGGAATCTCTGTCTTTGGTGTGTCTTGGGAAAGAAGAAATTAAGAGGCCCAGCCCCTCTGGGGCGACTGGGACAACAACAAATTAAAGATTAAACGTTCAATGCTTTAGTCCATATTCATTTTGATGAATTTTTTTATATATTTCTCAAAAAAGTTTAAAGCAAAGTTTTACATTACATCATCATTGTTTCATTTCATTTACAATGTAACAATCATCATTACAGTATATGCATTATCATTTTCACACCCAATGCATTTCGAGACAGAAGTCTCTTCTTCAGGGGTATAGCTGAAAAAGAAATTATATACAATGAGACCAATTCATTTACAAAAAAGAGGTTTAAGTTCTTGAAAATCAGAGATTAAACCCAATCACCAGCACCTGTGCAACACACAACCTAGACCAAACTTACTGAAAATCCTCAATGCAATCCTGTTGAAACAAACCAAAAATATACTAAACATCATATTCAAATTCACACCTTAGCCCAAAAATTATCAACAACATAAGTAAATACCTTCAAATACTAGGGTAACTCCTGGTGTTAACGGAATACTATTCTCAAAGAAAACTGGCGCTGAAAAATTATAATGGCTCCCATTAGAGTCTATCTCTTACAAGCCGAGATTAATACCAAGAATAAACCCAGCGTCACCTTACCTAAATGAAATATGAAGACAACCAGCTCCAATATCTGCCAAAAGAGCACAGTGATGTTTTAGTAATATGAGGTTCACGAATATAGTCTACACATCAACAAATATATGTGCACCATAGATCTTACCTACTAAAATAGATCGTCAGACACTGTGACCAAAGCGCTCTGCAAAAACAAAAACGAAGGAACAAAGGTTCTAATTTCTGCATGTTCCCGACAAATAGCAGACTGCACGCAGCGCAACCACGTGTAATCCTACCTGGAAGTTATACAGTATTCCTCTGTTAATCCCTTCAACAAGCTATCGCCGCCATGCCGCTGGTTCTCAATGCGAACCCATATCTTTTCCTTCCGCGTCACGTGATCGCGGTCAAGGGAAATAGAAATAGAAAATGGACTATAACACAGCCGATCCTTCGTAAAAGTAAACAAAGAAGAAACGATGACAAAACGTATTCCAGCTCAATATGAGCTTAAAATATACAAAAGAAACGTATTCCTGTTCGAAGTGAGCTAAAAATATGCAATGGAAAGAAAAAATAAAAACCGGTGGGAAAAAATCGATACATGAGGTCGAATATCCGAACAGCAATTTTCTATGGCTCATGCCAGCCACTCAAATTATAATACTAATTTCAGTGCCATATTGCCCATAACTAAATATACTAATCATTCATGTCATCTCTCTTCAAGTAGAAAAAAAGTGAAAAAAGACTTAGAGAATAAAAGACAGACTCAGACCTGTTACAAATTAAATAGCAACAAATACAATATCATTATGACTAATATCAGTGCAATAAAGCAACGGTAACATTAATAAATAAATGATTATTGCAAATAAGTTCAGTTCCCCAAGTGTGTTTTGTTAGTGTTTGGTTCAAGTGTTGGTGTAGTGTATTCAAAACCAAGGAATGCTAGTGATACATTTCAGAGAAAGCACGACATCTCCAATTTGTCATTGAGTCCCATGGGATGCAAGGTTCGTAGACGTTTGATCCAATATACTTCTCTTTGGAGTAATCTCTTGGAGTTGTCAAATCCGAATTGTCCAATACCAAGAATAAACCCAGCGTCACCTTACCTAAATGAAATATGAAGACAACCAGCTCCAATATCTGCCAAAAGAGCACAGTGATGTTTTAGTAATATGAGGTTCACGAATATAGTCTACACATCAACAAATATATGTGCACCATAGATCTTACCTACTAAAATAGATCGTCAGACACTGTGACCAAAGCGCTCTGCAATAACAAAAACGAAGGAACAAAGGTTCTAATTTCTGCATGTTCCCGACAAATAGCAGACTGCACGCAGCGCAACCACGTGTAATCCTACCTGGAAGTTATACAGTATTCCTCTGTTAATCCCTTCAACAAGCTATCACCGCCATGCCGCTGGTTCTCAATGCGAACCCATATCTTTTCCTTCCGTGTCACGTGATCGCGGTCAAGGGAAATAGAAATAGAAAATGGACTATAACACAGCCGATCCTTATAATAAAAGACAGACTCAGACCTGTTACAAATTAAATAGCAACAAATACAATATCATTATGACTAATATCAGTGCAATAAAGCAACGGTAACATTGTCCAATTCGGATTTGACAACTCCAAGAGATTACTCCAAAGAGAAGTATATTGGATCAAACGTCTACGAACCTTGCATCCCATGGGACTCAATGACAAATTGGAGATGTCGTGCTTTCTCTGAAATGTATCACTAGCATTCCTTGGTTTTGAATACACTACACCAACACTTGAACCAAACACTAACAAAACACACTTGGGGAACTGAACTTATTTGCAATAATCATTTATTTATTAATGTTACCGTTGCTTTATTGCACTGATATTAGTCATAATGATATTGTATTTGTTGCTATTTAATTTGTAACAGGTCTGAGTCTGTCTTTTATTCTCTAAGTCTTTTTTCACTTTTTTTCTACTTGAAGAGAGATGACATGAATGATTAGTATATTTAGTTATGGGCAATATGGCACTGAAATTAGTATTATAATTTGAGTGGCTGGCATGAGCCATAGAAAATTGCTGTTCGGATATTCGACCTCATGTATCGATTTTTTCCCACCGGTTTTTATTTTTTCTTTCCATTGCATATTTTTAGCTCACTTCGAACAGGAATACGTTTCTTTTGTATATTTTAAGCTCATATTGAGCTGGAATACGTTTTGTCATCGTTTCTTCTTTGTTTACTTTTACGAAGGATCGGCTGTGTTATAGTCCATTTTCTATTTCTATTTCCCTTGACCGCGATCACGTGACGCGGAAGGAAAAGATATGGGTTCGCATTGAGAACCAGTGGCATGGCGGCGATAGCTTGTTGAAGGGATTAACAGAGGAATACTGTATAACTTCCAGGTAGGATTACACGTGGTTGCGCTGCGTGCAGTCTGTTATTTGTCGGGAACATGCAGAAATTAGAACCTTTGTTCCTTCGTTTTTGTTTTTGCAGAGCGCTTTGGTCACAGTGTCTGACGATCTATTTTAGTAGGTAAGATCTATGGTGCACATATATTTGTTGATGTGTAGACTATATTCGTGAACCTCATATTACTAAAACATCACTGTGCTCTTTTGGCAGATATTGGAGCTGGTTGTCTTCATATTTCATTTAGGTAAGGTGACGCTGGGTTTATTCTTGGTATTAATCTCGGCTTGTAAGAGATAGACTCTAATGGGAGCCATTATAATTTTTCAGCGCCAGTTTTCTTTGAGAATAGTATTCCGTTAACACCAGGAGTTACCCTAGTATTTGAAGGTATTTACTTATGTTGTTGATAATTTTTGGGCTAAGGTGTGAATTTGAATATGATGTTTAGTATATTTTTGGTTTGTTTCAACAGGATTGCATTGAGGATTTTCAGTAAGTTTGGTCTAGGTTGTGTGTTGCACAGGTGCTGGTGATTGGGTTTAATCTCAGATTTTCAAGAACTTAAACCTCTTTTTTGTAAATGAATTGGTCTCATTGTATATAATTTCTTTTTCAGCTATACCCCTGAAGAAGAGACTTCTGTCTCGAAATGCATTGGGTGTGAAAATGATAATGCATATACTGTAATGATGATTGTTACATTGTAAATGAAATGAAACAATGATGATGTAATGTAAAACTTTGCTTTAAACTTTTTTGAGAAATATATAAAAAATTCATCAAAATGAATATGGACTAAAGCATTGAACGTTTAATCTTTAATTTGTTGTTGTTGCATGTTGTTGTTCCAGTCGCCCCAGAGAGGCTGGGCCTCTTAATTTCATTAGTATTTATGCTCAGTAGGCATTTACACAACATTGCACACATATCGTAATAGCACCAATAAATTGAGTGCGCCAGGTACACTATCATCTTTTGATTCTTTCTACTGAACCTTGTACCAGGGCAGCACCACCCACAGTCAGAATGTCGTTTGATAGTATTTCAAGCATCACTGAAAACAGAGCGTCAACTAAAGTTTACACTACCGAGGAAGCGGATCAAATATACAATTTAATCAAGGAGACCAAATCATTTGATGCACAAAGTGGCACAATTGCCCAACAGTTACGACAATTGGAATATTTGACAAGAAAAGAGTTAAATCAGAGACTACATGCCTCAACCTTAATTCAATACCACCGAGTGAAAAGGATACCCAGAGGACTACGACTATCTATAAAACCGATGTTATACAGATTGCAAAACAACCAGCAAATTATGGACAAATGGTACTGTATTTTAAATAAATGCTCTTTAGATCTAATTCTATTACTGGTTGAAGAACTGTCAAGAGCAATCCTTGAATTAGAAGAAGAAATTTTCAACTTAAAAAATGATTTGACAAAAAGGATGGAAAAAGAACCATGGGATAAATTTCTTGAAGAACTAAACATAAAATTAGATAAATATGGCAAAGAACTGCAAGAGACCAAACTTCGGAAATTCAAGAGAGATACAATAGATTATAAATTGAACGAAGCATATACTTGGGCGGAAGTATACGCTCAGCGTAGATTCAAAAAACGACCAAATGTCATCTGAAGAAAGTGTGGTCTCTGGTGGAGATATTGATATATCAAGGAAACCAACCAGTCAGACATCCACAACTACTATAACCGAGTCAACTAAACCATCAACATCTGGAACATCTGAATCAGCATCTAATGTGTCTTTTTTAGAAACAACAACTGCCGCAGGGCGCCCTCCAGAGGAAACAATTACAACACAGACAGGCAAACCATCAAACAAAAAACAAGGAGAAGTAAAAGAAAAGGAAAAGGAAAAAGAAAAAGAGAAATCAAAGACCGGGCTACGGAGTCAAACAGCGAAATGAGTTTGGTAATGAATATTTCCAAATTGAAACTAACAAAATTTCAAACACAGGTTTTAAACAAAGGAACATCTTTTGTAAGCACTTACAATTCTTCTGAACTGGAAACTGAGATAGCTATATTCAGATTCATGCGAACCTTGCGCTTGAAGAATTTCTTCACTAACATTAGTCCACAAGAACCAGGCAGAGAAATTCCTATTTTCAAACCTAAGAGTACGTTTATGGCGCCTACTTCCCATAAATCTCTGGATACTTTTGAGACACTTGTAAAACAGGATTTGAAAAGAATAATGTACAGGAAGAGACAAAATAATTTGACCAGAGCCGAATGCAGTGCTTTGAATGACTTGGGAAAAAGAACTGACATTAAGATACAAAAAGCTGACAAAGGAGGAGGCTTGGTGATAATGGATAAAGACTTCTATGACAGAAAAGCTCTTGAACATGTGATGGACATAACCACATATGGAGAACTTAAAATGGATCCAACATTGGAAATCATGGAAAACCTGAAAAAAATACTTGATCGAGCAGAGGAATTATGTTGGATAAATACCACAACCAAGAAATATCTCTTGAATATGCATCCCAAACAACCTAAAATTTACTTTTTGCCAAAAATACATAAACATCTAACAGACCCTCCATTTAGACCCATCGTGGCTGGATGTGGTTCTATATTTGAAAATCTGGGGAAATTCATTGATTACTATTTACAACCATTTGTCCAAAAGTGGGATACATACATAGAGGATACATCCGATTTTTTGAGATGTTTGGAGAACATCAAGGATAAGATCACAGAAAATTGCATTTTATGTACCATCGACGTAGTGTCTCTATATACGTCAATACCTCACGCAAATGGAATTGAGGCAGTTGAATGGGCTCTACTTAATCAAGTTGATTTAGACGCTCCCAGGAACTTCATTCTAGAAATTTTACAATTTTGCCTACAAAACAGCTATTTCACTTGGGATGATAAATTTTACATGCAATTAAATGGAACCAGCATGGGTTTTCCGGGAGCGCCAGCATACGCCAATACTTTTATGGCTAAATTTGAAAGTGAGTACATTTTGCAAGACACATCGTGGACACAAGGACTCATATGTTTTCGTCGATTCATCGACGATATTTTCATGATATGGAATGACACTGAAGAGAAACTAAGAAAAAACATCAATACATTGAATTTGGTTGATCCAAGGATACAGTTCACGTTTGAGATGGACAAACACAAGATATCATTTCTGGATGTTCAAATAGAATTGAGAGATCAGGTTTTACACACAAGTGTATTCAGAAAGAAAACAGACAAAAATAATGCACTACTCTATAGTAGTTTCCATCCCCCATCATTGGTGAAGAATCTACCATTCTCTCAATTTTTACGAATCTGTAGGATTTCTTCGGAGAACACAACTTGTCAACGTACTTGTACAGAACAAAAAAATAATTACCTCAGAAGAGGTTACCCTGAGGATTTGGTTGATAAACAAATGAAAAAAGCATTGGATATTCCAAGACCTAAACTCTTAGAGAAAAAAGTGAAAAGCACCACTGAAAGAATTGTATTTGTTTCTAAATTTTCGACCTCCTCTTGGGAGATTAAGAGAAGTATTCTAAAACATTGGGACATACTTAAGACAGAAGAAGATTTTCACAAATTATTTGACAATCAACCCCTGTTTGCCTATACCAGGTCTAATAATTTGAAAGAACTCTTGACGAAGAAAAAGAAAGTTAAAACTGAGAAAACAGGGACCGCCAAATGCTGGAATTGTATCCACTGTAACAACGCAATTTTGGGCAATATTCTGTTACATCCTCATACAGGAGAGAAAATTACTCTACAAAGTCAAAGTACATGTGATTCAGAAAATATTATATATACCATCAAATGTCCGTGTGGATACTATATGTTGGGAAAACCGAACGAAAAATGAAAACGAGGCTCTCAGAACACAAGAGTCGTATAAGGACAGGAAACATAACATCACCCCTGGCTAATCATTGGAAAGACAAGAGACACACTATTGCACAACTGAAATTTCAAATCATAGAACAAGTGGACAAACAATTCGGATTTGACAACTCCAAGAGATTACTCCAAAGAGAAGTATATTGGATCAAACGTCTACGAACCTTGCATCCCATGGGACTCAATGACAAATTGGAGATGTCGTGCTTTCTCTGAAATGTATCACTAGCATTCCTTGGTTTTGAATACACTACACCAACACTTGAACCAAACACTAACAAAACACACTTGGGGAACTGAACTTATTTGCAATAATCATTTATTTATTAATGTTACCGTTGCTTTATTGCACTGATATTAGTCATAATGATATTGTATTTGTTGCTATTTAATTTGTAACAGGTCTGAGTCTGTCTTTTATTCTCTAAGTCTTTTTTCACTTTTTTTCTACTTGAAGAGAGATGACATGAATGATTAGTATATTTAGTTATGGGCAATATGGCACTGAAATTAGTATTATAATTTGAGTGGCTGGCATGAGCCATAGAAAATTGCTGTTCGGATATTCGACCTCATGTATCGATTTTTTCCCACCGGTTTTTATTTTTTCTTTCCATTGCATATTTTTAGCTCACTTCGAACAGGAATACGTTTCTTTTGTATATTTTAAGCTCATATTGAGCTGGAATACGTTTTGTCATCGTTTCTTCTTTGTTTACTTTTACGAAGGATCGTCTGTGTTATAGTCCATTTTCTATTTCTATTTCCCTTGACCGCGATCACGTGACGCGGAAGGAAAAGATATGGGTTCGCATTGAGAACCAGCGGCATGGCGGCGATAGCTTGTTGAAGGGATTAACAGAGGAATACTGTATAACTTCCAGGTAGGATTACACGTGGTTGCGCTGCGTGCAGTCTGTTATTTGTCGGGAACATGCAGAAATTAGAACCTTTGTTCCTTCGTTTTTGTTTTTGCAGAGCGCTTTGGTCACAGTGTCTGACGATCTATTTTAGTAGGTAAGATCTATGGTGCACATATATTTGTTGATGTGTAGACTATATTCGTGAACCTCATATTACTAAAACATCACTGTGCTCTTTTGGCAGATATTGGAGCTGGTTGTCTTCATATTTCATTTAGGTAAGGTGACGCTGGGTTTATTCTTGGTATTAATCTCGGCTTGTAAGAGATAGACTCTAATGGGAGCCATTATAATTTTTCAGCGCCAGTTTTCTTTGAGAATAGTATTCCGTTAACACCAGGAGTTACCCTAGTATTTGAAGGTATTTACTTATGTTGTTGATAATTTTTGGGCTAAGGTGTGAATTTGAATATGATGTTTAGTATATTTTTGGTTTGTTTCAACAGGATTGCATTGAGGATTTTCAGTAAGTTTGGTCTAGGTTGTGTGTTGCACAGGTGCTGGTGATTGGGTTTAATCTCTGATTTTCAAGAACTTAAACCTCTTTTTTGTAAATGAATTGGTCTCATTGTATATAATTTCTTTTTCAGCTATACCCCTGAAGAAGAGACTTCTGTCTCGAAATGCATTAGGTGTGAAAATGATAATGCATATACTGTAATGATGATTGTTACATTGTAAATGAAATGAAACAATGATGATGTAATGTAAAACTTTGCTTTAAACTTTTTTGAGAAATATATAAAAAAATTCATTAAAATGAATATGGACTAAAGCATTGAACGTTTAATCTTTAATTTGTTGTTGTTGCATGTTGTTGTCCCAGTCGCCCCAGAGGGGCTGGGCCTCTTAATTTCATTAGTATTTATGCTCAGTAGGCATTTACACAACATTGCACACATATCGTAATAGCACCAATAAATTGAGTGCGCCAGGTACACTATCATCTTTTGGGAAAGAAGAAGGCTGATGCTGGGATGGAGTACTGAAGTGAGGCTCCTCTACCTTTGGGCTCAACTTCCTCCAATCACCATTCATCATGTGTGCCTTTCTTTCTTTAGCTGAGATGCACTGAGCTCTCAGGGTCAGCCTCTGGCTACCTAAAGCTGGAGGCTGAGTCCCTCTGTTTGGCTTACTGGAGGGACAGGTCAGGTTTGGGGTTTTTAGGCCCCATGTTTGTCTGTGCCCAACAGTGTCCAGCTGTGGGAGGTCCCTAACTACTTTTAAGGGGGATCCCTCAGGAGTCTGATTTATTTTCACTTGGCTAGGTTTACCAGCTTCAGTGATCCTAATCTGTTGATTAAGGAGTTCTGTTGGACAGGGGGTCCCTTGGGGTCCACCACTGGCCTCCCTGACCTCTTCAGCCCTGGGCTGACTGAGGCAGGGTAGAGAGGGGCAGGTTACCTGCTCCAGACTGGGTCCCACCTTGGAAGGGTCCACTGACATCAGGGGCTCTGCCAGGCTAGGCCTGACTTCCTCTGGGGCAGTTCCTTCACAAGGGGTCAGATCAGTTCCCTGAGGAGGCTGATCCTTTCCTAGAGTCTGGTGGGAGGGAGATTTCTCTTCCTCCTCAATGCTCTCTGTCTGAGTGGAGTGATCCATTGTTTCAGGCTTCACAACACTATCTGTTTGAGTGGAGGCTGAGACCATTACAGCCTTGCCAACCTTTTCAGGAGGGCACTCAGTTTGTGTTTGGGCTGTGACTGTCACAGCCCTCCTATCCTGTTCTGGGAAGTCTGTCTGAGCCTGGGCAGTGGCTACCACTGCCCTTCCAACCTTTTCAGGGAGGACTGGTGCTTGGACTGGGGCTGTAGCTATTACTGCCCCACTAACCCTTCTGGATAGGCCTATCATCCTGGAGTGGGTTTCTTGCTCCACCTCAGCCCATGCTGAGAGTTCCAGGTCATTCCCCAGTAAGCAATCTACAGGTAGGTTATCTGTCACTGCCACTCTCATGGGCCCTGTGACATTACCCCAGCTGAGCTTGACTACTGCCATGGGATGCCTTTTTTTTAACTCCATGAATGTCTGTCACCTGATAAGTGAAACCAGTGGTCAGTTGAGCAGAGGGGACCAGATGGTCAATCACCATGGTGATGCTGGCCCCAGTGTCTCTGAATGCCTCAACTTTCTGACCATTGACTAGGAGCTCTTGTCTATACTTTCCCAAAATGTGGGGACCAGTAGTGAAGTTGGCAAACCCCATGCCAGTCTCACAGACAAGAGTGTTGTTAGGGGACCTGGCTAGGCCATAGTCCTCCTGGTTTCCCAAAGTAATGCCCACTATATTCTTGGGGGCACTCCCACCACCTGGGGGATTACCACTAGTGGTAACAGGAGGTCTGGGAGTATTACCTGGGGGTATGTTTTCCTTATTGCTATTTTTAGGGCAACTGGCATCACTTTAGTAATGGCCCACCTGTTTACAGGTATGACAATAAGGTTTCTTCTGTTCTGAAGGAGTGTTCTGGGACCCACCACCCTTGTTGGAGTTTGGGGGCCCTTGGGAAGTCTTCTCTGTGGATTTATCCCCACCCTTCTTTTGGTCACCACCCTGGTTCTTAGGCCTGACCCTGGTTCTGACCCATTTGTCTGCCCTCTTACCCAATTCTTGTGGAGAGGTCAGATCAGAGTCTACCAGGTGTTGGTGTAATAACTGGTTCTGACAATTACTTAAGATTTGCTCTCTCATAATTAGATTGTACAATCCTTTAAAATCAGTAACCTTACTTCCCAGTAGCCAGCCTTCAAAAGCCTTAGTGGCACAATCAACAAAGGCAGTCCAATCCTGAGACTGAGTTTTCTGGGTATCTCTGAACATCAACCTGTACTGTTCAGTGGTTAAACCAAACCCATCAACCAGTGTATTCTTCATGACTTGGTAATTGTTACCATCCTCCACTCTAGTAGTGAGGAGCTTATCTCTACCTTTGCCTTCAAAGGAGAGCCACAAGATAGCTGCCCACTGACTCTGGGGGACACACTGTACAGTGCAGGCCCTCTCCAAAGCAGTAATCCATTTGTGGATGTCATCCCCTTGTTTAAAGGGGGGCACTATCTTATTCAGGTGCTTTGTATCAAAACTCCTTTCCCTATTGCTAGGTACAATGCTGCCACCAGTGGGTTTTGACCCACTCAATTCCTGCTCTCTAGCAAAGGCAAGTCTTTCTTTGGCATGGGCAAGTTCTTCCCTTTCAATCCTCAGATTGACTTCCCTTTCCTTGGCTTCATAGATTCTCCTCTGAGGGGAGGTCATCCTCCTCAGAGCAGAGACCTGAGAGCCATTGGTTTGAATGGATCTGTTAGAGCCTCTTGATAGAGACCTAACTCGTCCATTCCCAATGTTAAGCTGGCCTGAGAGGGGTCCCAGGGATCTCCTAGTACCATTTTCATGCCTGCTTAAGTTGTCCCTAGTTAGCTGGCTAACTACTTCTGGACCTTTGTCTGCCTCATCCCCAGATGTCTCCTGATCATCATCCTCCTCACCTGAGAGATGGATGAGATCTGGGTCACCCCTGGTTCCTTCTAGGGCAGGCATGTCCCCTTCTGGATGAGAAGAGCTAAGAAGTTTCTCAGCCTTTCTGGCATCATAAGTCTCTAAGAGACCAATCAGAAATGGGATTGTGGGGTTAGACCCCTGTTTTAGCTTCCTGGAGGTACACACTTGTCTCATCTCCTGGAAGCTAAGGGCTGCATATCTAGAAGAGGCCTGTGGAGGGTCCTCAACCACCAGAGGGGTCTCAGTAGACTCTCCGTGGTTAGACATGCTTCTAGTGTGGTGTAAGTGATGCACCTACCTACACTATGTGTTTGCCTACTGATCCCTTGCTAAGAGTTGCAGCCAAGGTGTGCTAAGCCTTGAGGAGCTGCAACAGCTGGTTCAGTAGAACTCAGAGTATTCTAAGCTAAGTTATATGTACCTAAAAGTACTTATGTGATCTTTCAACAAGATATTCTTAGGATACGTGTGGTAAAACAACAGCAAGCTCAAATCCCAACCGCTGCTCACCAATGTGAGAAGGTGGCCTGATATGCAGTGCTCACTATTCTAGCGAACACTATGTATCAGTCCAGCAACCCTTATTGATGATTGGTTGTAAGTCAACCTTATAGACCAGCTATCCTAGTAGCGTGGATACGAGCAGGCTAAGGCTAAAGACTCGAGAGGGCGTGTTAAGCCAGCTGTTATACCACACATATACCCCTTGAACACCAAGTGAAAGGACACCACACAAGTGTTATGAAAATAAACAGTGTATTTATTAAAATCACAACAGCCCTGTACTCTTTATGAGGACAGGGTACTAAGCACAAAACAAAACTCTTACAAAAATACTTAAGTTAGCACAGTATATACAAATGCCCGAGGGGCACGACAAACCATATACTCTGAAAGTGGAATGCGAAATTACTAGCAGGTAAGTACAGTACTAATAGGCTTTGGAATCGCTAGGACTTGACTATAGAATCTTTAGATTACGTCTAGGAAGCCTAGGGGACTCGGGTGCGGAGTGTGCACTCTCACGCGTGATGCGGGACAAAGTCTATGGTAGCTAGATTTCACAAAGTTAGTGTTCTCGGGCGAACCCGACCTGGTAGGAGGAAAACGAAAGTGGATTCTGACCCTTGGATAGTGAGGCTATGCTGGGGCACCGAAATGCCGAAGTTACCTAGCCCAGGGGCTGCAGCTGCATAGGTCTCAAAAGACGTCGGGAATCCTCGTAGACGGACCAGGAGCCTGGAAGGAAGATGCTGGTAGGCGACCAGTGAAGAGAGTTCGAAGTGATCCAAGCCTGGATCTTGAAGATAGATGACACCTGAAAGCAGAGGGGACCAAGTTCGTGACTACTAGCCAGTAGTCAGGTGGCACCAGGAGGGCACCGGATGGTAGTCACCTCGACTAGGTGAGTGGGCGACGCTGTGCTCTGCAGATCTCACGGACCAGGAGGCGTTGTCGGTGACCAGGATGGAGGAGCGAGCTGTCCCACGATGGATGAAGCTGTTGGCGTCGCTGGACCCAGGATTGGGCAACAAAGCCTTGGCAAATTCAAGCCCACGCGGTGGACCTAAAATGGCGTCTTGAGTGGACCAGGAGGGTCCGGGGTGCTCCTCTGTTGGCAGGGAGCAAGGGCCAGTCTGGAGCAACCAGACCAGCAGCAGTGATGTCGTCGGGCGTCGTTAAGAAGGCCACAAGCCAGCGGGCTAGTAGCCAAATAACGCGGTGAGCAGCAAAAAGCAGAAGGGCCCCACGCAGATCGTGGAGATGCTGGGAGGCTGGACTTCGGTGCTGGAGCTGCTCAGGGTCGGGGCTTCTCGGACCCCAAAGCACTCACCAGAGGGATACTCGGCGGGCTTGCTGTAAAGAAGTTGTGCAGTCTTGGCGATCGTCGGTCCCTCGAGGTCTCGTCGCACTCACGGTTCTCAGCTTGGCTGTAGAGGTGAGTAGAGGTCAGAGGTGCCAGGGAAGCGGGGTCTCGTCGAGCTGTGTCGTCGGATTCCTGAGGAAGGACTTGCAGCAGACCGCAGTGTTCTTAAGATGGTGCCTGCGGATGCAGGGTGACTACTCCTTAGTCACAAGGGAGAATCTTGAAGAAGAAATCTTGAAGTCCTTTCGTAGAAAGTCGTGTCTTGATTCCAAAGATGATCTAATTTGAACAGGGGGCCCGCTCCTATCTTTATACTAAGAAAAGGGGCTGACCCGGTGACTAGGTCCTGCCTATGGGTGGGACTAGGAGGGGGGTGGTTACACCCCTCTCCCATGCCGGACTTTCCCCAGGCCAGGGGCTGGTGTGCCCCTGGAACTGGTTCTGGCCGGCCTATGCGTAGTGAGCACCGGGGTGCCACTTAGCATTCACCTTCCTGTAAAGCCCTGCCTACCCAGGATACACAAAACCCTGTCTGGGATGGTGCTAGCACCGCCCCTGACAGGAAACCCTTTGTCCAAGCTCTCCTCTCTGGGAGGACTCCCAGCAGCAGGAGGTCAGACTCGTGTCTGTGGTGGCAGCATCCATTTTGTGGAGCTGAGGCTTCGCCTAACTTTAACCGGGGTTCACAGTTACATACATGTCGTGTCCCTCTAGAAGGGTGGAATGCTAACCCCGTCGCCAGAATTGGCGAGGGGTTAGTATTCCAATTCGTATGACACCTTACTCGACATGTTTTGATAAAGCAATACCAAAGATAGCATTTAACCGCGAGGATTATAATGCACTTAAGAGTATATGGTATGCGTTATCATGGAACAGCTATTAGGACTTGGTTCCGCAAGCTGCAAACGGGCTCAGCTCATGCCAGAGCACCATTTCACACGATTCCATGCACTCTGCCTTCAGGATTGTTAAGGCCTGCCATAGGAGTGACTGATAGGAATCTGTGTGTCCATTTTTAGGGTTAGATATAGGTATACTATATCTACAGCAAAGGGTGATTACACGACTTTGCCCCAGCTGTCATGCAGCCAGTTGTGTCAGATTTAGGAGGCCATCCAGGGGTGGCATAATACATGCTTCAGCCCCTGGTAGGCCCTGGGTACACCTATGCCCTGAGTTACAGGGTCTGATAAGGTGGCCCAGTACCAATTGGAAATGTACCTAAGGTACAGGGAATCCATTTTAGAGAGAGAGCAGTAGGCCTGGGGTCCTGATTGGCAGGGTCCTAGGCCAACTATGTCCTGAACCAGCTAAAACACAGGGCAAAAAGTTGGGGGCAACCATAGTCAGGAGGTACCTTCCTACAGCGGGGGCATGTGTCCCCCCTCCCCGAACCATCACAGGCCCTGGAGATCCTGCCTCTGGGTCAAAATTATTCAATAAGGGGAGGGGGGCCCGAGGAACCCAATCCTGAGGCCAAAATGTCTTAACAGTAACTAGTAAAACTAAGGATGAGACATTTTCTCATCAAGCCAATCTCCTGCTGGTATATTGCGTGACCTTTCTGGTCAAGTACATTTTGTGCAGTACATGTACTTTTAAAAAATATTATGCATATTTTGGAGAAAAAAACATGTTGCACACTTACAAAGAGTATCAAACCCGCATTCTTCAGCATAGAAAGAGACTCGAGGGCCCAGAGCAGTAAGTGTGTGGCCATTCCAGCAGCATAGAAGAGGCCTGTCTGGGGATGTATCTCGATTGGTGCAGCAGCTGCAGTGACCCCGTGGCCAAGAGATGAACACAGAACCCTGATTATTGCTGTATTTCACGGTTCTAAAAGCATCCCTGGGGCCCTTTTCCTTCCTTGCACTAGGGCCCATTACACACTGGCTATGCCACTGGGCCTGCCCTGATAGGAAGGAACCTGTGTCACTCACGCCCTTTGTCACTCAAAGGCGGGTGCAAAAGTTTCTGCTTCTGGATAATATTCCTATATTTCTCCTTTGGAGACACCGCCAAAGTTTACCTTCGACTTCACCCAGGCAAGGTTTTAGCCTGCATGGGGGTCACTTTCTCTGCTTTGGGAGACTGATCTCACCCACTCAAGCTGAAAGGTGCATCCACGGTTCTCCTCTGCAAGTTGTCCTTATTTAGACCTTCTCTGCGTACTGCAGAGGACAAACACCACGCGGGAGCCCACCAGCAGAATTTAATAGCTGAAAAATCGTAACACAAAAATTCCCTGGCTGAAGTATGGAGGGAAAAAATGCTGTGGAGGTAATTATGCATATATTTACGTATACGTTTACTATAATTAACTCTAAATGGATGTGCCAGGAATATATACAACTTTCAGGTATGTGGAGGTGCAGATAATAGCAAATATATTCGTACCTATATTTATTGCCCGTTTGTTCCGAGTTCTGCAGGTCGGTTGGAGGCATGCCGTGCAGTATCAGGGTTGTGCACCCAATTAATGCAAGTTTTGCGTCTTTCCGGGCATTTTCCTGGGACACATTTCATCGGATTTTTCCTGGCAAAATGTTTCTAGAGAAAACTGCAGATGTGAAGTAATTCGTGTCAAATTGAGAAACGAGGCTCGATTACAAACTCCTGTTGCGCTCGAGTCGGTATTTAGAAAGCAATCGGAAATAAGCCCGGACTTTTTCTGTAAAGTATATTTCAGGCAGAACAATTCTGTTAAAAAGGAAACGTATGGCAGTAAAGTCAGAGTTTTCACACAGATGAAGCAAAACATTTGCACTTAAATAATGCACCAAAGTTTTCCTAGGCCTTTGTGACAGGTGAAAAAAATAATTTGGCAGCACCCCCCGACGCATCCTGACTTGGCAGCCGCTGCAAGCTAAGCAGCTCCTGGCTGACAGGGGCAGTTGGTGGTGTGTTTCTGTCCTAACGCGCCTTATCTGCCTCCGTAGCTGGGGAGCGGGAGAGCTAAGTGTCCTAGCCCAGGTCACAGAGAGTGTCAGTGGCCAAGCCAGCACTTGAACTCGATGACCTTATGACCGCGACCCCTACCTGCCCTCTACCCCTATTATTTTCCATCAGCCTTAAATAAATCGAAAAACAAAACGCGCAGCATTGGCCCGGCGAGCTCCTGTGGCTTTGAGAAACAATAAGACGTCAGAGTGTGACAGCGCAACACACTCACCTCCAGGGGGACCAGCAGAGAGTGGTGACCGGAGCATGGCCCCCGCAGTCAGGGCGAGTGGGGGTCGAAAAAAGACACACAACTACTTCATTAAACTCTTCAACCCCCACAGATATAACTGGGTGTGAATTATATATATGCCTGGAACACCACATATAGAGTTGCCACCTGTTCAGGTTTCCGCTGGAGTGTGGGTCAGAGCGGGGAACTTGTGAACTTTGGCACCCTCGCCCTGTCCACCAGTCCCAGAGTAACCTTTCACTTCCAGGGACCTCGCTGGTATTAGTGTAGCAGGTACAGTGGGTTTGAAAGGTACACAGAATCCCAATAATGGCTACTTTAATTGTGTATGGTGCATTTTTAGGTCTCACCTGATAAAGCGCATTCGCTGTTATTTGCAAGACATTTTGTTTGCTTACAGGAGGCTTAAAGCCAGCCCATTGCTTACCACTTGTTGGCTTCATTATCACTCTCATTTCCTTACTTCTCGTTGGTCAGTGCAAGCCGACTTCACTTCCTCTTTGTGTGTTTGTCCCTCCCCTGGAGTATGGCCCAAGTATTGCTCCTCTGCCATGTGTCCTTCCACTGCTCACGCTTTCTGAGCTACCTATTTATCTTTAATTGCAGCATTGCATAAGTGTGCTTGTGTTTGCATGAGTGCATGTGTTTGTAGGCCGTCTCCCCCATCTCCACTCTATTCTGTTGCTTGCCCCCTCCCGCGTTGTTGCTTGCTTTCTTGGTCCACCCTGCCCACTCCTGCATTGCTGCTTGCTTTCCTGGTCCCACCCGCACCCCTCCCATGTATCTGCTTGCTTGCCCTGTCCCTCCAGGCCCCTTCCATGTTGTTGCTTGCTTGCCACATCCCTACCACCGCCCTCCCTTATTGTCGCTTGTCCATTACTCAAACCTTCCCGCCCTCGTTGTTGTTGCTTGCCCCATCCCTTACTCATTGTTATTGCTTGCCCCATACCACCCATATTGTTGTTGCTTGCTCCATCCTTGCACACCCCTACTGCACTGTTGTTGCTTGGTCTGTCCCTCCCCACACATTGTTGTTTCACTGCTCCTCCCACTCTCATACCTTGCTGTTGTAGCTTGAGCCTCCCTTCCACAACCCACCCTCCATGGTTGCTGCTGCTGCCTCCTACCTTCCGTCCCACCAGGAAGAAAAAAGTTCTATGACGCATCCAATGGTGGCCACATCATGGCTCTTTTTGTCTAAGTTTTAGCCACGCTGCTGGACAAAAGGGCTCATAGATGTTGACAGAGCCAATAACTATTGCATAGGTGGGCTCATAGATGTTAACAGAGCCAATAGCTATTGCATAGGTGTGAACTATTGGCTTTGCCAAATACTGTTTCCTGCTTGCATTTGGGCCCCTGGCTCCTTTGCTGTGCCATTTCTCCACACAGACATTAAGCAGCCTGGCTTAAGGTGCCCAACACAGTCCTGCATAGATTACTCTATGACCTCGGTCTAAGGTCTGCACTCTCCCCAGCAGCTCCAGCGCTGAGTCGTCGCCATTGAACCCCCTACCTGAGTGTTCCAGACTGCTGCCCGTCCTGTTGTGTGCTGTGATTGCCCCGCATACCACGACGCGGTAACTGTGCCATCCTCACTCTGCTGTTTAATTTTTATTAGTTGCTGTATTGTACATTGTTGTGGTATTTTCTTTGCTGCATTTCGCGTCTGTCATTTATTGTGCCGTTTTGTACCGTAGCACATTCCCCCCTCCCGCACTCCTGCTGCTGCTGCCCCGCGCCCCTCCCTGACCCATTTTCCGCCTCCCAGCTGAGCGTTTCTCCCCTCCCCTACATAATGCGGTCTGCTGCGTAGGAGTGCTCGTAAACCATTGACCTCGGTCTAAGGCCTGCACTCTCCCCAGCAGCTCCAGCGCTGAGTCGTCGCCGCTGAACCACCTGCCTGGGTGTTCCAGACTTCTGCCCTCTCTGTTGTGTGCCATCACTATCCCGCATTCCGCAACGCGGTAACTATACAATCCTCACTCTGCTGTTTAATTTTTGACAATTGCTGTATTGTTCATTGTTGTGGTATTTTCTTTGCTGCATTTCGCGTCTGTCATTTATTGTGCCGTTTTGTACCCGTTGCGCATTCCCTCTACCGCACTCCTGCCGCTGCTGCCCCGCGGCCCCTCCCCCAGCCCTCATCCATTTCCCGCCTCCCAGCTGAACGTCCCTTCCCTCCCCTACATAATGCCATCCGCTACGCGGTTGCTTTCCGTCGGCGCGCCGCTAGCGCGCCGCTAGCGCGCCTAAGCGCGCTCCCAAGGCAAGCCCGTCTGCGCCCGTACGTGACCCGACCGTGACCCAACCGCGACCAGCGCCAGGAACCTCGGACCTCCGCACCGCCAACACTACAACCCAGCGAAACTCCACAAACTCAACCCAGGCCGCAAAAACAACTGCAAGCTAGCCTCACCGATCAACACCCACGGACCTTTCAGCTGTCACTGCTGCTGACAAACCTACAGCACCGCCAGTAACTCGGACGGAGCACATCCTGACCACAAGAACACGACCAAACCAAAGACCCTGCAATGCATCTTCCTCAACGCCTGATCCCTCCACAAGCACACCACCGAGATCTGGGACCTCCTCGACAGCATCACTCCGTACATAGCATTTTTCACTGAAACCTGGACCAACACCACCTCAGATCCGGACATCGCCATCGCCATTCCACAAGGATACAAGATCACTAGGAAAGACCGCCACGACCGCCCGGGAGGAGGAATCACATTCGTCCACAAATCCACCCTTCGCCTGAGCACTCTTCCCGACGAGCCCACAGACATGATGGAACACATTTATTTTTAAAAGTGGATAAATACAGAATATATTGCTTCTTTTTAGTGACTATCCGTGCTGTCTGTCAAGAATTATAGGCCAGCAACTGAGCAGATGGACAGCATGGGAAATTAAAAACCAGGATGTAATTTCTTTAAATAATGACACGTCACCATACATTTATGGAATAATGCTAGTATTTACCAGTGGCTGTATTGTTATGTAATATTTGACAGCTTAATTAGCTAAAACACAGCAGGCATCAAAGTATGAGTGCATGTCTATCAGTTATGGAAATGTACTGTTCTACGACTTCATTTATACGCAAAACACAAAATAAATATGGATAAATAAAGAAATAATTACCCAAAAATAAAAATGGATAAATATAGACGGAAATGTTAAAAAAATAAATGCCATAAAACCGGGAGCCCTACTTATGAATAGAAGGAAATACTATTCTAAGTAATCCTGGCTGACGCGTTCTCTCCATCACAAGGCTTATGGCGTCATGCCTGAATAAGGAGGGGGCGTGGCTAGGTGGCAGCATGATCCACTATGGAAACAGTCAACCTGCGGTCTAGTCTTTGCTTCTGCACTTGGGCTAAGTGTGTGACCTTGGCCACAATACAGTATTATTTTTCAGTGCCTCGGCTTACACATCTGTCGACACTGGGGCAAGGGGGAATAGAAACTGGTTCACTACCGTTATTAAATGCTATGTTTTAAAATAGCTGCACACTACTGTGAGGCCCTTCAGTGTGAAGTCTGCGGTCTACGTAAAACCTCCACAGAATAACAGATGTCCAAGTGACACACAGGGCGTGAAGCAGGAGAGGCAGAGACCCTCTGGGGGGCCCTTACTGAAATAAACGCGTGGACGGCAGCTAAATTATCCCATCAGACTGCGGTGGGAAGGAACGCGCCGGCACACTGGAGCTGTGTGCTACTTCCAAAGCTTCAAAGATGGCACCCAAACACACCCCGGTTACCGACCAGCTGGCACAAAACAGCCTCGAGGGCAGTGGCTGTGTGTGTGTGTATGTGTTTCAGTGCACACAGGGACCCTGATCATGAGTCAGGCCGAGTGGAATTACCAAATGGAAATCTGCTCTGCCTGATTCTGCATACTCGGGTTTTCCCACACCTGGTTGTCCCCAGGTGCTGGAGCATCGGACCAGGCCTGGACTGGCTGTTGCAGGCACCGGGCAATCCCCCGGTCAGCCGCAAGGGTGGGGGCCGGTTTTGGGCCCCTGGGGGCCGTTTTTGTCACAGAGCATGCTGCAAAATCGGCCCTGTAACAAAAGCGGCCCTGGCAAAGAGCTCCGTCGCACCCCCAGGGGAGGGGGCGCCCGAGCACTTTGCCAGGTCTGGTTTTGGTTCCCAGTCCGGCCCTGCATCAGACCCAATTTTACTGGGCGATCATTCCATTGAATGCACCCCACCCCCAGCAGAGCGGAGCTTCCCCTTCAGTCTCCTAAATCCACACGCCATGCAGAGGCCACATCATTCATTTACCACCTGCTCAGAGCATGAGGCAAATGCAAGTGTGGTAATTCCTCATCTATGGAGTTTAACGTGTAATAGCACAGTTTGGCACAGTGTTAGCTCATGGTAACACCATTTTCGCTTTCAGTTTTACCACCCTGCCAGTACTGTGCAACTGGTCATCAGCCCCAGTGTGTAGAAATAGGACAGAGCCAGTGGCAAAGTACTAGCAGAACGCAGGCAAATGTTTATGTCTTAACCCCTTCTCTGCGGCCCTGATTTGCCCCCCCCCCCCCCTCCCCACTCCCGGTGCTGAGCCCTAATGAAAACGGGCGTGGTCATGACGGAACGGTTCCGTCATAAGCACAGCTCCACCGATGCTCATGACGGAACCGTTCCGTCATGAGCATGGAAGGGGTTAATGTGAGCACTCATTATTAGAGCATAGACAAGCACGTACATGCACACGTACCTTATTTAAAATAGTCCTGTTTTTGTGTCGCTTTTCTGGACATAACTAGTGCAGTAACACTGAATGTATGTGTTATTTTTTTAGTGCAAACCTAGTCAAATGGATATGTGGATGCCATGTTAGATCCTGGTGGCAGAAAAAAGACCTGTTGCTTTGTTTTGTAGGTCTCACCTGAGACGGAGCACACGCGTTGTCGCTTCTGACGATCTATTGTTTATCGAACAAAAATATCTCTAAAAGGTGCCATTGAGCCCGCCCATTACTTACTATTGGTCGGCTTCATTGTGACTCTTATTTTCTACCTTTCTGCTGGCGAGTGTGTGTCAGCGCATGTCACCTCACTTTGCTTCCGTGTTTTTGTTTTCTTCCCTGGAGCGTGGACAAAGAACTGACTGATTTCTCCATTAGTGTTTTTCCGCACTTCTTGCGGTCGGATTGTGTGTTTTTTTTGTTTTGTTAGGTTGAGCCTGGGCAGCTCATGCGCTGCTCTGTGAGGCCTGCTGTATTCAGGTTGGGACTTGTAACTCCGCCCACTCTCTGTCCATATTTTTCAGTGGCTTGTCTCATTGTCCACTGTAAAGTGTGGCTGTTAATTTGTCACTAGGCTTAGTAGTTCCTCCATAGTACTGCCTTGCCTCATTTTGTGGGGGCACCTCCTGTTACATCTGTTGTTACTCAGTATACTTTAATTACAGCCTCTGAACACTATTTTCTCAAATAGCTTTGTCCAGCTTTGTGTGGCGGGCAGGACACGCTCTATCCTAACGCGTTTTAGGTTTTTTTATAGCACTCATGTATTTTTAATGAAATAGGCCTTGCATTTGCAAGAGTTTAAGCTATTGCCATTGTAAATGGCAATGCCTTTTATTTATCTGTTTTAAAAACAACATATAAATAAAAGTAATTGTCATTTACAAACTCTCGTAAATGAATGACCTATTGCATTGCAAATGCTTTATTCGAGACTGTTGATAGAAAGTATGACCCAGATTTACTAACATTTGATGCAACGCAGCAAGACAGCCTGCTGCGCTGTGTCAAATAGAGAGAGCAGCAAAACACCATATCTACTAAGACACAGGAGATTCCTGCTCTCTCTACGCAGGCACACTTGTGGCTGCCAAGCGTCAATGCAGGCAGCCTTGTGCCATGATGCAAGGGTGCCTATGTTACAACCAGACATTGTTTTGTGCAGGAAGCGAAACCTTCCTGCACAGAAACAATCCCCAAGGCATTTCCTCTTTCTACGTGTCCTGCAGAATGCAGCACACTTAGAAAATGAAAATAATGAGGATAAATAAACACATTACTCTTTGTTACGCCTCACCTGGGAAGGCATAGTATTTTGAAGCATACCCAGGTTTACTAGTCATAGTAAATCGAGGAATGTGCCAAAAAACATGGGTGGATACATGGGAACACCCATGCTCCACCCATGGTACACACCCCCCGGCCAGAGTAACACGAGGCAGTGACTTATGCTGCTTTGAGTTACTCCAGATTCACTATAACAGGCAGTCACACTAGATGGGTCTTCGTGGCATAGTAAATCTAACTTAAGAGCTTGCCTTGCTTTGTGTCACCATAACACAAGGGCAACACACACCCTTGATCAATTTGGGCCAATGGGGCCGATTCACAGAGCTAACTTAAGACAAAATCACAAACTTACTACTTTTGGTATTCACAGAAGTTAGGATTTGGTCTTAAGTTTGACTTAAGACAGACTTAAGACAGACTTAAGTTAGGATTTTGTCTTAAGTCTGTCTTAAGTTTGTCTTAAGACAAACTTAAGACAAAATCCTAACTTCTGTGAATACCAAAAGTAGTAAGTTTAGGATTTTGTCTTAAGTTAGTCCTGTGAATCGGGCCCTATGTGTTTTTCTGTACTAAGGCTTTGTAACATTTACTTATTTGTTGGTTAGCTCCTTTATAATTTAGAGGATGGTTCATTAATCATAAACGTTGTGTAATTTTAAAACGTTTATGTTTCACCTTTACCTCTAACCACCCCAGACCCTAAATTCACCATTATCTCCCATTACCTCTGCCCACCCCTGAACTCTAAAGTCACAATCACCTCTCTTTACCTCTATCCACCACCAAACTGGTGTTGGTTAAATAGGTAGCAGAAGAATCAGTGGAGGTTGGCAGCGCACAGCGCATGCTATTGACAGGCGATGAATGCTTATTCTTACCCATATCAGTGGTACCCAATTGTATCAAACTCAGAATAATGTATTTGTGCCTGGAACCAGGTGGGCAAACACAGATCCCTGCTGTGAATGGGTTAACCCATCAAACAATAGTCTTGTCCTGGTTTATTATTAGTTTTCAATGCTATCTCTCATATTGAGTTAAATTAGGCATATTTATATCTTGCTAGTGGATGAAGAGGGAGCAGTCCGTGCCTGTGGATGACGGGGACATCTGTGTATTTGCGCCCTCACTCGCTTGGTCATGGCCAGTGTGGTAATATCACCCTCCCATGTGGGGTTTCCCATCATCCTTTGCCTCCCCAAGAAACTTGCAACTGGGGTAGACAACTCACCAGAAAGTGGTCATTACAATGGAACAGAGGAGACTGGAGATTTTAAAGGGAAGCAGCTTCTAATGTACCCTCTTTGTCCCTCAAAGCCAGGTGATGTACAGATTGCTGAAATTTAGCCCGCCCACACCCAAAGTTGATTTGGGCCAAAAAGTGCCAAAGAATGGCTCTCAAATGCTACAGTGCCCTTGAGTTTATTATCAAAACCCTCTGCCAGATAGGTTCTTTAGGTATGGGGCTAGTTAGGGGGTGGATTGACCTGCTGGTGGTCCTGGCCTTCTAGCCCGGCCTTGGTGCCCATGATGTTTATTACGCATGACCAAATCATCACAAGGTACCCTAACATGGTCAATGCGTCAAGCTGTTCCCTGGCATCTGCATTGCAAAGACTGAATGGGCCCGATTCACAGAACTAATTTAAGACAAAATTCTAAATTTACCAATCATTTTGATATTCACAGAAAGCACTTACTCATTTCGGTATTCACAGAAGTTAGGAGTCCTAACTTTAGGACTCCTAAATGCCTTCTGTGAATATCGAAAGTCTTAAAATTAGGATTTTTCTCAATTTAGTAGTAGTAAAGTTAGGACTCCTAACTTCTGTGAATACCGAAATGAGTAAGTGCTTTCTGTGAATATCAAAATGGTAGTAAGTTTAGGATTTTCTCTTAAATTAGTTCTGTGAATCGGGCCCAATGTGCCGTTCCCATGAATGTTGCCTTAACATTTAGCGACCTTTCTATTTGTTTTGAGCAATCCATGCTGGCTGGGCCCTGAGCCCTGCCTGCCCCAAGGGGTTTGTAAATAGGAAATGTGTGTCCATTAGATGCTGATATCTGTCTTGCAATGTTCCTAATTTGCAGGCACTAATGTGATATGTTATGGTGTTGTCCTGCTCTGCAGTATGCTCTCGTAGACTAAACTTTGCAACATCAGACTCCAATTGAAGTGTCTATGACTCTTATTCCTGTGGAGGATGAGTTGTGTGACATAAAGTCATCACACCGGTGAGTGCACTACAGGAATAGTACAACCATATCATGGAAGCATCAGGCGGCTAGAAATTGCAGCAATGGACTAAAGCCATAACACACTGAGAGGACATCGAACTTGAGACAATGCTTAATGAAAACCATAGGGGTTTAGGCGAGTGTACCCACAAGGGTGGAAAGAACTCTTATTAGAATATAAACAGCAGAACCTGCATGATACAACTGATCCAAGAACCCAGGGCACCGTGAACTAGGGGGCATTTTTATCAACAAATCACGTAGCGCAGCGCTGCAAGCCACCTTGCTTCACTGCGTGATAGAGAAAGAGCAGGAATGCGTCATATTTAACAATACTTGGCGCATTGCTGTCTTTTCCTTGTGCTTGCACACCAGGTGCAGCCTTGGGGCAAAGCAGGCACACTTACGCAATGGTGCAAGGGTGCCTGCGTTGTAAGTAGGATAGTTTTTGTGCAGGAAGGGAGACCTACCTGCACAAAAACAATCCTCTGAGGAATGTTCCTCTTCCTAGGTGTTCTGCAGCACACAGAGAAAGAGTTAAAAGCGAGGAGAAATAAAGATATTTCTCCTCATTACGCACCCCCTGGGAAGGCGTAGCATTTTGACTCATTCCCAGGTCTAGCAGTAATGGTAAATCTGCAAAGACACCAAAATCCATGGGTGGGAACATCCACGCTGCACCCATGGAATGCCTTCCAGTCTGCAGAGTAACGCAACGCAGAGATTTGTGCTCCGTTGCATCACTCCTGATTTTTCCAGCCATGCAGGACCACGTAAGGGGATCCAATGTGGCTTGATAATTCTTACTTAGTATTTGCGCCACATTTACGAACCCGTTGCGTGAGGCAAGGGCGATGTAACTGCTAGATATGCCCCTGATAGTTCCCAGTGTCATTTCAGCTTCATATTGATGGAAGTACCATAACACTTATGTAAGGTCCCTCCAGATCAGTGACACTCAAAGTACGGCACGGGGGCCACTTGCGGCCCACTTGACCTTTAAATGCGGTCCCCCGGTAAACAGCTGCACTAGCTGCTGTTTAGTTGCTGGGCACTAATATTCAGAAAAAAATGTTAAATAGACAGGCAAGCAGGTACTAACCTGCAAATATATGTTTGGCCCTTTATTTAACATGTTTTTAGACCTCCTTACCCAATTCCTGACCCACACTGACCCCCGACCACCACCCTGCTGGCATCAGTGCGGCCCTCAGTCACGCCACAGGCAGTACTTTGTGGCCGGAGGGCAAATGTTTGTGAGTACCCATGCTCCAGATGAAGGGTCCTCAGCCATGCTCCTGGCACGACTCTCCCACCACAATGATGCTCGTGTAAGTAATGAAAATGGTTTAACGGAAGTTTTTAAATGGTCATATCTGTTAAATTGTGTTGAATGTAGCGGAATATAAATCATGATACGTCATTTGTTATTTATAAAAAAAAAAGGGACCGAAAACAAACTTCGTGGAGAACGAAGCTCACAAAGTTAATTTTTTTCTAACTTGAGGGGCAGTCTCAGTAGCTTTTTTGTCAGACTTCCCGCTTTCCACGAGTGGCTATTAGAGGACTGCCACAACATGGCCACAGCGACCCTTCAAATTCCCCGACCACAGTCAAATCACTCGCCCGTCTCCCTGCATCAGCCTGGCCAGGGCTTTAAGTGGGCCGGGTCCTGCCGGGGCACGGCACTTCTAAAAAGCTGGTGCTGAGACGGGTCCCTATCAGGCAACCCATTTTTGCCCTCACCCACACACTGAAAAAAATCTTAACTCTGCAGCAGTGCCACCCTTCCCTGACTTTGATGTAACGTCAAAGAGACTTGTTATACTTCTTTCAGTCTCATCATTTTTTAATTGAAGCATTTTCAATATTCTATACAATGAAGCCATAGTTGTTGCTTATTTATCTTATACTAGCAGCCCGTCCCGACGTTGTCCAGGTATGAATTGCTGCCGGCCAGTAGTGTATTGTTTTGTAGGATTTAGTTTAGATTGCATTTCTTATCTGTGACAGGCCTGTGAAACGCTCTGATTCACAGTGCACTGCTGATGCACTTAAGTGTGCGTGTTCAATAGTGTGTGAACTCGAGTTTCCCTACTTTATTTTACCTTGAAATATTATATAGCTCGAACTCGACAACATGGCATGAGCACAATTTACATTACAGAAGAACACATTCATTTGTGATAGGCACGAGTAGGCAAATCGATTTGCCTGGAATCACAGGATGTTGAGCTGATGCTGAGATTTGAACGTAGCTCCCCAGCTCTAAAGTTAGCAATTCTAGAACTTGTGGCGGGAGGTGTGCCTAAAAGTGTATGTCGGTGCTGGCCATCAATGAGAGAGACCTGTGCATTTTTCAGATCGGTGGTGAAAAAATATGAGTATGTTGCTGGAGATGTGGGCCGCCGTGCCACCAATGTACTTACCGGGGGAGTGTAAACACCCATTATTCCGCAACTTTCTTTCCGCATACCATCACTCCGCATACTTTCATTACGAAAGTACCATGACTCCGCAATGCCATTATAACGCATGGCATTACATTTTATATGCTTTTACCATGCATACATTTACAACGAAATTCGTTGTAAATGCATGAATGGTAAAAGCATGTTGTTTTTTTTAATGTTTGGATAAGGTAAGTATGGGTATAGGGGTATATGTTTTGGGGTACTAAGGTATATGTTTTGGGGTGTTTGGGTATTTTAAGGGTTCAGATATAGTTTTGGTTATGGGGCACAGGGGTAGTTTTAGGGTTTAGGGATAGGTTTGGGTTTTGGGGTACAGAGGTATTTTTAGGGTTCAGGGCTAGGTTTGGGTTTTTGGGTATAGGGGTATTTTTAGGGTTCAGGGGTAGGTTTGGGTTTTGGGGTACAGGGGTATTTTAAGGGTTCAGGGCTAGGTTTGGGTGTTGGGGTACAGGGGTATTTTTAGGGTTCAGGGCTAGGTTTGGGTTTTGGGGTACAGGGGTATTTTAGGGTTCAGGGCTAGGTTTGGGTTTTGGGGTACAGGGGTATTTTTAGGGTTCAGGGATAGGTTTGGGTTTTGAGGTACAGGGGTATTTATAGGGTTCAGGGCTAGGTTTGGGTTTTGGGGTACAGGGGTATTTTTAGGGTTCAGGGGTAGGTTTGGGTTTTGAGGTACAGGGGTATTTATAGGGTTCAGGGCTAGGTTTGGGTTTTGGGGTACAGGGGTATTTTTAGGGTTTAGGGATAGGTTTGGGATTTGGGGTACAGGGTATATTTATAGGGTTAAGATGGGTTAGTGTTTGAGGGTGTTGGGGTATTTTAAGGAGTAAGGGTGGGTTATGATTATGGTGTGCAGGGGTATTTAAAGGGAGCAGGGTGGACACCCGGAGCTGGAATGTACAGAACCTGGGAAGAAAAAACAATGAAATATTTGGCACAACGCTTGCTTTTTTTCCCGTAATCCCGCGCCCCGCACACGCCCACGCCCCCAGCACACAATATGAGACATGGCATGAAGGGCGGAACGTAAAAACAACAGTTGATGGACAGAATGCAGAACAATGTCATACATTCACCCCAGTACAGAGATCTGCGCCTAAATCCATCGTTTTTTTGCATCCCACACCACCCCAGTTCAGACATGGCCATATGCAAATCAGCCTTGACCCTGTGCCTCATGGGAACAGTCCAGCCCGAAATGCCAAGCCATGTCTTTCCTGGACGGGAATCAAGCCTCCTAGGACAGGTTTCTTGCTTTAAGCCGTCTTCAGCCAGGATAGCTTGACTCCAGTGGTGTGGAGAGCATGGGACTCACGTCTGAGCATACCCTTCACACTCGGGGTGACAAATGCAAAAACAACAGTTTATGGACAGAATACAGAAAAATATCATACATTTGCCCCAGTACAGAGATTTGGGCCTAAATTCATCGTTTTTTTGCACTCCACACCACCCCAGTTCAGACATGGCCATATGCAAATCAGCCTTGACCCTGAGCCTCATGGGAACAGTCCAGCCCGAAGGGCGGAACGTACCACACGCCCCCAGCATTTGTCACGCCCCAGCACACGCCCACAGCACATCGCAGACACGTCCACAAGGGACTACTTTGCTGGCACGGTTGTTTTACCTTTTAAATGTATATGGTGGGCGTCTGCTTAGCCTATGTCCTTCTGCTGCAACTGCCCTTTCCAACGCTGTATTGGGTGTTGTGATTGGTGCTGTGGTTCCTGAGATTACCCGCCTCAAAGGTTTGGGCTCTCTCTTTATTATATTAGTATGGATAACTAACAACCATTTGCAAAGCCAATAGTCCTTGCTTGTTGTAGGTGTAATGTTACTTATTGTATTATATATCTGGATGCAATGGCAGAAGCAGCACATTTCCAGTCAGGTGGCACACTATTCTAAGCACAATTTTTTAGCTTACATGTTTTAAGTCACGCCCTAATTACATTAGCCAGGCCCCTATGAGACCCCCCGCCCCCGTTTTCTCATCTCACTTAAAGCCCTGAGCCCGGCCACATTATCTCTCCAACTTGAATTATCCTGTGGGGGGAGGGCATCTAGAAGCGCCTCTACTCTCCTCCCGAAACCTATCATCCTCAGCAAAAAGAGAACTTGTCACCGAGCCTTCTCTGGTGCTGCCCCTCAAATATGGAACTCTTTTCCTCCGGATGTACGCATACTCTCCTCGACGACGGCTTTCAAACTAGAAGCCAAAAGATTCTTAATGAGCAAATTCTTGCCATAAGGGGTTGAGGCACTTATAGGGCGACTGTCTCTTTGTTCTTAGCTCCATGACACAACTAACAGTCACGGATCGTATCCTCTGCATAATATTATACCTTGTATGTGAACCATTGTTTACTGTTTAGCATTGTTGTTTTTTCCCTTTCCTCTATTACTATGTTTATTTCATTTTGTCCTCTCTACCAATTTATAGTAAAGCGTTGTGATAGCCTTCGGGATCTTGTTTGCGCTTTATAAAACTTTATAAACAAATAAATAAATCTCTCTGACAATGTCCCTTTGGGTCTGCCCCCAGGCACAGTCGCAATGCTGGAACCACTTGCTCAAGTCGCACCCATATCCTTCGCTTTACCTTCATCACCAGTCACAGGATGTACCGCCTTTCATGGGTGGGATTTCCTGCAGCTGAAAATCAGCCCATTTTGTGTATGGCTGTGGGTGAGTAACTTAGCATCAGTGAAGTCAGGCAGAATCGGGAAACGACGCCCATCAAAGTTTCCAAATTCATAATTTCAGGGTTGAAGGTGAGGTCCTGGTGCACCACAACTTAGAACTTAGAACCCCTTATCTGTACAAGCCCATGGCTTTCCTGGCTTGTAATACCGTGCATGTATCCCTTCTACCCACCCCAACTCCCTGGCTTCAAGTATGTTCCAAGCGCCCACTTACTTTATTCTAGGTTGACATTGGAGGCTGAGAGATTGCAAGAATTCCAACATCAGGTTCCAAGGCCTAATATCTTTCTGATGAGGTTGAAAGGCTAAAAAAGTGAAACGGCCTTTGCTGTAACATGTCTACATACTTTTCTGATGTCATCAAGGTTCCTAAGAGCCTGTCTAGAGAACCCATTCCGCTGGTATTCTAATCATAGGGCCTAGAAGCATGGACTTAGTCCTGAGGGATGCTGATGAACTTTTGTTTCACATAAGTTACATTTCCTCCCATGCCAGATAGCATGCACTGTCATCTGTGAGCCAATGCTGAACTGGTGTTAAATACAAGTAACATTTTCTCCCATGCCAGGTAGCACACACTGTCATCTGTCAGCCAATGCTAGACTTGTGTTGCATACAAGTAACATTTCCTTCTGTTACAATGCCATTTTCCACACTGGTTTAAGGATAAGGTGGGATCCCTCTGTCGCTTATGTGGCATGGCGCCTGAGGATATGCCGCATCTGTTGTGTTCCTGCGACAAATCGCTTGTGGAAGGGAAACGTTTGTTAAAATTTCAATTTAACCAGGTAGGAATACACTCAGAAAGACATGCAGTTCTTGCCTGCTTTGCACCCAACGACCCACAGTTGAACTGGAGTTTTGTGAAGTTTATGAAGGTGGCGGAAAAGAAGATGTCGAAACTTGACCCTTCATTAACTCTCAGATAACATTAAAAATATAAGTTGACTCTCATTTATTAATGATCATCTAAAAAAGTATCAATTTTAAGATTTTAAATGGGAAATGTGAAACAGAATATTTATAATTTTATTTATGCAGATGCAATTTTATGCTTACAGTGAGAAATGCATTGTGTATAAATGTAATTTTAAATGGTCGTAATGCAATAGTTTTAATTAACTATGCAAATAAAAATGTACTTACTTGCTTCAGTTACATACAAGTAACATTTCCTTCCATGCCATGTAGCATGCACTCTCAGATGTGAGCCAATGCTGAATTAGAGTTACAGGCACCTAACCTTTCCTTCCATGCCATGCAGCACGAACTGTGATCTGCAAGCCAAGGCTGAAAGAGTGTTACAAACAAGTAACATTTCCTTCCATGCCAGGTAGCACGCACTGTCATCTGTGAGCCAATGCTGGACTTGTGTTACATACAAGTAACATTTCCTCCCATGCCAGGTAGCATGCACTGTCATCTGTGAGCCAATGCTGGACTTGTCTTACATACAAGTAACATTTCCTTCCATGCCAGGTAGCATGCACTGTCATCTGTGAGCCAATGCTGGACTTGTGTTACATACAAGTAACATTTCCTTCCATGCCAGGTAGCATGCGCTGTCATCTGTGAGCCAATGCTGGACTTGTGTTACATACAAGTAACATTGCCTTCCATGCCAGGTAGCATGCGCTCAGCCAATGCTGAACTTGTGTTACATACAAGTAAGATTTCCCTCCATGCCAGGTAGCATGCACTGTCATCTGTCAGCCACTGCTGAACTTGTGTTACGTACAAGTAACATTTCCTTCCATGCCAGGTAGCACACACTGTCATCTGTGAGCCAATGCTGGACTTGTGTTACATACAAGTAACATTTCCTTCCATTCCAGATAGCACGCACTGTCATCTGTGAGCCAATGCTGGACTTGTGTTACATACAAGTAACATTTCTTTCCATGCCAGGTAGCACGCACTGTCATCTGTGAGCCAATGCTGGACTTGTGTTACATACAAGTAACATTTCCTCCCATGCCAGGTAGCACGCACTGTCATCTGTAAGCCAATGCTGGACTTGTGTTACATCCAAGTAACATTTCCTTCCATGCCAGGTAGCACGCACTGTCATCTGTGAGCCAATGCTGGACTTGTGTTACATACAAGTAACATTTCCTCCCATGCCAGGTAGCACGCACTGTCATCTGTGAGCCAATGCTGTAATTGTGTTACATACAAGTAACATTTCCTCCCATGCCAGGTAGCACGCACTGTCATCTGTGAGCCAATGCTGGACTTGTGTTACATACAAGTAACATTTCCTCCCATGCCAGGTAGCACGCACTGTCATCTGTGAGCCAATGCTGTAATTGTGTTACATACAAGTAAGATTTCCTTCCATGCCAGGTAGCATGCACTGTCATCTGTCAGCCACTGCTGAACTTGTGTTACATACAAGTAACGTTTCCTTCCATGCCAGGTAGCATGCACTGTCATCTGTGAGCCAATGCTGGACTTGTGTTACATACAAGTAACATTTCCTTCAATGCCAGGTAGCACGCACTGTCATCTGTGAGCCAATGCTGGACTTGTGTTACATACAAGTAACATTTCCTCCCATGCCAGGTAGCACGCACTGTCATCTGTGAGCCAATGCTGGACTTGTGTTACATACAAGTAACATTTCCTTCCATGCCAGGTAGCACGCACTGTCATCTGTGAGCCAATGCTGGACTTGTGTTACATACAAGTAACATTTCCTTCCATGCCAGATAGCACGCACTGTCATCTGTGAGCCATTGCTGGACTTGTGTTACATCCAAGTAACATTTCCTTCCATGCCAGGTAGCACGCACTGTCATCTGTGAGCCAATGCTGGACTTGTGTTACATACAAGTAACATTTCCTCCCATGCCAGGTAGCACGCACTGTCATCTGTGAGCCAATGCTGTAATTGTGTTACATACAAGTAAGATTTCCTTCCATGCCAGGTAGCATGCACTGTCATCTGTCAGCCACTGCTGAACTTGTGTTACATACAAGTAACATTTCCTTCCATGCCAGGTAGCATGCACTGTCATCTGTGAGCCAATGCTGGACTTGTGTTACATACAAGTAACATTTCCTTCAATGCCAGGTAGCACGCACTGTCATCTGTGAGCCAATGCTGGACTTGTGTTACATATAAGTAACATTTCCTCCCATGCCAGGTAGCACGCACTGTCATCTGTGAGCCAATGCTGGACTTGTGTTACATACAAGTAATATTTCCTTCCATGCCAGGTAGCACGCACTGTCATCTGTGAGCCAATGCTGGACTTGTGTTACATACAAGTAACATTTCCTCCCATGCCAGGTAGCACGCACTGTCATCTGTGAGCCAATGCTGGACTTGTGTTACATACAAGTAACATTTCCTTCCATTCCAGATAGCACGCACTGTCATCTGTGAGCCAATGCTGGACTTGTGTTACATACAAGTAACATTTCCTTCCAAGCCAGGTAGCACGCACTGTCATCTGTGAGCCAATGCTGGACTTGTGTTACATACAAGTAACATTTCCTCCCATGCCAGGTAGCACGCACTGTCATCTGTGAGCCAATGCTGGACTTGTGTTACATCCAAGTAACATTTCCTTCCATGCCAGGTAGCACGCACTGTCATCTGTGAGCCAATGCTGGACTTGTGTTACATCCAAGTAACATTTCCTCCCATGACAGGTAGCACGCACTGTCATCTGTGAGCCAATGCTGGACTTGTGTTACATACAAGTAAAATTTCCTCCCATGCCAGGTAGCACGCACTCTCAGCTGTGAGCTAATGCTGAACTTGTGTTACATACAAGTAACATTTCCTTCCATGCCAGGTAGCACGCACTGTCATCTGTGAGCCAATGCTGGACTTGTGTTACATACAAGTAACATTTCCTTCCATGCCAGATAGCACGCACTGTCATCTGTGAGCCAATGCTGGACTTGTGTTACATACAAGTAACATTGCCTTTCATGCCAGGTAGCATGCGCTGTCATCTGTGAGCCAATGCTGGACTTGTGTTACATACAAGTAACATTACCTTCCATGCCAGGTAGCATGTGCTCAGCCAATGCTGAACTTGTGTTACATACAAGTAAGATTTCCTTCCATGCCAGGTAGCATGCACTGTCATCTGTCAGCCACTGCTGAACTTGTGTTACATACAAGTAACGTTTCCTTCCATGCCAGGTAGCATGCACTGTCATCTGTGAGCCAATGCTGGACTTGTGTTACATACAAGTAACATTTCCTTCCATGCCAGGTAGCACGCACTGTCATCTGTGAGCCAATGCTGTAATTGTGTTACATACAAGTAACATTTCCTTCCATGCCAGATAGCACGCACTGTCATCTGTGAGCCATTGCTGGACTTGTGTTACATACAAGTAACATTTCCTTCCATGCCAGGTAGCACGCACTGTCATCTGTGAGCCAATGCTGGACTTGTGTTACATACAAGTAACATTTCCTCCCATGCCAGGTAGCACGCACTGTCATCTGTGAGCCAATGCTGGACTTGTGTTACATACAAGTAACATTTCCTTCCATGCCAGATAGCACGCACTGTCATCTGTGAGCCAATGCTGGACTTGTGTTACATACAAGTAACACTTCCTTCCATGCCAGGTAGCACGCACTCTCAGCTGTGAGCCAATGCTGAACTTGTGTTAAATACAAGTAACATTTCCTCCCATGCCAGGTAGCATGCGCTGTCATCTGTGAGCCAATGCTGGACTTGTGTTACATACAAGTAACATTGCCTTCCATGCCAGGTAGCATGCGCTCAGCCAATGCTGAACTTGTGTTACATACAAGTAACATTTCCTTCCATGCCAGGTAGCATGCACTGTCATCTGTCAGCCACTGCTGAACTTGTGTTACGTACAAGTAACATTTCCTTCCATGCCAGGTAGCATGCGCTGTCATCTGTGAGCCAATGCTGGACTTGTGTTACATACAAGTAACATTGCCTTCCATGCCAGGTAGCATGCACTGTCATCTGTGAGCCAATGCTGGACTTGTGTTACATACAAGTAACATTTCCTTGCATGCCAGGTAGCATGCACTGTCATCTGTGAGCCAATGCTGGACTTGTGTTACATACAAGTAACATTTCCTTCCATGCCAGGTAGCATGCGCTGTCATCTGTGAGCCAATGCTGGACTTGTGTTACATACAAGTAACATTGCCTTCCATGCCAGGTAGCTTGCGCTCAGCCAATGCTGAACTTGTGTTACATACAAGTAACATTGCCTTCCATGCCAGGTAGCATGCGCTGTCATCTGTGAGCCAATGCTGGACTTGTGTTACATACAAGTAACATTTCCTTCCATGCCAGGTAGCATGCGCTGTCATCTGTGAGCCAATGCTGGACTTGTGTTACATACAAGTAACATTGCCTTCCATGCCAGGTAGCATGCGCTGTCATCTGTGAGCCAATGCTGGACTTGTGTTACATACAAGTAACATTGCCTTCCATGCCAGGTAGCATGCGCTGTCATCTGTGAGCCAATGCTGGACTTGTGTTACATACAAGTAACATTTCCTTCCATGCCAGGTAGCATGCGCTGTCATCTGTGAGCCAATGCTGGACTTGTGTTACATACAAGTAACATTGCCTTCCATGCCAGGTAGCATGCGCTGTCATCTGTGAGCCAATGCTGGACTTGTGTTACATACAAGTAACATTGCCTTCCATGCCAGGTAGCATGCGCTCAGCCAATGCTGAACTTGTGTTACATACAAGTAACCTTCCCTGTAGTTTGGGCCGGGCATCGCAGGTGCCACATCAGACTCGCATTGCCTCCTCCGGGGAAGGTGAGCACACGAGTGACATGTTGCAGGCGGGGGCGTTTGCATGCGGAGCGCGCTGACACGCACACAAGCTCCGACACGCAGACGCGCACACGCACGAGCACTTCTAAAAATATCAGACCTTATAATTTTGCAGCGAGGTGAGTCATGAGCTCTGCAGTATGAGGTAATGCCACTTGAAATAAGAAGTTCCAACTTGAAAGGGGAAAAAAACGAAATGTCACTTCGAAGCAGATGGCTCTAGCTGCACCCTTAAGGGGGACGAAAAATGAAAACTGGGAGAAGGGTAGGCTATGACGAGTTGCGGGGGCTTGAAGCGAGGACCGCAGGTTTTCAAAGCATGAAAAACGCGAAGTCGCAAATAGATGAACAACGGGACACGGTTTGAGGCGTCGACAGCAGTGTTTTCACCATTTTTCAAGAAACTTAAACAAGAGGGCAAAACATGTTGTGTCAAATGCTTGGTTACGTACCCATTGTGTCATGAGCCCTCGTGCAAGGATGAAACTGTGAAATACAGCAATAATCAGGGTTCAGTGGTCCCCTCAGGGCCGTAGGCCCCGGTGCCACTGCACCTGCTGCGCCAACAGAAGCTACGCCCATGCAAATGCAGGCTTCTAAGACTGGGAAAAGGGGGGGCGTCAAGGAGCAGATGGGTCGACCTACTGAGGAAATTAGGCACCAATAGAGGCATACGTGTGACAGACCGGTGGGCTGGGGCAAATGCAGTCCCATGTCAGGGGAGGCTCACTTGTGACTGACTGCTCCATCAGCCGCCTGACGTGTAGTGATGAGAGTCACCGACTTGTGGGTAAATTCCCCTACCCACTCGCCCAGGCTGGCTTTTAACCTCCCCCAACACACATTAATCTTTAGGCCTACGTCACAAACCGAGAAATGCAAACTGGCGTTGAATGGGGCCACCCTGAGAAAAGACAACACCGCGTTCTCTGAGTCAATCTCGGATCACCCGCCGTCGCCGTCACTGGAATGCGCCTTTGTTTGTTGGTGTCTTGTTGGAATTTAAAACCCACTGCGACGTCATTCGCTGGATGGCACCTTACGAGCGCGTGCGTAAAGGAGTGCGGATTGCTCACTCTGACGTACTGAGACAGCGTACCTCTAAGGGGGTACGTCATTTTTTGTTTTTGTTATTTTGGTTTCG
Source organism: Lissotriton vulgaris (assembly GCF_964263255.1). Classification (NCBI taxonomy): domain Eukaryota; kingdom Metazoa; phylum Chordata; class Amphibia; order Caudata; family Salamandridae; genus Lissotriton; species Lissotriton vulgaris. The sequence continues at coordinate 298,417,492 of NC_141685.1, forward strand.
TGGTTTAAATTTAGGGAGGGACTCAGGGGAAAAATTACACTTGAGCTAAAGTCGCAACTGATAAATACTAGCAGGTGAGTAAAGTATTGCAAAAATGACCATTTTTCACCCGAGATACCTTAAATAAAGAAATCATCAAATCAGCTCTAAGTTTGCAAGGACGGCTGTAGAGCGGATGGCGCCCAGTCAGTGGCAGTAGGTTTGTTTGCACCCTCAATGACCCCCCAATGACCTCCTTCTCCATGAATTCCTCACCACCCTTTAACAGTGACCCCCAAGTTTACATAACCACTCTCTCTCACATGCTTTTCTTTTGTTTTATAGAGCTACTCATGCCAGTGTAGGGTGTTGTAACACTTTACATCACACAGAGACAATGAATCACACGTGTGTAAATCAGTGTATAGGAAATGTGGCATAGGAAATAGGACTACAATGTATAGGGGTCACAGGTCATTCATACTGGCTATAGTTCAAAAGTGCTTGATCTGGAAAAGCACAAACTCAGAATGTAAAACGCTCCACCTTGGTTGGGGGTTGTCTTTACTAATAAGAATTGGTTTCTACCCAAGTGGACATTTTTGCAACATTAGGATAATGAAAGACTGAGAGAGAAATCAACTCTTTAACCTACACTATGCAGTTTCCATGCAACTGTTTGATCACAGTTAATAGCTCACTGCGCTCTGTATTGGGATTTAAATTTATAAATTGCAAGTAATAAAAGGTTCTCTCTCCGGCGAAAGCAGTAACTAGCACTAACTAGCAGGGTGGTGGCAGCGCTCTGTCTGGTCTGTTGTGCTACTACAGATTGCGAGGGGATCCTCTTCTGTTTTGTGATCGGCTCCTGTAAATTGCGTGAATGCACTAGCTTTTTAAAAAACCTTAGGTTACTTATGCAATTGATTGATAATTGTATTTTCTTTTAAATCACTCGCTGAACTCACCTTGCATAGCATTATTGTGCCCACCCTAGCCCCGTTCCATCGCGGCTCTGTGCCGTTTGCGTGGAGGGCAGGGTCAGCTCCATCGCGCCTCAGCGCTTGCTCGCCAATCACAAGGGAGCTAGTGTCTCAGCTGGGGGCGGGGCTCAGGATTTAAGTCGAAGGAACACCGAGCCGCTCGACTAACTAGCAGGGTGGTGGCAGCGCTCTGTCTGGTCTGTTGTGCTACTACAGATTGCGAGGGGATCCTCTTCTGTTTTGTGATCGGCTCCTGTAAATTGCGTGAATGCACTAGCTTTTTAAAAAACCTTAGGTTACTTATGCAATTGATTGATAATTGTATTTTCTTTTAAATCACTCGCTGAACTCACCTTGCATAGCATTATTGTGCCCACCCTAGCCCCGTTCCATCGCGGCTCTGTGCCGTTTGCGTGGAGGGCAGGGTCAGCTCCATCGCGCCTCAGCGCTTGCTCGCCAATCACAAGGGAGCTAGTGTCTCAGCTGGGGGCGGGGCTCAGGATTTAAGTCGAAGGAACACCGAGCCGCTCGACTAACTAGCAGGGTGGTGGCAGCGCTCTGTCTGGTCTGTTGTGCTACTACAGATTGCGAGGGGATCCTCTTCTGTTTTGTGATCGGCTCCTGTAAATTGCGTGAATGCACTAGCTTTTTAAAAAACCTTAGGTTACTTATGCAATTGATTGATAATTGTATTTTCTTTTAAATCACTCGCTGAACTCACCTTGCATAGCATTATTGTGCCCACCCTAGCCCCGTTCCATCGCGGCTCTGTGCCGTTTGCGTGGAGGGCAGGGTCAGCTCCATCGCGCCTCAGCGCTTGCTCGCCAATCACAAGGGAGCTAGTGTCTCAGCTGGGGGCGGGGCTCAGGATTTAAAATGGCCGGCCGGAAGCGCAGCGGGAGCGCCGTCTCCGCGCCGAAGCCGTGCCAAAGGGGTGCCAGTCTGCGCCAGTCCGCGCTGGGTCCGTGCAGTGTGCCACCCACGCTGCCCTACAGACATTTAAGGTACACACTTATTCCAGGTCTCAGCTTTTGACTATAGGACACAGCATGCAGGATAGGATTTGCCCCCACTTCGATTTTTGCTCACTCTATAACTCTCCACACGCTGTCTGCCCGAGTTGTGGCTTCACTATCACACCACCCATCTCCCAGCTCCCCGCAGTAGCTCGCCTAGGAGATCATAGCGCTACCGATATAAACTGCATCTTGATAAATGCACGCTCTCTTGTTAAACATAGACACGATATTGCTGATCTAATAACCAGTCATAACACTGACATTATGTTTATCACTGAGACCTGGGCAGACCTTGCTTCTGGCCCAGATTTTAACATTGCCACCCCAGTCGGCTATCAAGTAACTAGGCTAGATAGATCATCAGGGAAGAGAGGGGGGGGGCTCGCGATTATACATCGGACTAAGTTCCCAACAAAAACCGAACCACTTATTCTAAACTGCGCTGAGGCTCTCGCCTTTTCTATCTCTCTTTCTCCCATACAAATTTTTAAAGGAATTCTCCTCTACCGACCACCAACATCACGCACACTTTTCCTAAAAACTCTCAACCCGCTACTCGAACCTGTAGCTGCCAATCAAGACTACACCATTCTGGGAGATTTTAACTTCCACTTGGAGAATGAGAAAGATAAGGAATCGCACACGCTGATTTCAGACTTTCGGGCCGCTGGCTTAGAACAGCAGGTCAACTCAGCTACCCACCAAGCAGGACACACTTTGGATGCCTTATTTACTAATAACCCCTACATTACCGTCTCCACAGTGCTCCCTCTCATCTGGACAGATCACTTAGCTGTCAAATTTATAATTCTAGCTAAATCTCACAGAAATACCTACACCAGCACCGGTCCGCCGATTTTGTGTCGCGACTGGAAAAATATTGACGTCACCACTCTACACAACATCTTGGAATCCTCGATACCCGAGGACAGGCCCGACCCCCAGGAAGCCTCCCAAAACTACCAACACTGGCTACTCAAGGCATTAGACCAACTAGCCCCGCAAAAAGAAACAAAGCCCAACCGCATTAAACCTTCGGCGGCCTGGTTCTCGGAGTCATTACGGCTCGAGAGGCAACGTTGCAGAAATTTAGAGCGGCGATGGCGTAGGAACTATGCGGATCTTGACAAAGAGACATATAAGAACGCTTTGACTAGTTACAGAAAGATGATCACTGCGGCCAAATGTGCCTTCTATAGCACACAAATAACCAACGCTCTTAACTCAAACAAACAGCTGTACCAGGTGGTAAAAGACCTAGCCAACCCCCCTGCCCCACCATCTGTTGAACCATCTCAATCATTCTGCAACAAGGTGGCAGACTTCTTTCAGGCCAAGGTCAATGACATCTTTAACGAATTTACCACAACATCAACCACTAATACAGTCTGTCGGGAGACCTCCCGCTGTTCACTTAAACCAACTCTAGAGGTCTTTACACCGCCGACCTCCATGACAAAGCTGATAAACACTGTAAAATCGGGATCTTCTTTGGACCCCTGTCCCCCACGTATCATTAAATCAGTCTCTGACCTAATAGCCCCAGTACTTACTAACATCTGCAGAGCCATATTTCAGACAGGCATATTTCCCGAAATTTGGAAAAAGTCTACTGTAACACCTCTTCTGAAAAAACCCTCACTAAACCCCTTAGAGCCGAAAAACTATCGCCCAATTGCCTCCCTCCCTTACCCTTCCAAAATTATCGAAAAGGCGATGAATCAACAGCTGTCAACCTTCATCGACCAGAACGACCTGCTGGACAATACGCAGTTCGGGTTTCGGAAGGGTCATGGGACGGAGACGGCCCTGATCAAAGCAGCTGAGGAGGTCAGGACTATTATGGACAGGGGTGGTACAGCGATTCTGATACTATTGGACTTATCCGCGGCCTTTGACACGGTCGATCATTCTATTTTGATCGACCGTGTCGCCGCCCTTGGCATCCAGGGCAGGGCCAGAGCAACGCTTGCCTCCTTCCTGGCCAATAGGATACAATCTGTGAAGATGGGAAACTTCAGTTCCCCTGACTTCACTCTTCCGTGCGGTGTCCCCCAGGGCTCCTCGCTAAGTCCGACACTTTTCAACATCTATGTGTCGGACTTGGCGAGGGTAATAAAGTCATTCGGCATAGGGCTTACATCGTATGCCGATGACACACAGCTGATCTTGGAAATACATAAAAATGGAGAAGCTGTGGCAGCTAACTTTCAGGCAGGCATGAAGGCAATCAGTACATGGATGAATCGGAACTGCTTAAAGCTGAATTCCGACAAAACGGAGGTACTGGTTTTTGGCGAACTAACTCCGTCTTGGTCTCCGGTCTGGTGGCCTCCTGAACTGGGTACACCTCCACCGCCAGTTGCCAAGGTGAAAAACTTGGGCGTGCTTTTTGACAGTAGGCTGACGTTCCTTGGCCATGCCAACGCCGTGGTATCGGCTTCGTTTTTCACCTTGAGAATGGTGAAGAAACTGCTTCCGTTTCTTCCTCCTACCGCTGGCAAAACGCTGATGTCCTCCTTGGTACTATCCAAGGTGGATTATTGTAATGGCTTACTGCTTAATGCACAGGAGCAAGTTGTGAATAAGTTACAGCTTGTTCAAAATGCTGCTGCGAGGGTTCTTCTGGGGATACCAAAATACGCCTCTATCTCCCCTATAATAAGAGAGCTTCACTGGCTACCCATAAGAAGCAGGATAAAGTTCAAGGCCATGTGTATAACCTACAAGGCCTTGAACAATAACGGTCCTGACTTCTTCAAAAACGCTTTCAAAATTTATAAGCCCAGTCGAACTCTACGGTCATCTACAGTCCAACAGCTCCAAATCCCCCCAACAAAAAAGGCAACTTGGGGAGATAGACGATTTGTAGTGGCTGCATCCAAACTGTGGAACCAGATTCCATCTCAGATCAAGGAACATACCTCGTTGTTTTCCTTTCGAAAACACCTTAAAACATGGCTTTTTAACCAGTAACATCCTTTAACAACCATGTAATCTGTATGCACTAGCGCCGAGACACCGGAAGGTATTTGTGCGCTCTAGAAATTGTAAAAATAAATAAATAAATAAATAAAATAAACCCACTGCACTATTTACATTATAGGCACTCCTGTGAGCTGCATGGTATACATGTTTTGCAGAAGGCACATGTTCACCCGCTGCACTACTTTATGAGTAGAAACTTCCACTAGACAAAACTCGATCGATCCCTAGCATGTTCAGTAATCACCAGAGTTTTCTTGACATATCTATTGTTGTCTGAAAATTGCTGGAGGCAAGGAATGCTGCAGCAGGTGCTTTTAAATCCACTATATATCTGACAACAAAACGCCCCTGATGTCAGCGCCCGGTGCAGTGGTACCGATCGCACCACCCTAGAGCCGGCCCTGCTAAGATGGTGTCGCCAGCAGATACAGAACAAAATGAGCACAGCTCTTGCAGATCACATCTCCAGCACTAACAGCAGCAAGGAAGTCTTTGCCATCATCAAAGATGTCACAGCTCCTCCCGCCTCCTCCAGCATCATCACCCCCTCACAAGACCTTTCCAATGAGCTCTCTGAATTCTTCTGTAACAAAACCACCTCCATAAACAGCAACTTCGACCCTCTACAGAACTCCGCCACCGTTACAACTCTTCTACCTTTCACTGTCGATGAACAAACCTTGACCTCATGGACTGCCGTCACCACAGTTAGAGTCAATACTAAACCATCCATTCGGGGGCTCTATCTAATTCTTGCCCTCTACCGTGCCTTCAACAAAGGACTGCACCAATCAGCAAAGCACTAACACCCATCCACGACGTTCCACCTGGAAACATGCCACAGTCATTCGTCTACTCAAGAATCCACTCGCTGACCTAGCCACACTTTTCAACTACAGACTCATCTCCCTCCTACTATACCCAACAAAGGTCTGAAGAAATGAATCAATCAACGCCTCACCAACAACCTCAGCAAACCCCAGCTCCTCAATGCCACGCAGTCTGGATTCAGGCCCAACCACAGTACAGAAATAGCACTCATCGCCGCCACAGACGACATCCTCTTGATCCCTCATGGAGCAGACACGGCAGCCCTCATTCTCATGGACCTTTCTGCAGTATTTGACACAGTCTTACATTCCATCCTCATCAGGCACATCCACAAGATTGGCACCTAAATCCGTTCTCTATTTGATCTGCTCCATCTTAATGGATAGAACTCAAGCTGTCAGCCTGGCACCTTACCCCTCAGAAGCCAGAAGATTAATCTGCGGAGAGCCCTACCCCCTTCAACGCATACATCGTCCCTCTGGACAACATCATCCGCATACATGACATCAACATCCTCTCCCAACAGAGATGACATGCAACTCATACTCTCCCTCTTGGACAAGACAAGACCCCCAACACATGAAACGTGTTCACCGCCTGCATGACTGAAGTCGCTACCTGGATGAAAGCCAGCTGTCTCCAGCTTAACAACGAGAAGAGAGAAGTAGTGATCATCAGCAAGAATACGTCACCATTGGACTCCAACTGGTGGCTGACTGCACTTGGGCCCGCACCCATGCCAGGAATCTCAGAGTGACCGTCAACTGCAAACTGAACATGACTGCACAAGTCATCACAGTCACTGCATCCTGCTTCCACCCTATGAAGATGCTAAGGAAGCTCTTCAAATGGTCCCCAAGCAACACTAGAAAAACTGTCACTCAATCCCAACTCACCAGCAAGTTGAACAATAGGAACACCCTCTGTGGCGGGCTCCTCAAGCAACTCACTAGAAGACAACAAACCATCCAGAACTCGACAGCCAGACTCATCCTCAACCTCCCACACAGAGCTCACATCACACCACAGTTCAGGGAGCTCCACTGACTCCCGATACACAAATGCACTCAATTCAAACTCCTTACACACATTCAAAGCACTATACAATTCAAGCCCCACCTACCTGAATAGTCTCATCTACTTCCAGCAACCACCCAGATATCTCTGCTCCACAGGACTCCCACTCACACACATCTCACACGTGCACAGAACCAGATCCAGAGGACAAATATTTTCTTATATCACTCTTAAAGTGTGGAACGACCTCCTATTCTAAACCAGAGCCTCCTCCTCTCTTCTTGAATTCTGCAAGGAGACGTAGACCTGGCTTTTCAATTAGCCAACCTACCATAGGCAGGGCTAGGCACACACAACCCCTCAGTGCTAGGACACCATGGCGGGTGATAGTTCATTTTACAAATACACAAATCGTAATATATATAGAATTACACAACATATCAAAACAATGATACACAGTGGTATTGGAGTATCTGTCTGCTGAAGCCCCTAAATTAGGAAGGGCAAAGCTCTAATGTGCAGGGTTGTGACACAAGCAGGCAACACACAATTTGGTCAAGTGGGAAACCTGAGATTAGAACTGATCTGACCAGAGTCACACAATATGGCAAAGATAGGTCGCTAAGTTCAGAACTCTGTTCTCCAGGTTTCATCACCAGCAAGTTGCCCACTATCACACGTCATCTTGATGAACTTTCTCTATGTTCACAAGACACACAGGGCAGTGTTCATGCAGGGCCAGAGACCCACCTCTACACGTGCAGGCTGGATTAGTTATGTACGCGTCCTGGCACTTGACCCCAGTGTAAATAAGACACAATCTGTCTACTGCACAACGCATTTCCCAGTTTCCTGAGAAACCTAGGGGCATATTAGCAAGAACCTCGTTAAAATTATCGTTGTTTTAGCAGCAGGAAATTGCTGCCAAAACGGCAATAATGGGCTTGCTAATATGCTTTATAGAATTCCAATAGAAGCCCAGGTTAGATGTCCTGCACATGTGTGATCCCAGTCAGATAAATAATGCCTAGATTTGCTGTCCCTAACGCAGCAGGATGTCTCCCGAAAAATTGCTGGTTGCATTATACCGAGGATAAAATGAGTAGCACCAGATCTAACAAGGATCGAACGTTGATGATGTCATCGGCGGGGGCTCGCGACAAAGACAACCCAATGAGACACGCGCTCACAGAAGTAGTATAAGGAAACATGTTCTGCACACTAGAGAAAGCTAAAACAAACAAATAATGAAAGTTAAATCGGGTAACTTTATACCCAGTGGTCTGAATTAACATTCTTGGAGCCATGTTGGCAGGTGCAGAGGTTCTACTTACTGACTAGATGAGCTGGGCTTAGAATACAGTTGAGCATTGAAAACTTCACTGTAAGGCACCATAACTACGAAGAGCCACAGCCTATGGAGATGCTTCAATTAGGAGCTTATACGCATAACTTTCACAGAAAGAATAAATAAATTCATGAACGGTTATAAAGGCAAAAAACAAATTCTTGGCGATGGATAAAATGGAGGAACTTTCCAAGGATGTGTACTGACTGACTGACTGACTGACTGACTGACTATTGCGGAGGGGTGCTGTAGGTGGCTTTGCATGAAGAAGATGCTAGCTTGAAAAGGGAGACTGCTCAGAGCTGAAGTGGGAGGTGTGCAGCACATTCAACTGCAACCCTAGGGACTGATCCATGCTCACAGTTATCGTATCCACGCTGTCTGTTTCCCACGCATCGAGATTAAGCGAGTGAGATTGCATGGCGCCCGAAAACTGTGACTGCAAGTCTGTTTCAACACTCACAGATCCCAAAGTGCCTAGCGGAGGTGGGGTCTACTGCCAGATTGCATTGCTCATCAGTGGTTCTCCCTGACCTGCATTGAATCATCGCTGTGATGCGCGGTTGGATGTGTCAATTTTAATGGCATTTATAGAGCGTAAACTGGTACCAAAAAGGATGTGGGGCTGAATCTTAGTGTGACATTGCTGCAGCCCCACCTGTTAGAAGTATTTTTAAATAGTGGTGGTCAATATTTTCCGCTCTACAAGCGGAGTTGGCGGAGTTTTGGCCACTCCGTATTACGCTTGTAATGCAGAGTTCCGGCCAAATTCTTGCACGTGCTTCCCCAACAGTAAGTTGGCAAGCGTGAGCAAGATTTGCTGTCTCCTAGTGTGTACACACATATGTCCTCCCAAAGCATGCCTAATCTGGTAAAGCTCCAACACCTTACCCCTAGTGCCCTGCAGAGGGTCTGATGGGCCTATCATGTAAATGTAAATGTAAATGTACAGGAATTTATATAGCACAAATCACCGAGCGGTTTCTAAGCGCTTGCTTAGGGAACCCGTCCTGGTATTCCCCTGTGAGATAACCCCGGCAGGGTATCCGCAAGGTGAAAGCCAGGCATCCCGCCGCGAGGGGCCGTTGTGGAGATTAAGCAAGCTATTGCCCAGAGTCGCAGAGTGTGAACCCGTGAATCGAGTAGGCACCGGAGCGAGAATTGCCGAGTCCATGGACATTTTTAGGACTCAAGACCCCGCCGAGCCGGGAATCGAACCCTGGTCCCGGGCTGACCTCTGCTTCCAGGTCTGCCTCCTCTAACCAGTGAGCCCCACTTCTCCATGGGAGCTTAGCATGGTTGGAGGACCTGGACACAATAACTTGGTGATCTTTAAAGTTAATGTAATTCATTTCCTCCGATGAGCTTTATAATGTAGCAAATTACAGCGAAAGACTGTGCTTGTGCTGGCAGCGAATGCGGTAAATAAATCCCTTCTCTGAGCTTTCCATAAATATTCTGCTTTAATAAATATTGCTTACCTCGAGACTTCACCTTGAGGAATGTTTTTATTCCTTTACGTAACCCAATAAAGCAATAAAATAGAAAATGTATGGCTGAATTACCCGACTTCTGTAGGGCATTATATCAGCACACTCATGATAATGTTCAGGAATTACCTTATAAGCACTCTCTGACTGATTTTACGTCATCTACTGCTCGCCTGGAGGGAGAGGATATCAGATAATTCTTCTCTCTAATTGAATTATTAAGTTCACACAGCTGCAAGTGAAAATGGACTTTAAATCACATTTTCTTCTGATGGTTAGCAGTGCTCATCAACAATACCTCAGTTTGTTCCAAAACACCCCTGATGCTAATTCAATATATTCAATCATCTTCTCTTTATCTGGTCCCTGCCTCCAAACGAATGTTACATGTATAAGTAAAGTGTGTATTAATAGTAATATCAAACATGGAGGACTGCAATATAGCTTTAAAAAAACTCTATCCAACTTTCTTATAAAAGATTGTAATTATAGTTGTGACATCACTAGTTACACGGGATAAGAAACAAAGGGCCATATTATCAAGAAAGGGCGATACATTATCGCCTCTTTTATCAGCAGGAAACTGCCGCTAAAGCGGCGATAATAGGCTTGATAATATGCTCTTGTGAATTCCCATAGAAGCCCAGTTTCTGGTGGCCCAAAATGTGTTGGTACTCTACTGAAATAATTCATTAACGTTTAGGAGGGATGTTACAATACTAGCTGCCAGATTCACAGTTACTATTGCTGTAGCTCGCTTTTCAGCTCTTCTTAAACTACATTTCCAGGAAAATGAGCAGTCTTCAACAGAGAGGAGATATTATGACAACATATACATATATTTTATGTCGTTTGTAGTTCATATACAAAAACAGGAATCTTTTTGAATGTTACATCACCTTCTGAACTACATCAGTTTTTTGCAGCTTTGGAAAGTACAATAAACTGCTTATATGTTATATATTGTTGAAACATATCACCAGCCACACACTGGGTTGCTTTCCCACTACAGATTCCAAATGTATTCTAGATTTCTGCAGCTATACTGTCTTTCGTGTCAATGCACACAATACCAATAATTTAGTTTTTTGAGGAATGATTAATGGAGTGCCCCCAATTTAAAAGGAGTACAAAACATTCTACTTTACATTAGAATGATATTACAAGTCTGCTTTGCTCCTCTATATGGTCACAGTCACAGTGGCTTGCAGTATTTTTATAATGCACGGTAGAGGTGTTTATAATGTAATTCTATCTGCAAAGATTCACAATCTTCAAATTGTACCTCATGAATGAAATATTTGTCTCATTATGTTTCACATGTGGGGACATGAATAATTTATTGGCTAAACAAAGGGAATCTATATATTACTAAGACCAGCAATTTCTAGGCTGGGTGAAATTGAAATAATGCCAGAGAAATTGCGATTTTGCATACTTTCCACTTGTTCGTGATAGGTTCACACAGCAAAAGTCTTGTACCCTTATCTTGCATCTTCTACACATAATATATGCATGCACGAAAAAGTATTACAGCAGCAAACCACATTTTTCGGTAAAAATTAACTTTTACATATTTTTGTGGAATGTCTATCAAATCTCTGCAATTTCTTAAAAGTTTATGCAAGTGTGCAGACCTGGAGGCATTTCCCAGCACCAACTTTCAACATTTGTTAATATAGTGAATTGTATTCTCCTTTTGTATCTTTCACTCAGTCACCCGGATTGGCTGCCTAGTATTTCTCATTTACATAGGTTCACATGATCTTAGGGCCCGATTCACAGAATTAACTTAGGACTTAATCCTAAACTTACTACTATTTTGGTATTCACAGAATGCACTTACTACTTTTGGCATTCACAGAATGCACTTACTACTTTTGGTATTCACAGAATGAACCTACTACTTTTGGTTTTCACAGAAGTTAGGATTTTGTCTTAAGACAAACTTAAGACAGTCTAATGACAAACTTAAGACAGACTAAAGACAAACTTAAGACAGACTTAAGACAGACTTAAGTTAGAATTTTGTCTTAAGTCTGTCTTAAGTTTGTCGTAAGACAAACTTAAGACAGACTAAGACAGACTTGTTAAAGGCCCCTGCCTTCGGCTTGGGCCTTTAATGCTGAAACGGGCCTTGAATGGCTGGTCGAGCCTGCTAAAGCAGGCTCTTAAGGCTATATTATATCTCTCAATCTTCATAATTTCGTATGAACAAATTGCCAGGTTGTAAGATTGGGGAGGGGCAGTATTAATGGGACTCTGCCCAAGTTAGAGATGACAAAATGCATTTGGGGCCGATTTAGACCCTTGCGAGCAACCCGCTGTCTGTCCGGGTCAGAGGTCTTCTCCACCACTACCATAGAAGGACTGCGGTTGCCAAATTAAGGGACCACTGCTGGCCCTGTGGTGATGTTTGTGTCGTCCCAGTAGCCATTGTCATTGCAGTTCAATGAAGACACATAACGTTTGGTTTGCTTAAACTGTGGTTCTGGTGACCGCACAAAAAACTTTTTTGTTTTTCAGAAACAAACTACCATAGTGGAAGTTTGTTTCTGAAAAGCAACACAAATAATGGCACCACACCCTGGGGGTTTCTTCCCAGGGATTGGTGGCCATTGTGTTTTTTCTGTTCACTACCACCAGGTGATGGAGACAGACAGGAAAAAAAGCACTTCAGATGTCCACTTTAAATAGGGCGGTGGTCTCATACCCTTACTCTGATGGCTTCTAGTCTGCTGGGCCGTTGGAGTTTGTTTTCTGACAGCAAAGCCAGCAGGGGCACCACCATCAGAAAAGTGACAGCCCATCTGACGCATTAATGATCGGCCAGACTGAGGGTTTGATGGAGAGGGTACACTGCCACGTTTGCGACAACGCAACTCTGTAAGTCAAAGTCTAAATCAGGCCCTTCAACGGGGAAGCATCTCTGAGTGGTTGACAACATTTCACCAAGACTTAACTGGAAAATAAACAAGCTTATCAGAACCCCCGTAAAAATATCCTGCAAGTGGGATGGGTATGCCGCATGCTTTACTTCCTTTCCAGCCACTGTGGCCACCTTAAAAGTGAATTTCACCAACTACATCTTTGAATTGTGGTTTTGTAAAATGTAGTAACTTTGCTTACTATCCTTAGCCCATTTTACTTCCATGTTCAATTCCCTAGTAGTATTTTCTACACCGGCTCTGGTAGAGTTCAAGCTAGTATTTAACTGGTTCTTAGGTACGTCTATCCGGAAAACAAATCACAGCCTCAATTAGAAAGGTGTTTACTTTTTGCAAGACCTGGACACTTTCAAATGCTAGACGCGCATAGAAGCTGATGAGACACGCATAGGTGACACCCAGATCTCCTGGCCACACAGGCTGCTACTGAAGGCATGTTGATCTTCTATTGTGCCACTGTGTTTTTGGGGGGAGGGGAAAGTTTTTTTTTTTAACAAAATATTGTTTGTATAAGTTTATGATATCTTGTGTTAATTTTTGATGTATTGGCTCATTTTATTTGAGTTATACATCTTTTTAAACAATGTGTCATTATGTATAACCTTTTGACCGAATTAATAAAAAGCAGATTTTTTATATGTCATTAGTTTTTTCTTCCTCTCCATCATTAGATATGACAAGCAAATAGTAGATTGCCTAGGTTGTTATTTCACATGATGTTGGTCTTCAGATACATGCTTCAAAGGGCTCCTCTCTGTAGCAGCACAGAGGAACATCTGTTTCACTAGATCCCTGCCTGGGTTATGGATGGTGGTCAAGAGCAGTGCGTAATTTGTAATAGAATGAGTGCAGGTACACAAAGCTCTGCTTAGAAGTTTGTGGGTGACAATTTTAAATGCCTGCACGCCGGATACCAAGGTTGCGTAGTCTTGAATATAACTCATGCCTCTATGATCTACTACCAGACACCATCTGCCACTTTATCTCACTCCTCCAGATACCTGCTTTCTCCCTTGGTGACATTTTTTCCATCTTTCTCTACTTCCTTCTTTTCCCTTTGTGGATTTTTCCCTCATGCTCTGAGTAAACGCTGAAAAGGAAGTGCTGGTCCCCTAAAAGTAGTGCCGATGGGCCCCACCAGCAACCTCCAGCTCAAATTAAGCACTGGTCAAGAGCCAATCAATTAAATGGGCCTTGTCCAGCCCTAAAGCAATATAGGTTCATTTATATGGCTTCATTACAGATCATAATGGGCCCGATTCACAGAATGAACTTAAGACTCAATCCTAAACTTACTACTATTTTGATATTCACAGAATGCACTTACTACTTTTGGTATTCACAGAAGTTAGGATTGTGTCTTAAGTTTGTCTTAAGACAAACTTAAGACAAAATCCTAACTTCTGTGAATACCAAAAGTAAGTTCATTCTGTGAATACCAAAAGTAGTAAGTGCATTCTGTGAATGCCAAAAGTAGTAAGTGCATTCTGTGAATACCAAAATAGTAGTAAGTTTAGGATTGAGTCTTAAGTTCATTCTGTGAATCGGGCCCTCAGTCTTCAAAGGGAGGGCTTTAATGACCAGTTCAGCTCAGACAAAGCTGCTTACAAACTTCTAGGTACAATTTACATTGGACTTACTACACTCCCCTGTATAAATGGGCAGTGAGACGTCGCTGTCCTGCCCTCCGTGGTTTGGCACCAGCCACAGAGCAGCCATGACTCGACAGCAGTGTTTCATGGAAACAAAACAAACAGCCCAGATGAATGTTCCAAGAAAAGCCTGCACCTCCTTTTTACAACCATATGAGTGAAGCAGTTCTTCTCCTCCTGTGTCTGAGGCAGGTTTAATAAGAGATAGCCCCATGCAGGGCCTTGTCCCTCACCGCCTGTGTCTCCTCAATCTCCTTTCTGGAGCTCTCTCCTGTCAACATGGACTTGTCGCCCATATCCATTCTTAATAAAGTCACTAGAATAAAGATGCTGTTTCATGAATGGTGCCGCGACAGGGCGCAACCAGACGTCATCAAAGAAAGGAGCATCCTGGAACCCATATGTTGGTGATTGTTTATGATGTAAGCTTGGCTAAGAGAACATGTTTTCTTTTCACTGGATGGCTCCTTTAAGAAAAGAAATTGGACATCAATGTTTTTGTTTTGACAGAGCATGCGCTCTGTGCCAAATGATTAGTGAAGGGCAATGTTGGGAAACTATTTGTGGGGTGTTCTCAAGGAATACAGAAAATGACTGTATGGAAATGCAAAGATGTTGGCATGATTCTAAAATAATGAATTAGGGTAGGACTATGGTAGCATTCTTAATTAATTTTTCATAAGGTACCCATGTCACCTTATGGCCACCTCAAAGCAATGTCGTTTTGGGTAACCCTGGGCGTAGTTCACGTAGTAGCGCTACGCAAAGCTACGCAAACTGCGTAGTGCACTGTGCAAAATACTGTTCGCACTGATTACACAGTGCCGGATGCTTGTCCGCACTGTGCAATCAGTGCAAACTGCATCTTGCACAGTGCAAGCGGTCGTTTTCTGCCGCTCGAGTAGATTTCTACTCGAGCGGCAGCTTTCTCAATGCTGACTGGTAGTTTCTTATTGCGAGCGGTCACAAGCATTCGCGACCACTTGCAATGAGAAACCTGACCACGCCGCTTGGAGAATCTCACAGGGAGGTTTATTTTCTACGTTCGCGATCGGCAACTTGATGTTGCTGATCGCGAGCAAGGAAAAAGTCTCGCCGGGATGTCATTTTGCTCTTTTGCGGTCGCCAACTTGACGTTGAGGACTGCGAACAAGTAAAAAATGACCACTACGCGTGTTTGCACTGTGCTACGTGCAATTTGCATAGTGCAAAGTAGTGCAAACTTCACGAGCGTAGCGTAGTACTTCGCCTAGGGTTAGTTTTGAGATGATCTGTAAAAATTGAGTTTCTGGGGCAGTTTGAGCCCAATCGCACCCAAGAAAGGAAACCCTTAAGTGATGTTGTGATGTTCTCCAATCACCGTCCGTATTCTGCTTTTAGAACTGTTACAGGTGAGTCTGAGGAGTTTCATTTTCATGCATCTCTAAGGGCTCTGGATCGCCTGGGCCTCAGGCTGCAGGCCAGAGGTTTAGGATGTTAGGATGACCAGAGCACAGCTACTGCCTGAAGGAGAGAGGGAGACAACAGAAAGCGAGAGAGAGAGTGGGTGTGTGTGCATGTGCATGAGTGAGTTTGTGTGTGAGTGTGGGTGTGTGTGCACTTGAGTGTGTGTGTGTGAGTTTATTTTAAATAAACATACATTCCACCTCAAAGTACAGAGGGGTGGTTACAGAAAGATATCAGTAACAAAGCTGCAAATTTTCACATTTCCATGCGTGCTTTGCTGCCACTGTCCAGTATTTTCCATTGAATTCTGGGATTTGTAGTCCTGTTTTATAATGCAATACACTAGACTACAAGTCCCACAGTTAAATAAAAAGACTGGAGCAGCACACCATGCAGGGACCTATTCTAAGGTATATTCTCTGCTCAGTTAAATGCAGAACTGTGATGGCGTGTTACTAAGTGCGTCCGTTCACCTTTAGGCACCCACTATGGCCTGCAGACATCAATGACCAGCAGAAGTGATGAGTCAGGGTGGTGGATTATCCTATTCCCCCCGCCCACCCCCATTGATACCACTGGCCCTCATCTCCCTATGTATGTGGTGGTTTGTTCCAATATATGTGGTGGTTGTGAAGGTGGTGAGAGACAGAATAGTGTGTCACTCCCATTGGAAGCTGAGCACAATGTTAGAACATTTTGAAGATATGTAAAAGTATGTATGTATGTATGTATGTATGTATGTATGTATTTGAGCTTGCAAAGCGCACTGCTACCCGTAGGTTTCCTGGAGCTGTATAACGCTGGGGAACCCACCCTGGTATAAAGCTGGTATAAAGCTGGTATAACTATATAAAGCTGGCCCTCATCAAGCGTATAAGTATTACCTTTGGTTAGGAACATGCAAATAACCCCAAATCGGCAGATAACAAAGCGGGGTGATTAATCACCCCTCTTTGTTATCTGCCGATTTGGGGTTATTTGCATGTTCATCTAAAATCGGAGCTCTCAACACGCACTCGATGTAAAACTACAATCTCCAGCATTCCGCTGACCCGGAACTAAGTCTCAACTTAAACCCGCCGACCCGGAACCATTGCACAGCGTTTCATTGACGGAAGCGACGCCCATGGAGGAATCGGTTTTCCTAACCAAAGGTAATACTTATACGCTTGATGAGGGCCAGCTTTATATAGTTTAAAATAACATTTTCAGCCTAGTAACGCTCGCGAGTCCACATTTCCGCACCTAATAGAGGACTTTGCGATCTTTACTTGAATTAGTTAAAAGTGCTGTATCAATGCTTGTTTTCATCAGTAACCAGTACGAGGAACTGCCACCCCCTCTAGAATATAGCGCGCGAGCGGACCGTCCATCATTGGAGCATTGCTGAGTGTGAGAATGTTTCTAAGAAACAGAGTACAAATTCTTTGCAGTACGGGTCAAAAGGACGATTTTCATACATCCCTTCGGTCTTCTTCTCAGAAACAATTCCAAACTGAAATTCCCCCCAAAAATGGCATTTTGAATAATGATTATTGGATCATAGTGGACCCAGGAGGTCGCCTTCAGCAGCAATCAAGTGAGTAACATAAATAAAGGCACTTCTTCCACTAAGGACACCTCACCTGATCTTGACAACTCATGAGCCCTCTTTCCACCCCTCCTTTTACAGCTCCTTGGCAGAAAAGGCTTCAAGTAGAAGCACAGGTATGATCGGAGTGTGTGCTGGACTGAATGTTAAGTTGAGAGTTGCCCATGAATATGACTGACAGTATGGTCTTTGAATTTATGTCTTCCAGATTATTGTTGTATTGTCCTGAAGAGAATTCCATGATGCTAGGGGATTCGAAACGCGTCGACCTTGTTCATCTGAATACTTAGGCCAATCATTTGTAACTGTGTTGTCCAAATGTAAAATTGTTGATGGTCTAATTCCTTGATTGTATAGATCTTTTGTTTCCTCCATTTAGTGGATTTGGTTTCACCTGCTATTATAAATAGGACTAGCGCAGGGCCACCCCACCCCACCACACTCCTTTCCCCTCCTTTCCTTCATTCTTTGTCTGTCTGGATGTCAATTTGTGTACATAAGGTGAATGTTTTGTATTTAGTCATCCAAACGTTTTTCTATCTCTTAATTAGTCATCCAAACGTTTTTCTATCTCTTAATCCCTCACTCATCTCCACTTCTAAATAAACCCTGTTTTTGTTTTTAAAATTTTGTTTAGCACTAAGACCCCTGTCCCTCCCTATATTTATATTCATGTTAAATTTGTTGGACTAAGTAATAGCCAAATATTGATTGTTCCGTCTTTTGTAATATTAGAATAATCTTATCTCAAAAGAATAAGTGAAAACATAAAAAATAAATTCATTTGATTTGATTCAATCTTGACTGAAAGAGTGGTCTGTGAAAACGAGAGATTTATAACTCATTTTCCTTGTGAATCCTTCTGGCGCAGGGCTTTACAACGTGACGCATCTCCCAGATGCGTCACGTTGTAAGTACCCCGCACCATGGCGCTTCTTTTAAGCCACCGCTGCGTCACAAAAGTGACGCATCGGCGGCGTAAAAGGGGCGCAAGGGGCTTGTAAATCTGCCCCAAAGTATTTATTTTGAAGTGTTTATACCAACAGACCTTGTTATGCGCCAAGCCTCATTTTCCACTGACCCTTGGGGAGGAGGTGTGACCTAATGGCCAGAGCTGCTGATTGTTGAACAGGGGGGTCCCGGCGTCGGTGCAACATTCTGTGATTCTGGGCGAATCACCTAATCTTCAGTGCATTTAAAGACATGAATTTGACCTCGTGTAACGTGATCTAGTGCTCCGATGCCCTTGGGCCTTGTTCGCGCTATATAAAACTGCACACAAAAAAAACACTTACTACAGGCCCTCTGAGGCTTGAATCGAGCTTTAAAAAAAACTCACAACTGACAGTAATGAATTTAGGGACAGAGATTGCTGTCCTGCCACACTCCTTAACGGCTGTACCGGAATCATGTGGGATTCGCTTCAGTGATTCATCAGAGGCCACAAAGAAAGCCGAGTGTGCCAGCACAGGAAGGAGGACCCATGAAAATTGTAATTTGTCAAAGTGAGTAACATTACCAACTCTGAGCAGGCGAGAAGGCAAATGACAGTCTTCAGTGATTGAGAAGTCGTCTTTGCATGAGCAGGTGGGGGCGGGGCATTTCTTCTATCCATCAGCAGCGCGATCGCTCACTGGCCACCGGCCTCGCGCCTGTCCGTCAACTTTCACTAGCCCCGCCCACGCGGTCACAGCCAGGTTAGCCTGTCCGCCGTCCTTTTCCTGCTCTGTCATTGGCTTGTCCTTGGCATTCCACCAGCTCGGATCACGAGCCGCCGGAGCCTGATCTCAGCGTATTTCCTGTTCCATAGGTGTGGCACCACTCTGTGTCCCTGCCCAGCATGTGGCGAGAGCAAAGTACTTTTTGGACATAGTCCACAGCCCGCAGAGCAGTCACACCACTGGAATATTTTCTCTGAGTCAGAAATGGCAGTGTCTGTGAACTCTGAGATAGAGCCGAAAAAGCAATAGTAGGCATGGAAACCTCTTACGAGGGTGGTGCGTTTGACCATAAATGAACATGACAAAAAATCCCAACTGCTGAACTGCACTAGACGCATGAATGAAAACGAAGCCACATGTAGCGTGCAAGCAAACAACACCATATATGTGTAGGGTTTTAAATCATACAAATCTCATTCATTATCTATCTATCTATCTATCTATCTATCTATCTATCTATCTATCTATCTATCTATCTATCTATCTATATCTATCTATCTATCTATCTATCTATCTATCTATCTATCTATCTATCTATCTATCTATCTATCTATCTATCTGTCTGTCTGTCTGTCTGTCTGTCTGTCTGTCTGTCTGTCTGTCTGTCTGTCTGTCTGCCTGCCTGTCTGCCTGCCTGCCTGCCTGCCTGCCTGCATGCCTGTCTGTCACCAACACAACTCCACCAGAATCGCAGATTACAGTCCACTCTATTTTGAGATCCACTAAATGAAGGCTGGCTTTTGCCCTAAATAAGCCCGATTTATGTTGGTGGGAGTCGCTTTGTGGGAAACATCTCAGTGGTAGCAGTTCCACCATCCCAGCCCAGCATGGTGAAACTGTCATCAGAAATGTGTGCCCTGATAATGTGGCACCAATCTGGAGAAACATTTCCAGTACCCACATAAAAATGTGCCAGCATGATGGGGACATTCAAAGGGCTTTCTATGCAAGGCTGCAGTGTTTTACAGGTGGCCTCGAACAAGGTGGCCTATTCAGAAGCTGTGGCGGCATCCTACAATGTGGAGCTGGTGCAGCGCCATTTCTGGTGGCATCTTCAGTAAAAGAGGGACATCATATCTGCTTTGCCCTTGTACTGCACATCATGGGGCCTCATTTATGAGGCCGTGCGTCACTTTAACGCCGCTGGTGCGTCACTTTTTGTGACGCACCAGCAGCATAAAAAATGTGCCTTGTTGCACCATATTTACAAAGTGACGCATCTAGGTAGATGCGTCACTTTGTAAACCCCTGCACTACATTATACCTATGCCAGGTATAATGTATGCAGGGGGGGCGTTCTGACGCAAGAAAGGGTCATAGAAGTGACGCGGTGAAATCTAAGAGATTTCACTGCGCCACTTCTAGGACACAAATGCGTCAATTTCTTACGCCTGCCTCACAGCAGGCGTAAGACTGATGCAGGCCCTTTCACATGGGGCTTGCCCCATGTGAAAGGACACATTGCTGGAGTTGCGTCACTTTTGTGACACACTCCAGCAATGCGTCACTTTTGCGTCATACAAATACGTAAGCAATGCTGACATATCTGTAACTCCTTGCGCCAAGATACGTCATACTGTAAATATGACGCATCATTGGTGTCGCAAGGCGGGCGCAGTGAAAAGTGACACATCGCTGTTTTCACGCAGCGATGCATCACTTTTCATAAATGAGGCCCCATATTTCTAAACATTCAGGAAACAGTAGGGTGCACACCATTAACCCCTTCGATGCTCATGACGAGCTCAGCTCGTCATGACCACACCCAGTTACATTAGGGCCCAGCACCGGGGGTAAATCTGCACCGCACGCAAGGTGTTAAGCCACCACAATGCACTTGTACGTATCTAGAGGTCTGTCACGGGGAGCTCAGGAACCCTGAGGAAGCTATCACCAGATGCATTAATGAGACCAAGGACAGGAAGGATGGACACCCTGAATCCTTGGGCAGCCTGGAGAGTGAGTCAGAGACGATCCACCACTACCATTATTGAGATAGAGGCAGGTTGGGTGTTGAAAATCCCTGCATAGGTCAACAGTATCCTTGCACATTCCTAAAAGGGAGAAAACTCAGTGCTTAATTTGTGCTGGTGGTTGCAGGTGGTGGGATGCTGGTACTCAGTTTTGATGGCCGAGACATATTTTCCACCATCCAGAGCAAGAGACAAGGCATAAAAGGGAGAAAGAAGGAGGAAGAGAAAGGTAGGAACACTGTGGCAAAGGGATACAATTAAAAGAACATGCAAGAGAAAGGTAAGGAGGCAGAGAGTGAAGGGAGGAGGATGAGATAGGCATGATATGGAATCAAGACTGGGCATCCTTGGTGTTCTGCAACCCTCGGAACTTGGCAGATGTAATAGGTGGTTCCAAAAAACGTAACCTCCTGCACTTATCTGTTTACAAAATTAAGCACTGAGGGGAGTAGGGAGTAGAGAAGCAGATTAAGATGGCCTTGACGAGAGATCAGGAGCAGACCCCTAGGGGGCAAAGAGATATAGCACTCATGAGTGTGCATTTTCTGAAGAGCTGGAGGTAAAGTCCTCTGCGTTTGAGATGGCATTTATAGACTCGGGGGTAACTTATAGAGATGCTAGCAGTTAAAACAAGGTTCACAGAGGAATTGGAAGCAGGTGGGCTCGATTGTAGCACAGCCATCAGTCAAGCTATAACTATCAGTGGTTTGTTTGAAAAATAAGAAATGCATGAGGGAAGAGCGCAAATGCTGGTATCAAGGGGAGATGATGTGGCTTATTGGCTAGAGCTGCTGCCTTTGAAGTCTGGAGAACCTGGGGGCATATTACCAAGATTAAGCGATAATTATCGCTTAACACGGTTAGCGGCAATATTATTATCACCGAGCTCCGCCGATTTTTATCGCAGATAAACCTTGCTATTATCAAGGTTTATCTCAAAAGCGATAAAAATCGCTCGAAATGCATGAATATCGCTGAAAAGTCAGCAATATTCATGCATTACCGAGCTAATGCTCTTAGCCATGTTATCCACCTACCATTGGATAACATGGCTAAGAACTGCTCTGGGCAGGCGTTAGCTTTTGGAGATATTTGCGCTTAGCGCGAATATTTCCAAAAGTACGCCTTTGTAGGTAATAGGAGATAGCGATGTTAGCGACTGTTTCCAGTCGCTAACATCTTGGCACGCCCACTTTGCATGTCATTAGCGATAAATATCGTTGACATGCAAAGTGGGGCCCAAGATGGTCGTTATCTCCTACTAGCTGTCGCTAACTGGTGTTAGCGACAGCTAGGTAATAGGGAGATAATTTTATCTCCGCTTTCTTGGCTTTTAAAGCCAAAAAAGCGGAGATAAACCCCCTTGATAATATGCCCCA
Source organism: Lissotriton vulgaris (assembly GCF_964263255.1). Lineage (NCBI taxonomy): Eukaryota > Metazoa > Chordata > Amphibia > Caudata > Salamandridae > Lissotriton > Lissotriton vulgaris. The sequence goes on from NC_141685.1 coordinate 298,439,857, forward strand.
TAGATCGGTGGACTTTTATACACTTTCAATGCATTCAAAGTAACATTAAAATAGTTTAGGGTAACTTCACAACGAAAGACTGCACCTGTAAAAGTACACCTACAAATAATTTTTGGAATCCAAAAATATTCCCAGTAGTGTGCCTGGCACAGGTCCCAGGTGACTTCTGGGAATGTCATGTGACATATTCCATGGCCTCCTATTTCCCAAAAGTACAAACATATATATGAGAGATGTAAGCTCTGTGGAAATGGAACCCTTTGGCCAAATGCACATTCTATAATTTTATTCTAAACAAGCAGAAAAACTCCCCATGTAAATTCCTTCCTCTACATCTCCACATTTGGAGGAGATCTGTTGCCCTTCTATCCCCCTATTGCAAGGTGGCTATGAAAGAGTGTTTCCCATGTAACTAATATCTCTGATTGCAAAATGTGCATTTATACTGTATCTAACTCATGCTTCCCTCCAACTCCAGTGAGCTTGACCTTGACTGGTCAACAATCCTACCCTCGACAGCTGAGGAGGCTTTGGATGCCCATCTCTTTTTGTTGCAGACCAAGTACACAGCATCCTGATCTGTCAGGATGGCTGGCAGTCTGGCCGGGTCAAAGCAAAGGCCTGACAATAGGTGACATTCAAACATGTAGTCCCCGTTTCTACGCACGTGGGATGAGTGGGAAAGGAGTCGCTATTACGGGTATTGGAAGACTTCAAACCATGAGCCTCTACGCCTCATGCCTGGACTACAGCTTTGCTGTTCTCACAAAAACAGAATCACTGCTTCAAGCCATCATCCTTCAACAAGAGGGTACAGATGTTCCCTGCAGGAGAACAAAGGCTCTGCAGAGGAGCACTGGAGTTAATGTACAGGTTAGGAGCCCCCTGGACTTGCTGGAAGCAGAAGTCTAAGGGGGCACCATAAACAAAAGTATAGAGCAGCTGTTAGACTCACCTGTGAACCTTCAGCTTACATGGGACTTGCCTTGAGTTGGTTACTGCCTAGCACCAAAATACCACTGGGCATATATTCATCGTGTAAACCAACAAGCAACAATATGAAGTATTTGTTTTTAGGTGCAGTTTCATTTGTTGTATGACCACTTTAATTTCTTGCTGTCTTAAGGACAAGTTATTGACTTAAGGCAGTATTGGGATGTTATGTGATGTTACAATCATTTGACCAGAGCACAGTCGTCCTTGAGAATGACCTTGCAGCATTATTTGTTGTCTTGGCCGCCATGCTATTGTAACATTTCCACTTCAGACCAGGAATGAAAGTTTCTGTGATGATATGTTTAGAGGGTTCTGATCCATGCTTAAGACTCTGTGGTTTGACTTGCATGTCAAGAGGTGGAGTGAAGCATTGATGTCTTCAGCATCACCAGCGGTCCTGTTACATAGTTCTGCAGCAATCTGAAGCATTGGGCTGGTGGTGTCTGATGATGGTGTCAGAGAAAATGCAGAAAAGTAGAGGGTTTTACTGGCTGCTTCTGCAACTCTTGGATCAGTAATTACATTAACATCTCATTTAAAGGTGGACAGTTAAGGGACAGATTCTGAAAATTTGTAACTGTCCCTTCTGCACAAGATGGTGGTTTTGCTAACGACTGAGTTGCCACTGCATTTGCCATGGGAAACCCGCTGCCGGGTGTAGCGGCGGTGAAAATGGCGTCAGAGTGGCTTCCCCACAAAGCATGGTTACTTCCATTCCTGCTGGCTTTTGTCTGTATAGGTCTTTCATGTACACACTCATTGTACCAGACAAGAAAAATACTGGATGAATATTACCAGCATATAGATTTATTGATTATTTTTCATTTTTCAAAGACAAACACCCGCTTTGCTAGTTTGCCTTCAGATAATAAAATAGTTCCAACAGGTCAACAGTGCTGTTATTGCTTGGTGGAATGGCCATCGATTTATTTTCATGTAAGCGTCTTCCACCGTGTAGATGGGAAAATCCGTCATGAGTGATGTAATATGTGAGGTCATAAGCACTGCATGAGAGGGGAGCAGATTATAGTTAGTTGACTGACCTAAAACTGGGAAATTGCAGTGGTTTTTCTGTTTTTAAACATTAAATCTTGTTATATTGCATTACCTAACTCAAACCTAATTTGAACCTTTGGATTTTCAGCAAATTTCAGTTTTTTTAAACATGAATTTAGATCTGATTACCATACTTACCTATATCATCATTTTACCTTTTGTTTTTTCAGTGAATATCATTTTTTTTTAATCACATTCTAAATTTACCAGAGTGGGCAACCCCACTGCACATAGCAATGTGCAGAGGCAGTTTGGCACAACACTCTTAAAGTATCCGACCTTACCCCTTTCGCACACAACATCTAGATGTGTGCTGTGAAGATTAGACGGAGGGTGTTTACTCTGGCTACTTTAGTTTTAAGTGTTTTAAAATATTTTGTTTTTAACATTTGTGTTGCATTTTTTTAACAAGGGTGAAATTTAAAAAATATATGGGTTTTCCTGTTTATTTTTTTGCCTTTTTTGATGTTTTGTATGCATCTTTGTATTACTCTTTCAAGTAGTTCTGCATTGCTTTTGCAATCATTTTTTTATTAGTAACCCTTGAAGTCACGACTTTCAAACCAATATGTTCCAAAATACAGCATATATCTGTCATTTTCCCCCAGGTTTTGCTGCTGTACTTCAGGTGGTACAGTTTCAACTCCTTTTACTATCCCATGTCCTTTTTCCACCACTGCTGGAGCTATATGGTTGGGGTGCCCTTGAAACTATAGACTACTGCTCTGGTTGGCTCCCATGTAGCCCATGATTGTATAAGTTACATGTAAATCTTTCGGCATTATTTTGTTTTTGCCCGTTTGCACATTTTAGCTGCTGCAGATGCTGATGGCAGCTTTATCAATTCAGGTACTTGAAGAGTGGGATAAGTGCACAGCCTTGTTCTTGCAATTGTTTTACCCGTTTTGGGTGCTCCGTGGGTGGCGGCCAACATCCCTGGGCGCCTGATTAATAGATCCACTTGTGTGTCCTTAATGGAACATTAAAGACATCCCTTTGGGCACACCTGGTTCTCCTCCATAGATACAAGAGGATTCCACACACTTTTATTCCTTTGTTTTTGTGTATTTGTTTATTTATCTTGTTATTTCACTTTTGTTTAGCGAGTTCTTGTAAACATTCTGATCATATTCAATCTTTCATCATGTTCACATCAGCGACAAAATTACATTTCTATCCAATGCATTTCGGTCGTGACCATGTCGCCCTTCATCAGGGAATCAACACTATAAACAAAAAAATAATTGCAATCATGAGTCGAGATATGTTGTATTTATGACGTGTTCAACTATGACTAATTAATCACTACACCAATATGTGTCAGGTTTATATCACCTCCTTCACCTTATTTGCCCGTGCTACCTAATCAAACACAGTCATAAAAAATGCCACTTACGTGTCGCTGTAATCAACTTTGATGTAAACCACTGTAACAAAAGAGTCCATATAGCGAAAAAATCAATAAGATCTCTAAGAAAACCAGCTTCGTCTAGCACTTTTCTCTACAGAGTAAACTACCATAACCTCCTGATTGTGAAACTGACCTGATTCGTACTATGTCGGCGTCTTCACTCGTTCTTCACCACGTTCAACACTCCTCCATTACGATCGTTTGTTATGGTTACCAACAAACCTCTATCCTATATGCTGACGCTCCGGTCATGTGATCATGGAGCTAGACGAAATACTTCGCGGAACTATTAGCATGTATCAGGCAACGTGCCTCTCTCTTCTCCTGGTTCTAACCGACCTCTTGCAAAGAACAAAAAATAATCAAGCCCTAAAGCATAGCTGAACATAGCTAAATAAAATCATAACTTAACACTACCAATATCAGAAAAAATACCTATTCCGTACTAGCCGATTACAAGAGAATCGAACCCCCTGCATCTCTGAACTAAAAGCATCCTCAATTAAGTCGGTGTGCTATGGTGTTTGTATTGTGTTACCAGTGAACTAGGGTTATGTAGTGAATTCGTGATAGACTCATGATTAAACATAATAATAAATGATTAAATATAATAATAAACAATATGCATTTCACTTCGCAGGTTTCCTTTCCAGCATAAGGAAAACGACAGAAAAAGCTTCCAGTCTATTTATAAATAACATGATAGCTCACTTCGTTCATTGAGCCCATTCGGGCAATGAGTACCCAGTTTATGTATCCAAAAGTTCTCTCGCGGCAGAATGAATTTGGTATTGTCTCTTCCTTCTGTTCTTTCAACAGTCTCCAATACCATGTATTTTAATTGAGAGATATTGTGCTGTGCCTCCATGAAATGGGTAGCTACTGTACATTTGATGTTTTTCATCCGTATGTTAGACTTATGTTCTGTCAGTCTTGTTTTTATGCTTCTTTCCGTCTTCCCAATGTATAATTTTCCGCATGGACATTTTAATGCGTATATTACATTTTTGGAATTGCAAGTCGCATTGACTCTTACTTTGATCTCTTTTCCTTTCATTGGGTGGTTTATTACATTACCTCTGATGATGCTGTTGCAATTTCCACAGCTTAGACATGGTTTTGTACCCCTATATTCTTTGGTTAGAGGTTGACGATGTTTTAAAATTTCTCCCAAATTTTGGGCTCTAGTGTGGGCAAAAATGGGAATTTGATCAAAAGATTTTTGAAAATCTGGTTCCAGCTTGAGCATTTTCCAATGTTTGACAATTATTCTTTTAAAGTTGTGACTTTGTGTTGAATATTTCGATACCGCTACTATACGAGCTTCCTCATGTTTTTTAGTCGGTTTCAAAAGATCTTTTATGTCAATGGCGTCCACTCTCTTTTTGGCGTTATCTATGATTTCTTTGGGATAACCTCTATTTATGAATCGTACTGACATTTCTTCCAATGTGGTATCCACTTTAGTGCTGTCCGATGTGATTCTTTTGACTCTAATCATCTGTGAATAGGGTAGGTGTTTTTTTAGACTTGGTTGGTGAAAGCTGGCAAAATGCAACATATTATTTCTGTCTGTTTCTTTTCGATATATGCTTGTTTCAAAACCTTTATTTGTGATGGTTATCCTCACATCCAAAAAGGTTACGGTAGATTCTGAGATGTCCCAAGTGAGTTGTATGTGACTGTCTTCTTCGTTAAACTCACATAGAGCCTGTTCCAATAAGTCTTTTGAAGATTTCCAAATAATGAAAATATCATCAATGTAGCGTACAATGAATTTTAGGTTTTCATTCCATATTGGTTTCGAGAACAAATTGGTTTCTTCATAGTCCTGCATAAAGATATTGGCGTATACCGGCACCGCCGAGTTTCCCATGGCTGTTCCTGTAAGTTGTTGGTACCATAGGTCCCCGTATCTGAAGTAACTTTGATACAAAGTGAAAGTCATGAGTTCCATAAGAAATACCTGTAGGTCACGATTCAAATCAGTGTTCAGTAGAGCTTTCTCTATTGCTTCCATTCCTAGGTGATGTGGTATTGATGTGTACAGAGAGCGCACGTCTGCTGTACACATGATGATTGGTTCCTCCGGGTTTATGGTGATTTTATCCAGTTTCAGCAAAAAATCCGTAGTGTCCTTAACATACGTTCTCATATTTTTCACTGTGGGTTGGAGATGTTTATCAATAAGTTGACCGATGGGTTCATGAAAACTTCCTCGGGTCGAAACAATTGGCCGCAGTGGTAGATCCGTTAGGTTCTTATGGATTTTAGGTATCATATAAAATACCGGACTTTTTGGATTTGATTTTGTTAGAAAGTTCTTAGTTTTGGTATTGATGGTGCCTATTTCGTGTGCTCTATTGATGATGTTTCCTAGTGTTTTCGAGAATTCCGCTGTGGGATTACCATTTAGTTGCAAATAGGTGTTTGTGTCTGAGATGTGCTCCAAGACCTTCTTCTCATACATGGAATTGTTCATAATAACTAGGGCGCCTCCCTTGTCTGCTTTGGTGAACCTTAAGTTTGTGTTGGTAGCCAATTTTTTCAAACAATCCAAATCCTTTTGAGTCATATTTCTTTTTGTGCGCTTGTCACACTTCAATTGGGATAGGTCTTGTTTTACCATTTTTTCAAAAAGATCCAAAGTTTTGTGGCTCACTGGTGCTTGAAAAGTGCTAGTGGTACGTAATCCACACAGTTGATCATCCGGCTCTTTATCTGGTTGAGGAAGAATATTATCGAAAAAATGGCAAAGTCTTAATTTCCGCATGAGCTTAAAAAAACTCACTTCTAGTTCCAATGCATCTGTATTAGTTGTCGGTACAAATGAAGTGCCTCTCTGTAATAGGTTGAGTTCATGTTTGTTTGGTTGGTAATCACTGATGTTAATGACCAATTGGTTTACGTTTGTGTCTTTTTCTTGTCCTTGTCTTTCCTCGGTATCGTAGTACTTCTCGTGTTCGGGTGTTCCTTCTCTTTGTCTTTTTCTCTTGTTTTGTCCTCTCCGGGGTCGCCTTTTTGGGCTTGGCCTTGTTCTAAAAAAGGATTAACTGTTGTTGGAATACTAGTCGTTGGTTGTTCCATTTGTGCGTCATCTTGTATCCTTCCTTCTAATTGAGATCTTGGTCCTATCTGGGCTTGTTCTCGTTGTTTCGAACTTGGCTGTGGTCTTTGGGTTCTCTGTGAGGTGTCACTTCCTGTGGATGATGTATCTGTATTAGGTGAATATGGACGATTTCTTCTTTGCAAAAATTCTAAGCAATTCCAGGACAAGTGGTTTGCAATTCTTAATAAATGTTCTCTGGATCTTATTTTACTAATAATAGAGGAACTATCTGGAATATTAGAAGACCTAACAAAAGAAATTGCTGAGGTGTCAATGGAATTATCAAATATGTTAACTGAGGAAGAATTATCGCAAACATTAAAAGATATAAAAGATCAAATTGAAAAACATACAAAAGACATTAATGAAAGAAAAATTAGAAAATTCAAAAGGGATACCCTTGACTATAAGTTAGGGGAAGTATACACGTGGGCCGACATCTACGCCCAAAAGAGAAGAAATTGTCCATTTTCACCTAATACAGATACATCATCCACAGGAAGTGACACCTCATAGAGAACCCAAAGACCACAGCCAAGTTCGAAACAAGGAGAACAAGCCCAGATAGGACCAAGATCTCAATTAGAAGGAAGGACACAAGATGACGCACAAATGGAACAACCAACGACTAGTATTCCAACAACAGTTAATCCTTTTTTAGAACAAGGCCAAGCCCAAAAAGGCGACCCCGGAGAGGACAAAACAAGAGAAAAAGACAAAGAGAAGGAACACCCGAACACGAGAAGTACTACGATACCGAGGAAAGACAAGGACAAGAAAAAGACACAAACGTAAACCAATTGGTCATTAACATCAGTGATTACCAACCAAACAAACATGAACTCAACCTATTACAGAGAGGCACTTCATTTGTACCGACAACTAATACAGATGCATTGGAACTAGAAGTGAGTTTTTTTAAGCTCATGCGGAAATTAAGACTTCGCAATTTTTTCGATAATATTCTTCCTCAACCAGATAAAGAGCCGGATGATCAACTGTGTGGATTAATTACCACTAGCACTTTTCAAGCACCAGTGAGCCACAAAACTTTGGATCTTTTTAAAAAAATGGTAAAACAAGACCTATCCCAATTGAAGTGTGACAAGCGCACAAAAAGAAATATGACTCAAAAGGATTTGGATTGTTTGAAAAAATTGGCTACCAACACAAACTTAAGGTTCACCAAAGCAGACAAGGGAGGCGCCCTAGTTATTATGAACAATTCCATGTATGAGAACAAGGTCTTGGAGCACATCTCAGACACAAACACCTATTTGCAACTAAATGGTAATCCCACAGCGGAATTCTCGAAAACACTAGGAAACATCATCAATAGAGCACACGAAATGGGCACCATCAATACCAAAACTAAGAACTTTCTAACAAAATCAAATCCAAAAAGTCCGGTATTTTATATGATACCTAAAATCCATAAGAACCTGACTGATCCACCACTGCAGCCAATTGTTTCGACCCGAGGAAGTTTTCTTGAACCCATCGGTCAACTTATTGATAAACATCTCCAACCCACAGTGAAAAATATGAGAACGTATGTTAAGGACACTACGGATTTTTTGCTGAAACTGGATAAAATCACCATAAACCCGGAGGAACCAATCATCATGTGTACAGCAGACGTGTGCTCTCTGTACACATCAATACCACATCACCTAGGAATGGAAGCAATAGAGAAAGCTCTACTGAACACTGATTTGAATCGTGACCTTCAGGTATTCCTTATGGAACTCATAACTTTCACTTTGTATCAAAGTTACTTCAGATAAGGGGACCTATGGTACCAACAAGTTACAGGAACAGCCATGGGAAACTCGGCGGCGCCGGTATACGCCAATATCTTTATGCAGGACTATGAAGAAACCAATTTGTTCTCGAAACCAATATGGAATGAAAACCTAAAATTCATTGTACGCTACATTGATGATATTTTCATTATTTGGAAATCTTCAAAAGACTTATTGGAACAGGCTCTAAGTGAGTTTAACGAAGAAGACAGTCGCATACAACTCACTTGGGACATTTCAGAATCTACAGTAACCTTTTTGGATGTGAGGATAACCATCACAAATAAAGGTTTTGAAACAAGCATATACCGAAAAGAAACAGACAGAAATAATATGTTGCATTTTGCCAGCTTTCACCAACCAAGTCTAAAAAAACACCTACCCTATTCACAGATGACCAGAGTCAAAAGAATCACATCGGACAGCACTAAAGTGGATACCACATTGGAAGAAATGTCAGTACGATTCATAAATAGAGGTTATCCCAAAGAAATCATAGATAACGCCAAAAAGTGAGTGGACGCCATTGACAGAAAAGATCTTTTGAAACCGACTAAAAAACATGAGGAAGCTCGTATAGTAGCGGTATCGAAATATTCAACACAAAGTCACAACTTTAAAAGAATAATTGTCAAACATTGGAAAATGCTCAAGCTGGAACCAGATTTTCAAAAATCCTTTGATCAAATTCCCATTTTTGCCCACACTAGAGCCCAAAATTTGGGAGAAATTTTAAAACATCGTCAACCTCTAACCCAAGAATATAAGGGTACAAAACCATGTCTAAGCTGTGGAAATTGCAACAGCATCATCAGAGGTAATGTAATAAACCACCCAATGAAAGGAAAAGAGATCAAAGTAAGAGTCAATGCGACTTGCAATTCCAAAAATGTAATATACGCATTAAAATGTCCATGCGGAAAATTATACATTGGGAAGACGGAAAGAAGCATAAAAACAAGACTGACAGAACATAAGTCTAACATACGGATGAAAAACATCAAATGTACAGTAGCTACCCATTTCATGGAGGCACAGCACAATATCTCTCAATTAAAATACATGGTATTGGAGACTGTTGAAAGAACAGAAGGAAGAGACAATACCAAATTCATGCTGCAGCGAGAGAACTTTTGGATACATAAACTGGGTACTCAGAGCCCGAATGGGCTCAATGAACGAAGTGAGCTATCATGTTATTTATAAATAGACTGGAAGCTTTTTCTGTCGTTTTCCTTATGCTGGAAAGGAAACCTGCGAAGTGAAATGCATATTGTTTATTATTATATTTAATCATTTAGTATTATGTTTAATCATGAGTCTTTCACGAATTCACTACATAACCCCAGTTCACTGGTAACACAATACAAACACCATAGCACACCGACTTAATTGAGGATGCTTTTAGTTCAGAGATGCAGGGGGTTCGATTCTCTTGTAATTGGGTAGTACGGAAAAGGTATTTTTTCTGATATTGGTAGTGTTAAGTTATGATTTTATTTAGCTATGTTCAGCTATGCTTTAGGGCTTGATTATTTTTTGTTCTTTGCAAGAGGTCGGTTAGAACCAGGAGAAGAGAGAGGCACGTTGCCTGATACACGCCAATAGTTCAGCGAAGTATTTCGTCTAGCTCCATGATCACATGACCGGAGCGTCAGCATATAGGATAGAGGCTTGTTGGTAACCATAACAACCGATCGTAATGGAGGAGTGTTGAACGTGGTGAAGAACGAGTGAAGACGCCGACATAGTACGAATCAGGTCAGTTTCACAATCAGGAGGTTATGGTAGTTTACTCTGTAGAGAAAAGTGCTAGACGAAGCTGGTTTTCTTAGAGATCTTATTGATTTTTTCGCTATATGGACTCTTTTGTTACAGTGGTTTACATCAAAGTTGATTACAGCGACACGTAAGTGGCATTTTTTAAGACTGTGTTTGATTAGGTAGCACGGGCAAATAAGGTGAAGGAGGTGATATAAACCTGACACATATTGGTGTAGTGATTAATTAGTCATAGTTGAACACGTCATAAATACAACATATCTCGACTCAAGATTGTAATTTTTTTTTATAGTGTTGATTCCCTGATGAAGGGCGACATGGTCCCGCCCGAAATGCATTGGATAGAAATGTAATTTTGTCGCTGATGTGAACATGCTGAAAGATTGAATATGATCAGAATGTTTACAAGAACTCGCTAAACAAAAGTGAAATAACAAGATAAATAAACAAATACACAAAAACAAAGGAATAAAAGTGTGTGGAATCCTCTTGTATCTATGGAGGAGATCCAGGTGTGCCCAAAGGGATGTCTTCAATGTTCCATTAAGGAGCTTTATCAATTTGTCATCCTGTAATGTTACACCACTCAGAGGGCCTTTGGATGGTTTGATAGGTGGCTGATACTCTATTTTTCAAAGGCAATGATTGGCTAGGATTCTCTGGATATCAAAGTCCCTTGTTAAACGGTAATGTGTTAATGGAGTTCGGGAAATTGATTTCTGCTTATTTATGAAGCTTGTAGGCTTATTTTTTGAGTAGTGTACCTCAAGCAGCCAATCAGACAGCTGATATAATTTTGTTGATGTCCTATTTGTAAAGGGATACTCCCACAGCACCCTTAGAGACAATACTAGAGTCCGGCATGACTCTTCCGAGGCCTTAACTTCCTGTAACGGGTTCCGCTGTGTTAAAAAAGTTCTGTAGGATACAGAAGTTAAAAAAAAATGTTAATTGTGTTATGAAGGGATAATTTTTTCGAGTTTGAGCCTAGGACTTTACTGACAAGCACAAATAACTAAGAGATTGTTTATTTTTTAGTTGTCACCTGAGCCAATGCGCTTGCGCATTGCTCCGGCGAGATTATAGTAAGCGGAAAAGAAAAGTCTACCAAAACGGCTGCGGATCGCACACAGTTCATGTGATCTATGCGCGTGCACAGAGCCAGCCACATAACACACCACCATTTGTCTGTGCCTCGGCATCAGACTTCAAAGGCTGCCGCTCCCCCGCCCCCCGCATCAGACTTCAAAGGAATGCGCTCCCGCTCCCCAGCCCCCCCCGCCACAGCAATTCCGGGAGCTTGTTTCTGGACGAAAGTGAAAGCCTACCGTGCTTGTTTACAGTAGCCTTGCTCCTCAAATGCTGTTGCTGTGTTGCCATCTCTCTAGGGACACTCAGCTTGGAAACACTCGACTTGCTATCTGCAATGCTACATCCGCTATGCTTTGCCTCTAGACACGTTGATCCATCGCAGACTGTGCTGACTCTGCCCCTCCTGATTCCGACACTGACCAACGCAGTCACCACGTAGTCTCTTATCTCTGTCTTATGATGTCTGCCCTGCCACCATGTACTTTGGACCCTCACCCTCACCCTCACACCTCCTAACCCTCACACCCCCTCATCCTCTCACACCCTCATCCTCACACACCCTCACCCTCACACACCCTCACACTCATCCCCATCACCCTCACCCCGTCACCTCACCCTCCCTCACCCTTACACCCCCTCACCCTCACACACCCTCACTCACCCTCACACCATCACCCACCCTCACACACTCTCACTCACCCTCACAACCTCACACCCTCACACCCCTCACCCTCACAACCCTCACACCCCCACACACCCTCACACCCTCACCCTCACACACCACATCTCTCAGGAACACCACCACATTACTCAGAGACACCACCACATCACTCAGGGGCACCACTCAGGGGCACCACCACATCTTTCAGGGACACCACCACATCACTCAGGGACACCACCACATCACTCAGGGACACCACCACATCACTCAGGAACACCACCACATCACTTAGGGACACCACCACATCACTCAGGGACACCACCACATCACTCAGGGACACCACCACATCACTTAGGGACACCACCACATCACTCAGGGACACCACCACATCACTCGGGGACACCACCACATCACACTTATATATTTTCAAAGCCAACACATATTAAAATAAATTGTCATTTAAAATACCAATAGCTCACACTTTCCTAATGTGAGACCTATTGCATTGCAAATGCTTGTTATTAAAATGTCTTCAATTTTAATTGTACCCCAGAATGTCACTGCGGTATCCCTGACTCCCAGTAAAACCACATCTGATTGGTTTGTGTGAGTGCATTCATGCAAATTGAAGTGGTGCTGCTCATTTTCCTACATTAGGGATTTGGATATCATTTAGTTCACACCTTGTGAAATGTGTCCTTTATTTATTTTGGATTTTCCTCTTTTTTTGGGGGGGGGGGGGGGGGGGGTAAGATAAAAAGTAACAGGAAAAATGGCATCCGGAGACTACCCTGAACCATAAGACCCTGAAAAAGTGGGGGAGGAAAGTAGAGGCTTTCCCAACTATATAGCTTGGGAATTCTTCAACGTTGCACCTGGCAATAAAAAGGTCTCTGCCAAGAAAGTCATATACAAATCATATGACAAAGAGTTTAGCCGAGGAATGGAGATAAAGCACTTCTTCAAATTTCGGCGATGCATAAGCATCTCAACACATGGAGTCTTGTAGCGGGGCATCACCTTCACTGCTCACGAGCTGATTAAAAATGATTGCACATTTCTTCACACATGTCCAAAACAGAACCGATATGAGGGTGATGCTCAACAACGTTCGGCCAGGGTTCCACACAGCCACTCTGGCTGCGTTGGTACCGCCTACACGCCGGCAAACGTAGGATCCACAGCTACGTCATTGCAGAAAACAGCTGACCAACTTGTTGCCAAATTCTCGTGGTGGGAAACAGAGTTGTCATGACTTCAGGGTAAGTAAACTATGACGTTTATTAGAATCTTCTCCCAGAAAATGAGCGTAGCTGTCCCTCCACCAGCCAATCTCCAACTGACCTCCTTAGAACGCTAACACCCCAGCTGGAACCTGGAACACATGGACAGACTGTGTCACACATTCCTTCATAGAATACAGTATGACTAAGCAAGAGCGTAACAAGGAGCACGGTAAGTCTACATCTGGCACTGCCCTCCATAACGTGTTGGCTTCTGGAGATGCACTTCAATGAGATGCCCTTATAACCCAACAGCAGGAATGTAATCTGTGCTTTTCCAGAACTGGAATCTTTTGTCTGGACTGCAGGAAAGTCATATCTGTCAGCGAGCAGCGTGCCACTACTCGGAAGAACCAACTGGTAGCTCATCAGGCTACTTGCAAAAAGAGATTTTTTTTCTTCCCATATTCAGATACCTTGTTTTTCAGTGTTTTTTAGTTTAATCCCCCAAAAAGAAAAGTTACATTTTTTTTTAAAAAGTCCAGAAAAGGGTTACTTTTAGAACCATCTTTTTGGTTTAATATTGTGCTGTTTCTCATGTCTGTACCTATCTTTTTAAGTATTTTACTATTGACCTGCATCCAAAAATGGTGTTAGAATAGCAAAAAGAAGTGTTACAATACGGGCACCAACATTTTACAAATCCAATATTATTTTGTGAACTGGTCTATATACTAGTAGATTGGGTCACAAAATAATGGATTTTAGTGGCATTCGATTCTGTCTCCCTCATCAATATTCATGAGATAGGTTACAAATTCTAACCTGCTATGCTTTTCTATCCTCGCATAGATAGTCATCAGCTCTGGTCAGTAGATCACCATGTTTAGATCGCTGCACCAAATTGCACAGTAGGGGTTGGCTGCAGCGCTTGGCCTTTGGCCATGCTGGGTATCCAACCTGCCGCAGGGCACCCAGCCTCTAATGAATTCAGGTCATTGCAGGGAAGGTTGGGCTAGGGCCTAGTATGCAGCCAAACCCTGCGCCCAATAGGCAACAAGGCACCAACCTCTTTAAAAAAAAAATATATTGCTGTGTACTGCTGTACTGCTGCAGCACTGTCAGTCCCTTAATAGTACTGCAGAACCTCACAGGGGCTTCACCGTGATGTTACCACGGTACAGGCGACAAAAAGAGAATTTTTTATTATATTTTTTAATAAAAATATATTTATATATTTATATTTTTATTTAAAACATTGAGGAGTTTCCTATGGGCCTGGGGGGTCAGATGTACTCACCCTTTTGCTGTGCCCCTTAGTCCTGTAATGTCGGCTGCAACATTTTGTGCTGATGTTGCAGCTAGACGATCAAAAAGCTCTGCTACGGCGGTTCCCACTCAGCACCACAGTACCAAATTGGCTGATGGGAAAAAAACTTCCTCGACTAATCACATCTGAACATTTTTTAAATTTGGTACCATGGGAGTTCTACGGTATGGTACTGCAGGAGTACCATGGTGCCAACAGGCTAGATACTTCTAACTTTTTCTGAGGGTTCATTCCTTCATACCCCAACCAAGGCTGTCGTTAAATACTAATATCTCGGAAATGGCCTAAAGGTTATACGCCAATTCACAAAAAGCACTCTTTCTGAGTAAAGTTCTAACATTATACCAGATTTGGTGTAATTCCGTTCAGCTAATTTTGCTGCATCAGAGAGCAAACTTTCCTATGGGAATTAAAATGAGAAATCAAACTTTTGGGAAATTCATTTTTCTTGGCCCCCACTCAACAGATCAACAAGACACGTTCCAGGAAGCAGCCACCATGTATGAACTTTGTTTTTGGAAAGTATCATGCAACGTCGTCAAATGATGCCAAATTTATTTAGAAAACTAAAAATGTCTTTCCTATGAAAAGTCTGACTTAACGATAACTACACTGGCATCAGAGCCGCAAGTGTATTAAGCAAGTATATCAGAAAAAAAAGAAACTTACCTGCATGGTAAAGACCTGCATTGTAAAGTACCTAAATAGCCGCATGGTAAAGTGTGCTTGGTAAAGGTTGTATGTGGAAAAGGCTCAGTGTTAAAGGCAACATACCATATAAGGGAACCTCATTGTGGATGAATGAACTCCTTGCAAAAAGGCGCAATCATTTTCACTCAGAGTGAAATGGGCTGACCCTTTGCTCCATGGTGTATGATGTAGTGGGAGGAAGAATAATGTGAATTGTATTATAACAAACTAATGGATGGAGAGGGCTGGTTGAAAGCACCTTAAGAAAGTATATTATTCGTATTATTTTAGTGACATTAAAAGGTTTCAAATCTAAAAATGCCAGGAAAAAAAATAATTCACATTTTGAATTCCTAGAACAAATTGCTATTGTAAGTTCCACTTACTTTATTTGAAAATACACTAAGAGCTACATTGATCAAGGTTTTGCGAGGACAACACAAAACCTAAGTGAGATTTATCAAGTCACTCAAGGTCACCTTGCTTTACCCTGAATGGCTTTATACATTTAAAGTAACGCAAGCCATTGCACATCACTGCCTTGGGTTACTCTGTGCAATGCGTGAATGCGTGGGAGCGTGGGTATTCGCACACATCCACCAAGGGATTTAGGCGCATTCCCAGTTTTACCGTTGGTGGTAGAACTGGGTATGCGTCAAAATGCTCCACCACCCCAGGTAAGGTGTAAGAAGGAGAAATATCTGTATTTTCCTCTTTCTAGGTGTGCTGCATTCTACAGCACACATAGAAAGAGGAAAATGCCTCACAGGATTGTTTTTGTGCAGAAGGTGTGCTTTCCTGCACAAAATCAATCCTGCCTATGATACAGGCCCCGTTGCACTATGGTGTAAGGGTGCCTGCATTGGTTCTAGGCAGGCAAAAGTATGCCAGCGCTAGGAAAGGGGAAGGGATGTGCTGTATTATGGTAAATACGGTGCATTCCTGCCCTTTCCCTGTCACGCAGCGCAGCAAGGGGGCTTGCTGTGTTGCGCTGCATGAAAGAATGATAATCTGGCCCTGAAATTGTTGCTTGTCTCTGTTCTGTGCATAAGAAACATGGGAAAATGGACACTCTGCTCACATAAGTAGGATGTGACTGTTGGGAAATTTGGGAATGCTCAAAAAATCAGAATCTTGAGGGAATTGATAAGCATCCCCAGTGAATATACATGCACATTTAACTCTAGTGGGCATTAACAAACGTTGCCAGTGCATTTATATGCATATTTAAATGTATTTGCAAAATGTTTGGGAGAAAGTATGCATTTACGGTGGAAGCAACCAAAGCACCCCGATTTTGTCCTGAGAGTGGGTGAAGTGATTTCTTAGAACACTCGTAGATCTTCCCCCTGCAGACAGTCTGTGTAGGTAAGGCTGTAGGGAAGAGGTATATATATTTGGAAATCTAGGGATTTCATAGGGTTTTGTGCATAGTGCATACATCTTGGTGTTTTTTGGGAATCCTGACAAATGCCCAGGTGAGTGCAGCCCTAGAAACAGCAGATAGCTATACAGCAGCTGTACAGGTCTAGATTAGTCTGTCCCAGGAAGGAATTGGATACATTTGTTAGAGATATACCCACACCAAGGTTAACCCCAAATGACACCATACACATGGACAGGATAATAGAGGTAGGGAAAATAATGGAGGACATCAGGCAAATGCATAGCGTCAAGATGTCTGGGTCTCACGGTCTTCCCACAGAATTGATTAAATCCTCGACGCAACGGCTTGTCAATCGGCTTGCATATATGTTGCCCTTGACCTGAGAACTGCCAATATAGCACTTCATAAGCAGGGTGGACCCCTAGATTCAGGGCCGGACTGGGAATAAAAACCGTCCCTGGCAAAGTTCTTGCCCCCCCAGGGGATTGGGGGTGCGGGTGAGCTTTTTGCCCGGCCCAGTTTTCAGCCGATTGCAAAAAACAGCCCTGTATCAAAAACGGCCCCAGAGGCCCAAAACCGGCCCCCACCCGTGCGACGCACCGGGAGATTGCCCAGTGCCCCTACTGCCAGTCCGGCCTTCCCTAGATTCCTGATCTTCAAGTAGGCCAATATCCCTGGTTAATTTCAAGAAGAAAATATTAGCCAATGGTTTGCCCAATGGCCAATATGAGCTGATCGATGCTGACCAGTCAGGGTTTATGCCGCAGATCCATGGGTTACCATCTCTGCCACCTGCAAGGTGTCGTGGTGCGGCTGGGGGACCTATGGGAGCCAGGGGTACTAACGTCCCTGAAAATGCGTTTGACTCCCTTGAGTGGCCCTATCTGATGGCAAATCTCTGTAAGATGGGATTTTGTCCACACTTTAGGGCATAGATTTGCCTACATTATAATACACTGATAGCAAGGGCAAGGGTAAATGGCATCCTTTCCAGAGAATACCTCTTGAGGTGGCGAACAAGAAAGGGATGGCTGTGGTCACCATTATAATTCACTTTAGTGATGGAGCCTCTTGAGCAAGATGTGACTCCCTGGTGTGTGTGGACTTCAATGGGAACCCAACTCGGAAGATATTACATTATACACCGATTATGTGCTCCTTTAATAGTGGGACCCTGGACATTCCACTCCCAAAGTTCTAGAAATGGTAAATACTTTTGGTAGGCACGCGGGGGTTTGCATAAACTGGCACAAGTTGGTGGAATTTCCCCTTAAATCTTGCAGATTAGGGAGACACACTGCCCAGAGCCATGGAGTGATTCCGTTACCGGGGGTATACATCTCAATAGATGTGAATGTCTTTAGAAGTAATAACCTGGAGAACATACTAGAAAACTACTTGGAACACAAAGGAAACTCCCACTGTTGCGTGTGGAAAGGGCCGCCCTCTGTAAAATGATTTTATTGCCAAAAGTCCTATGCATGTTGCAAAACACAACTTATGATGTTTGGAAAGTAGACAGTGCCACACTATTGCTACTCTGGGACATAGGGTCCCCCAGAAAACCTCTGAGTACACTAACAAGGAGTTGTACGCAGAATATATTGGTTTGCCTGATCTCAAAATGTATCATTGGGCTTCGCAATCACAAGTAATTAACAAATGGGTATTTGCTGAAAAACAGGAGCCGTTCTTGTGGGCAGACAGATGGTTATGGTGGGTAGGGGGTACATATGAGACTTGCATGAGTTGAAAATGTAGATGACAGACCATCCTATGAATGTTCTTAAAATATGGAGAAGGGCTACTAGGGCCCTGGACCAGTGAGAAAGGCTTACACTGGACATAACTATCTTGGACTTGGCCATACTGGGAAGTTTGGCCAGACTGGAAGGATTCCAGAAATGGGATCTGTTTGGATTCTCCAAAAATGGGATGTGTGGGACCCAAGG
Source organism: Lissotriton vulgaris (assembly GCF_964263255.1). NCBI lineage: Eukaryota > Metazoa > Chordata > Amphibia > Caudata > Salamandridae > Lissotriton > Lissotriton vulgaris. Next base: position 298,458,351 of record NC_141685.1, read on the forward strand.
GGACTGCTGTCCTTTAAGGATCTCCAACAACATTATGAATTGTCCAGCACACAACAGTCCCGACACATGGAACTTAAACATGCAATGGCCAGAAGGCGGATGAGACTTTGATGGAATTCAGAATCCTAGCTGCCCCGCTACGCAAACTTGCAATATCTAGAATTTATAATACACAACAATCAGTGCCTAAGGACCGCCCTCATGGAAAGATGGGAAACGGATATGGGTGTCCTGGATGACAACAGCAAGAGTGATATAGGCAAAGACCAGATGGAGGCTGGCATTAGGGTGGGATACATTCTGGTGCAACAAAAGATCCTGCACAGAGCCTGATCACTGAAACCAGGTTGCACAAGATTGGACAGATGGATAATGAGAGATGCTTAAGGAATTGTACCTGTTAGAGATGGGGGTCTCTAGTTGGCAGAGGTAGGTACCTTTGTCGAAATAGGGGCCTTTGCTTCAAGTCAGGGTAAGGGGGATACACTCCTAAAATAACGCCTGCTCACCCACTTGGTAGCTTAGCACGAGCAGACAGGGTGATCTCAGAGGCAGCGTGTAAAGCGTTTGTGAACACATACAGTAACATAGTGAAAACACTACAAATGTATCCCACACCAGTTTAGAAAAATAAGTAAACTTTATCTAAACCAAAACAAGACCAAACAATAAAAATCCACAATACAGCATTAAAAAAAAGTTTTTTCAAATGGTAGAAATAGTTCAGTTCAATGCCAGTTGTAATTGCAACACTTTTCTCAAAAGTACCTTAGATGCGTCACGCAAAGCAAACAAAATGGCCGCAGGGAAGGTGATGCGCCGGTTCCTTACACGCAGGGGAGGTTATGCGTCTGTTCCTTACTGCAGCGCAGGGAGGGTGATGCGTCGATTCCTTACTGCGTGGGGAGTTGATGCGTCTGTTTCTTACTGCGGACACCAACGATGCGACAGTCTTGGCGCTTTGATGCGATATGTCGATCCGATACGATGCGTGTCTTCGTGCAGCCGCACAGCAAGCTTGCGTTGGAATTGGTGCGGCGGTGATTTCTCAAGCAGCGGCAGGTGTGAGGTTCCATGAATTCTGAACCCGTTTCATAAAGGTCATGGTTTTGTTACGAATTTGATAGTAGCGGACCGTAACTAGTGAGTGCGGCAAGTACGAGTGATTTCGCCATGTTAGACCGATGGATTCACTACGTATTTAGGGATTCTGTTCCAAACCCTCGGGTTCCATTTTGTGTACGGCAGCCATTTTGTGGTTGCCCTCACATAGGCCGATGACTACGGCCGTGCGAGTCTTTGGTACACGTACACTTTAGCTGACTCCTAGATGACCTGAGTGAACCGACCCCGTTGCCTGAAGCTGACCTTGCTAAGCCAGTTCCTTGTCCGGTTGCTGATCGAGATAGAGATCAAAGAACAGGACATTGTTGAGTTTATTGCACATGCACACACTCCTTATCCTACTTCTCATCTGTTTCTGTTCCTTCTTTTATGGCTTGTTTATGGTTTGGGTTGTGGTATTTTATTATGGGTTTGTCCGGCCTGTCCGAGCAAGAATGTTGGGTTTTCCCGTGTAATTGATGGTGGGCTGGACAACTGAAAAGTGGGTTTGTCGTCATGCGATACCTTTTGCAATGTTACTTATGATTGGACAATTCGTAAATAATGGGTGTTTTTTAGGAATGTGATTTTTAGCATAAAAGACGATGTCTCGCAATACGAAAATTGAGCAGATTCTGACGAACCTACTGGTGTCGTACTTCATAGAACTTCTGTTCCTGGTTGCAGCCAATAAATTTGATCTTTGACGTCACCAAGAAGCATCCCATGTCTCTGTATTCTAAGACAGGTGAACCCGAAGACTTTGGGCGTGCCCCTGGCGCCGCTGGGTTCTAAAACCTGGTTCTTCAGGTGCTGCGACGGTTTCTTCGGTGATGCGTCAGAAATCCAGTGCGGATGCGATACGCTTCTTTGGTGCTGCGTCGATTTCCCAGCTCCCAGCGACAAAAAGTCTCCACAGGTCCCAAACAGTAGCAGGCAACTCTTGGTAGGTTGGCCTAGGTTCAGGGGAGCTGGTGGTGAAGTCTTTGTGTCCCTGAGACATCAGAACAGGAGGCAAGCTCGAGTTTCAAGCCCTTAGAGATCTTCCTCATGATGACAAAGCAAACATCAAAGTCCCTTTCTCCTTTCCTTGGCAGCAAGTAGCCACTGCAGGCCAACCCCAGACAGCAAACAGCACAGGGGCAGTATTTCTCCTCAGCTTATCCGTCTCTTTTCCTTGGCAAAGGCTTCTCTTGATTCCCAGAAGTGATCTAAAAGTCTGGGGTCTGGGCCCCTCTTTTTATACACCAACATGATTTGTTCTCTGAAGGCAGAGAGTGTCTGTAACCAGCCAAAACCAGTTCTGTGGGCACTTTGCAAGAGCACAACAACCTTCTTTGTCAGTGTGAGCCCTGGCATCAGACACACCACAAGGGGGTGTGGAGCCGTCATTGTGGAAGGTAGGCACAGCCCTATTCAGCTGAAGATGCTACTCCTCCCACCACTCCAAATGCAACCCAGGTCTATTCAGCCCAGCCCTGACTCATCAGACTTATGAGCCACAGCCCTCCTCCCGCCCCTGCCATCCAAAAGCCAGACATTCAATACGCAAACCTAGCAGAGGCACACTGGATGTTTAGGAAAGAAAATACCTACTTTCTTAAAGTGGTATTTTCAAACACAGAAAATCACCCTCACTAAAAGATGCATCTTAACATTCTGAGTTTAGACCCACTAAACTTTATATTACTATTTTGACCCAGGATAAGTTAGGTTTAGAAGATCTTATAAACAAACTCCCCATTCTGGCCTATCGGAACAGATAGCCTTGCAATAGTGAAAAACTAAATTGGCAGTATTTCACTATCAGGACATGCCACATACACCAGGGCATGTACTATCTTTCACATACAATGCACACTGCTCATAGGAGTACCTTGGGCCTACCGTAGGGGAGGCTAAAATGTAGAAAAGGGAAGAGTTAGGGCCTGGCAAGTGTGTGCACTTGCCAGGTCGACATGGCAGTCCCAGACTGCACACAGGCTTTGCAATGGCAGGCCTGAGCCACATTTTACAAACTGCTTCTGTGGGTGGCACTATCAGTGTTGCAATCCCACCAGCAGCATTTGATTTACAGGCCCTGGGCACACGTGGTGCACTGGACTAGGGTCTGACAAGTAAATCAAATCAGCCAGTCATAGAATCACTAATCCATCACATCAATTTACAAAGAGAGCACTTGCACTTTGGCACTGAACAGCAAAGTGCCCAAAGAATCTAGACTAGCAAAAACACAGGAGTCAACAGAGGAAAAAAACGGAAAGGAGACCCACGCCAATGCGGCCAGGTCTAACAGTACCCAAGAGGGTACCCTGATACTGAGACTGGTCGTGAAAACAGTTGTTCTGGGGGCCCAGGAGACTGCAGTTGAGATTGCACCTCAGAATGTTCTTCAATTGATATTTCTAGGAATTATTTTGTCATATTATTGTGCAATAGTACACTAAAAATGAGTTTGAAACTTCAATCATTGTTCAGATGTTTACCATTATGTTTCCCAAAATCCATTTGCAGCCTGTAAAATTACCTTGCATTCAGAGAACTGCTCAAAACTGTCTTTCCTGTTAATGTTCTCTTTAGGCTGTCTTCGTTTTTTTTTGTTTCTCAGCATCAAGATGTTTACGAGTAGGCATGTGCAAATAAGTAAAGCAAATAAATTATGTTTTCTTTCCTGTAAATGTGTTATACTCCTGGTGCACAGAAAAGAGCCTGAAAAGTGTTTAGCAATTATTGGAAATTATTTTAAATTATTGGGATGACTACTTCATCTTATGTTCAGCATTAAGTTTGAGAAAGCAAGCATTTATTGCTTAACCCCTTCGATGCTGATGACGAGCTCAGCTCGTCATCAGCCACGGGTGACGTGTGCGGATGACGAGCTGAGCTCGTCATGTATCGCGATTAATCGAAAACTGCCGCACAGCGCAAAAATCACCGCAGCAGCGATGCGGTTAAACGATTGGTTGAGACCTACCAGTCTGATGGTTTGCGACCTTGTTCTAGGTGAGGCACATCCAGTTTATGAAATACTGTATTGTGCCCCAAAGGATCTGGGGCAGGTTGGGGTATAGCCTGAGATGCAATAAATCTTTAAGTTGTCTCATTTAAAGCATATTGTAACCAAGTAGTGTGTGGTCATATTATCATTTATCCGGTTGCCCATCGTTCTACCAAGAAAAGTCAAATCCAACCATAACTGGATGCTTAGGACAGCACAACCGAAAAAATGTAACTTTAAAATCTAACATAGTTCATATGGGTCTTATACCAAACCACAAGTTGAAACTATTTCCTTCCACTGGGTAATGGTCATGTCTGCAAATCTGGAAGCTGGAGGGGAGGTTGGAAGACACCATCAATAGGGGAGAGGAGTTGGCCTAACGGCTAGGGCGGTCGACCTTGAATCTGGGGAACTGGGTTCAAGTCTGGGCAATGACGCTGAACATCCTGTGATTATGGGCAAATGACTTAATCTCCCTGGGCCCGATTCACAGAATGAATTTAAGACTCAATCCTAAATTTACTACTATTTTGGTATTCACAGAATGCACTTACTACTTTTGGTATTCACAGAAGTTAGGATTTTGTCTTAAGTTTGTCTTAAGACAGACTTAAGACAGACTTGAGACAAAATCCTAACTTCTGTGAATACCAAAAGCAGTAAGTTCATTCTGTGAATGCCAAAAGTAGTAAGTGCATTCTGTGAATACCAAAATAGTAGTAAGTTTAGGATTGAGTCTTAAGTTCATTCTGTGAATCGGGCCCCCTGTGCCTAACAAAAATGAATGTGTCCTCATGTAATGCAACCAGTGCCATGTACAGCGCTCTGATACCCGATTCGGGTCAAGTTCGCGTATATAAAACTCCATTAAAAAAATATATATATATCACATCCCAGTAGCCATGTCATGATCCCACAGCTCAATAAGTAAGACATTCTCAAAACCGGGCGATGCATCAGGACAAATATCCATACAGACATGACAAATCCTGTTTGGAAAAGCAAACTTCAGACTCAACTGGAGTGTAAAAGGGACTTCCTAGTTGCTGTGGCATCATGCTGATGGTAGACTGTGTATTATGGTGTTGTGAATGACATAACACATCCATTGACTGTCACGTGGCTGCAGCCTCTCAAACATTCCCCTGTCTCCTCTTTCCTAAAGATGTTTCACATTCCCCTTTTCTGCCCCTCTTTTCCTCTGCCCAGCTATCACCATCTCATCACCAAGGCTCCACAAAAGCTTCCCTACAGCCTGCATCTGCCTCAACCGATACAAACATCAATGGTTCATCACCTGACGAGCTGCAAGTATTTCATGACACACAGATGCCAAAGCTGCATTTCATCTGACTTTTAATCAGGCGAAGGGCTGGCAATGTACGGTCTCTTCTGATTCAATGCAGTGCCTTAAGTCATTGATTGAAATGTAATTTACGTTTTTATGAATTGTCAAGCTTATATTTCATGCATTGTTGTCAATACTAACCCGTTTACCGCGGCCCCGATTTTCCCGCAGTGCGGCACTTCCGCAAAACGGGCGGAGCCGCGTCGGCCATTGGCCGACGGCAGCACTGGGGAGGTAGTGCTGCCGTCGGCCAATGGCCGACGGCAGCAAGGAAAGGGTTAAGGGCCAGATGTAGGTCGCCTAATACCGGTTGGTAACGGCCGAAATTTCCGAATATCGGCTGTTACCGACCGGCATTAGGCTACTGAGATGCAGGTGTCCTCAATTACAAATTCGGTAATTTACCGATTCAGTATTTTAAGGAATCGGTAAATTACCGATTCCTTAAAATTCCGAATCGGTAAATTACCCAATTTGCAATGTAGGGAGCACTCAAATGAGTGCATTGCATAGGTAAGGATTCAGTATTTACCACCAACAACAAGTTGGTGGTAAATATCGAAAACCTTTGCTAAAGCATTTTTTTTGCTTTTACAACAGTGCGATGTGGCAGACATACATGTCTGCCACATGTGCACCCATGCACTATTCAGGGTGCAACAGGGGGTCAATGTGACGCCCTGCCACCCTTGAATGAGCTCCCCATTTTACCAAATTGGTATTTACCGATTCAGTAATTCCATTTCATTCCTATTGGATTTGGGGATTTGCTTCTGGGGGTGGTTGGCATAGAACATGGTTGAGGAAGCCAGGAAGGTTGGTGGAGGACCGATGTATGAAGACTGGGGCATGAGGATCATCAGTGGTGGAGGTCCAGGGGAGAGACTTCCACGTCGTTAGTGGTAGCAGAGCTTTAAAAACTGTCCACTACCCTTGTGAAGTTGCCTGGCAACTTTGTCCTACTTTCGCTCAGTTTGTTCACCATTGCTGTGTTCTACACCTTTTTTGTTTTGTGCCCTTCTCAGTTCCCTGACTTCAATGTCTCAAAACTCCATGCTCTTTGGGTTACCATTTGGTTGTGTTTGCTGAACGGTTGCCTGAAGTCTGCCTTGCCGAGGGATTATATGTTGGTTGCTGTGCTTGTTGTCTCTCGCTGGCTCCCTGAAATCCAGGCTCTCTACGCTCCTGGGATTCCGCTGTTGCTGTAATCGGCTTCGTTTGATTGAGGCTTCGGTCCCCCATGGCCCACTCCTACAAAGCCAGTAAACATGTTCACAATATCTCTCTTTCTCAGAATATTTCAATATTTATGCAACATAGTAAAACTTTGTTTATTTAACTCCAGTACATGTTTGGCGTTCACCTTTGAAAACACTATTGTGAATCCCCTGAGGTATAAGAGGCGTGTGGTTGACTAGACGGCGCCATTCCAGCGTTGTCTTCTCTCTCGCTGTCCCATTCCGCGTCCCTCTAGGGTATAGTTTTGCTGTTTGTGCTTGCTTACTCGTTGGCGGAGCTACGTTCTGGGAAGCGGGCAAATTCTCTTCAGTCTCTGTTGAGTAAGACCTGCAAATCCTGACAACTGCTCCTACAGGACGTCCCAACATACAATCAATGGCCGTGTACAGGACGTCTCACATGCATAAAACAAGGTAAAAATATGATTTTTCGGCAGCTATCAGACTATTCCATACAAAACCCAATATCAAGAAATACCAATGAAACTTCCAAGAAAACACATTAAGCAGAACTTCTCACTCACATCCAAGACTTCTTATGCCGTAGAGTCAGACATCACTGCATTCACAGCTGCAAAATTATTTTCCTTTCAACAAGACATCTTACTTGGACCTGTCCTGATTATGCTCTGTCTCAATAGTACAGGCCTCCTGGCATCTCTGTATAATAAGGCACCAAAGCTGTATAGTTGGAGGAGTGGTGCAGCTTCAAAAGCACGATACATCAGTTTCCAACACCAACAGCTCTCACAGGAAGAGCAGTGCCTACGGACCTACTGCCTACTGATCACGAAGATGCACAAGCATTTGGTGAATCCACCCAGGCCTCAACTACCCACGCAACGCAATGACAGAAACCAAGGGCCGCATGTACTATGTTTTGATGCACGGCAGTGCAGCAAGCCTATCAGCTGTGCTGCTGTGTGTTCAAATAAAAGGGCAGGAATGCACCGTATCTACAAGATATGGCTCATTCCTATCCTTCTCCCCCGCGTTGGCACACAAACAGCAGCCGTTCGGCACCGCAGACACATTTGCGCCATAGTTCATGTGACCTACGTTGCAGGGATGATTGTTGTTGTGCATGAATGCAGTACAAAACGAAAGAGCAAACAAGCATTTACAATGCAACGGTCTCACCTTTGGAAAAGTTAGAGCTATTGGCATTGTAAATGCCAATTTTTTTTATTTATGTGTTGGTTTTGAAAACAGATAAATAAATGGCATTGTCATTTACAATGCCATTAGCTTAATCTCTCGCAAATGCAAGACCTATTGCATTTGCACCCACACACACACACAGAGCCACACACACACACACACAGAGCCCCCCACACACAGAGCCCCCACACACACACAGAGCCACACACACACACACAGAGCCACACACACACACACAGAGCCACACACACACACATACACACAGATCTAACTACACACACAGAGCCACACACACACAGAGCCACACGCAGAGAGATGCACACACACACAGAGCCATACATAGACAGAGCCACACACAGAGCCACACACACACATAGAGAGCCACACACACACAGATAGAGCCACACACACACTCAGATCCACACACACAGATCCACACACACAGGCACACACACACACACAGAGGCACACAGCCACATACACACACACACAGAGCCACACAGAGAGTCACACACACAGAGCCAGACACACACACAGGGGCACACACACACAGAGCCTGTAAGCCCTGCCACTGCACCTGATGCACCAGATGCCTCTGGAAACATCTGGATATCCGAGGCTCATTGAAGCTTTGCAGTGCTGACCCCATGCAGCGCGAACACACAAGCTGCAGTGAGAGTGCATGCAGCGCTAACACTCACCTGGGGTTTGCACGGCTGCCAGCCCAACGCACGCCTCATATCCCAGGCATGTTTGCAGCACAGGTAGGCTGTAGGGGCAGATCCCCTCATCCCCAGCTTGCCTGCTCCTGGCAAGGCTCCTGTCTCTGTAGGTGATGGGGTTCGCAGGGGTGCACCCTGCACGAGCTCGCACCTCTCTCCTCGGCTTCTCTCAGTGCTCGTTAGCTGGGTGGCTCGAACTGCTAGGGAGACAGGATTTAGGATTTCTCCTTTGGAGTTAAGACAGCGACGGAGGCCAGAATCCTCTAGCCATCACATCGGTCCAGTGGGAGGAGGCTCATTGATTCTTCCCCGCCGTGCTGGCAGAATTTATATATCTCTTTGCATACTTACATCTGTATGCAATCAATTATGCCTACAACTTACCAATGCAGTATATCTAATTTACATAAATGATCAAACATATCATAAGAGGACTAAACACAAACAGACAACTTTGTGAATTACACGCAGGTATGTATACACCATACTTATCTACAATAATTCATTAACAGAACTGACGGTGCAGCGCTTTAGCTAACAACTTCATGCTCCGTTGGAAATGGATTGCCCCACCATGTTTGAGCAGAGTGCAACAAATATAATTGCGTACTTTAATCGACAGCTCAACGTATCCTGTCTTTATGTATGTGCAGTGTATTGGTATCCTATGTATGGAATATTCACACAGAGCATGTGTTACTTCAGAATTTTCCACCCGAATCTGTCTTGCAGACCAGACCTGTAATAGTTTGACATGCCCTGTGATGGAGATCAAGGTATTTTGTGTCAATAAGAGTTGAAATGTTAACAGTCAAGAGCAGAAAACATATTCACACACACTTCATGTTTGTCGGCAAGGGGTGTGTGGGCCGAGAACAGCAGGCAGACTGGGGGGCGGGGGAAAGGTGACGAGCCCCGGAAGGTTGGAGGGCGGGACCGGGCGGCTGGGAGAGCTGAACCAAGCAGCAATCGGCCACCGAGGGAGGAATACAATAAGACTAAAGTGGGGCAAGGGTGACGGAGCAGTAGCCTTGTAGGGCAGATGGGGGAGGGGTAGCATGGAGAGCCACGCTGAGCTCAACGTATCCGGTCTTTATGTATGTGCAGTGTATTGGTATCCTATGTATGGACTATTCACACAGAGCATGTGTTACTTCAGAATTTTCCACCCGGACCTGTCTTGCAGACCAGACCTGTAATAGTTTGACATGCCCTGTGATGGAGATCAAAGGATTTTGTATCAATAAGAGTTGAAATGTTAACAGTCAAGAGCAAAAAACATACTCACACACACTTCATGTTTGTCGGCACAGGACGTGGGGGTCGAGAACAGCAGGCAGATTGGGGGGCAGGGCAGGTGGCCTAGCCCCGGAAGGTTGGAGGGCGGAACCGGGCGACTGGGAGAGCTGAACCAAGCAGCAGTCGGGCACCGAGATAGGAATACAATAGGACTAAAGGGGGGCGAGGGTGACGGATCAGTAGCCCTGCAGGGTGGATGGGGAGGAGTAGCATGGAAAGCAACGCTGGTATTGTCTAAAAGCAGCTTCCCTCGGGCCTCCTTCTCTGGGGACAGAGGCCAAGAACAGCTGAGACCCAGCCCCCACGGTCACAACAGGCGCGGGTCAGCGCCGGCCTCCTAACTTGGGTTTCACGTGGCCTGACAGATGTCAGGCCACATAAAGGCTTACCAAGAAAGCGCATGCTGGTGCTAGCCGAGCCCGCCCCAGACTGGGGTTGAAGTTCGCAACATTAATGCTAACCCCCGCAAAAAAAGGAGGGGATAAACCCTTGGAAACCGCCCCAGACCTGGGAAGAACACGGAACCCCTCCCAGAACAGCACCAGAGGTGGTGCATGTAACTGTGCCTGCATGACCTCCAGTGGAAAAGTACAAGCGGTGAAGCAAGACAAGTGCATCTCCGACACGCCGCCAGCAGAGGGCGCATTACAGCGACAACATGCAAATAGTTCTAATGACAAATATTTTTTTTTCGAAAATCTCTAAAAACCCCCATAACCAAATATGAGTGGGACCTATGCTGCTCCAAAATACACTTATTACAGATTCCAAAATGATGATCCACAGTTGGGGACAGTCCCTCCCTCTTCCGCCAATCCAGGAGCACAAACAGCACTGTCATCGTCTTCCTAGCTGCTTTTAGCCCCGTCTTTTTCAGATTGACTTCCCCGGCTTCCTGCTGGGATAAAAGGTTCCTTATCTTCTTTATGGGGCCATCTGTACCCATAAAGAAGATAAGAGAGCTGTTACGCCAGCAGTAAGTTGGGGAAGTCAATCTGAAAAAGGTGGGGCTTAAAGAAAAAGAACAACATCACTAGGACCTCTTCTCCAATGACTGGCCACCGTTTAGGCCAGTTTAGGAGGCCAGCCATTGGAGAAGAGGGACGGGGCTTAACCTCGCCATTGATGTCCTCTCTATCCCATTAAGTCTCGCCAGCTCGACTGCGCATGTGCGCAGTCTTTCGCAGGCGGAGACCTAAAAACGCGGAGAAATAAAACTATGGCTCCTCGTTGCGTCATTCCTACACCTCCCCTGGGGGGGCGTAGGATTCTGACGCATTCCCACGTTTACCACACTTTGTAAATCTGGGATTGTGTCATGTTTCATGTATGTTGTGTGGGAACACCCACAGCAACACCCATGGAATGCCCCTTTCACGTAGAGTAATGCTTGAAAGAGGCCTATATTTCAAAGGCCATGAAAAGTCACGCAGGGTGACTTTACATGGGCATGCAGTGTGTTCTACCCGTGCATCAAAAAAAGTGACTCACCGGTGGCGCAATGGGCTTGTAAATAAGGCCCCAAATCACCTAACTGAGAAGCAAACCAGAACACCACAGTATGGGAAAGTCAACATTACCAGCTGAATCAGGCTCTGATCTGCGATCAATACTCAGAATATTCTTAGGATGCCACCTGGGTTGTTGAACAGCACTGTGAGGCCATGTCCATGACAGAATGTCACTGACATGACAAAACGGTGCAGTGGCTTGTACCACTATTTGTTGTTTCCAGAATTGACTGTACAAGGGCTATCCAAAGCTGAAGATGTTCTAACTCTCCTAATGGCTTTGGCAAATCACTCGCCTCCTGTAAGGGCAACCATGCTGAACTTGGTCTAAAGGAGAACTGGGGGACGCGTTAGGAAATGTGCCTACAAGCAGATGGCCAACTTCTTCACTAATTCCTGGGAAGGAACTCGGGGGCATATTAACAAGGGCTTTATCTCTGCTGTTTTTTTTGGCTTTAAAAGCCAAAGAAGCGGAGATAAAAATATCGCCCTATCAACAACAGGGTGCTAACATGCAAAATCTCATGTTAGCACCCTTTTTCACTACGCTTCCCTTTGCATCTCTAATGAGATGCAAAGTGGGCGTTCCAGTACAAAATATAGGAGAAATGTCGCTAGGCGACATTTCTCCTATTATGATTATTATCAAGCTTAACGCTAACCCTGTTAGAGACAAAAAAAGCAGCGCTAACCACGGTTAACGCTGCTTTTTTATGTCTGATAATTTTCAGACTTAGCCATGTAATCCAATGGCAGGTGGATTACATGGCTAAGTCCACCACAGGCTATCAACAAGGATATCCCTATCCTAGTAGTTTTTCCGCTGCATTACCAGCGATAACCTCCCAAAATGCCGCTATCACTGGATTTTTTATTGCCTAGGCAGTTAGCGTTCTTTATACCGCAATAACCAGGCGATATTATCCAGCGATAGCAGGCGTTAAAAAAATTAACGCTAAGCGCCCTTAGCGTTAATTTTCCCTGTTCCTTGTTAATATGCCCCTCTGTATTTTAAGTCATTGCCAAAGGGCTTCTTTGCCCCACGGCTATGTGTGCGCTATATAAATACTACAAATGTATTACTGGTTCAGCCACTTCTCTGACTGTTTTAAGGGGCTCAACGTTTTGCATACAGATTTTGTGATTCCAGACCCTAATATTTATTTTGTTGTTTCTAGTTCTGGTGTACCTCCGCGCATTGATAAGGTACTCCAATTTTGTCTTTTGGGAATCCAGATTTCTGCCTGGTGCTCAAAGTCCTTTCCCCTGGCTCAGTATATCTCAGCTAATGGGGTGAAGCACATGAGAGCCCCTCTAGTAACATGGTTTTTGGACGTTGTGGCTTCACTCTTGTCATGGTACCACTGCAGGCAGCCAGATCTCCACCCCATCCTTCATTCCCGGCAGATCAGATAACAGTTTCCCATTTATTGATTGAAGTAATATGAGCTAAATACCCCCACTGATAACAAGGCTATTAATGTTCATTAAATGAATCAATAACACTGCACTTTTTGGAGATCTCCAGCTCTCATTAGTGTCATCTGTGAAATATTTGTGGGTCAGAAACCACCCGTGTTTGTTGAGCACCATCATCGATTGTGTGGTTGCGAGTTGTGGCGTCCCTCCCAGGTGATGTGTGGGTAAGTCATACCTATTTAGTTCTTTATTGAACAATCTCTGAGTGGTGAATTGTTTTCGTGGTGTTGTATGTTGTTGAAAAGTTACCTTTGTCCAGAATTGAGGAACCTTCAGTACATTACTTATCTCTAGGTTAGGAAAGCAAACAAGGCTGTGCCAGTGTCCTGCTCTGTGTGCCTGTTAAGTCCATGGTGTGTTTGCAGGTGTGGGGTATGTCCGCATGTGAGATCACTTTTTGGGTCATTTGAATTTGGATTAATTCATAGTTAAATCATCGAAAATTAGCAAGGAAGCGTGTAATGCTTAATGAACAAGTCACATGGACATTTTCAGAATTGTGCACTGTATATCTGCACTGATTCATACAAGGGGGCAGGATGCAAAAACTTGACTTCTGTACAAGAGTGTAGCAAAGTGATTTTGCACAACTTTTTGCTACTCTCACAATGAGGACTGGTGCAAACGGATTTTACTTCTAAAGAAGCAGTGCCTTTAATGTACACAAAGGTGAGTAGAGTCAAATTGATGTATAGTTCCTTAATATATAAAGGGTGGATCACAATGTCTGCTCCACTCCAAATGATATAACCAGCCAAAATGGAGCAAAATGGACATTCTCCATTTTCACCCCGGTGCAAGACTTTTTGCACTAAGGACCATCAGTCACAAGGTTGGCAGAGCAGTCAAACGCTTTATTTGCCCTCTCTGTCACCTCTTTTCCAACAAAGCAAGCCATGGATATCTTCCACAGGTTAGGAGTAGGGTATATTTGGTAGGACAGACCTGGTGATCTATCGGCTAGCTCATACCTGTATTTAGTACTGCAGTAGGCGGGTATAATGACATCCGAGCCGTGCTGCGGGTGGGCACACGCCCAAGACGGGGGTGGTGGAGTTAGCTGAATATCCGGCCAACTCTAAAGAACTGCCCATTTCTACAACTTTCCCTCAGTTTGACTTTCGATGAGATCATATCCTGTAAAGCTGGATACACAGATAGAACACCTATAATTACAGTAATGTACCTCTATTTACACACAAGCTCTCCGCGCCATTTTTAGAGCAGGTTGGGTACATTATGTCAGCTCATAGAGCAAACAAAACAAAATAAATGAGGTGTCAACGTTTTAGCCACTTTTCCAAAATAAAATTGCCCATTCCTTGGCTTTACAATCCTTGTCTTTTTTTAAATGTGTGTCCCTGTTTGGCTTACCATGCCCCATTGTGCTGAGTTTCTGCGCTGCTTTTACGGGATTGGAACCAATAATACTCCACTGAGTTGTAAAGTTTTGTTCTAACACAGATTTTTGATCAGAAAGAACATTGGCTGCACCTGAGTATTTCTCACTTGTTTTTGGCAACACTGTGTGAGATGAAGAACACATTTTGTTAAAATTGCCAAATGTCCTACAACTGGTGTACTGTCCAGTAAGTGGGCAAATATCAGTGTATATACAAATCACTGTCCAAGCTGTACTGACACACACAGAAAAGCATCTGGTACAGTCGTTAGGGTAATGCAGACATTTAGCTCCAGTTGTAGCACATGTTTGAGCATCCTATGGCTGGTGTACGGTAAATGCATGAGCAAAGATGATCTGTATGTCAATACAGCAGGTCAGAATGGTAGTGTCCGATAACATTATTGCATTGTAAGGGACAATTCCTATGGTGCACTGTGGGCTGTTGGGTACTACTCTGTCTAATATCAGTTCAATGCATGATCAAATGACAAAAAAATTTAGATTTCTCTGTTTCATATAAAGTCATATGCAGAAAGGGATCCATTGATATTTGTAACTGCAGACCTGCTAGAAAGTGTGACTTCAATTCCTATTGACATTTTTGAGGGCTACAAGATGATTGTTTTTGGATGGTAGTATTTCATTAGATACTTTCAAATGTTGTACTTTTTGTTGATAGACTTTACATATGTCACATTTGGCTTTACCAAATATAGCGTACTACTACTATATTTTCAATATCTAATTTCCTGCTGTAATACATAGACTCCTGAATTTCTTGCATACTACCGCTCATGTTAGTTTCAACATAATAACATTTGCATCACTGCCCTTTGGGGGACTAGGGGCCAGATGTACACATATCTGGTCACAAAATACTAGTCACAAATTGCGACCAATATTTTTGCAGCCAGTAACTATTTTTATGAACTGATCTACATACTAATAGGACAATTCTAAGAAATGTGCAATCCGATCCATCTCATGAATATTAATCCATAGGACACAAATTACAAGTCTCTGCAGTTTGAGGACATCAACGGAATGTTGGCAGCCCACCATGTCTGTGTTCACATGTAAAGAAAAGCAAAGTTTTTTTTTAAATGAGAACCATTTTTAATAAAGGAAACTGGGCTGCATTTAAATAAAAAAGTTTTTTTTTAAAATTGTTTTAGAGTTGCAGTGGTTCTGCGGATCATGCCTACTCCCCAATAAACTTTATTTTCATATTCACAAAGGAGGCTTCTCTAGGCTGAATGGGTTACTGCCTTAATTTGGGGGTCGGTAACTTTTCAATGATTTACAAGAGCTACTGTTTCCTAAACCTTTGATACATATGGATAGGAATCGCTATTTGGAACAGATGCCTACAAATGCTCCTTCCAAACAGCGATTAAGTATCTATTTCTAAACCCATTTTATTTATTCATTTATTTTTTAATAAAAACTTTATTGTGCACGTAAATATAGTTACACGTATGGGCCTACAACTACAGGGGCCGGCCGCTAGACAAGGCAATAGCAATCAACATTCACCACAATTCAATCGCCGGCACCCAGAGGTACGGCAGCAGTGCTGGATAATGTTCGTAGCAACTCAGGATGAAGTCAGGATACAGTAGTATTATGGGGCAGATTTATGAGGCCCTTGCGCCACGTTTACGCCGCTGTTGCGCCACGCAAGGCGGCGTAAACGTGGCGCATCCCTACGAGGCATTTACAACGTGACGCATCTATGGGGATGCGTCACGGTGTAAGGCCCTGCGCCACATGAAACCTGCGTCAGGTTTCATGTAGGCGTTCCGGTGCGGGGGGGGCGTTCCGTCACAGGAACGCCCCTGGCAAGTGACTCAGTGAAATCTACAAGATTTCACTGAGTCACTTTCTACGTAAATTCCTTACGCCTGCTTGAAGCAGGCGTAAGGGTGATGCACCATGCAATGTAGGGGTGGCCCCTGTGCATTGCAGGAGTCATGTCACACTTGCGACATGACTCCAGCAATGCGCTGCCCGTACGCCGAAAGATGCGTCACGCATCTTCCCTGCCTTGCAACATGGTGCGCCGCATTGTAAATGCGGCGCACCATGGGTGGCGGAGCTGTGGCGCACTGTGGCGCACATTAACTGGCGCATCCCTGGGGATGCGCCAGTTAACATTCATCTGCCCCTTAGTGTTTTATAAAAGGAACAAAGAAAAGGAACAAAACAAGTCTCAAAGCAAAAGACATTGAACATGAAGTTGCGCTTATACGAGGGGGAGCCTCAATTGCGAGATGAAGAAATTTTGCAAGCGGTGGAGTTGGTCAGGGGGGGAACAGTGGGGAGATCAAAAAGCAATAATAAATAAGAATTAGACAAGGAATGCCGGATCAGGGGGAGAAGGAGGTGTCTGGAGTGTCCTCGAACGGGGTGTACATATGTTCCCTCGATAGTCTAAACCCATTTTAGGAGTTTGTTAAAAGTTACGACTCCTAAAATGGGTTTAATATCTCACAGAAAGCACTGAATAAAGCTCTATATCATAGAGTTGGAAACCGAATAAATGTATTGTACATCTGGCACTAGATGGCTTATGTCAATCAACCAATCAATCAAGGCTTTGTAAGTGCGCTTCTCACCCATGAGGGTCTCAAGGCCTTGGGGCAGGGTCAGCAGTGCTGTTCAGTCGAAAAGCCAGGTCTTGAGGGTCTTCCTGAAGGTGTTCAGGGAGGGGGCACGTCTGATGTCTGTTGGGAGCTCGTTCCAGGACTTTGCTGCAATGTGAGAGAAGGATCTTCCACCTGCTATAGCTCTGTGGATGCGCAGGGTTTTGGCAAGGACAAAGTTGGCAGATCGAAGGTTTCTTTGGGATACGTGGAGGGTGACTCTGTCATTGAGGTATTTGGGTCAGGTGTTGTGTAGGCATTTGGAGGCATGGGTGAGGATCTTGAAAGTGACTCTCATCTCCATGGGAAGCCAGTGGGGAGCTTCTATAGGTGTTGACTGGTGTGCTCGTGTCGAGGGATGCCGAGGACGAGTCTGGCGGCGGTGTTCTGTATTGTCTAGCATCTGCAAAGTAGGGACCTGTTTATGCCTGCGTAAAGTGCGTTTCCATAGTCCAGCCTGCTGGTGATGAGTGCGTAGGTGACTGTCTTCCTTGCCTCGCGGGGGATCCATTTGAATGTCTTACAGAGGAGGCGGAGGGTGTTGAAGCAGCTGGAGGCTACGGCGTTGACCTGTCGGTTCATGGACAGGGATGAGTCAAGTACGATGCCAAGGTTTCTGGCGTGGTCGGTGACGGTCGATGGGCTGCCAAGGGCGGTGGGCCGCCAGGTGTCGTCCTATTCTGAAGGGGTGGTTCTGAGGACGAGGACTTCTGTTTTCTCAGAGTTTAGCTTTAGGCAGCACTTGGTCAGCAGGCCGCGATGTCCTGAATTCCTTTCTGGAAGTTGAGTCTGGAGGTAGTGGGGTCCTGGGTGAGGGAGAGGAGGAGCTGGGTGTCGTTGGAGTAGGATACAATGCTGAGGCCGTGTTGTCGGATGATGGTGGCGAGGGCGGCCATGTAGACATTGAAGAGGGTCGGGCTGAGTAATGACCACTGTCAATCTGGGGCAGTCATTAATTTGTAAAAAATTAAGTGCCAGGGCCTTTTTCGGAAGGTCACTGCAGCCTGCACTATGCTTTGCCCTTGCCATTGCTGTCAATGACAGTACCAACATAACACCTAACCATCGCACTCCTACAAGTGTGACAATTCAGACTATTTCCGGCTACCCAAAACTATAATAATGACATTAGAGGCTGGTATTATTGATTTTCAATGCCATTTGCCTTACAAAACATGTTTGTTGTGCACATGTCTGACAGCGCCTCCATGTGGCAGACTGTCGCTAAAGCTGGTGCTTACAATTAAGTGCTGATGCCGAGCACTGGAAACTACCGGTTCAAATTAAGCACTGATCTGAGGAACTCACCTACTTATTATGGTGACTTTTAATGTTTCAAACCATTGTTTCTACTCAGACCTACTGAGGGAAAGATGTGGGCATTCGTCAATGGCAGTGTGCAGATTTACCACCTTGTCAACTGCCTTCATTTTAAATTTGCAACCACTGAAAAGGGTTCACAGGAAGTTGGTGAAAGGGTGGTGTGTGTGTCAAAGATTACTCAGAATGTTTAAAATACTGTCTTATTTAGAAGGGGGAATAAAATAGAAGTGGAATACTGTAAAATGTAGAATAATGCTAACATTGACCATACAAGCGTATTTGATCAAACTCAGTTAAATCATTCTAACACCATAATGTCTGCCCACGTTTTATGGCACGTTCTCAAATTGCCAAGTTATTTTTTTTACTTATTTTTAATAAATACTGACAGATTTATAATTCAGCAATCAGTCATGGAAAATTGGAATAACACAAATCTACCACGTAGGTAGTGTTATGAAAGAGGTTGATCAAAAGTAAAAGGTAGGGATAGTACCTCAACATGCTGTAAGTGCCATAGGCACAGTGGATGACCACATAGGGTCATATGTATGAACACATTTTCCCGTAGACAAAGAACGGGTAAATCCCTTTAATATATCTGGCCCATAGTTCCATATACATATATATATTTTTTTATTTTGCAGTTTTATATAACGCAAACTCGACCCAGAATGATTGGAGCGCTTAACATGAGCAGCAGTTAGTTACACAAGGACACATTCATGTTTTTGGCAGGTACGGGGAGATTAAACGATTTGCCCAGAATCACAGAGGGGCTTATTTATGAGCCCTTGCGTCACTTTTGCGCCGAAAAGTGATGCACCAGCAGTGTAAAAATGCACCTTGTTTCACCATATTTACAAAGTGACGCATCTAGGTACATGCGTCACAAAGTGACGCATCTAGGTAGATGTGTCACTTTGTTAACCCCTGCGCCACATTATACCTGCGCCAGTTATAATGTATGCAGGGGGGGCGTTCTGACGCAAGACAGGGTCAGAGAAGTGACGCAGTGAAATCTATAAGATTTCACTGCGCCACTTCTAGGACGCCTCATGCCTCGTTGGCAGGCGTAAGTCTGACGCAGGCGCATTTCACATTTATTTATTTTATTTAATGCATTCTTATAAAGCGCGGACTTTACCCGAAGGTGTCAGAGCACTGTACAATAGAACCAGTTACGCTACATAAGAGAACTGTTACAGGAATGGAACAAATAAAAATAGCATGCCATAGAATCAAAGAGACACAAGCGGTGGGCGGAGCCGAGCCGGGCGGTCGTGTTCCATCTCGGCTCCCGGCTCCGGCGCTGCCCGGGAGCTTGGTTTGGCGGTTCCCCAGTGGCCCGGGGGCTGCTTTCGGCACCCATAGGAAGCGGAAGGTGCAGGGCACCTGCGGGGCTGCTCCGATCGCCCCTGGCACTGCTGTAGCTGGATCTAGGAGGAGACGCGAGGAGAGGACGGCCGCGGGCAAAATGGCGGCCGGAGCCCTGACGAGAGCGCCGATGACCTCAACTCTCTATGTGAGGTACGCTGATGGGCGAAATCTGAGGAACGCAGGGGCTGCCTCTATTTGAGGATAGTCTCTGGGGGCCTCTGTAGCGGCAAGACACCGGGGGTGGCCCCGGCTAGAATCTGCCTTCCCCCGCCTGCCTGACCTTAAAATGGCGGCCCGGTGTGACTCCCAGCTAACGATCGGCGCCTTTGCTTGACCATCTGGCCCCAGCGCTTGCTGCCTCTCCCAGGGGCGACCCCGCAGGCTCTCTCTGTGCCTCTTGCGGCTCCCCCTCGCACCACCCTCCTAGCAACTCGCCTGGACCTTGGAAGGCGGCCGCCAGTGTCCGCAGAGCGAGGATGGCCACCACTGCTCTTAACATGCCTGGGCAGCGCCCCATGGCCAACGCGGGACCGCACCAACACCTCCACCACCCTGCGCAATCTCGCGCCCACCGAGCCGGATGACCGCAGGCTCTCCAGGATGGCGAGGCACCTGCGGCTGGCTTCCAACTTCGTCCCCCACCTGGGCTACCACCTTCTCTCCTGGACTTCTTTCTTCATCTCCCCCCTGGGTTCCCACCTTCCCTCCGGGACTGCTCGACTTGCGTGCTACCCTGAATGGCACTTTGCTGCTGTTCTTCGGACAGTTCGCGCTGGACTCTAGCCCTTCCCTCCATACCTTGCATCCCACCCACCATTCCTCTATGCTGTGATTGCATCTTTGACCTATTGCAACAATGCTAAGCTTTGGTATTCGCTGAAGTCCCTACACCATATACCACCCATATGCGTCTATTAGAGTTTAACCAGTCATATCCCTTCCTTTGTGTATTTAGTTGACTCTTATCACCAGTGTGTACCGTGGACCTTTATACTCTCTGCCACTCCTATGTGACCCTTAGAGTATTTCCAGTCATATCCCTCCTGTGTAGATTGAAGATAACTCTAATGACTAGGATCCTATGTGATTTGTAGATTGTATCCAAGTGTATCCCCTCCCTGTGTTTAGAGATCTAGCTTCAATGACTAGTTGCCTGTGTGACTGTCGGAGTATAGCCAGGTGTATACCTTCCCTCGTGTGAAGAGATACCCTATTCACTAGAACTATCCAAGTGTTTCCCCTCCCTGTGTTTAGAGATATAGCTTTAACGACTAGTTGCCTATGTGACTGTCGGAGTAAAGCCAGGTGTATACCTTCCCTCGTGTGAAGAGATACCCTATTCATTAGAACAAAAAGTAATGTGTTCTTTATGTATTTGTAACTGATTCTATGTAAAATGCTTTGATAACATGTAACGGAACTGGTGCTATGTAAAGCGCTCTGATAACCTAATCGGTTCAAGTTCGCGCTATATAAAACTCTAAAAATAAAATAAATAAATAAATAAAGCATAAGGCACACATTCTCAAGCACAGCAAGCACAGACTGTACAAGCAAAAATATGAATATCAATGACAATTTTACAATGACTAAAGAACTTCCTGGCAAAAAATAGCAGGCCACAGAATCAAAACAACGCAGGCAAGCGGAAGACAAAATCAAACGCGGCAAGCATAGGATGTAAAAACAAAAATATAAATATATGTGACAAATTTACACTGACTGAAGGACTTCCTGGCGGGGTCTGAGAAGGAGGGAATTAGTTCTGAAAGTGTCCTTGGAATAAAAGAGATTTGAGGTCCGCTTTGAAGATCTGGATGGAGGTGATGGCACGGAGCGAAGGAGGAAGCGAGTTCCAGATTCTTACTGCATTACCTGAGAAAGATTGTGCCATCAATTTTTCCCTTTTGAAGGAGGGGGGCTCAAGAAGGAACGTTTCCGCATTTCGAGACGGTCTTGAGCCTCCAGACAATTTTAGTTTAAATGCCAGATAGCGAGGGGAGGAAGAGTGCACAGCTTTAAGGGTGATGCACGCCGTTTTGTACATAGCTCTAGCCTCTATGGGAAGCCAGGAGGAGACAGGATAGGAGTGATGTGGTCACTTCGTTTGGACCCTGAGATGAAGCGAGCTGCTGAATGGAGGATGGATTTGAGGGGAGAGGGTGAGATTTGGGAAGGCCAGTCAGAAGAGAATTACAATAGTCCAGTCTAGAGAGAACTAGCGACTGGACCAGGGTTTTTAGGTCATTCTCTGGGAAGATTAGGTTGAGTCTTTTGTCGAGTATGACACCTAAGGATTTAGCGCAGTCCACAATGATGGGTTTACTGTTTAGTAGATTCAACTGATCCAACCAGGATTGAACAGGAGGCGGAGAGAGAGAGGTAGATAAGAGGAGGAATTCCATTTTGGAGGGATTGAGAATGAGTTGGTGCACTAACATCCAGTTGTGAATAGCGTTGAGAGTAGAGCTGAGTAGTGAGAGATCATGAGGGGAAGAAACCTTGAGGTAGATTTGGGTTTCATCCGCATAGAGATGGTAGACGATTCCAGATTTGCTTAGGAAGTTCCCTAATGGGTACAGATAAAGAACCTGTCCTGTTTTGAGTACAACTGGGAGGGATCCTTGACTGAGGAAGAGATTGACCCATTGCTGGAGTTGCGTCACTTTTGTGACAGTCCAGTAATGCGTCACTTTTGCGGCATACAGATACGTCAGAAATACTGACGTATCTGTAACTCCTTGCGACATGATGCGTCATACAGTAAATATGACGGCTCATTCATGTCGCAAGGAGAGCGCAGTGAAAAGTGACACATCGCTGCTTTCACGCAGCGATGCGTCACTTCTCATAAATGAGGTCCTGAATGTGGAGCTGATGCCAGACTCGAACCTGGTTCCCCAGTTCCATAGTCGGCAGCTCTGACCATTACATTACATCCTATGTGTGCTGCATCACATGGTTACTATTTGCTTGGTTCAAAATCAGAGCTGTTAACTCCGAACTAATAAATCACCCTCCAATCATATTTTATCCAGAAATGTATATTTAAAACAGACTGCACCGTCCGTAGTAATATACACCGCATAACAAGCGTGCCAGCTCTATTTTAAATTTGCAATAATACCTCCTTAGGGAAAACAAAAAAATCCAAACTTACAATTGTGAAGTAAAATGTTATGTTCTACAGAAAGTCTTCGCCACCAATCAGACATGGCCTCTCCTTTTGTACATCAGAAGAAATAATATTTTTGTACATGCATCGCAATTTTTTAGTTGTATGTCTTTAGAGATTTACCACCAGATAACATGATTTTTTTCTGCAGCTTTTGTTTAATTTTTACTAAAGCAGAAAGGCTGTCTCTCTCCATCACAGATCTTCTTTGCTCCCCCTGTCAGGGGGGAGACTTATCTGGTGGGTGAAACATGGCGCTGCTGTCGGGATCTGGACAAATGAGTTGTACACACACAAAAAGACACAGAGACCCCTACATCTTTGTTTAACTCCCGGGAACAGCCGCTGCCCATTAACCTCGACCTTTCACCTCTGGGGGTTATCAGAGGCTCCTGTAATTGATATATGGTGCGTCCCAGAGGCCGGGCGGCAGCAGGGCGACGCCAGACACAGGGTGAGTGAGTGGTCTGTGGCAGGCCACCGCCTGGTGGACCGCAGATACGAGCTGGGAGTCCCGCCGGTGTAATATGGGACGCCATCGGCGCGTATGGATCAGACAGTTATGCCAATCTGGACGGGGGGCCCATAAAACATCACGGTTAGACGGGTCAGGGGTGTCACTGGCTGGTACCCGCCCATTGACACATTCACCAGAAATCTCGAGCTCCCCTCCGTGCATAGTGTAAATGGTACCGCCCTCCACATTGGACAGTGTGGTGGGATGTGAGGTGTATTGTAGGTTATCGCAAGGATGTAAAAGTCCTTTAGTACATTTTTATTATTCTATTATACATGACATCGCAGCGTGTAAGACGTGTGACATCACAGAGCTAACATCCCAGGAAGTGGCATCACAAGAAGTGACATTAGATCTTAAGCCCTCACATATATGTTTAGCAGGTGTATCAGGAGTACATTTGAGCACATTTTCAGCCACATGCATCAAAGTCCGGTTTTGCGATTCCTAATTTGCGATTTTTACCGAATCGCAAATAAGGAATCGCAAAACGGGATGCATGATTGAAAGTGCATTAAATTTGCGATTCGGTAAAAATTGCAATTTTTACCGAATTGCAAATATTATGCGTATTCCAATTTGCGAATTCGCAATTCCCATTGATTCCTATGGGCCAAAAGACCCATAGGAGTCAATGGGAATTGCGAATTCGCAAATTAGAATTCGCAAAATGTTGATGCATTCCATGGGTGCAGGGGGGGTCCAAGGGACCCCCCCCTGCACCCCTGAAATGTATTTTGAAGTGCATGTTTCAAACACACACATGTGTGTCTGTAACTTGACAGTGTTTTGAAATACAAATTAGAGCATTTTAACACATTTTCGCAAATTACCACGAGGTCCAACCTCGTGGTAATTTGCACCCCCTATTTGCGAATTCGCATTTTTAAAATGAATCATGCATTGCTTTTAAGGAATCGCAAATTTGCGATTCCTTAAAAGCAATCGCATTTTTGGAATTCGCTAAAAATAGCGATTTCACCAAAAAGGCTTGATGCATCCCAGAAACCTATTTAGGAATCGCAAACGGCCGAATTTTGCGATTCGCACCATTTGCACTTCCTAAATAGGTTGATGCATGTGGGCATCAGAGTATACTAACAAACCCTCCTGATTTAGGCAGAAGATTCACACTTCTGTACGCTACACATAAAACAATGTTGCCTTTTGTCGGCGTAAAGCTTCCTCTAGACATAGTGCTTTAAAATAAAAAGTGATATTTAAATTATTACAATGCCTCCTCAGCGGTAGTAGGCGCTATATAAATGTTATTTATTTTGTGCAAATACTGGGAAAGATCAACACATCTGACGTTCTTACAGTGCACGAATATCTCCTAAACAGAGCCTGAACAAAGTGAAAAGCTGCCTCTCTTAAGTATGTATAAAGTGCTAACAAGGAGTCAGCCTTTGTTTCCCCTCTGCTGCATTTGCCTCTAGGTGTGAGGCTCCTGACTGCTCCCAGCCAAGAGACTGAACAAAAGGAGGCCTGGTGACCCCTCAGATTCGGCCATTTTATTGGCCCAGCAGGAGTTGGAAATTAGAAAGTCATGTCCCGTCCCCGCCTGCATGTTGTTGTGGATCGAAAGCTGATAACGTGCAGGCGCTGCTGAAAGTGTCCCGGTGTTTGCTAATTACACCGGGACAAATTCAGCATCTTTTTCAGTGGGGCCCAACTTCTTGGCAGGGTGGACGGCGTCCATCCTGTGAAAAAAGTGGGTGGACGCTGTCCACCCTTGTGTACCCCTGACTCGTGCCCTGCTTTCCAAATAGAAAAGTGCCAGACCCTCAAACATACCACAGTTCCTCTAACAACCACCACCAGACAGAGCAGCAGCCATTAAGTAGGGTGACCAGGCGTCCCGGATTTCCCCAGTCAGTCCCGGTTTTTCGCCAGCTGTCCCGGCAGATTTCAGGAAATCAAGGCCATGTCCCGGTTTTTAGAGAGGGTCGGCTGAAACCGGTGGGAGGTATCTTTTTAAGTTTTGCAAAGCAGGGATAGTTAGCAGTTGTTATAAGAAAGCGATTTCATTAACAAGCATGCTACTGGCTTTAAAAATGGCATATTATGTATGTTCTTACTGCCTCTTCTGTACTTCTCGGCTAAGAAGCTAGGTTGAAGTACTACAAATTTAGGGGCATATTTGCAACAGACAGCGATAAATATCACTGACCTTGTATAATGCATTATTTTCCATTGCTGAAATATTTCGCCAGGCTAGAGTTGTATTTACAAAGTTTAGCATCATGGCAATAAATATTCCAGCGATAGCGCCCTTTTCCATTTAACATCGCTGGTTTTTCAGCATTGTTCCATGTAAAACGGCGATATGCTTGATAATACGACCCTGTGGTCGTATTACATGAATCCACCTCCCATGTTAGGTATGCCTTAGTCAGGAATTTAACAGATGTTAAATTCCAACATTAAGGCATACTTATCACTTCCCCACGTTGTAAATATCGCGAAGCTGCATTCGCGATATTTACCCATGTTGTTTCCACAGACACGCCTACTTTGCATCTCATTAGCGATGCGAAGTTAGGCATGCTGGAAACGGGAGCAGAATCAGCAAAACACCCAATAGCTTGTCTTTGCTGATAAGGTGATAAAACTATCGCCCCTTTTCGGCCAAAAACGGCCGCAAAAGCGGCGATCATTTTATATCACCGCCTTGTTAATATGCCCCGTAGTCCTTCTATTT
Source organism: Lissotriton vulgaris (assembly GCF_964263255.1). Taxonomy (NCBI): domain Eukaryota; kingdom Metazoa; phylum Chordata; class Amphibia; order Caudata; family Salamandridae; genus Lissotriton; species Lissotriton vulgaris. Next base: position 298,484,363 of record NC_141685.1, read on the forward strand.
TTGGAAAATGTCCCGGTTTTTGCCTTTAAAATTCTGGTCACCCTACCATTAAAGCAGGGGTCTCCAACCAGTAGCTCATGAGCTAAAGAAAGGCATCATCTAGAAGTTTAATACGAGCAAAAGGTGTGAGCGTTTTCTTTTGCGTCGATGCTTCCAAGCAAAATCCCAGTGCAATACTATAAAAATGTATGGTATGAATTTTTATATAGCGCTTATTACCCTTGATGAACCGCTGAAGAAAACAACTTTAATCATTGCTTAGGAAGTCAAAGGCACATATCTCTCAAATATGCTCAACAACCACGCGCCCTTCTGCAGAGAAGTGCAGGACCAGCAATGTTGAAAAAAAGCTGAAAATGCTGCAAAAGACTGATTGGCCGAGGCGCACATCCCCTCTGCATCTGTACTCATGGCAACTGAAATACTGAACGGCCGCGCGCACCACCGGAGGAGGCGGAGAGCCAATCATTATTGAGCGCCTCTAAGAAAGACCTACAACATTCTTTCCTGCTTAGAAAGTCCAAAAAAATGAAACCGTAACAGGTGAAAACGGATGTTGGCAGCACTAATGTAAATAAAATCGAAAATTAGACTCCTGGTGCCAAGGAAACAGGAACTGCCGCAGCAACCCATAAAAACACAGAAATCTGGTAAGGTAACCGAGTGGGACTGTAAAATGTTTAATTGGACTAGCTAGAAAGGTTCACTTGGTCTCGCGAGAGCCAGATCTGACAGGAACTGGGCAAAGTGGTTCGGAAAGAGTGACCCTGGTAAAAAAAAAATGTTTAACTGATTGGTCAGGGGAAAAGCACAGGCCCTGCCAGAAAAGCTCTTCCGCTGCCCGGATATCTCAGTTCCACCGTCCAAGGAGACAGAAGATTGAACATGACGATTTCGTCAGCTGATGTACATCGATCGCCACTTGTGGGCCTTGGTTGTAACCAATATTTACATAGCACAAACTACAAACTGGGTGGACTCTGGGCGCTGTGCTAATAGGTTTGATGAATGTTCCCATTATTGGTACTGATTTCATCAACCTCAGAAGGATGAAAGGGTACATGGGATCTGCCAGGGTCCCAACATTTATCTCCAGGTTTTTACAAGTGCACTCTGAGCTACCCAGCAGGCTTCAGCTCAGTGGGTTAATGCACTTGCTTTAGAGAGCTATGAAAAACCTGAAACATATAGATTCAAATCTCATCAGGGCAGACCGGTGCTTCCATCTTAAGAGGAGAACATTAAGGGCCATATTATCAAGAACGGCGGTAACATTATCGTCGGTTTCGCTGCATGAAACTGCAGCTAAAGCGGCGATAAGGGGCTTGATAATATGCCCTTGTGAATTCCCATAGAAACCCAGGTTTGATGTCCTTCACACCAGAACCTGGGCTTCTATTGGAATTCACAAAGGCATATTATCAAGCCCCGTATCGCCGCTTAAGCGGCAGTTTTCTGCCGCGAAACCGGCGATAATTTTACCGTCGTTCTTGATAATATGGCCCTCACTTGTAGTAGCAGTAATAGTGACACTCACCACTTGAAATGCATGAAAAAAACCTTAGAAGCAAAACACATAAATACAAGGTGTTATTCTGTTAATTGAGACGCTAGCAAAGAAGGTGTGAGGGTTTAGAGAATCTCTAATAAAAAGAAAACACAAAAATCGATGTGTATGGGTGTAACTGGATGAATGAGTAAATATGTGCTCTTTAAGAAATTACTACTATGTGTAACTGAATGAATTAAATGCTAAAAATGTACTCTTAAGATATTACTACCATAGTGCTATATATAATTGAATGAATAAAAAAGTGCTCTTTGGATATTAGTATGATAGTGCTACGAGTAACTGTTTGCGTAGCATTTTTCACCCTGGGTGGGATGGGTATGCCCAGACTTGGGTCCCTTGCTCACTGTGCCACTGGATTCAAGCTAGCCTGGCTGATGAAGGGTAATACCCAGAAACCGGTCCAGGGATGACCTGGCTTGGCAGTTCGGTCTGGACTGTTCCCATGAGGCACAGGGACAAGACTGATTTGAATATGGCTGGGTCTAAACAGGGATGGCATGGTGAGCAAAAGAACGATGGATTTAGCCCAGATCTCTTGACTGGGGGTGAATTTATGATTTATTCAGCATTCCGTCCATTATTTGTTTAGCACTTTTCACCCTGAGTGGGATGGGTATGCTCAAACGTGGATCCCTTTCTCACTGTGCCACTGGATTCAAGCTAGCCTGGCTGATGAAGAGTAATACCCAGAAACCAGTCCCAGGATGCTTGTTTCCGGTCCAGGGAGGACCTGGCTTGGCAGTTCTAGCTGGACAGTTCCCATGAGGCACAGGGTCAAAACTGATTTGCATATGGCTGGGTCTAAACTGAGATGGCATGGTGAGCAAAAGAACAATAGATTTAGCCCAGATCTCTTGACTGGGGGTGAATGTATGATTTATTCTGCATTCCGTCCATCATTTGTTTGCATAGCATGTGTAACTGTATGACTGAGTAAATTAGTGCTCTGTAGGTATCACTAGGATAGTGCTACGTCTAACTCAATGAATGAGTAAAGAAGTGCTTTTTGGGGATCACTACAATAGTGTCCTAGAAGAATCATCGCATTTATGTTCAACTTTGCAACAAAGTGCACTGAAGTGATGTTATGTTCACCCGCCTAATAAGCCCTCCACGACGCCGGACCAGCATACCTGAACCACTGCCTCTCATTCCACGTACCCACAGACACCTCCGCTCCACCCAACTGGCCCTTGCCACCGTCCCTCAGATCCGCAAGACCAGGACCGGAGGAAGATCCTTTTTCTACCTCGTCTTCAGAACCTGGAACACCCTTCCTCTTCACCTCAGGTTATGTCCACTGCTGACCCAATTCACGAAGGATCTCAAGGTCTGGCTCTGTGACTGAACCGCTGCGCCCATTTGCACCCGCAGCCCCCCACACAGCGTCTTGAGACCCTCACGAGTGAACAGTTGTGCTTAACAAGTACTGATTGATTGATGCCAAGTTCGTTGCGTTTCGAACTCTTATTGTAGCCTTGATGCCTTCTCAACGGGCTTGAAAGGGAAGAGAAAACGAGGAACTAGGAGAGAGGTAAAGAGAAAGGAGGCTTGTGAATAGAATGATCGTAAACTGTTCTGCCAAATTAGCTGGTAGGGAGGTGGCTGCCAGGGTACGCAGTCTGGACCTATCCAAACCACATCCAAACAAACATATATATTACCATACCCATGGTGAGCAAAAGAGTAAACTCGTAGTGCAGAAGATCAAGCTAGCCCATGATGCAGATATGTACGTTCACCTCTATATTTATCACTTCATATCTCTGTAGTCTCTGATCTAGGGAAACCCCATTAACCCTTTCTAGTGCTCCCTTCCCCCAAAGCACACACCTTGGCTTCCACTGGGAAATAGGTGTTGCCCACTTCTTGAGGAAACATGCTCACTTAATCCTGAATGCGAAAGCACTGGCTGTTTTGGGGGGCACTGCGTTACTGTACAATTGAAACAAGGTTTTCCATCTCCCTTTTATAGGTCAGTACAATCTTGAAATAGGGACGTTTCACCGTCACCACAAGTGTGTACAGACACTGAGGGACAGATTTACTGTGCTCTTGTGCCGTCCTTGTGCCATACAGGTTGATGCAAGGCGACACAAGTGCTTAAGTGACATTTACAAAGCCATGCAAATTAATATTTGCATGGCCTTGGGTCACATTTCGCATGCAAAGTAACACAAGGCAGCTCAAGTCTTCAGGGAGGTGTTCCGTGGTTGGAGCAGGGACGATGCTGTCTACTCACTCATGTATTTTGTAGCAAACCCAGATTTACTAATGTCAATAAACCTGGGTTTGCCCAAAATGGTGCACCTACCCAACCTTGGTATAACGCGCAGCACTTCCTCTTTGCATTCTACAGCACACATGAAAGAGGACAACGCCTCCAAGAATAGTTTTTTGCACGAAGGTATGCCTTTCCTGCACAAAACTATCCTGACCACAAAGGGTGCCTGCGTAGGAGCGAGGATTCCATAAATGCACAAGCGCAATGAGAGCAGTTATTCTGAAAATTTGGTGTAGAGCTTGTCAGAAGTGTGGTGTGTTGGTTGTGTGTTTTAGTCAGGCCTGTTTGTGTGCTGTCTGTTTTTTATGTTTTTTTACTGTTGATTCACGGCTGGTGCTGTGGTGCATCACTGGTGAGCACGGCGCCACCAGTGCTTCACGCTTGCTTTTTCTGCGCAATGAGCTGAGGCACTTATTCCGATATCTTCTCTCTCTGTCTCTCTCCTGCTGTCCCCCGCACCCGAAGCCGCAGTTACGTGTTCTCTTCCCTCGACACATCAATGTCTCCTTCACCACCGGGGCCCTGTGCATGTGGATGCCACTTTACCTGTATCGGGCACAGGTCGTGCAGAAGACCATTGAGCCCTGCCACCAAGAGCCCTACAGCACCAAGGGCAGGTGAGGAGCTATTTAAGTGCATTCCCGCAGGGCTATATCATAACATAACGTGCATTTGTAAAGCGCACGTTTTCCCTTAACGGGGTATCTTGGTGCTGAATGACAGATGTCTTTTGTTACCCAACTCAATGGTACTCATTTTATATGGATGAAAGGTAGATTGGACCCGCTAGGATTTGAACCTATGACCATGAGGTCGAACACAGTCCCCTATAGAGGATGAATTAGTCCACTGGGCCACCAGACCCGGCAGACTATAACATCATCATATTAGGGTGGGGGTCTAGCCTCCCCTATGGGGCCCACTCGGCATTTATCCTCAGGTGGCTGGTGGCATGAGGGCTCAAGGTAAAAGCTTCTAACCTTGAACAGGGTAAGAGATTATAGCCTCATTTTTTGGAGGCTGGTGTCTCCAGTCTCGGCACAGCGTTTCATCCTTCCGAGGTTGGTGACATGAGAACTCAATGTAAAAGATTCTAGTCTCGACCATGCTGGCTCGTCCTTTCATCCTTTTGAGATTGGTGACTTGAGGGCCTACTGGGAATCTATAACTTTACAGAAAGTGTTAATAAAGGACTGATTACGTCTGTTCATTACTGTGCAAACGACCACAGTATTTATTCACATTATGCCTGATTCTGCGATCTGAGAGTTTATATATTCATTATGGTTTTACTTGCAACATAATTCATAATATGCTGCATAATTTACAGT